>NC_133334.1:146839856-147539856 GCF_042186555.1 Aquarana catesbeiana
CTGACACCATGCAGTAATCAGAAAAAAACAAAAAAAAACTGCTTGGTGTCAGTGTGACGGGGGTAGGGGTGATTGGGGGGTGATTGGGGGTGTAAAGTGTGCATGGCATGTTCTACTGAGTGTGTAGTATTGTGCACTCTGTCAGGAAGGGCATGCCAGCACCCAAGATGGCTGCCGAAGAAGACGACCTGTTACCTCTGCCTGTCAGGAAGGGCTTGCCAGCACCCAAAATGGCTGCCGAAGAAGATGACCTGTTACCTCTGCCCCTGTCAGAATTCCATTGGTGCACACACACCCTGTGACAGCTTTTTGACACCCAAACAGGCTACTTAAACTCAGTCAGTTTCCAGACTCAGTGCTGTCTGCTCTACAGCGTTCCCTGTGTATCCTGCAATTACCTACCTGACTTCTGTTCCTGTTGTGACCCGGCTTGCTTCCTGACGTTCCTGTTTCCTGCCTGCATCCGACCCCGGCTTGTCCTCTACTCTGCATCTGCCTGCTCCTTCTGCCACTTCGCTGCCAGTCTGCTGACGACCCGGCCTGTAATCTGATTCCGCTTCCGCTTCAGCCTCTGTTCCTGACGTGCCCGTTTGTGTATGACCCAGCCTGCCTGTACCTGCCTTCTCTTCATCCTCGAGGGTGCCACCATCCCTTCTGCTGCACCTGCACTTCTGCTTGTGGGGACCGGTTGTCTACTCACTCCAGCTACCTGCCTACCACTGCTCTGGGATTCCTACAGACACCTCTACAGCCCGGCCGAGTGCTCCGATCCAGCTCCAGGTTCAGTGATCCCGCCAGGCACTCGTGCGACTCTGCATCTTGGTGCTTCCTGTCAGCTCTATCAGGGGCTCCAAGTCAACGTTGTGAGAGAGGCCGTCCTCTGCATATCAGGCTCCATCACCAGGTACGTGACACACTCACATTCCAGTCTTCTCTCCTCGGCGCCGGTACGGAAAATACCGAGCCGAGGAGAGATGACATCATTTCCTTTGCTGCTGTTTAGCATACAGCAGCAGAGGAATGATTCTGATTAGCTGGGAGCAAGCGCATGAATGGATGGTCTCCCCCTAGCCTCTCATTGCTCCCAGACCAAAGCTGACCGCCTCGGGCATCGGGGGGTCCGATAGGACCCCCCACCCGCGGGAGGCAGATCACGTACAGGTACGTGATTCTGCCTGCCCGTGCCATTCTGCCGATGTAAAATCGCCAATCGCCGCCATTACTAGTAAAAAGAGATTATTAATAAAAATGCCATAAAACTATCCCCTTTTGTTGATGCTATAACTTTTGCGCAAACCAATCAATATACGCTTATTGCAATTTTTTTTACCAAAAATATGTAGAAGAATACATATCGGCCTAAACTGAGGAAAAAAAAAATTGATATTTTTTGGGGATATTTATTATAGTAAAAAGTAAAAAATTATGCGTTTTTTCAAAATTTACGCTTTTTTCTGTTTATAGCGCAAAAAAAAAAAAAAACACAGAGATGATCAAATACCACCAAAGAAAGCTCTATTTGTGGGGAAAAAAGGACGACAATTTTGTTTGGGAGCCACGTCGCCCGACTGCACGATTGTCAGTTAAAGCGACGCAGTGCTGAATCGCAAAAAGTGCTCTGGTCTTTGGCCAGCCAAATGGTCTGGGGCTGAAGTGGTTAAGGGGAACCCCGGGAGCAGAGGATGAAACATCTTCGGGAGGCCTTGCAGAAAAGGTTTGTGCAACGCGTTTCCAGAGCCTGGGAGGTTACAATTTCCTGGTCCTCCTGGACAGCGTGTTGCTGAGGCTTCGGTCAGTCACAGAAGGAGCGGTGGAGAAGGTGGCCGTCTGACCGATGCATTCAGACAATTTTTTAGTCCGCAGCCCCAAGGTCTGATCAGTTCCAGCAACCATCACCAGCATCTGATTCACATGGTGCAGGATTACCTAGGGGCAAGATCAGACTTGGACACCTTTCCCACCGAAAATCCTCTGGGTTACTGGGTCTTGAGGATGGATCACTGGCCAAAGCTTGCACAGTATGCATTTGAGCTACTGGCCTGTCCTGCATCCAGCGTTCTTTCAGAACGCACATTCAGTGCTGCTGAAGGCTTTGTAACCGATCACAGGGTGCACCTGTCCACCGAATCGGTCGATCGGCTGACCTTCATAAAAATGAATCAGTCTTGGATCACCAGCTACCAAGCACCTGATGCTGATGTAACCGATTGATTTTTTTTTTAATGTGAGATCCCTTAAAGACTGACTATGCTGATGCTGAGTGACTATCCTTGTTAAGCTTAGTCACAATCCTCTTCCTCCTCAATTTTCATGCTGATAGCTTGTAAGAACATTTTTGGTTCTGGACACTGCCACCAGTGGCCAAGGCCCAAATTTTCAGCCCCTGTTTAACAGGGGCGTATAATTACAATTTTTGATGCAATACATTGCAGCAGGGCTCATTCCTGTGCTCCAACTATAGCATCTGTGAGGGGTTGCAGTGTTGTGGCACCAGTGCCTAAGGCCCAATTTTTCTGCCCCTGTTCAACAGGGACATGTAATTACAATTCTTGATCTAATATTTCACAGCAGGGCCTGTTCCTGCGCCCACCAAGAGTAACTGTGAGGGCTTACAGTGTTGTGGCAACACCAACACCTAGGGCTCCAATTTCCTGCAGAGTATATAGGGCAGGCCCCTATTTTCAAACATCCAACTTACAAATGACTTCTACTTGCAAACAGAAGGAGACAAACAGGAAGTAAGATGAAATCTACCCCTAGGTAGGGAAATTCTCTCCTGTAAGAGTTAATATGGGAAAAACGTGTCTCCTCTTCACTGATGCTTTATCACCAATCCTTGTTTCAGTAAAAACCCCAAATTTTCAAAAAACATTTGTCATTGGGACAGAAAGTGAGGTGAAATCTTCTAAAGAGGTGCACAGACAGCAAAACAAATGCTACAGGGGTGGTAACCCTTCCCTATGTTTTCCAAAAAGCTTAAAAATAGATTTTTTGGCTGGAGCTACACTTTAAAAATGTACCAGTTCAAAATTACAAACAGATTCTACTTAACAACAAACCTACAGTCTGTCTTGTTTGCACCGCCTGTATACTGCTGTACAGAGTATATAGGGCCTGGGGGCCCCACGCCTTTCCTTTTTTTAATTTTGGTGAAGGGTTCCCCTTAATATCCATACAAAACCCAAAGGGCCTGTTAATGGACTGGGGGGCGGGGGGTACCCATGCCGTTTGTCTCACTGATTTTCATCTATATTGCCGGGACCCGACATTACATTAAAGCCTCAAGCAGTTTTAAATGACTTTTATTCCTTTAAAAATGTAATTTTGTGCAGGAACTGTTCTAAGCACGGGAAACATGTGCCACTTTACAGGCATACTAAAGACACCGACGATATAGACGATATTTAAAGGAATATTTCACTTTTTTTTTCACTTTAAGCATCATTCCCTTTCATGACTAAGCCTATTTTTGAAATTTGGCGTTTACAAATTAAAATCCGTATTTTTCGCTAGAAAATTACTTAGAACCCCCAAACATTATATATATTTTTTTAGCAGAGAATCTAGAGAATAAAATGGAGATTGTTGCAATATTTTATATCACAAGGTATTTGTGCAGCGGTGTTTTAAACGCAAATTTTTGGGAAAAGGGACACTTTCATGAATTTTAAAAAATCCAAACAGTAAAGTTACCCCAATTCTTTTGTATAATGTGAAAGATGATGTTATTCCGAGTAAATAGATACCAAACATGTCATGCCTTATAATTGCACGCACTCGTGGAATGGCGACAAACTACGGTACCTAAGAATTTTCATAGGCGACGCTTTAAATTTTTTTCACAGTTACCAGGTTAGAGTTACAGAGGAGGTCTAGTGCTAGAATTATTGCTCTTGCTCTGATGATCGCGTCGATACCTCATATGTGTGATTTGAACACCGTTTACATATGCGGGCACGACTTCCGTATGCGTTTTCTTTGCTGCGCAAGCTTGCGCGAATGGGGGCACTTTAATTTTTTTTCTTATTTATTTTTATTTTTATAAATTGTGTTTAAAAAAAAAATAAATTTGATGACTTTTATTGCTGTCACAAGGAACGTAAACATCCCTTGTGACAGTAATAGGTGGTGACAGGTACTCTTTATGGAGGGATCGGGGGTCTAAAAGACCCCCGATCCCTCCTTTGCACTTCAAAGTATTCAGATCACCAAAAATGGCGATTCTGACTACTGTGTATTTTTTTAAAACCGGCGCCATTGGCAGCCGAGTAAACGGGAAGTAACGTCATGACGTCGCTTCCGCGTTTACAATTAGCAGGCTGGAACAAAGCCACCAACAGCTTTGTTCCAGCCCACCCCCAGCTGCCGTAGGCAGCCGATTGGTCACTAGGCCTCCCGATGGCACGGGAGGCCCGGTAAGAGCGGCGGGAGGTGGCGGGAGGGGGGACATCCCCTCCCGCTCCTCCGGTATAACAGCCGAGCAACTTTAAGCCAC
Organism: Aquarana catesbeiana; assembly: GCF_042186555.1. Taxonomy (NCBI): domain Eukaryota; kingdom Metazoa; phylum Chordata; class Amphibia; order Anura; family Ranidae; genus Aquarana; species Aquarana catesbeiana. The sequence goes on from NC_133334.1 coordinate 146,844,352, forward strand.
ATCGGTTGTTATACTCGGATAGCCGATCGCCCGCTGTAAACAATGGTACCGGGATGATGCCTACAGCTGCGGGCATCATCCTGGTATAACCCCGGAAAACCGAGTACGCACATCTGCGTACGCTCGGCATGAAGAGGTTAAAATCACTGCTCATGAAGAAACATCCGTTTTTAAAACTTTTTTTGCATTGATACATGTCTCCTAGGGAAGGACCCGGGTCCCCAAACCCTTTTTAGGACAATAACTTGCATATTAGCCTTTAAAATGAGCACTTTTCATTTTGAACGTTAGAGTCCCATAGACTTTAATGGGGTTCTAAAGTTCGCGCAAACTTTCGGTCCGTTCGCAGGTTCTGGTGCGAACCGAACCGGGGGGTGTTTGGCTCATCCCTACTCACTACTCTACATTGTAGCAAAGTGTCATTTCTTCAGTGTTGTCACATGAAAAGATATAATAAAATATTTACAAAAATGTAAGGGGGGGCTCACTTTTGTGAGATACTGTATATCACACAGGTTCCTGATGATTTGCAATATGGAGATTGTGAAGTGACTTTATATTATATGAAAGTCTTTAGCTGGCGAAATTGTTACAGAAAAGATAGTTCCTTTCTGTGAGGGGTTTTACTCTGTGTTTATCTCTCCCAGAGCTGAAACAATGGCTGGTCACCATAAACCCACACATGTCCGTCTAAATAAACATAGTACCTTGATACGCCACCTTCGCATAAACACTAATCAGTGGTTATCTTCACACTCTATTTGGACATTGTCTAATTTAGCCTTGGAAAGTCAATCTTTATTAATGGTCCAGGGATCAAATAAATGCTATTTAGTGACCTTAAAAATAAATTTCACTTTGGCTTATAAGTGAGCAAGAAGGTACATACGCATTGTTCTATATCCAGTTCTGCAAGCAGAGTGAGAAAAACACAGGATGTCTCAGGTTGAAAACTTAGGTGACTCGTGTCCTGAAATTGACTTTTGTCTCTGGGACACATACAGTCTTAAACATCCATTTTTAAATTATGAAAATATATTTATTTCTTCAAAATAGTTCTGACATCCTGCCAAATAACATGTATCTATTTACTGCTAGGGATGAGGTTCAGGCTGACTTTGAGTTTGATCCAAAGATAAGCTGTTCGCCGTTTGGTGAACAGGCAACAAAATTGCTATGAGGGCACATTTTGGAATTCTTTTGATTTTCTAAAACAAACAACTAAACTGATTAAAATGGGGTTTTAGGGCCCTTGTTGCAATCTTTGAAGATTTGAGAATTAGTTACTGAAAGTACATGCAGCTAGAGAGGCAAGTTAGGGACTTTTTTTAAGGCTTTTTTTACTGCTTGTTACAGAGACATACTAAATGGTTGATTTTTCTAATGAGTAGACACGTCACTTCACAAAGTGCATGTTATTTTACGATGCAAATATTTTAATAACATGCAAGGAAAAAAAAAATCTTGCACAAGAACCTTGACCTTGAGTTTAATCAAAACATGAATGAATGAATGAATGAATGAATGAATGAATGAATGACTTGTATAGCGCTACCTATGCGAACTGAATCGCCTCAGCTTGCACAAGCTTGCATGCTGAACATTCAAACAAAATGGCCACATTTGGTCATTTTGCCTGCCATGGGCTGCCTGGTTTGTCATTGGTTGTTAGAGTAAGCTACTGTAAGTTGTAGCTGATTGGATGCCTGCATCCCTTAATTAAATATTGAATGGAAAGAGAAACCTCATATGTGGGGCTTTAAATGACAATAACTCGTGATCTGTATGTTGGACCCATTTACCGTTTTTTCACACTTGCGGACCACCTTTAACAACCTCACTAGCAATACAGAGCAGGTACACATATTTATTAGGGAAGGCCCCATAATGCACTGCGGGATCGGCTTTTAAAAAATGTTTATCTATATTTCCGGCAATACATTACAGCCGTGAGCAATTTTAAATGACATTTTTTCCTTTAGAAATGTCATTTTGAAAAACACATCACACAAATGCGCCACTTTACTGTCAGACTAAGGAGAACCCCCCCCCCCAGCATGATATTTAAAGGAATATTTCATTGTTATTGTTTCACTTTAAGCATTATTAAAATCACTGCTCCTGAAAAAACAGTTGCTTTAAAAACGTTTTTTTTGCATTGACACATGTTCCCTGGGGCAGTACCCAGGTCCCCATACACTTTTAATGGCAATAACTTGCATATGAGCCTTTAAAATTAGCACTTTTGATTTTTCATGTTCGTGTCCTATAGACTTTAATAGGGTTTGCATGTTCGCATGAATTTTTTGCCTATTCGCATGTTTTGGTGCGAACCGAACCGGGGCGTGGGGGAGGGTTTTCGGCCCATCCCTAGTGTAGAACAGTGCCACAGCAAAATTGCATTTCTATTTTTGCTCACAGCTGTAATGTATTGCAAGCTCCCAGCAATATAGATAAAAAAAAAATTCAAGGAAAAAAAATGGCTTGCGGTCCATACAAGGCAAGTGGCCTGGTACGGTTCAGAAGGGGGGCGCTCATTCATCCCCTCCTTTTCTTGCCTGCCATTCTGCTTGCTCAGATAAGGGTCTGGTATGGATTTTGGGGGGATTTTTTAAAAATTGCAAGTGAGAAAGATGGGCGAAATACAGTGTGAGGGAAGGTTCTGGATCCAGCTGGGTTCTTCAGCTTAACACAGAAGCAAAAGTTGGACATGTGGACGATGGTGGAGCTTTTAAGGAGGGGGGATTGCATGCAGAGGTCAGAGATGAAAAGGGGTGAAAGTGAGATGTGGATGGGGGATGCAGAGGTAAGCAGCTGTGGAAAAAGGCTGAGCTCTGCACTCTGTGTAGCTTACCCCTGAACTTTGCACTATGTAGGTAGTGTACCGCTGAACTCTGCATGTAACACAACCCTGAATGCTGCACTCTGTCTAACTACCCCTCCAAACTCGTATTGCACGCCTGGTATTTAATGCTCTTTAAGACCCGCCCATTGTGAAAGTTTGTGCAGGAGAAGGGGATTACGGGGGTAGTGGTCGTGGTTCCTGCACCTATTTTCAGAGAAAAAAAAGTCTTGGGTGTATCTAAGTAGTAACTTTATTATCCGTTGTATGATACTGTATTTTGGACTAGCCACTCTAATTTTGTACAACATGTTTTTATATTTTGTGATATGAATAAAGACCTTATTTCATTTTTATAAATTCTTTCACAATATAGTTTACTATAGATCATTATTTCCATTTAAAGTCCCACACATGAGGGTTCTCTTTCCATTCCATTCCATATGTCATTGGATGCTAGGGTGCTGGCAGCTGTCTGCAGCATACCAATCCATGATGCTTTGTGCTACTATGAGATGCAAGAATCTTTAGTTGCTAGGGTGCAGGTGGCTGCACAATTCCATTAATTGCTAGTACACAAGCATCCACCAGTGTACAACTATGATGATAGCCAGATTGTAAATATATTGGCGGGAAGGCATCGTGTATAACATAGTTTTCCAAATTTTGTTCATGATGGCCATACTTGGTTAACCACTTCATCCCCGGAAGGATTTGCCCACTTCCTGACCAAAGCACTTTTTTGCGATTCGGCACTGCGTCACTTTAACTGACAACTGCACGGTCGTGCAACGTTATACCCAAACAAAATTGATGTACTTTTTTCCCCACAAATTGAGCTTTCTTTTGGTGGTATTTGATCACCTCTGCATTTTTTATTTGTTGCGCTATAAACTAAAAAACAGAGAGACAATTTTGAAAAAAAAAAAGCAATATTTTTCTTTTTGCTATAAAAAATACCCCCCCCCCAAAAAAAAAAGTTCACCTCAGTTTAGTTGATATGTTTTCTTCTACATTTTTTTTTAACCAAAAATATTGCAATAAGTGTATATTGATTGGTTTGCACAACATTTATAGCGTCTACAAAATAGGGGATAGTTTTATGGCATTTTTATTTTTTTAATTTTTTAAAAATTTTTTTATTAGTGTTGGCAGCGATCTGTGATTTTTATCATGACTGCGACATAATGGCTGACACAACGAAAACTTTTGACACTACTTTGGGACCATTGTCATTTATACAGCGATCAGTGATATAAAAATGCACTGAATACCGTGTAAATGCCAATGTCAGTAAAGGGGTTAACCACTAGGGGGCGATGAATGGGTTAAGTGTGTCCTAGGGAGTGATTCTAACTGTGTGGGGGATGGGCTTCAACACACATGCCCTTTTGCCCACCCGTGCCATTCTGCCGATGTATATCGTCGTGCAGCGGTCGGGAAGCGGTTAATGATGTCAGACTGCTACCCAAGCACCTTTGTTTACATTCAACTACCAGCCAGGAAAATGTAACTTGGGGTGAGAGAATTGAGCAAAACATGGGTTATTGTGTTTGTTTTGGCACTTTAGTGGAGTGCTGTTCATCATCACTTAGATCTACATCTCTGCGCAATGTGATTCACATCATGGGACATTATTTGAGGAGTTTTTAATAAAAAGACAATTTTACATGTGTCTGTGCTTTATTTACCATTTATTTTACATACTATTTACTTAAGTTTAAGGGGCATCCCTTTCCTTGCCAGCTAGGCTGCATGATTGGATAAGGGTCTCATATAGATTTTAGGGGGAAACCCATTCTTTTTTTTGTGTTGCTTTTTGTGTGGATCCACTTGGTAAGGGGTGATATATTCCAGGTTGACAAAAAGAGGTTTGGGACTTTATATGAGGCGCACATAGACACGCGCCTCCATCCCTGTGGCGTCGCTAATAAAGAAAAAAAGAAAACACTTGGGGTGCCGTTCCCACTATTGTTGGGTTCTGCTTTACACCCTGTTCCAAATTATTATGCAAATTCTATTTCAGTGTCACAAAGATTAAATATTTTGTTTTTCAGTTTAACTCATGGATGGCATTGTGTCTCAGGGCTCTTTTGATCGATTGAAAACAATCTCGGACACCTGTGATAATTAGATTGCCAGGTGAGCCCAATTAAAGGAAAAACTACTAAAGGAGGGTGTTCCACATTATTAAGCAGAGCACCATTTTCAAGCAATATGGGGAAGAAACAGGATCTCCCTGCTGCCGAAAAGAGTGAAATGATTCAATGCCTTGGACAAGGTATAAAAACATTAGATATTTCACAAAAATGTAAGCGTGATCATCGCACTATTAAGAGATTTGTGGCTGATTCAGAGCACAGACGGGTTTTGTGCAGATAAAGGCACATTGAGGAAGATTTCAGCCAGATACATGGATCGGATCAAGAGAGCAGCTGCTAAAACACCATTACATAGCAGCAGACAGATAGTTGAAGCTGCTGGTGCCTCTGGAGTTCCTCCAGCGTCTTGCAACTGTGCATAAACCTTCCATTCGGCCACCACTAACTAATGCTCACAAGCAGAAATGGCTGCATTGGGCAGAAAAATACATGAAGACTAATTTTCAAACAGTCCTGTTCACTGATGAGTGCCATGCAACCCTGGATGGTTGGTGGACAGCCACCCTGTTCCAACAAGGCTGCAACGTCAGCAAGGCGGTGGTGGAGTCATGTTTTGGGCCAGAATCATGGGAAGAGAGCTGGTCGACCCCTTTAGGGTCCCTGAAGGTGTAAAGATGACCTCTGCAAAGTATGTGGAGTTCCTGACTGACCAATTCCTTCCCTGGTACAGAAGGAAGAACTATGCTTTCCATAATAAAATCTTCTTCATGCATGACAATGCATCATCAATGGCTGCTATGGGGATAAAATGAGAGCAAGTCATGGTGTGGCCTCCATCCTCCCCTGACCTCAATCCTATTGAGAATCTTTGGAGCATTCTCAAGCAAAAGATCTATGAGGGTGGGAGGCAGTTTACATCCAAACAGCAGCTCTGGGAGGCTATTCTGACATCTTGCAAACAAATTTAAGCAGAAACTGTCCAAAAAGTTCAATGGATGCAAGACTTGTGAAGCTGCTATCAAATAAGGGGTCCTATATTAAAATGTAACGTGATCTGTTAAAATGTTTAAAAAGTTAAAATGTTGTTCAAAATTTGATTAAAATAGCTTTTGATTTCAGTAAATATGCTGCAAACACAACAAATGACAATTTTAAGTTCTTTACAACCCATATAAAGTGTTTTGAAACTTACTGTGCGTAATAATTTGGAACAGTGCATTGTAAATTTTTTATTTTGAAAAAAAAACTGTTATCATTAGGAGGTTTGTTCAATAAAATTTGAATTGTACTCTTAATAGTTGATAATATGAGAATTATGCTGACTGTTTACATCAATTATTTAGGTAAATGAGAAAAATATCATTGGCATAATAATATGGAACAGGGTGTAAATGCCCATTTCTCCTTACCCTCCATGTTCCAGCATACAGCGATCATATATGAATTCCACAGCCGGCTCCTTGGTGGACACGGCGTCACCCATTGGGCTGTCCATTCCTTGTCCACCTTCGGGAGCTGCGATGCGCCCGACTGCTCTCCCCTGCCTCCCGCTTGGGGGTGGGGGTGAGCCTTGCCATGTCGCATCGGCACCACGCCCCCCCATGCCGACCGCAGCGTCACTAATGTGATGTCTGCGTGCCGTCATGTGGTTTCTCCATCGGCGCTTGATTGTTGTGGGGGACTTGGAACACCTGACTGGCTGTTGTCGGTCGGGTGATGACTCTACCTCATAAATGTGCGGCGTGATGCTGGGGGCCACACATGCATGCTCGAGGGGGTGTCTATATCCTGCTTGCAGAGCACTGCTGGGTTGAAACTTTGTGTATCCCTCTGTTCATTGTTCCTCAATTTTTGACACCACAGACATCAAGGTAAATGGCTTTGGAGAGGCTGGTATTCACTATTCCCCCTTTTCCACACACATTCACACACTACAGTCTTTTCATTCCGCTGGGCTTATTCCCACACTGCTTCCTATACTCATCCTATCACTCATTTTATTCCCTGGTTCAGGTCTACCTTCTGCCCTGTAATCAGGGTCACTTTCACTTTGCTCACTTTGAGTTTTTCATTTTTTTCCCTCATTTCACTCATTTTATTTATTATTTTTTATTTCGTATGCTCACTTTAATATTGATGGACACTATATTTCACCTCCACACAATTCCATACACATTGCACATCAACACTTCACCTACACACCCACATTTCATCTCTCCTTTGGGTGGACACACCATTACCAGTTTATTTATTCTTGTATAGGTGTAACTATTTATTGATACAATATATTTAAATTCATAGTTTTGTAATACAATTATATACAATATTCACAGATGAATTACTATGCATTATACTTTGTATGGGTCTAAGATATATAAAATTTTGATATACTAGGTTTGAATCTATTTTGTATTCAATACGCTAAAAATATTCACACTTGTAAATATAATTAATGTAAATATAATTTAATACAATACATACACACTAGATCTTACCATATATTATACCTACCTACAGAATTTCCCAGATGATCAACCGACCACCGGTGAATTCTTCATGGATACGTTGTTTCCCCTGTCTGGTCCACTAACTGCAATCTAGTGTGCATTGATGTGGCCCCCTCAGCTCCAGCGGTGGACATTTGTGGGATGTCCTGTTGGTGTCGGCACCTAGGGGTAGCTGATTTTGTGAATAACTCCAAAAACTTCAAATAACTCCAAATAATTATCGATCTTTGCCCTCAATTGGGCTATATTCTTACTTCATGGCTATTTTGAATACAGTGGTACTTATGCATACTCATATGTTACTTATAGATGGATGGTTGTCGCTTACTCCTGTTGAGTGATAGTTCACGAAACACGTCGAGCATGCTGTGCGACAACCCTATTGATTGACCCACAAATACCAAATACTATGTACCTACCATTTTGTTTTGATTGCTCTATGTTTTATTGTTGTAATTTTGCTGAAGCTACGATTTGAATGTAACACCTTGATTTCTTTTTTTCTTGCAACATGGTTACAACTGTGTATAGATGCTCTATTAAAGTGCTTCTTGAAATGTGCATTCACCTTTGGCTTATGGATCAATGTATTCACACTAAGGTCATGTTCACTGTACCAATCTTTGGAAACACACCTCATATATTCCAGGTTATCCTCTTCTAGACCTAAAGCAGAAAAATACTTCAGTAATCTTGCCCCTTATTATTTAAACAACTAATTTGATATTGAACTATCTATCTATCTATCTATCTATCTATCTATCTATCTATCTATCTATCTATCTATCTATCTATCTATCTATCTATCTATCTATCTATCTATCTATCTATCTATCTATCTATCTATCTATCTATCTATCTATCTATCTATCTATCTATCTATCTATCTATCTATCTATCTAACTGTTCCCACAAAGTTGGGAGCATGACATTGTTTAAAATGCCTTGGTATGCTGACACCTTAAGAGTTCCTTTCACTGGAACTAATTGGCCCAAGCTCAACCCCTAAAAAACAACTCCACACCATAATTCCCCACTCCACCAAATGATTTGGAGGGGTGGCCCAATACTTTTCCCAATATAGTGTGGATGAGCAAGTTTGGGGTGGAGTAACTTGACTGGCCTGCATGGAGTCCTGACCTACACCTAGTAGAACACCTTTGGGATAAATTAGAGTGGAGACTGCGAGTCAGGCCATCTCGTCCAACATCAGTGCCTGACCTCACAAATTCTTCTGGAAGAATGGTCAAACATTCCCATAGACACACTCCTAAACCTTGTGGACAGCCTTCCTTGAAGAGTTGAAGCTGTTATAGCTGCAAAGGGTGGGCCAGCTCAATATTGAACCCTATGGACTAAGACTAGGATGACATTAAAGTTCATGTGCATGTAAGGGCAGGCTTCCCAATATTTTTGATATATATATATATATATATATATATATATATATATATATATATATATATATAAACACAAGAGAAAGAAGGATGGCGCCCTCCAAATGCAGCGAGTTTTACAAAAGATGTATTACAAATGGATAAAAAAACACTCACATTTGAGTAGATAAATTCCAGCATATTAAGCAGTAAGATGGGTTCATCCGCATGTTCCCAGGAGATGTGGGTCTCACGGGCCGATGGAGGGGATCCTGTGTCCTGGGTCCTTGTAGGTCTCCAGTGGTACTGTGGGCACTCAGGGCCTCCGGACAGATTGGACGTAGGCGGTGGATGCTCCGTGATGCTCCACGTTATCGTGGTGTCTTCACTTCCGGGAACGGGGTCAGGCAGGCGGCACTTCGCGTTCAGAGCATGTGTGCTCCTTTATCAGGCTATGCTGGTGGCCATCTTTAATGAGGGAACTTATACCATAGGCAAGGGGAGGGGTTGAGAGATGATTGAGGAGAGGGCGGACCTGTGTCTGGTGACGAGGTGCACTGGTAACCATGGGGACAAAGTGAACACAGTATAACAATGATGTCTGTGTCACGGGGAAAGTATGAGGTGCGTGAGGGGACAAAAAACTGGGAGAGAGAGGTGGAGAGGACCGGGGGAACTGAACTGTATTATTAGGTACTTATGGTGGATAATCCTAAAATTCATAGTTTGGTTATAGTAACTCAATATTTATATATATTAAATAGATTACATTGTATTAGTGCTGGAGTAATAAGCAAACTTATATATTTGTCGGTAAGAAAGAAAGGAAGGGCTATTTGTGTAGCAAAAAATAAACAATTATATCTCTTACATCACTATATATTAATTACTATTTTTACGACTATATACTTGCTGGAATTATTTGAAAACAACCGACAGGATCAAGGAATGAAAGTATTTGATATATATATATATATATATATATATATATATATATATATATACACGCACACACATACACACACATTTTTTTTTATTTTTTTTTGTCAGGATCTGAGGGGTTAGCAGGCAGGTGAGAGACAGTTTAGTCAACTTAAAAGGCTTTATTCAGCAAAAACAACAGAGACATTGACATGCTTTGTCTTCATAGGCAGTTCAAAACAGCAAAACAAATGATTTAAATGATGCCATATTTTCAAATTCAGCCAGGCAGTCCTCAATGTGGTCATCCGGTAGCATCGGTTGTAAAAAGTCACCAGCACGGATTCTACCCTTATTACCACTGAGAGCAGCGCCAACCTTTTCTACTATCTCAGAGGGTTCCTGTCCCTCCATGAGACACCTGCTCTCCACAGTAGGCCCAACCACCAGCACTTGACCCCCAGGTTTAGACTCTCTGACCCTGGCAGATTGGTTGGCAACCCCCCCTTCGCTATTGGTTTATGCCTACATTTAAACACTTTGCGATTTTTGACTGTACCCTGTAGATTATGGTGCACAGCAGCTCGGAGAGAGCGCATATCTTCCCCAGGAAGCTGTGGCTCACCACTCAACAGTGTGACCGGTTCCCTGGCGGGGATCAAAGCAGAGTCCTTCCTCTGAGCACCAAAGATATAACAAGTCTGGCCCAGAGGGAGAACTCTTCGCCTCCAATCCTACAAACACCTCCAGGGGATCTAGGTCAGTTCCTGCAGGTTCACGCATCTGACAGATTTCTTTACTGTTTACCTCCTGCAACACAGTATTAAACACTTCACATGGGGATTTATCTTTTTTAGGGATGTCTAGGACCTCTATGAGGACATCATAGAGGCAGGGAGAGAGATGTTGAGAGCTTCCATGTTGGTTATGTTAAGTTTAAAGTTACTAAAGGAGCCAAACCGACGGAATTCCAGGAAGAGAGATGGTAGTGAGGTATGGGGGTTTTGAAGATAGACCAGGAGGTCATCAGCATATAGAGATAGCTTGTGGTGGGAGGAGGGGGTGTTTGGATACTGTGGATAGAGATATTCTGACGTATGGCACAGGCTAGGTGTTCTATGACGATGATAAACAAAAGGGGGGAGAGGAGGCAGCCCTGCCGCATGCCATTCTAAATGTCAAATGGTTCTGAGGCAGTGCCATTTACTAGTACTGAGGCGGAAGGCTGGGAGTACAGGGACATCACTTTAGAGATAAAAGTTGTTCCTACGCCTAGTTGTTCAAGTGAAAGTTGTAGGAACCATCAGTTAACCCTATCAAACGCCTTTTCGGTGTCGAAGGATAAAAGGCAGGCTTTTAAATCTTTGCACTGTATAAAAGAGATGAGATGGATCGTTTTAGTGGTATTGTCCCTCAGCAGTGCTGCTGAGCTGAACTTCTATGCAGTCAGCGAGATTTACAACCGTGCCTGATCTGTATGAGGATCATAGGAAGCTAAGGAGCCCAGTGTCTACATGAAGATCCCGGGTTGAGTTATCAGCTATCCGCACTCTGTGGTCCCCTGTAATAAGGGACCATAGTGATCTGAAGCTAAGGAGTCCAGTGTCTGCCCAGAGATCCCAGGCTGGGGTATTGGCCATCTGTGCTCTGTTGTCCCCTGTAAAAAGGGACCATAGTGATCTGGTAAGCGGCAGTGTTTGCTGTGGTGGAGGCATTTTCTATTACTGCACGTTTCCTGTGGTGCTTTGTTCGGTGTCACTGTGGATGAGTCAACAACTTTTTGCACGGACTATTTCAATTTATTCAATTTTTGATAATTTGTTTGATTCTATCACATATGGACTCATTCTTAACAATTTTTTCATTAAGTTTATGATTTAGCACTGATTATTGTCATTAGCCAGTCGGTCAATTGACATTATACTTGTATGCATATTCATTTTTAGATTTTTTTTTTTTCACTTTACCACATTATTGGTTTTAGATTATTTCACTGGCACATTTGTGCACACTTATTGTGGCAGTTTATTTACACGCTTTATACTGAGTTTTTCATATTTTCCTCTACACATACAATATTTACTGTGGGTGCACAATAATCAGTTTTTTGCCCCATAGGTCAATTTATTTCGCGCAACTTCCCCTTTTTACATATTTTATTAATGTCGTATAACATCTTAAATTGCAGCTTGATTTCTTTTTTGCTATTAGCGTAGTTTTTTTCTTTTTCCCACCTGGTCGTTATGTATCACTCCCGGGACAAGGGGGAATAAGCGGGTGACCAATACCTTTCGCAAACAATTTAAGGTCTATGTTGAGCAAAGATGTCGGCTGATATTTACTACATTGGATGGATCTTTGCCCAGTTTCTGTATTATGGAAATGTTGGCAGATAGTAATCCTTTGGCGGGTAAGTGGGAGTCGTCTATGGAATTGAAAGCTTTAGTTAGAAGTGGTACTATTTGAGGGGCAAACATTTTGTAGAAACGAGGGGTGTACCCATCTGGCCTAGGACATTTGCCTATTTTCAGGTCCTTGATGGCTTGTAAAAATTCAGACATGGTCAAGGGTTTGTCGAGCTCCAGGGAATCTAGTGTGTCAATGGTGGGTAACGCCGTCTCCATAATGTAGTCTTGCATGTTGTCGCTAGAGGAGGTAGTCTGGGTGTTCAGGGCTTTAGGTAATAGGTTGTAGAGCTGGGAAAAGTATTGTCTAAAGGAAGTGGAGATGCCTGATGTATTAAAAGTTTTGTCTTGGTTGGGTTGGGCGATAAAGGGAATGGAGTATCGGGGAGGTCTAGGGTGGAGGGTTCGCACAAAGTGTATACCGCATTTGTTGGCTAAGGAGTAGTGATGGTTGCGTGCCCTGTCTCGAGTGATCAGGGAGTGGGAATCTAAGAGTTGGAGTAGATCTCGATGGGCATTGGATAATTGAACGAAAATGATGGGGTCCAGGTCTCACTTGTGGAGGGGTTAGAGACTTGCAATAGTGGAAAGGAGCAGCGTATATCGTCAGCTCTTATCTTTTTGAGGTGGGAGCCATGTTGTATGAGTACTCCTCGTACCACTCATTTTAAGGCTTCCCATTGGTTAGGGGGGAGGTGGTGTCTGAAGAATGATTGGACATAAAGTTCCGAATGGTTTTGAAGATGTCGGCTACACAGACAGAGTATCATCAAATAGACGGGGGCATGATCAGACCAGAGTAAGTGTCCGATGGATGCTTGGAGGGGGGTATCCAGCAGAGATTGTGAAATCAGAAAGTGGTCGAGTCCGCTGTAGGAGTTGTGTGCTGCGGAATAATGGCTGGAGTCCCTCTCTGTAAGATGCTGGACACGCTAAACATCCACCAGACGGGAGGAGTGTAGCAGGGATTTGATGCGTGTCAGTGTAGAGAAAGGAAATATAAAAACTAAGAAAATGGACTTTGAAGGCACACAAGTAGCTTAACTATAAAAAGTAAAAATAGTTTTATTTAATTTAAATTACAAAGATAAATGAAGGAATACTATAAATGTTACATTGATTATATGAAAATGCTCTGTATTCAATTTTTCCTCCCTACATGCAATTTAGACCTCCTCTTATTATACATATGACTTATAATCAAACATTCACAAAGTATGTGGGGAATAAATTCCCAAACCAATATTGCGATTAAATGAGTGTCGGATGAGGAGTTGTGGATTCAATTGCAGGTCCGGGTGGGCATTTCTCTTAGTTGCTCAACATGTTGTACGTCTACGTGACGCTTCCTCAGGAGCTTAAGGAGTTCTGCCCATACGATCAGACATAGTGAAGAGCATACAGTGTAATATTGTAGCTGATAAGATGAGTAATCATTTAGATTTGAAGGTTAGCAATGTATACAAGGCGTTGCGGAGGCACCAACGCAGCCACAGTTCCTGGTATAGGGATAGGCGTCACTGAGGAGCCTGTTCGAATAGTAGTAGCATGTAGAAGCTTAAGTTAGTTGGTGGAAGGGCTGTAGAGTATGGTGCGACTCCCTCTAATTAGAGCAACATCAGCTGTGTAGAGAAAGGAACAGAGGACGAGGATGTGTCTGCAGACGGGGACAGGGCGATGTTGAGATCTCCACTGATGATAAAGCAGGGGCCCCCAAAGAAGGCTAGTCTGGTGAAAACGGATGAGAGGAACCGAGCCTGGTCCATGTTGGGAACGTATATATTAGCCACTGTGAGGAGAAAATTGTTTAGTTTCAGTTTGAGAAAGATGAAGGGACCTGCTCCGTCAATAAGGGAGTCTAGGACCTCAGTATTGAAGGATTTATGGAAAGCGATAGAGACCCCTTTGGATTTGGCATGGGTGTTAGTGCTATGGTATCATTGTGGGTAATATCTGTTGCGTAGGGCGGGTATAGAGCCCGTGCAAAAATGTGTTTCCTGCAAAAGAAGAATTTTGGAGCGCATTTTGTGAGTGATAAAGGATCTGGCTCCGCTTCTCCGGTGTGTTAAATGTCCTACAGTTAAAAGATGCTAAAGTAATCGGGCAGTCAGTCGCCATAGGGAGTTCAGGTGGGTGGTGGTGGGGGTACGTCTAGTGTCTCACTGGTCAGCAGCTCTTGGTACCAGAAATTAGGCCAAGAGAGGCACAGAGGAAGAGAAGACAGGAGGGAAAAGGGGAAAAGAGGGAAGGGGAGGGAGAGGAAAAAAACAAAGAGGAGGTGAGAAAAAAGTGATGCAAGTCAAGGGGACGTTAAGCATATAAAAACATTTGTCCTGGTCACAGTCACCTTTCCCCAATCCAGAAATTGTAAGTGGAAGCAATTGAGTAAATGCACTTGGTGTTGATGGGGCAAGGAGACAACAGGTCAAGTATAGGAAAAATTTAACAGTAACAAAAAAGGCCACTAGGTGGTTCCAAAGAACTAAAAGTAAAGAATAGACAAACCTTCTATCAGGGCACACAGTAGTGTACCTTACAGCACCCATGGTGGCACTGAAAAAAAGAAAAAGCCCTTAAGGGGGGTGCAGGGAAAAATTGCAGGGCAGGGCAGCTCCCTGGTCCCCAGCTCCACAGGGTATCGGAAAATATTCATAACCAGTAATTAGACAGCATAACACTAAAACATTAATGCATAGTCAGGGTTGTAAATAGGGAGTGGGAAACTCTAAACATTGGGTAATATGTGGTTGAACTAGGGGTAAGCGTGATGTGGTAGGCCTTGGTGAAGGGCAGCAGCGTAACATATACATGTACATTAGGCTGTTAGAAAGACATTGTACATAATATATAATATAAGGAGGCACATCGGTGAGTGGATTAACTAAGGCAATCTGGAAAGGAAAAGTGAAGGAGAAAAAAAAAAAACATGAATGAAACACAGATAACAGTCCAGGTCATAGGACAAATGAGGGGAGAAAATTATAAATTAAAAAACAATCATCAAAAAGCAAAGCAGTAACTTGCGGGGGAGGCAGATTTCAGAAAATTGAGCCTACATAGGCCCTGGATTATCACAGGAGTGGTCCCTGCAAAGAAGGAAAACCAGGATTATTGTCCAGGCGGGATTCAATCATTGGGGTCCTGTTGAAGCATAGGTCTGGAGTTGCGTTTGCGGCCCTGTTTCTGCCATTGTGGGGTAAAGGGTAAGCCAGGGGTAGTCGAAGCAAATGGCCAGTCCGGTAGGGAGACTTGTGGGAGCTCCAGCGTGCTAAGGAATGAGGGTAAATCTCCCATGGTGCGAAAAATGGTGGTTTTATCCTTGTGGTGTACCCGGAGGTGGAAGCGGAATAGCCATTGGTATTTTATCTGGCTGGATCGTAAAAGCTGTGTAAGTGGATTCAATTCTTTCCTCATTGCCAGTGTCTGGCGGGAGAGATTGTGGAGAAGCATTACAGGGGTGTTGTTGTAGAGGATCATGTGCTGTGAGCTGACAGCTCTCATGATGTTCTCCTTGATCCTATAAAAGTGGACCCGACATAGGGTATCACATACAAAGGAGGGGTCAGGGGTTCGGGGACCTGAGGTCCAATGTACACAGTCCAGTTCAATGGGGTCATCCTTGAGTTGTTGCAGTAATTGATTAAAGATAGCTGTCACAACCGCGGGTAGATTTTTTGGGGTCTACAGATTCGGGGATCCTCCGTATGCGGATGTTATTGCGACAATTGTGATTTTCAATGTTGTCTTGTTGGTAGGAAAGCTGCTGCAGTATAACAGTGTAAGTGTTGAGGATTTTTTCATGAGCCTGCACAGTGTTGCTAATGTCCTCAAAGAATGCCCCTATGTCCTTTTAAAGGTCAGAAATGTCCTTTTTGTATGCTTTTTCAATCCTGTGGACACAATGCTCAAAGTCTGCTTTAGTGGGCAGGGATCTAATGTAACTGTGGGGACCTCATCTCTGACTCCATGTCCCAGCCTTCACCTCAGCCCAGGGAGGCATTAGAGAGGCTTCTGGTAAGCCTGGATGGGAATTCAGTGTCTTCAGTGAGTGAGAGTTGGCTGTGTGAGCTCACCTGTGTGTGCAGGGCCGAGTCAGAGCGTGCTGGGGCGCCATGTTGAATTCCGCTGTGTAGCAGCCCAGGATCTGGTGAAATGCTCCTCTAAATCGCCCCCTGGATGGTTCCTGCTGGTGCCCTTCTGTGCCTTGGGCTTATCTTTCCCCATGTGCGGTGTTTCCGCTGAGTTTCCTGTTGAAATGTGGTCTGTGGAGCCCAGGGACCCGGGAGCTGTGTGAAAGCATGTTTTACCGCTCCATGCGTCAAGCCACACCCCCCTTGTGCATCATCTTTAGAAGAGGCTTCCTTCTGGGATGACAACCATGCAGACCAATTTGATGTAGTGCGGCATATGGTCTGAGCACTGACAGGCTGACCACCCAACCCTTCAAACTCATATGTCTTTTTCCAAAAGACAACCTCTGGATATGACGCTGAGTACATGCACTCAACTCCTTTGGTCGACCACGGCGAAGCCTGTTCTGAGTGGAACCTGTCCTGTTAAACTGCAGTATGGTCTTGGCCATCATGCTGCAGCTCAGTTTCAGGGTCTTCGCAATCTTCTTGCCACTCTTCTTGAATTCTTTGCCATGGGGTGCCATGTTGAACTTCCAGTGACCAGTATGAGAGAGTGAGAGTGATAACACTAAATTTAACACACCTGCTCCCCATTCACACCTGAGACCTTGTAACACTAACGAGACACATGACATTGAGGAGGGAAAATGGCTAATTGGGCCTAATTTGGACATGTTGACTTAGGGGTGTACTCACTTTTGTTGCTAGCGGTTTAGACATTAATGGCTGTGTGTTGAGTTATTTTGAGGGGACAGCAAATTTACACTGTTATACAAGCTGTACACTCACTACTTTACATTGTAGCAAAGTGTCATTTCTTCAGTGATGTTACATGAAAAGATATAATAAAAAAATTGCAAAAATGTGAGGTGTGTACTCACTTTTGTGAGATACTGTATATGCATGATAAAATATGATAATTAATTTTGCCTTACAACAGACAATCACCAGCTGAATAACATACTTTGCTATATGCCTTTATACCTATAGTCCCTATATTTAAATAACAGTACATACATTTATTTCACTCAATGGTTATATTATATTTTTTATGACATCTTTTCAAAATAAATATGTTTGTCCTACAAAAAAATAATTACCAGCTATATGTGTTGTACATATAAAGTGCACCTATATTAAAACATACCTGATCACTCTGTCTTTAATTTGTACAATAGAATAAAGCACAAAATGCTTTTGTTGGGTGAAGAAACTGCTTCCGTGGGATCCAGTAGTCACTTGACCAAATGATTTTGCTGAAACAGACCAAAGACTGGCTGATTCTTCTTACTGGTGGATGTAACCTAAATATATGCTAAGGCTTTTGGTCATTGGACTACCTGCCATGGAATGTATGAAGCAGTATTTTCAGTAGTTGACATTAGTCTTTCATTTACTAGATTTTAGGAGAATTGGTAAGAAGGGAAGCAGGGCTTTCATTTATAATTTGAAGCTGTGCGGCATTAGACAGCAAGTTCAATATATACAAAGATTTGGGTTTTCATATTAAAGTGCATATAGATTTATGCACAAAATACTATTTTCTTTTTAGGTTTAGAGATCCAAAAGAAGGTAATGAAGCCTGGAAATATTTCAATACAGTATAGCACAATTTGTTTTAAAAAAAGAAAACACATCACATAATTAGCAGGTCATTTAGTTCAGATTGTTGCATTTATGTAAAGATCTTACACAAATGTCATTTAATTTTTCTAAATTAAAAAAAAAAGCTAGGATACAAAGTACTTTGTTGCCATAATTTAAAAGCTAATATAAATGCTGTAAACTGGCAGAAAGAAATTGGAGATCAATAGTGTGACCTTATAATTCTTGTTTCTACATTATCTGATTATCTTCATTGAAGAGACATGGCAGAGCAATGTTCTTTCTTAAGTTAGTGGAGCACAAACTTATTCCATACATCTTACAACTACAATCTGCAGTGGCTGCATAGATAATGTTGTCTTTTATTTTATTTTTAATACATGCATTTGTTGTAGTTCTTAAACATACTAGAAAATGTTTCTAAAATCTTATAATATAGGTACATTGATATGTTTATATAAGTACTGTATCTTAAATGACCATTCCTTAACCACTTGCAGACCGTTCCCTGTATAAAAAATTGCCAGTTTGCTGCACTATTTTTCTAAGAACACATACCAGTACATCCTCCAGGAACTGCATTCTTGATCACATGCAAAAGGAACAGAGCCAGTCAGAGTGGGTCTGTACTCACAATTGCAGTGACTGAACACAGTGTATGACGATTGTAAGCAATGGTTGTGGTTTCCAGCCAGGTGTTTCTTTTTTCTTACACATTGATTAGTTGTGAGAAAAAACGCAGAACTTTACATTGTGATTGTCAGCCAGCACCAGTACAGTGTTCTAGTATCAGTGAGAACCAAAAACAGTGCCCGTATAAGCACCAGTACAGTGTGATAATGCCAATACCAGTATCTGTGCAGTACCACTGCAGGTGTTATAATATCAGTGTCAGCCCGCCCCATTGTCCTGATTGCCATCCAGAACCAGTACAGATATTCTAATACCATTTTAGTCAGCACCAGTGTCCTGAATGCCAACCATGACCAGTACAGATGTTAAAATGCCAATGTCAGTCAGTTCCACTGTCCAGATCACCATCCACTCCAGCACTAATGATAATTTTCTAGTACCAGTATTAGCCAATACCATTGTCCTGACTGCCAGCCACATCAGGACCAGTGTTATCAGGTACCAGTATCAGTCACAACCAATGCCCAGTGCCCTGATCACCAGCCAGCACCAGTACCAGTGTCATCAGTTACCAGTACAGAAGTACTGGTAATATATACATTAATGAAGTGCCATTTAATATTCTTAGTATGACTAATTAGAACAGTGAAGAGAACACACAGTTGAATTCAGATTCTGTATGAACACATAGAAAGCAGAGGTTTATTAAATGTTACATCTGGTTTAAAGGATGAAGAGGCCCCTGCTAAAAGAGTCATGCATACTGTGCCACCATGAAGTAGGGTGAGAACTTTCTGAAATATGGCTATTTTGTGGGTGTTTCTTCTGTCTGGGCCTGCAAAAATGTGATAGGCAGTTAGGAAATAAGTTGTGTAATTTATGCACCTTGAAAGCCTGAAGGTGCTCATTGGATTTTGGCCCTCTTTACACTAGTAGGCTGCAAAAAAGTCTAACATTTGTGGTATCCCCTATAGTTTGGAGAGGAAGACAAATATGTCTTGGGATTAAATGCTTTTGTTTGTTAGAGAAATATCTAATTAAAATGTCAATTTTTATTTTCTTTCTCCATTTTCCAAAAAATTGTGGAAAAAAATGAAATCTTTAAAAGGTTTACCATGCCTCTCAGCCAATACCTTTGGGTGTTTATTTTCCAAAAAGGGGTCATTTTGTGGATATTATACTGTCCTTGCATTTTAGGTAGTCAAAACATCAATGGTTATAACTTTTATAAAGGCACATTACTTATTTGATATGTTTTATAACTGAAAGCAGAAAGGAAAGGTCAGTAATCTTTCCTCTATATAGTAAAACAGTGTTACATGGCCAAGTAATTGTCAGACAAAGTATCACAATTCTGAAAACTGACTGGCCTGGTAATGAAGAAGCAGAACGTACCAGTTCTGAGTTGGCTAAAGTAAATCTATTGCAAAAAAACAACTTGTTATAATAGGTACATTTCAGTATATTCCTAATAATCATAATAGATATTTTACATATTTTTAACTTAACAAGATATTAGCTGCAAGATTTCACTTTACCAGGAATTAGGCCCAGGGCAAATGTTGCTTGTTTATGTATTTAGATTTTAGTTTTTCAAAATTTGGTTATAGGTTCATCAGTTCCATGGGTTTGAGGTGAATCTTGCAGACGTGTGCATGTTGATTCACATGGGAAAAACGTTTTTAAATTATAGTGCACTACATGGCCTTCCAACTATAGCCAGCAATCTTAGAAGGACCAATAAGGGGGCTTTTGGAAGAGCCCATCCCCTCACTATAAAGGGAAATGGAAGCAAAAAGTATCTATAGTGTCAGTGTATTAAAGCTGCTGTAGGAAAAGGATCGTGTCCTGGCCATTTTTACAGGGCTTTATCCTCTGCCGTATTTTAGTTCTCATAGTAAAACCTCTACCCAAGCTTTTTGTCCCTAACGACTTCTGGACCGCCCCATGCCGATATACAGTCAGGTCCATAAATATTGGGACATCAACACAATTCTAATCTTTTTGGCTCTATACACCACCACAATGGATTTAAAATGAAACAAACAAGATGTGCTTTAACTGCAGACTGCTTTAATTTGAGGGTATTTACATCCAAATCAGGTGAACGGTGTAGGAATTACAACAGTTTGTATAAATGCCTCCCACTTTTTAAGGGACAAAAAGTAATGGGACAATTGGCTGCTCAGCTGTTCCATGGCCAGGTGTGTGTTATTCCCTCATCATCCCATTTACAAGGAGCAGATAAAAGGTCCAAAGTTCATTTCAAGTGTGCTATTTGCATTTGGAAGCTGTTGCTCTCAACTCTCAATATGAGATCTAAAGAGCTGTCACTATCAGTGAAGCAAGCCATCATTAGGCTGAAAAAACAAAACAAACCCATCAGAGAGATAGCAAAAACATTAGGTGTGGCCAAATCAACTGTTTGGAACATCCTTAAAAAGAAAGAACGCACTGGTGAGCTCAGCAACATCAAAAGACCCGGAAGACCATGGAAAATAGCTGTGGTGGATGACCGAAGAATTCTTTCCCTGGTTAAGAAAACACCCTTCACAACAGTTGTCCAGATCAAGAACACTCTCCAAAAGGTAGGTGTATGTGTGTCAAAGTCAACAATCAAGAGAAGACTTCACCAGACTGAATACAGATGGTTCACCACAAGATGTAAACCATTGGTGAGCCTCAAAAACAGGAAGGCCAGATTAGAGTTTGCCAAACAACATCTAAAAAAGCCTTCACAGTTCTATAACATCGTATGGACAGATGAGACCAAGATCAATTGGTACCCGAATGATGGGAAGAAAAGAGTATGGAGAAGGAAAGGAACTGCTCATGATCCAAAGCATACCACCTCATCAGTGAAGCATGGTGGTGGTAGTGTCATGGCGTGGGCATGTATGGCTGCCAATGGAACTGGTTCTTTTGTATTTATTGATGATGTGGCTGCTGACAAAAGCAGCAGGATGAATTCTGAAGTGTTTTGGGCAATATTATCTGCTCTTATTCAGCAAAATGCTTCAGAACTCATTGGATTGCTCTTCACAGTGCAGATGGACAATGACCCGAAGCATACTGCGAAAGCAACCAAAGAGTTTTTTAAGGTAAAGAAGTGGAATGTTATGCAATGGCCAAGTCAATCACCTGACCTGAATCCGACTGAGCATGCATTTCACTTGCTGAAGACAAAACTGAAGGGAGAATGCCCCAAGAACAAGCAGGAACTGAAGACAGTTGCAGTAGAGGCCTGGCAGAGCATCACCAGAGATAAAACCCAACGTCTGGTGATGTCTATGCCTTCCAGATTTCAGGATGTAATTGACTGCAAAGGATTTGCAACCAAGTATTAAAAAGTGAAAGTTTGATGGATGATTGTTAATCTGTCTCATTACTTTTGGTCCCTTAAAAAGTGGGAGGCACATATACAAACTGTTGTAATTCCTACACCATTCACTTGATTTGGATGTAAATACCCTCAAATTAAAGCTGAAAGTCTGCAGTTAAAGCATCTTGTTCGTTTCATTTCAAATCCATTGTGGTGATGTATAGAGCCAAAAAGATTAGAATTGTGTCAATGTCCCAATATTTATGGACCTGACTGTACGTTTTTATTTTGAATATGGCAGCAGCTAGCTGCACTAACCCTGGTATCCTCTTGTTCAGCCGGCGTTCTGCTTCAAGATAAAAGTGGTCTCTGCAGCGGATTCACCGTGAGGTCACTTTTATTGGTGGCAGGAGAGGGGCCCCCCTCCCGCCACGCTCCTGTGTCCTCAGCCACTTACTGGAGCCGTCGGCAGCAGCAGAGGCAATCGGATGCTGTCACTAGCTGGGCATGGAGGCCAGTGAGGGGAAGTTGGCCCCCACCCATCTCCATAACATTGCAGGGCGGAAGCGACATCAAAACGTCACTTTCGCCCATAGCTCTTAAAAGGCCATTTTTTTTTTATTTCTTTTTTTAAATGACAATTTTTTTTTATTGCATTTTAATGTAAATATGAGATCTGAGGTCTTTTTGACCCCAGATCTCATATTTAAGAGGTTCTGTCATGCTTTTTTACTATTACAAGGGATTTTTACATTCCTTTTAATAGGAATAAAAGTGACACTTTTTTTTTAAACTAAAAATAAAAAATAAAATGTAAAATAAATAAGATTTTTTTTTTTTAAATGCGCCCCATCCCGCTAAGCTCGCACGCAGAAGCGAATGCATATGTGAATAGCACCCGCATATGGAAACGGTGTTCAAATCACACATGTGAGATATCGCCACGATTGGTAGAGCAAGAGCAATCATTCTAGCCCTAGACCTTGTCTGTAACCCAAAACATGCAACCTGTAGAATTTTTTAAACGTCGCCTATGGAGATTTTTAAGGGTAAAAGTTTGTCGCCATTCCAAGAGCGGGCGCAATTTTGAAGCGTGACATGTTGGGTATCAATTTACTCGGCGTAACATTATCTTTCACAATATAAAAAAAATGGGGTAACTTTACTGTTGTGTTATTTTTTAATTCAAAAAAGTGTATTTTTTCCAAAAAAAGTGCACTTATAAGACTGCTGCGCAAATACGGTGTGACAGAAAGTATTGCAACGACCAGCATTTTATTCTCTAGTGTGTTAGAAAAAAAATGTATAATGTTTGGGGGTTCTAAGTAATTTTTAATTTTCTAGCAAAAAAAATGTTTTTAACTAAACAACACATCAAAAAATGATGCTCCGTCCTTAAGTGGCTAGTCAATATAGGCTTAGCCTTGCTAACTTAAATTGTTGTGTTATTAGCCAATTTTACATGGCTGTATCATCTGCAGTTTCTTAATTCCTATTGAGAAAAATTGTCTAGTGGCAGGGCAGTTTTGTATCAGCGAAAACAGGAACAGCCTTAATGAACTACTGGGCAATTTCTTTCTGACATTCAAAGTGGGCCTATTACCACTTGATGAAAAAGCATGTGCTGATGCTAAATAGTGTTGCTAGAACATGTCCATGTTTGATTCACCATACGTTGAGCTGAACAGTCTGAAATAATCAGACCAAAATCTGAACACCATTGAAGTCACCATTAGGTGAGTTGTGTGGCAGCCTGGAAGACTGCCACAGCCATGTATGGAGGCTTCTAATGGTTCTCTGGAAATCTAAAATTTGAAAGCTATACTTCCTTCCATCCACCATTTTTGTGACAACCATACTGGTGCTTTCAAAGCATTTATAACACTTCTACTCTGGGTGGGTCTTTAGAAAAAAAAGATGATGCCCCTGCATCATTTCTCCTGAAAGGGGTAGGTGTTTGGTCACCATTATAAGTCCCTCCAATTTAATGTTACTCCAACAAAATGGTATTTTGTGTGTGTGTGGAGGGGGGGAGGGTTTACTGCACTGACCCCTTTGCAAAGTACCTCCCATGGTTTAAATGCAAGTTGCCTGGAATAGTGGGAAGGGAGATGCAATCTCACTTTCCTCCCTTTTCTGGTGACC
Organism: Aquarana catesbeiana; assembly: GCF_042186555.1. Taxonomy (NCBI): domain Eukaryota; kingdom Metazoa; phylum Chordata; class Amphibia; order Anura; family Ranidae; genus Aquarana; species Aquarana catesbeiana. The sequence goes on from NC_133334.1 coordinate 146,868,343, forward strand.
CGGACTTCATGCCACAATAATGGTCTGGCTGGAATATTTAGGTGAACCCCACATCTTTTATTTAATTACTACATTCAAACTGTAATTATTCAGATTAGGATGCCGCTGTTGTATGAACCAAGCTAATTTTAAAAGACAAAAAATGGCGACCGCCGTAAAATATGGCTACATGGGAATATTCCATTCCTTAGCACTCTCTCAGCCAACTGTTCATCTCCTGCTGGCCCCAGCAACCTCCTGCACTACTCAGCTATGCCTCGCCGATGAAGAGAAGTTCTGCACCTGGTCAAAATGCTTTGCTTCTTCCCGGTCCTGCCAAAAGGAACACGCCAAGATGGCGGTGGGAGACATGTCTTCCTGCCCGCCACCAAACCTCTTGCAGATGCCTTACAAGGGACAGATGCAGCCTCCCCAGTGACAACAAGCAGTGCTGGTGACTATGGGGATCTAGATTATCCATCCCCTCCATTAGGAGTCCGGCCAAGTCCAGGCCATGGCAGGATTCATCACAATCAAAATATGATGATCCCTTAATGGAGGTAAGCAACCACCCTACCTCCCAGCTCACAAAGCCTGTTCTAGAAGACCCCGTTAAGCAATTCCCCACACAAAGCCAGCCAGTGCCTGACACAACACTATAAGATATGCTGCTCTCTTTGCGAGCCTCACTTCAAGCTGATTTATTTTATTGCTGTCATGAGGGTAAAACGGAAGTGCAAGACTTGGGGGACAGCCTAGATCACGTAGAAGATAAAATGGGGGAATATGTGACCTCCTTTAATACCCTGGTGGATGCCCATGAGGCCCAAAAAGAAGACCTGACCTGGATTAAAAACAAGCTCGCTGATCTTGAGGACAGATCACGGTGTAACAATCTAACAATCCGTGGTATACCGGAAATGGTTTCTGTCTCCCAGTTACCCCATTATGTTCAGGACCTGTTCCATCACTGATCTATAGCAACATGACAGTTGATAGGATCCACAGGGTCCCTAAATCTTTGTTTCTCCATATGCATGTACCAAGAGATGTCCTGTGCATACACTTTTATCAAGCCAAAGAAAAGCTTCTAGATGTCTTTCGCAAACAGGAACATCTACCTGAACAAGAGGCTGCCTCCAGGTACTTCCTGATCTCTCAGCACATACTCTGGGTCATAGGAAATACCTGGACACTATCACGAAGGCCCTGCAGAACCATTCAATTTGTTTTCAATAGAAATACTGGGCCAAGCTTGTCATTATTCGCAATGGCACCGCTTCTACTGTTATGTAGAGGGCATTCATTTACTGAGCTCATGGGACATTTCCCCAACTCACTCTTATGCTCCATCCACAAATGCTCTTCTTATGCCATTAGTGGAGGATTGGCAGGTGGTGACCTATACGTGTTTTTTTAAACATAATCAAACAAACAAAGGAGGGTGCTAAGGTGTAACAACTCGCCTTAAGCCATATAATCATCATGTGATTCCTGACCTTCAGAGCGCATCATGTTGTTTGTTATACCCCCAAAAGTTTGCTTACAGTTCTACCCAAACTTTTTTATGCTTTTTTATCCTTGTTTCCTGCTATGCAGACCTATCATGGTCATATGTTTTCTGCCTTGTTAACTTGTTTTTGATTCCTGTTACTAATATCTAGCCTCATCCTGTTGGTGCCTGCTCTCCAGCTTCTCCAGTCCTTCACCATGACTCTCTGCTGGATCGTCACTTCTGATGCTCTGTGAAACCCTGAATCTTTGTCCTCCCCATGAGCACTCATGGGTCTGCTTTTGTTTATCCTTTATCCTGCTGAGATGCAACTAAAAGTTCTTTCCATAAACGCAGAGGTTTAAATCAATCAGCAAAACGTTTCTTACTGTAGAAAAAGGCTAAACGTCATAAGGCCGATATCCTAGCAGTGCAGGAAACTCACTTCCAATCCAGAGCTACCCCTAATTCCCCCCTCAAAAATTTCCCACACATGTATCTCTCGACTTTCAATTCTAAGAAAATAGGGGTGACGCTGGCCATTAGGAATACAGTCATGTTTACACCACACTCCTCATGTATTGACCCGCATGGTCATTTTTATCATTCCCAGACGTGATATCAACCATAAGCCTTATACTTTAGCTATTCTTTATGCCCCTAACACAAACCAGCTAAGGTTACTTCAGAATGTTTTCAAAAAACTCTCAGCAACCAAGTATGGAAACCTTCTGTTGTGTGGAGACTTTAATCTTACTGTATAATATTAAGTACTTGTGCGCAAACCAAAATAAAACTCAAACAATAAAAATATAATATATTAAAACCTTAAAAAACGTAAAATATGAACAGAGTAGCAGCCACAAATAATAGTGTTCACACACCTAAAATCAAATGCTAAGAAGGGTTAAATCTGCGGCGCTAATCAAATAAATATATTCCTGAGAAGTAAAAAATGTGTAGGCTAACGTGAAGAAGCCAATAAAGGACTCAAAGAATGACCATGGTTTAAAGGTGCGTGAATAACTAATAATATAAAATAAGTGCTAGGTGTCAAAACAGGTTAATAGTAATAAACATCAAGCTCGTGGAGGAGCAAAGAAAAAAGGAAAAAAAGAAAAAACGACCCCTGATGATACTGTTCACACACCTACAATTAATAAGGGGAGGTAAAACTGCGGCGCTTAAATCAATGAGTAAATTCCTGGGATAACAAAGGAAAAAACATGAACACCAAAGGAAAAAAGCCTGTAGGAAGATGCAGGTAGCAATTAAATTTCTTAAGATATGTGAATAACTAATAAAGCCTTGACAGAAATAAGCTATGTAACAAAGGAACTAATAACTACACCAGGAATTAATTCCAAGTAAGGATCTAGTTCATGTAAATTAATATTCCACCATTTCTGTGCAACCAAAAATACAACAAATCAATGTTGCAACAAAAAAGTGCAGCTAATAGGGGAACTAAATGATTGAAGTCCAGATGATTAATGACCTTTAAAACCTAAATTAATAAATGTGACTCGTGACTCCAATAACACAATAATCCTAAAAAATGTGTGTACAATAATCCTAAAAAGGTGTGTGCAAACAGTATTCCAGTGCAGCATCCAAAGTGAAAAATTAGAACTCTATAAAATATATTGTGCAAATGTATTCCAGTATTCCAGTGCAGCATAAAAGGTGAAAAATTAGAACTCTATAAAATATATTGTGCAAATGTTTGTGCAGCATCCAGGAAAAAGTTTCCAGTTTAAGGAAAGTGTATCAAATCAGCCAATTGTTTCTAATAATCGTACAATGTATCTTCTAAACAAATAAATAATAGCACACCAGTAAACGGCAAAGCCAGTGTTCAGCACAAATGACACACTGAATGTGATAAAAATAAACGTGATTCCCAAAGTAAATGAAAGTCGTTTCTGAACTGAACAAATGATGAAATAATGAAGAAATAATTTAGCAAAGACTCCCATCCATAACTCCTTCCTGATGAATATAATCCTTCACATATCCCCAGTGAAGACAGACAAGTATATGGAAAAATGTACCGGTTCCCCCAGCCTCTCACCTCCCGGCTGAGCGATAACAGCCTAAAAGTAGCCTCACGCAGTCTGTGCTTGCAGGTGGTTTTGAACGCTGTCAGTTCTCAATAGGGTGATATCAGCCTCCCGATCTCCAAGTTTCTCAGGCAGTAATCGTTCAAAAAAATAATAAGGGGAAGGATTCCATAGTGTAGTATGTAAGTAATGAATTCTTTATTAAATAATAGCCCACTTACATTCAAAACTGGCAGCATCAGCAAAAACTTTAAAACCGGCTCACTGACTCACCGATCCCGGCCGTGATCGGAAAGACAAGTAGCCCAGCAATACCGCCTCTCTTCTCCCTGACGCGTTGCGTGACTGTCACGTCACTTTCTCAAAGGGTCTCCTCCGCTCCGACCTCTCGCTGGATTTCAGATGCCATTTTTAAAGTGAGCCGGTTTTAAAGTTTTTGCTGATGCTGCCAGTTTTGAATGTAAGTGGGCTATTATTTAATAAAGAATTCATTACTTACATACTACACTATGGAATCCTTCCCCTTATTATTTTTTTGAACGATTACTGCCTGAGAAACTTGGAGATCGGGAGGCTGATATCACCCTATTGAGAACTGACAGCGTTCAAAACCACCTGCAAGCACAGACTGCGTGAGGCTACTTTTAGGCTGTTATCGCTCAGCCGGGAGGTGAGAGGCTGGGGGAACCGGTACATTTTTCCATATACTTGTCTGTCTTCACTGGGGATATGTGAAGGATTATATTCATCAGGAAGGAGTTATGGATGGGAGTCTTTGCTAAATTATTTCTTCATTATTTCATCATTTGTTCAGTTCAGAAACGACTTTCATTTACTTTGGGAATCACGTTTATTTTTATCACATTCAGTGTGTCATTTGTGCTGAACACTGGCTTTGCCGTTTACTGGTGTGCTATTATTTATTTGTTTAGAAGATACATTGTACGATTATTAGAAACAATTGGCTGATTTGATACACTTTCCTTAAACTGGAAACTTTTTCCTGGATGCTGCACAAACATTTGCACAATATATTTTATAGAGTTCTAATTTTTCACCTTGAATGCTGCACTGGAATACTGGAATACATTTGCACAATATATTTTATAGAGTTCTAATTTTTCACTTTGGATGCTGCACTGGAATACTGTTTGCACACACCTTTTTAGGATTATTGTACACACATTTTTTAGGATTATTGTGTTATTGGAGTCACGAGTCACATTTATTAATTTAGGTTTTAAAGGTCATTAATCATCTGGACTTCAATCATTTAGTTCCCCTATTAGCTGCACTTTTTTGTTGCAACATTGATTTGTTGTATTTTTGGTTGCACAGAAATGGTGGAATATTAATTTACATGAACTAGATCCTTACTTGGAATTAATTCCTGGTGTAGTTATTAGTTCCTTTGTTACATAGCTTATTTCTGTCAAGGCTTTATTAGTTATTCACATATCTTAAGAAATTTAATTGCTACCTGCATCTTCCTACAGGCTTTTTTCCTTTGGTGTTCATGTTTTTTCCTTTGTTATCCCAGGAATTTACTCATTGATTTAAGCGCCGCAGTTTTACCTCCCCTTATTAATTGTAGGTGTGTGAACAGTATCATCAGGGGTCGTTTTTTCTTTTTTTCCTTTTTTCTTTGCTCCTCCACGAGCTTGATGTTTATTACTATTAACCTGTTTTGACACCTAGCACTTATTTTATATTATTAGTTATTCACGCACCTTTAAACCATGGTCATTCTTTGAGTCCTTTATTGGCTTCTTCACGTTAGCCTACACATTTTTTACTTCTCAGGAATATATTTATTTGATTAGCGCCACAGATTTAACCCTTCTTAGCATTTAATCTTACTGTGAACCCTCTTATGGACATGTCCTTATGAACATGTCCTTCAAACATAAAGGTAGAGTCCCTAGTCTTCAGTCTCTCTTCCACTTCGATGATGTTTATGACATGTGGCAATGCTTACATGCTATTGAGAGAGATTACACCTTTTCCTCCCCAAGGCATAAATGTTATTCCTGCATTGATTTATGTATTGTTGATAAATAGTTGTTACGGAGCATCTTCTCCTCCACTCTGTCTGATATTACGTGGTCTGACCACGCGGCTATTGTGACTACCATAGTGGAGAAGGACACTTTCATACCTGTAGTACTGTGGCATTGAAATAATAGAGTAAGTTTAGAATCCAAGAGTAAGCAGTTACTAGCTAAATCCATTGATGATTATTTTGCCTCCAACAATACAGGCGATGTAGATGCTTTTACTCTTTGGAACGCCCATAAGGCGTTCATGAGGGGTGTGATCTTTAAGTTGTGCGTGCCCACTAAACGCGTACTTAACTAAAAGTATAACAAACTTCTAAACAACATACACGCTCTGGAGCTCTAGAATACAGCAAATCCCTGTCACTCTACTTCTAACTCCCTTGCCAAACTAAGAATGGAGCTCAGAGAGCTTCTCTATTTCTAACATGATAAAAGTCTCCTATATCTGAAATTTCAGTACTATTTCCATAATAATAAATTTGGGAAGTTTCCAGCCAACAGACAGGCCAAAGCTAAAATCCCATTTCTCTACCTTCCAGGTACCTCCCAGAAGTTACACAACCCCGCATTACTGATGTGTTCACGGATTACTATAGCTAATACAATCTTAAAAATGATCTATTCACCCCACAACCTTCTGACAAAGCATTCAGCCAACACTTATCCCCTTATCTTACTAAAATGTTCCGCGTAGCACAATCCCAAGCTACCTTCCCACAGGAGATGTTGAAAACCCATATCAACATGCTCCCAAAACCTGGAAAGGACCCTATCACTCCCCTCTAACTTTGGACCAATTTCTTTTTTGAATTCAGATGTAAAATTCTACGCCAAAGTATTAGCATATCGTCTAAAGGCCATTATGCCTTCCCTCATTAAATTGGATCAGATGGACGCCACGAGACACATTATTAACCACATTGAGTTTACTGAGCGCACCAGAATGCCTTCTCTGCTCCTTTCTATAGATTCAAAAAAAGCGTTCAACAGGGTGCATTGGGGCTACATGGCTCATGTCTTAAGGAAGTTTGGCTTCCAGGGTCCAGTGCTCTCAGCCATACTGGCACTGCACTCTTCCCCCACTGCTCAGGTATACACCTCAAGTCTCCTGTCCATGCCCTTTCACACTACAAATGGCATGAAGCAGGGATGACCTCTGCATTCCGGCTGGAATGCTCTCTGAGCACTGTGACTTATATAGGCGGAGACCCCGCCCCCGTATGCCGTCACAGTCCCTGGGCATGCTGGGACTGTGATGTTTTAGGGGGGCGTGGTCACCAGGTGATGTTGCCCGCAGACCCCGAAACCAACGGCCAGGGTCGTCGGGAAGAGGCCCTTGTCCTCATCAACATGGGGACAAGGTGCTTTGTGGTGGGGGCCCCCGCAGGGCGCCCCCTCCCCCAAAGCACCCACCCCCCCATGTTGAGGGCATGCGGCCTGGTATGGTTCAGGAGGGGGGGCTCTCTCTCATCCCTACCCCCTTCCCTGACCGGCTGGGCTGCATGCTCGGATCAGGGTCTTGTATGGACTTTGGGGGGGACCCCACGCTGTTTTTTCGCGTAGGGGGTTCCCCTTAAAATCCATAACAGACCTAAGGGCCTATTATGCCCCGCGTTCGCCGCAATAGGAAAATTTGTTTTTCCTATTGCAGCGAGCGCGAGATGCAATACCCTGCCCTTGCGTCATATCTGGTCCGTCGGACCAGCATACAAATGAACGGGCTTTCCGTCAGGAACTGAGTCCAGCGGACTTATGACGGAAAGATTTGAAACATGTTTCATTTCTAGGTCCAGCGGGCTTTTGGGAAAAAAAAGTCCGCGGGAGCCTACACACGATCGGATTGTGCGGTGGACTCTGGTCCGCCGGACCAAGTATGCCGGAAAGTCCGCTCGTGTGTACGCGGCATTAAGCACTCTTTTCTCTACACCTGGGCAAACCCCTAACAGCTAAACTTATTACAGATTTACAACATATTTCTAGCTTTTAACTGTACTGGTTGGGTAGACTGGCCACCTTTAAAACTCTTATATTACCACAAATTTTATTATTCTTCTTAGCCCTTCCTATACCACTCAAAGTTTTCCTCCTAGCTACCTTAACATCAACCTTTAGGCGATACCTTTGGAAACAAAAAAGGGCTAGATGCTCCTATTCCCAACTTGTGAAACATAGGTTGATGGGAGGAATTGGATTAGTTGACATTAATTATTACTACTTAGCTGTTTTGCTAGATCAATTGAAACACTGGCTCACACCATTGATGGACAATCTATAGGTGGATATATAGACTGCTATGTTGCCAGTTTCTAGCTTGAGATTGCTTCTCTTGGTGGATACCTGGTCACATATACCCTTCGATTCTCTGCCTGCCACTATTGTAGGATCATTATGACCTTGTAGAACTTTCATCAATGGTACAGCTGTGTCTACATCAGTATTTACTACAGTCTCCCTGCTGATAGATGTAGCCAAGGTATTCCTTCCGCATTTGACCTTTTCAGAGTGGTCCCAACATGGTTTAGATTTAGATAATGCTCTGTTTATTGATGGCAAACTCAGAAGCATAAAGGACCTGCAGAAAACATATAAATTGCCTGCTAATGTTTTTTCCAGCTATTTGTCATTCAGCACTTTCTTTTGAAAATGCCCCCTCCTGACATCAAAATGTGCTCTAAAGTTTGGCAATCTTACCATAATCTTCACACCCCTGTAAAGGTGTTTCACTTTTTTTACAATGTGCTACAGAGTAAGATGTTGTTTTTTTAAAATTCCTCCTATTAAGCCGTGGGAAACTGACCTCCAAACACATACAGACTATCACTGGCTTAAAGCCATTAGTTACTCACTGAGTATATCCCATTGTGTTAATCACTGAGAGCTTACCCAGAAAATACTAATGAGATGGTATCTCACGCCACTCCGAATAGCCCACTTAACTCCAAATAGGTCTTCTCTCTGCTGGCAAGACTGTGGCCAAACTGGCAACCTTTTTCACATGTTGTCATCTTGCAAAAACTTATGAAGCTTCTGGCAAAGTGTTTTTCCGGGTCCTCTCCATGGTCACAGGGGTCCTCACTAGCCCCTAACCCAAACTAGCAGTACTAAACCTAGGGATTGAGGACTTCCCTAACAACTACCGTACAATAGTAACTAGCATTTTAGTGGCTGCTCGCCATACGATCACTAGACATTGGAAAAAGGAGTGGGTGGCAATCTGTCAGAAGTGATCTCTATAACCAATTCTATTTATTCATTTGAGAATTGTATAGATCTTCGTTCATCTTCCCAGGAGGCCTTTGAAGCAAAATGGAAGCACTGGGTTCTCTGGTATGCTCATAGTAACTCTGATGTGAACATATGCATCTTATACAGAATCCCCATTGTATTGTAATGTTTCACTTATGATTGTGCATCTTATGCAACTTGATGCACCCCTACTAGACATATGCACTGCTGAAAAATGTGTTTCTTTTCATTTTCATTTCATTAGTTTTTGGGGGTTTTTTGTTTATCGGATCATTTAGTATGATCAGCACTTGTTACTTTGGATCATTCATATCTTTGGATGCATTCGTATTTGTTTTGTTACATTCGTTTAAATGCAGCATTCGTTACTTCTGGCTTGGACCATTTGTTCATTCAGACATTGGTTGTATTTGTAACCTTTGTTAGTTTGGATTTTTTCATTTTATTTGTTATTTCAGAGTCGGCGTGTGCCACTGGGATTAATTTAATAGGTCTCAGACAGCTACTAGCACACGTATTTAAAGAGCAAAAAGGCATTCATTGTTTTATATTCAGCGATAACGAATAGTCAAAAATACAAAAAATGAAATTATCTGAATGTAATTGATTCGTTAAACTCACAGGTTGAATTGTTTTTCGTTCTTTCGTATTTTCGTTTTTTCTGACAATTCGTTTTCATGTGCATTCTTCAAAGAGTCTTTATTTAGAAATATGCTGAATTTCGTCCGAAAACAAATTCGTAATGAAACAAATTGCACATGTCTAACTCCTACTGTATGTGTGTCCTTTCCTCAAGGTGCCTGTGAGGCTACCTCTCGTGTTCTTTTGTACAGTATTTCTGTACCTTGTCACCTGCAGTTGAAGGTTGTTTTGTCTTTAAATCTTCAATAAAAATGTATTGAAATAAAAGAAAAAAAATAAATTCCACAGTCAAATATGGTGGGATGGGATGAGATGACATGGGATGGGATGAGATGAGATGGGATAGGATGAGGTGTGGTGGGGTAGGATGAGGTGTGGTGGGGTGGGATGAGGTGGGATGGGATGGGGTGGGATGGGATGAGGTGGGATGGGATGGGATGGGGTGGGATGGGATGAGATGGGATGGGATGAGTTGGGGTGGGATGGGATGAGGTGAGGTGGGGTGGGATGAGGTGAGGTGGGGTGGGATGAGGTGAGGTGGGGTGGGATGAGGTGGGGTGGGATGGGATGGGAGGAGGTGGGGTGGGATGAGGTGGGGTGGGGTGGGGTGGGATAGGATGAGGTGGGGTGGCATGGGATGGGATAGGGTGAGGTGGGGTGGGATGGGATGGGATGAAGTGGGGTGGGATGGGATGGGATGAAGTGGGGTGGGATGGGATGGGATGAGGTGGGGTGAGGTGAGATGTGATGGGATGAGGTGGGGTGGAATGAGATGAAATGAGGTGGGATGAGATGAGGTGGGATGGGATGGGATGGTATGAGGTGGGGTGGGGTGGGATGGAATGAGGTGGGGTGGGATGGAATGAGGTGGGGTGGGATGGGATGAGGTGGGATGGGGTAGGATGGGACGGGATGGGGTGGGGTGGGATGGGACGGGATGGGGTGGGGTGGAATGGGATGAGGTGAGGTGGGGTGATATGTGATGGGATGAGGTGGGGTGATATGTGATGGGATGAGGTGGGGTGGGATGAGATTGGATGAGGTGGGGTGGGGTGGGATGGGATGGTATGAGGTGGGGTGGGGTGGGATGGTATGAGGTGGGGCGGGGTGGGATAGGATGAGGTGGGATGAGGTGAGGTGGGGTGGGATGGGATGAGATGGGGTGGGATCAGGTGGGATGGGGTGGGATGGGATGAGGAGGGGTGGGGTGGGATGGGATGGGATGAGGTGGAGTGGGGTGGGATGGGATGGGATGAGGTGGGATGGGGTGAGATGTGATGGGATGAGGTGGCGTGGGATGGGGTGGGATGAGATGGGATGAGGTGGGGTGGGATGAGGTGGGGTGGGATGGGATGGTATGAGGTGGGGTGGGTGGGATGAGATGAGGTGGGGTGGGATGGGATGAGGTGGAAGGAGGTGGGATGGGATGGAGTGGGGTGGGATGGGATGAGGTGGGATGGGGTGGGATGAGGTGGGATGGGGTGGGATGAGGTGGGATGAGGTGGGGAGGGGTGGGATGGGATGGGATGAGGTGAGGTGGGATGGGATGAGGTGGTGTGAGATGGGATGAGGTGGGGTGGGATGTGATGGGATGAGGTGGGATGGGATGGGATGAGGTGGGGTGGGATGTGATGAGATGAGGTGGGATGGGATGGGATGGGATGAGGTTGGGTGGGATGGGATGGGATGAGGTGGGATGGGACGGGATGAGGTGGGATGGGGTGGGATGGGACGGGATGGGGTGTGGTGGGACGGGATGGGGTGTGGTGGGGCGGGATGGGGTGTGGTGGGATGGGATGAGATGGGGTGGGATGAGGTGGGGTAGGATGGGATGGGATGAGTTGAGGTGGGGTGGGATGGGATGAGGTGGGATGGGATGGGATGGGATGAGGTGGGGTGGGGTTGGTGTGTGTGGAAGTCCTGCAGAGCTCACTCATGGCCAATAGAGCGCACAGTAAGTGTCCCTGCCCCAACCCCTGTATCCATCTGTTTCTGTGTGTGTTGTAACTATCAACAAAGGGTAACAATGGCAACAAATGCCTGGTTACCCTTGTGTAAAATGGCGTCGGGCATCGCCTTGCATCGCGTCATTTCCGGTTTTGAAATAACGTGATGCTACAGCCCAGTCCATGCCTATTGCCTCCTGGAATTGATGAGAAACATCTCCCAGGAGGCATAGCGGATGGGGGATGACACGCTCAAGCCGCGGCCAGAACCAGGAAATGAAGAAGAAGATGAACAATAAAACCGTGAGTTTAAAAACAAAATGATATGCCAAATGTGTTTAAGGGGACAGAGAAGCATGGGATGCAGAGGACTTGAAAAAGAGGGTGGAACTTCACTTTAAGGTCAATTAGGACTTCAACTCTCAGAAACTGGGCAGACATACAAATGGAAAGCGTGCTATGCCTGTCAGATCGGCATATGCGGGAGTAGTGTTAGTCATTGGGGCTCAAACCAGCAAAATCCAAAGTTCTCATTGAAAGCTTGTATGCAAGTTCTTTGCCATTAAAAGTGTAGGTGGACCCAGGTCCTGCCCCAGGGGACATGTATCAATGGAATTTTTTTTTTTTTAAACGGCCGTTTTTTCAAGAGCAGTGATTTTAATAATGCTTAAAGTGAAACATTAAAAATGAAAAATTCCTCTAAATATTGTGCCTGGGGGTCCCCTTAGTATGCCTGTAAAGTAGCACATCTGGTCGATGTGTGAAACATTGCTGCAGCAAAATTAAATTTCTAAAGGAAAAAATGTCATTTAAAACTGCTTGCGGTTGTAATGTAGTACCGGGTCCTGGCAATATAGATTAAAAATCTTCAAATCTGGTATGGACATTAAGGGGAACTCAATGGCGAAATAAAAAAAAATGGCATGGGGTCCCCTCAAAATCCATACCAGACCCTTATACGAGCAAGCAGCCATGGCAGGCCAGAAAAGGGGGGTGAGTGTGCGCCCCTCCCTCCTGAACCATACCAGGCCACTTGCCCTCAACATGGGGAGGGTGCTTTGGAGTCCCCCCAAAACACCTTGCCCCCATGTTGATGGGCACAAAAGCCTCTTCCACACAACCCTTGCCTGGTGGTTGTAGGGGTCTGCGGGTGGGTCTTTCTTCAGTCTTCCGCTTCTTCCTCCGGGTTCTTCTTCCCCCGCTTCTTCCCCCATCTTCCTTCGGTCTTCTCCATCTTCCTCCGGCTTCTTTTTCCCACTTCGTCCTCCGTTCTTCTTTCTCCATGGCTGCTGCCACCGCTCCAGCTGAAGATTCAAAAACGAACCTCCTCTGATGCTGCGATGGGGCGGGTGACGTCATTCCAAGACCCCGCCCCTTGTGACTTCACCACCCGGGCCATGATTGGTCAGTGATGTCACAAGGGGGCGGGGTCTCTGACTGATGTCATCTGGTGGCCACGCCCTATAGTTATATATGAACTATGTGCTATGGAAGCGGACAGATCGGCTGGCTGCAGCGTCAGAGGAGGGACGCTATTTTCAAGTTCAGCAGGTCGGTGGCGGTAGCGGCGGTGGAGAAAGACCAGAGGATGAAGCGGGGGAAGAAGAAGCCAGAGGGAGATGGAGAAGACTGGAGGAAGGAATGGGGCAAGAAGAAGCAAGAGGAAGATGAAGACTGGAGGAAGAAGAAGCTGGAGGAAGAAGGAGAAGGAAGAAGTGGGGAAAGAAGAAGACATTTTTAATAAAGGGATTGTCAAAAACTGGATATTGTCTTTTGTCACATTTCACTACTTTTTTTGGTGAATGGGTAGGGGTACAATGTTAAAGGGGGTTTCCAGATTCTGAGAAGCCCCCCGTCCGCAGACCCCCACAACCACTGGGCAAGGGTTGTGGGGATGGGGCCCTTGTCCCCATCCCCATGTTGAGGGCAGGCGGTCTGGCATGATTCAGGAGGGGGGGCACTCGCTCGTCCCCCCCTTTCCTGGCCTTCCGTGGATGCTTGCTCTGATAAGGGTCTGGTATGGATTTTGGGGGGACCCCAAGCCAATTTTTTCTTTTACATTTTGGCGTGGTGTTCCCCTTAAAATCCATACCAGACCTGAAGGGCCTGGTATGAATTTTGGGGAGGACCCCACATCAATTTTTTTTTGGTCTTTTTTTTGCTTGATTTTTGAATAGTTGGATTTTTGGAATTCCACACCATAATATTATTGGATAATTACATTCCATTGCATGCATTTGAAGAGTTAAAATTATGCAATAAACCAAACTGATGTGCGTTTGGTAATTATGCTGCTGAGTATAATGCACGTTTTCAGGAGGTGATACCATTGGCAGGATTCAAACCCATGGCATGAACCTTTGATGGTAGCAGGGCATATGACTACACTACAGAGCTGAGCACAATCATACATAGAAAATACAGTTACTAATGTTTGAATCTTTTCATTCTATACAATAATAATTTGAATTTGAGGCAATAATATTATGGTACCAACCATGCTCATGTGGTATTGGCTATTGGGAAGGGATGAGCTGAACACCCCCCCCCCCCCCGGGTTCCGTTTGCACCAGAACCTGAAAACAGGCAAAACATTTGTGTGAACACCGTTAAAGTCTTTGGGACACGAACATGAAAAATCAAAAGTGCTCATTTTAAAGGCCTATATGCAAGTTATTGTCATACAAAGTGTATGAGTACCTCATGGTACTGCCCCAGGGTGTCAGGCTAGGAGCAGATAACAGGTAACAGTTGATTCGGTTAAATTGATGATAGGCAACTCCTATCCTCATATTGATTAGTGGTTCCAAATTAATAATAACTACTGCAGTAGGGAACAGACACAAAAGATACGCTCAGCATCTTTCCAAATAACTGTTCTGCTCTATTATGACGCAATTGAAGGTTCTTATGCACATGATTACGTAGGTATCACATTAATATTACAATTGTACATTTATGGTAACAAGGGGCGTTACATAGGCAGGCTAATTCTAATCAGGACTCGAAAGAATGTAAACATGTACTGAAAACATTATTAGTGCCGTGTGCACAGTGAGGGCAGTGTGCAATACATACAAAATACAATACAATTATATACAGAACTTACAAATTTCCATTACAGTCTCCCCTCTTTTGATCAATATTTTGATCACTAACCATAACTGCTATCACCTTTTAACCTGGAACCTCCACACGCTTAGGTAGAGGTAGTCCTGGCCAAAGAGGCAAAAAACTCCATTGTGGAGAAAATAATAGCTGAGCAACTTTTTCATTACAAAATGACTTTTCATTGTGAAAAACAAATGATTGATAAGACATATTTACAGAGTACTGGCTGTACACTCCTGTGGCCAGAATGGCCTTCTAGCTGAATTGTTGGCATGCTGACTTATCAGCACATGTAAACACAGACAATTCTACATAAAATGGAAGACGTACAAAAGACAAATATGACTTCAACATGGCTAAACTACTTTTCAAATATATATCCCTTACAATTAAAGTAATTTAATCAAAAAGTACCCTAGACTGTGATCACAAGAGGGAAACAAATCAAACTCAGAGATTTCTTTAATTTAGTCATTTTTGCAGTGTCTGGTGTGGATCCAGGTGACTTTTTCTTCACGTTTTGCAAAAACTGTACATGAAATAGGTGCTGTATTGAGTCTCCAAACATTTCCTTATATATAAATGTCTCTTAACAATCCACAAGTCACTTGGCTTTAGTTTTAGATCCTTCCAAACTTTTAGGATCTGGAATTGGGGAGAAAACACATAAATGAGTTTGCCAAAAAACCTTAAAAGATCAGCAACATTCTCTGTGAGATCCGAATGAAGGACTTCAGCTGCTGAGACAAAATATAACCAAGTGAGTAACACACTCCCAAACCAAATCTCATAGGGAGAGAGTCCAACATCCCCCTTAGTGGCTTTATAAAATATAAGAAAACATTCAGGCAAAAGTTTTCTAGTTTCTTACTCTACTTTTTCCACTACATTGTAGACAGTAGGGGGTGTAAAAATAAAACCTCAAAACTTCTAGTAAGGACTCTCGTCTAAAAAAGATTTCCTCTGTTACTCTCTGTACTTTCTGGCACTCTGTACTTACAAACTACTTCTGATAACACTTTTTACTGTGGCCTTTGCAGTAGCATTTGCCACTGGACATTCAAAAAACATGTCCATACAGACAAAATGCATACTCTTAAGATCCTGACTTGGGCATCTGGATATATCCTTTTTGTAATCTCTGGAAGGGATGTTCAGCTTTTGGTAAAACCTTTTGTAACAGGTAAAACAAGAAGTGGTATGTTATAAAAAAAACTGTGGTGAACCCTGGCTCTATCCCACGCTCATTTACTAAGGCAGCCATAACTGCTTGTGACTGATGACACGGTCCATGTGTCAAGCTGGAGGGAAAAGGGTCGCTGACAGACATAAATGATCACCTTTTCCAAAGTCCTGTTTCATAAGAAGTTGCCCTCTGTGGACCACTTGTTCTTCTTGTTCTGGGGTCCTTAAAGTTTAATTATTAATCCCAGCTATACTGGGCCAGAACTAGGGTGGAATCTGTGAGTTGCACAGACCCATCAAGTGTCCGGGGCTGTAAATGCAGCATCCTTAGTCACCTGGTCTGCTTCTATGTGTGAAAGTTAATATGGCTACCTCAGCAAGAACCTGGAAGGCTGAAAACAGCCGATCAAATTAACTTGGCATGCTTTATTGGTTTACCTGCCGAAGTAAAAACAAACTTCTGGCCCTTCAAATGGAACCAAAAGCTCTCTATATCTCGACTATCTATATATATAGGATCCAATGACTTTGAATACAGAGTATCCTTCTGGGTGATGAACTGCATACTCAAATCTACAAAAAATTTAATATCTGGGTCTTCAGGGAGTGTGTCCTGCACTGGGCTCACAGCAGCTGATTCCCACATCAATTTAACACACATGTCTTCCTTTGTCTCCAGTCTCCTCCAATAGAGGCAATAAGGTGGCTGGATTCAAATGTACACATTTTTCATTGTTAGATTTGTACATAAACAAACTCATATTTTAAACCTTTCATTAGACAAACAGTTATTTGTATATTTGCTGCGCAGAATGTCGGACCATTAAAAATGAAATGTTTGACCAAAACAATATTTAACTTTGTCTAATAGCACCTTTGCATAAAAGCTGCAGCTCTGATATATTGGGATGAACCCTTCATTACTGGGTCCAGCTTGCATAAATATATTACAATGGCTTGTTTTCCATCATGCTGTTTGTGTAAGAACTCCAGTTTCATGTTTCAAAAGACAACTTTTTCCTGGCAATATTATAACAAATGATAACAATACCCTGCGGTCATGGAGAGATGCCCATGAATCCAAAATATTCTTCTGCTTATACCACTGTACTTACAAGAAAAAGGGGCACATCATTTCACAATCCACACATTCTGCTTTGGATTTCAAAAATGAAAATAAATAAAACAAAAGGACCAAGAATCTGTATGATGGACCAGAAAGCATCAAAAACTATAAAACAACTGGCTGCAGGTGGCATCTATCCTAACAGGATGTGTGGACTTGATGTGATGGGTCTGTCACATCCAAATTTCACTTATTATTACTCTCACATCATGGACCGCACATCAAGTTATTATCAAAAACCTTAAAATTTCATTTTTGTAGAAGAAATTCTTATGTATTCCATCCATCTTGGCTTTGTTAAATATTATGGCAGCTTTATTCAAAATAACAACCTCTTCTTAATCTTTTTTTCTCTCAATAAGGGCTTATTGAATAAATGTAAAATTACAAAATTGTTATCTTAATCTAAACTAATCCCATTTTTACAAATTTCCCCAATAACCTGGATTTCATTTCCAACCAAAGGTTGTCTAAACCAGTTTCAATATATCTATATTATTAATAAAATTGTTAAACTCATATTAGAAATGAATACTCATTACTTAATTTCCCTTTTTTAAATGCACTGTTTCCACTATAAAAGGATATTCAATTTGTGTAATACACGGTTAAATGTAACCTTCATTTTACCATGTTTGGAAAACAGATTCAAAATAATTGTGATCACATTGTTTACCATTAGATTCGTTAACCCGGCACATGTTTTGTCTAAAAAACTGGAATTGGCATGGTGTCCTTCCAGCTTATCACTGACCTCTCATCTCAGCCACATTTCTTTCAGGAGAGCACAAAGGAGGGGGTCACATCTGCGTACATGACACACACAAGCAATAGAACTAAAGGTCCCAGCATTCGCACACACATACACCAATATCTCTCTAAAATCGCTTACTTTTTCCCATTTGTACACAACACATGCATATCATTCTCTCACTTTCTTTTAACTCTTTAATATTTCCCAGGTTAAATTCTGCATTCCTTATTTTGTTCAGATATCTTTTATATCTAGCTTCTATGATCAGACAGGCAGCCAGAGTGCTCATCCCATCTCCCTCTCTGACAACATATAAAGTATTCTGTTTTACCTCTCATTTCTCTGTTTCGGACTCTAATAGTTGTAGTGCCTGACCCCAAATTCATCCCACAACTTAACATGAAAATGTCCCTTTCTGTCTAGTGTTAATGTCACCCTTGATCCATCCTGCTCACATAGATAGCTGTTTCTCTAGCTGTTTACTCTGCATGATTCTTAGTCCCTGTGGACCTTGGTAACCCAGTTACCCATTGTGGATCCATGTCCACTTTAACCATTAATCTAGGGGCTCAGTATAGGCAGAACCGCACCTTTGGTTCATATATAGCGCTCCTCTAGCGCTGGGCATTTTTGAGGGTCTCTTACCCTTCATTCCCTTACTTAATTCAATGCCCATAATGACTGGCCAGTCTTCTCTCTTGTCTACGTGTGCCTATACCCTCTTGCCTCTAAACTACTTTATCTAGCAGATTTACTACATATACCTGTGAACAGCACTATTCTTCCCTTTCTTATCTATAACACTCTGATGGACAATAGACAGGGACAACATAACATATAGCCACCAATCAATACTGTTCGATTAAGGGGAGTAAAATAGGTACCCTTTGTCCCGAAAATGCCTTACCGATCAAGGAAGTCTGA
Organism: Aquarana catesbeiana; assembly: GCF_042186555.1. Lineage (NCBI taxonomy): Eukaryota > Metazoa > Chordata > Amphibia > Anura > Ranidae > Aquarana > Aquarana catesbeiana. The sequence goes on from NC_133334.1 coordinate 146,886,871, forward strand.
TAAATGTAAGCAAAAGGCTTACCTCAGCCGGCTGATTATCAGAAATTCCCGGATCGTCTCAAGCTCCTCGTTTCGGATACTCAGGGTCACCTGGAATCCCCTCCTAAGGCAAAGCTCGCCATGCTGACTCGGTTAAATTGATGATAGGCAACTCCTATCCTCATATTGATTAGTGGTTCCAAATTAATAATAACTACTGCAGTAGGGAACAGACACAAAAGATACGCTCAGCATCTTTCCAAATAACTGTTCTGCTCTATTATGACGCAATTGAAGGTTTTTATGCACATGATTACGTAGGTATCACATTAATATTACAATTGTACATTTATGGTAACAAGGGGCGTTACATAGGCAGGCTAATTCTAATCAGGACTCGAAAGAATGTAAACATGTACTGAAAACATTATTAGTGCCGTGTGCACAGTGAGGGCAGTGTGCAATACATACAAAATACAATACAATTATATACAGAACTTACAAATTTCCATTACACAGTTCAGGTTTGCTGATTATGCAAAGAGTTCAAAGAACAAGAGCACATACCATGAGCAGGTCTAAGCACATCAGGGCAGCTGGGACTTGTAGTTCACTGCTGCAGATGAAGGTAGATGTTTGCTGGACCTTGTAGTTCACAGCTGCAGATGAAGGTGGATGTTAGCTGGTGCTTGTAGTTCACCGCTGCAGATGAAGGTACTACAGTAGAATCAGGCAAAGGGTAGTCTAGGCAAGCTGGGTCATACACAGGTAGATCAGAGTCCAAACGATACCGAATCAGAAGCGAGCAAGCAGGATCAAACGAGCCCGGTCATACACGAAATACACAGTCAGTTGGATCAAACAGTGGCACACAAAAGTAAACTCTATCACAAGCACTGATTGAAAGCTGATACAGGTGATTTAAAGGTAAGCTGGCCAATTACTGTTGTTTCCCAGGCAGGTGAGTTGTGCTGGGTCCTAAAGGGATCCTAGTACTGATAGTACCCCCCCTTTCTCGAGGGGTTGCTCCTGCACCCCTAGGCTAACTTGGATAATGAAGATGGAACTTCTTCTTAAGTCAGTCAGCATGAAGATCACGAGCTGGGACCCAAGATCGCTCCTCTGGGCCGAAACCTTTCCAGTGAACGAGATATTGTAAGGAATTGTGTACTCATCTGGAATCAAAAATAAATACCACTTCATATTCCTGACTGTCCAACACATCCACAGGTTCTGGTTCATTTACTAGGAGGCTGGAATGAACAGGTTTCAACAATGAAACATGAAAGACATTTGGAATGAGCATGGACGGGGGAAGTTTTAATCAATAGGACACAGGATTAACAATCTCAGAAATTTCATAGGGCCCAATGAATTTTGGGCCAAGTTTTTTAGATGGAACATGCAGGGACAGATTCCTAGATGATAGCCACACTTTGTCACCAACTTTATATACTGGTGCGCCTCTTGTCAGCCATTTTCTTAAAAGTCTGCACAGAGCGAGAAATAGCACGATTAACATCGGACCAGATTTTGGAGAAATTTTTAATCCTGGTGTTGGCATCTGGAGCATCAGAGGGTGGAAGATCAAAGGAGCACACACAAGGATGCAACCCGTGAACACAGAAGAAAGGAGAGGTCCCTGTAGATGTGCTGGCACAATTATTAAAGGCAAACTCTGCCCATGGAAGGATGTTGACCCACTCCACCTCATCATTGGCCATCAGACAACGTACTATCTTCTCTAGAGTCTGATTAGTCCTTTCTGTTTGGCCATTTGTCTCAGGATGATGTGCTGAAGAATATGATAACTTAATCCCCAGCTGAGAGCAAAGGGCCTTCCAAAACTGGGCTATAAACTGAGAGCTATGGTCTGAGACAATGTTAATTGGTGCCCCATGGAGCCTGAAAACATGTTTAATGAATAAAGATGTCAGTTCTTTAGCAGATGGAAGTTTCGGAAGCGGAACAAAGTGGGCCATCTTACTGAACCTGTCTACCATCACCCAGATGGTGGAACATTCCTGGGATGGAGGCAAGTCAGTGATAAACTCCATAGATAAATGGGTCCAGGGACAGGTAGGTATTGGTAGAGGACGTAGGAGACTGGGGGGCTTAGAGGTACTGTTCTTGCTTCTGGCACAAACTTCACAGGCCTGGATGAAGGCTAACACATCCTGCCTATTTAAAAAAGAAAAAGATATACAACGCTGTGTAAAATAAAGGTAAAGATAGCAGTCAACACAGCTATAGACCAAAAGCAATATGTGTGAATGTAAAAAGTGTAGCGCTATAAATCCATGTGAATAATTTGTTAAATATAACCATTAAGGTGATATTAAATATTGTATTTGTAAAGTCAAATATCCACAATGCAAATATTAAATGTATCTCAATGTGCTAGAAATACAAATATATACTATATCTGAAATATGTATAAAAGGAAAAAACGTGTTGTATATAATCACAATATAAAATACCACAGTGAAAAATGGAAAAATGTGAATAAAGTGCCAAAAAACGACAGATCCAGTAATCAGACACTAAACATCTTTGGAAAGGTGAAGTCCAGAATATAGCTGACAAATATGTTATAAGTAACAAGGTCCATTAGTGGAGGGATGGTCAAAAACACACTGGAACGGACATATGTCAAATGCCAATATTCCAAAAGGGACTAATATAGTGAATGAGCCACCACCAGTGAACGAAGGGAGGCTTACCAGATGTCGATGACTTGGAAAGGCTTATACCACCCAAGTCATAAAGGCTTTGTAATCAGCTGGCTTGAAGGATACGCCTATCTGGGCAGGTACAATGAATCCTAGGATCAAATCTACAGCTTAGCACAACTGTTTTCAGACATCCACTTGAGAGTAATAATCCAGTGGGAGTCAGAGGCTCAATGTTCATAAATCATGTGGAAAATAAATAAAAAAACTTGCATAGCATAATAACATTTGGCAAGGGGTTTATTAAAATAAGAGAGTAAACTCACATGTTAAAAAGTCATCACAAGCTTCATATGGTACAAGAACAGGAGCGGTGAATGAAAGTGGGTCCACCCGCCGCGTTTCCGCTAAAAAGCCATCATCTGGGGTACGGACCCCACAACCACCACCACTTATAAAGTGCTAGTGACCCCATGTGGAAATTCCATACCACCTGAAGTTAATGTCAGTTACATCACTTCCGGTGATTAGACCGGAAGTGTTGGTGTGGAGTACAGTATTTACAATTCATGTATTTTATTAAGCATTGTAAATGTAATATTAACCGGCCGACGAGGCAAAACCAAGCCTCGTTTTGAAGCCGAGTCCTGACGTCACCGCGTCGAAAACATTGCCACGTGACTTCCAAAAGCTCAGACCAAGCATCACCATGGAGACGGTCACGTGACGATGGCCGTTCCCGGCATCATTACACCACAAACGTCATAGCATACAAAACAAGAATGCCAGATCAAGCCTCGACATGGATAAGACAGTTCTGGCTCAGCCAGCTCAAATGGAATGGAATTCCATGATCTTAATGAGAATGTCAGCAACTTTAAAAAATATAAAAGAACGTACTGTATAAAACAGAAACATAAACGGTATCTTATGAATATACACCTAAAAGGTCCGTTAGATATTTGGAATAAAAGGTTATGTATAAATTCCAGATGGGGTCTGCAGTTACATTTAGAAATATACATAGTGGTAAAATAAAATTTACAAAAAGTAATAGCGATTCTAAATAAATAAGAACTCACTAGGTAATCATGTATGAGTACAATGAGAATGAGAAAAATTTGATAAAAAGGTTTAATGAATAATAATTGAAAAATAAAATAAAAAATGAATAAAATAATTACAAAAAATAATAAAATACAATATAAAGAAAATCGTTCCTATTAAGACTGGTTAATGAACGAGTTAATGTCCCACTCCACCTTCATTCCTTGTGGGTGGTGGGACTGTAACTCGTAAATCCAGAACATTTGTAATCTGGAAATTCCTCTTTTGTTGGCTCCTCCCCTCCATGGGGCAATGTATCGGTCAATGACCAAAAATTGAGTGCCAGTCGGGTTTCGATCGTGGTACTGTCTGTAATGCCGGGGTACCGTGTGTTTGGTACTCCCGGACTTAATTAAATTAATGTGTTCGGTCACCCTAATGGTAAAAGATCTTGTAGTTCGACCAACATGTTGTAAACCGCACGGACAGGTCAGTAAGTATACAAGATAGGTAGTTGCGCAAGTGCAGAAATGTTTAATTTGGTAAACTCGATTAGTCACAACCAATCGAAATTCCTTGTTGGCCCTTCTATCACAGGTATTATATTGGCAAACCGTTCACTTCCTGCACGGATGGAATCCCGTCCAATTGTGAAAGAAAGAAGGTCTGCTTGGAGGATTAACAATAGTTGGTGCCAATTTACTTTTAAGGGATGGTACCCCTCTGTAGATCAATTTGGGTCTATCAGGCAACAATGGGACAAGAATCTTGTCCTTCCTAAGGATGTCCCAATGTCGCTCAAAAATATTTTTAGTTTGTTTGTGTTGGGTTGAGAATGTTGTGAGAAAGGACCATTTAAAATTGTCCTTTTCTCATTGAGGTTTATCCACCAACAGCAAAAAACAATCAACAGCAAGAGCATTATTTAGGTCTTTATCAATTTCTGTACAGTTATACCCTTTCTCAAGGAATCTCTTTTTTAAGACAGTTGCTTGGGTCTTAAAAGTGTCAGTGTCAGTACAATTTCTGTGTAAACACAAGAATTGACTTTTTGGAACTGACCTCAGCCATGACTTATGGTGACAACTGTCAATGGGCATACACCCATTTTGATCGGTGGGTTTGAAATAGGTACTAAATATGAATTGTTGATCAGACCTTTCAATGACAAGATCCAAAAAGGGTATCTTAGATTTACTGGATTCGTAAGTAAGGGCTATACCTCTATCGTTTGAGTTAAGCGTCGAAAAAACTTGTCCAAATTCTCCGAAGTACCCGCCCATAGGAGGAGGATGTTGTCTATGTACCGGGCCCACAATACAAGATGTGGGTTATCCATGGCATAGACGACATCCTCCTCCCACTTGGCCATAAATAAATTGGCCAAGCTTGGAGCAAACTTTGCTCCCATCGCCACCCCCTTTTGTTGCATATAGAACCAACCATCAAACCAAAAATAGTTGTGTTGAGTGGCAAACTCTAACAACTCAACTATAAATTCTATTTGTGGAGTGGCAAGGGAGGCATCTCTTTTTAGAAATTCATGTATTTCCCTATTCTGGAAGTGATAGAATCTATCCCACTGATTATGGAATGTCCAGGGGGATGAAGGGGGTCTTTGTGGACCTTTGGTAAATAATAAATGACAGGAGTTTGCGGGGCCAAAGGAACAAGGAACGATTTTTCTTTAGAATTTAAAATAAGTGAATCAAAACCCTTTGAGATGAGATGATTCAATTCCTTTTTATATTTAAACGTTGGTTTATTGGGTAGTTCTCTGTACATTTCTTGATCGCTCAAGATGTGATACATTTCTCCAATATAATTTGTTTTATCCAACAAAACTATGCCTCTGCCTTTATCGGCGGGGCGGATCACCAGGTTCTTATTATCACACAAGGATCTTAGACCAGCTTGAGGCAGAGAATTGTGGAAATTTCGTTTTGGTGGAATTTTGGCTAGATCTTGTAACATCAAATCCCTAAACATATGTAGGGCTGGTAGTAATTGAATGGGAGGATTAAAAAGGGAAGGGTTTGATAACCCTGAGTGTACAGTACCGGACGTGGCTGCCCTTACAGTACTCCTTGTTGGATTTGAAGTGATGTAACGTTGTATATGGATTTTTCTAATGTAGTTATGTATTCAACAAAAGTATTAAATTTATTGAGTTTACATTGAGGGGCGAATTTAAGGCCCTTATTTAAAACAATTACTTCATCTTGAGTTAGTATAGTACTACTCAAATTAAAAACCCCTTGGCAGGTTATGTGCGTTTTCTCTTTCCTTCTCTGGCTCCTCCTCCCTCCTCTGGACCCTCTCTTGGTTCTGGACCCCTTTTTCTGCCTTGGGAGTCCTTGTAAAAACCCTGAGTTGGGCGAGGATTAGGATTGGATTGGTGGTGTCTATAAGGAGATGGTTCATATCCGGCACTAGGGAACGGATAAACTCCTTCATTATGATGTTCCTGTAGTGGAGAATATCTATTATACGTAAATATTGGTGGATGTTTATAGTAGGGAAGATTAGAATAGTTGGAATAATTAGATTGTTCATAATATTGGGTAGGAGATCCTCTTTGGTATGATGTATCCCGCTCATGATGATAATAGTCACCATGATTGGAATAATTACCTCTACGTCCACCTCCGCCTCTTCTATTGGAGTTGTGTCCTCTGCCCCTTGGTGTATTTCCAGGGGTATGTGCACTTTGGGGTCGACCTCTATGAGATTGGGGACCCTCCCTATACGATTGGCCCCTATTCATGGAGGGTTTAGGGCAGACAGGATGATCAATCGGGGGCTACAGTGCTCAAACTCGGGGTATTGGTCTCCGTAGATGGATTTGAGGTAGATGAAATAGATGGTTTTTGCCAACTAAATACCTTAGACGATTTATAATCTCCTATATCCCTCAAGTATTTTTTATGTTTTTTGGTTCTTTGTCCTCTTTAACCATCTCAATACAGTGCACTTTCACCCCCTTCCTGCCCAAGCCATTTTTCAACTTTCAGCGCTGTCACAATTTGAATGACAATTGTGCGGTTGTGCAACACTGTACCCAAATTAAATTTTTATTATTTTTTTGCCCACAAATACAGCTTTTTTTTAGTGGTTTTTGATCACCTCTGCGGTTTTTATTTTTTGCGCTATAAACAAAAGAAGAGTGACAGGTTTGAAAAAAAACACGATACTTTTCACTTTTTGCTATAATAAATATCCAATTTTTTTAAAAAAACAAATTTTTTCCTCAGTTTAGGCCGATATGTATTCTTCTACATATTTTTGGCAAAATAATCGCAATAAGCGTATACTGATTGGTTTGCGCAAAAGTCATAACATCTACAACATAGGGGATAGACTTATAGCATTTTTATTACTTTTTTTTTACTAGTAATGGCAGCAATCTGCAATTTTTATCATGACTGCGATAGTGTGGCGGACATATCAGACACTTTTGACACATTTTTGGGACCATTCATAATTTATACAGTGATCCGTGCTATAAAAATGTGCTGATTACTGTATAAATGTGACTGGCAGGGAAGGGGTTAACACTAGGGGTGATCGAGGGGTTAACTGTGTTCCTAGGGAGTGATTCTAACTGAAGGGGGAGGGGACTCACAAGGGGAGGAGACCGATCGGTGTTGCTCTATACTGAGAACACACATCGGTCTCCTCTTCTCTCTGACAGGACGTGGATCTGTGTGTTTACATACACAGATCCACAGTCCTGCTGTGTTACTGGGTGCCCGGCGGACATCGCAGGTGCCCGTCGGGCATCGCGGCCACCGGGCACGCGCATTGGGTGCCCAGTGACACGGCGCGCACGCGCCGTGGGTTGGGAAGGCGAGGGCGTCATATGACGCCCTCCCAGAATGAGAGCCGCGCCGCCTGGCCGTCATATGACAGCCGACGGGCGGCAAGCGGTTAATAAGGTGCGCTTGGAGATTGGAGGACAAGGAGTTGTATTCCACTGAGTTCTTATACGTCAGCAGTCCATCTTTCAACTCCCTGATCTCCCGATCCAAGACAGAGAGACGATCACATTTCCTGGTAATAAGGAAACTGAGAAAGTCTATGCCCGCATCATTAAAATACTTGAACCAAGATTCTAAATCTGTATCCCCTTGTTGTGGATGAATGTCCCACCTAAGACTGCGTGGGAAAGTCTGGATAGAAAATGTAAAAAAGAAAAAAGATATACAGCGCTGTGTAAAATAAAGGTAAAGATAGCAGCCAACACAGCTATAGACCAAAAACAATATGTGTGAATGTAAAAAGTGTAGCGCTATAAAACCATGTGAATAATTTGTTAAATATAACCATTAAATTAATATTAAATAAGTAAGTGTCTGATTACTGGATCTGTCGTTTTTGGCACTTTATTCACATTTTTCCATTTTTTTAGTTAAAACTTTTTTGAAAATGTAATATTGTGGTTATATACAACACGTTTTTCCTTTTATACACATTTCAGATATAGTATATATTTGTATTTCTAGCACATTGAGATACCTTTAATATTTGCATTGTTATTTGACTTTACAAATACAATATTTAATATCACCTTAATGGTTACATTTAACAAATTATTTTACACAGCGCTGTATATCTTTTTAAAATTTTCTATCTAGACTTTCATACGGCAGCAATGTATAAAGCAGTATATTTCATCCATGCAGGAAGTGTACGGTTTGCCTTGAAAAAGTTACGTGACTGTGATGCAACGCATGGGAGGAGCCAAGGACGCTCTGTGCAGATCAGCAGTATCACACAGTGTACTGCAGTGAATCTGCTCCTGTCTAAGGCGGCTGACTGCTATAGTAAAACCTGCATATGCCTTATCATTATAAGGCACACGTGAGTGGATTGAAGTTTTCCTGTGTACTTTGGTATCCTAACTATTGCACAATGATTGTTTTTTTCTCTTTTTTTCTCTTATCTGCCTGTTAAATGAGATCTGTTTAAGATTCTCACATTGGTTGTGAACAGAAGCAAAAGAAACATTGTTACTATAAATGTCAATGAGCACCTTAATTAAGCAAGTGTTTTTAAACAGCTTTGCTAGTGGGACTGGATCAAAGCTTTATACCAATCGGATTCTACACTTGTATAATTGAACCTTCTGAATACATCCCTATATATTTATTTTTATGTTGATTTTTTTATGTGGATTTTTTTACACATTTGGTGGCACTAATTTTTTATAATTTTACACTATTTTGATTGCTGGATTTTTTAGGAATTTTTACTCACCGCTGGATTTATTTGAGTATTTATATTTATTTATTTATATTTATTCATATATATTCATTTTTATGCACATTGTGAAGCGCTTCAAATATCATTATTTATTTTTGCCAATATAATACCTGTGATAGAAGGGCCAACAAGGAATTTCGATCGGTTGTGACTAATCGAGTTTACCAAATTAAACATTTCTGCACTTGCGCAACTACCTATGTTGAATACTTACTGACCTGTCCGTGCGGTAAACAATATGTTGGTCGAACTACAAGATCTTTTACCATTAGGGTGACCGAACACATTAATTTAATTAGGTCCGGGATTACCAAACACACGGTACCTCGGCATTACAGACAGTACCACGATCGAAACCCGACTAGCATTCAATTTTTGGTAATTGACCGATACATTGCCCCATGGAGGGGAGGAGCCAACAAAAGAGGAGTTTTCAGATTAGAAATGTTCTGGATTTATGACCACCCACAAGGAATGAATGTGGAGTGGGACATTAACTCGTTCATTAACCAGTCTTAATAGGAACGATTTTCTTTATATTGTATTTTATTATTTTTTGTAATTATTTTATTATTTTTTTATTTTATTTTTCAATTATTATTCATTAAACCTTTTTATCAAATTTTTCTCATTCTCATTGTACTAATACATGATTACCTAGTGAGTTCTTATTTATTTAGAATCGCTATTACTTTTTTGTGAATTTTATTTTACCTTTATGTATATTTCTAAATGTAACTGCTGACCCCATCTGGAATTTACACATAACCTTTTATTCCAAATATCTAACGGACCTTTTCAGTGTATATTCATTAGATACTGTTTCTGTTTCTGTTTTATACAGTACAATCTTTAATATTTTTTAAAGTTGCTGACATTCTCATTAAGATCATGGAATTCCATTCTGTTTGAGCTGGCTGAGCCGGAACTATCTAATCCATGTCGAGGCTTGGTCTGGCATTTTTGTTTTGTATGCTGTGATGGTGGCGTAATGATGCTGGGAATGGCCATCATCATGTGACCGTCTTCATGGTGATGCTTGGTCTGAGCTTTTGGCAGTCTTGTGGCGACGTTGCGGTGACGTCAGGACTCGGCTTCAAAATGAGGCTTGGTTTTGCCTCGTCGACCGGTTAATCTTACATAGGGTACTTCAGGTTATTTTGGTGCCCTATCTACATATATCAGGTTTTGTAACTTATGTACAACATGGCTTAATAAAATATATGAATTGTAAATACTTCACACCGACACTTTCGGTCTAATGACTAACTGACATTCACTTCCAGTGGTATGGAATTTCCACATGGGGTCACTAGAACTTTATAAGCGGTGGTGGTTGTGGGGTCCGTACCCCAGATGGTGGCTTATTAGCGGAAACGCGTCGGGTGGACCCGCTTTCATTCACCGCTCCTGTTCTTGTACCATATGAAGCTTATGATGACTTTTTAACATGTGAGTTTACACTCTTATTTTAATAAACCCCTTGCCAAATGTTATTACGCTATGCAAGTTTTTTTATTTATTTTCCACATGGATTATGAACATTGAGCCTCTGGCTCCAACTGGATTATTACTCTCAAGTGGATGTCTGAAAACGGTTGTGCTAAGCTGTAGATTAGATCCTAGGATTCGTTGTACCTGCCCAGCCAGGCATATCCTTCAGGCCAGCTGATTACAAAGTCTTTATGACTTGGGTGGTATAAGCCTCTCCAAGTCATCGACATCTGGTAAGCCTCCCTTTGTTCACTGGTGGTGGCTCATTCACTATATTAGTCCCTTTTGGAATATTGGCGTTTGACATACGTCCGTTCCAGTGTGTTTTTGATCATCCCTCCACTAATGGACCTTGTTACTTATAACATATTTGTCAGTTATATTCTGGACTTTACCTTTCCAAAGATGTTTAGTGTCTGATTACTGGATCTGTCCTTTTTGGCACTTAATTCACATTTTTCCATTTTACACTGTGGTATTTTATTCACAGTTTTTTAGTTAAAACCTTTTTGAAAATGTAATATTGTGGTTATATACAACACGTTTTTCCTTTTATACATATTTCAGATATAGTATATATTTGTATTTCTAGCACATTGAGATACCTTTAATATTTGCATTGTTAATATTCAAAATGGATTTTTATTACTTTTTTGCCAGTTGACAATATCGTAATACAGATTTACAGTATATCTTGCAATAGTTATTTAAAAGCGTTAAAGAACAGTATTACACATGTTACAATGTATAAAACAGAAACGGTGGAACAATAACAGTAGTGTAATATAGGGTCATATTTATGAAGTGGGATGAATAGAATAGTAGGGGTATGGGGAGGGAGAGGGGAAGGAAGGAGAAAGGGTAAGGAGAGCATTGTTTGGAATATGCATATATTAGGTCGTCCATTCATGTGTACATCATTTCAGATGAATAATTTGTGTGAAGAAATTTATGCTATTCTGCTATTATACCAGTTTTTCCATTGAGACCATTTTATTTGGATGTTGTGATGCAATGCGGTACCTCTTGTTCCTATGAGTTCGTAGGTATAGTGTGAGTGAACTAGAGTAATCACTTCTAGTATGGTGGGAACGTTATGTGTTTTCCAGTTTCTGGTTAGAAGTAGTCTGGTTGCCAGGAGAATGTGCGTGAGGATTGTTTTGAATGTGTGGGGAATCGCATCTGGTATCATGTTTAGTATGGCCATTTGTGGTGTTAGGGTGACATTGAAGTGTCCTATTTCTTGTATTAAGTGTGTTACTTCTTTCCATAGGTTTGTTATTATTGGGCAGTGCCATAGAATGTGGAATAGAGTTCCTGTGTGATTACATTGTCTCCAACATAGGGCTGAGGTGTTGGTTTGGAATTTAGCTAGTTTGAGTGGTGTCAAGTACCATCTGAGTGTGATTTTGTTTGTTAGTTCCCATAGAGAAGTGCATCTTGTGGCTTTGTAAATCGTTTTTAGTGCCTGTATCCATTGTTGGTTTGAGTATTGTTCTTGAGTGTCTGTTTCCCAGTCAGTAAATGGTTTGGATTTGTTAAAGGTATATTTTTCTTGCAGTGTGGAGTAGATGAGAGAGATGCCCTTAGAATTGGATTCTTGTGTGAAGTAGAAGCTCCAGAGTTTGTTTGGTAGGGATCCTTCTATATTTGTGTTTCTGGATAAGCATGATTGAATACGTAGGTAGGTGAAAAAGTCTGTTGTGGGTGCTTTGTGGGTGGATTGGATTACTGTAAATGGTTTATGTTGAATTGTGTTTCTAAGTTCTTCAGTGGATGACGTCTGTGCGCGTAACCAGTTGGGGATGTTTAGGTCAGGAGATAGTAGGCGTAGGGTTTGTAGTGGAACCTGTATGGGTTTAGTGGTTAGTAAAGACCATTTTAGTGTTGTGGAGGATTTTCCAGGCTTTGACTGACGCCTGAATGGTTGGAGAATACAAATTAATATTCGTGATCAAAGCAGATGTACTGTATAGCCAGCATGCTAGGTTTGGTCTGGGTGTGGCATTGTTTTCAATATTGCCCCATAGAGTATTTTGGTGAGTTTGAGTCCATTCTTGGAGTTGTGACAGGATAGTGGCTAGGTAGTAATCTTTTATGTCTGGGTAGCCCATTCCCCCTACTAGTCTGTGTTTGATGAGTTTAGAGTGGCTGGATCTCGGTTTTTTATTTTGCCAAATATAGCAACTAATTATAGTTTGCAGAGAGTTTAGGTAGGAATTGGATAGTGGAATAGGAAGTGTGCAAAATGTGTAAAGTATTTTAGGCAATATGAGCATTTTGAAGGCTGCAAGCCTACCTGACCATGTGATTTCAAATTTGGTTAATTTAGTGGTTTCCTGTAGCAACATTTGTTTAGTATCTACGTAGTTGCTGTTGAATAGTCCTTTCATTGATTTAGTGAGTGTGATGCCTAAATAAGATATACCTGTTTCTGCCCACGGGTATATATATCGATTGCGTAGGATATTGCTGGTTACTGCATCTAGGCCTAAGTCTAATATGTACGATTTGGTAGCATTAACCTTGTAGTACGAAATACAGCTGAATTTCATTAGTACAGCTTGGACCGAAGCCAGGGAAGAGATTGGGTTGGTTAGCATCATTATAACGTCATCCGCAAACAGGTTAATTTTATGTTCAATGTGTCCGATCTTGAAACCAGTGATATTTCTATGAAGTCTAATGTGCTCTGCCAGAGGTTTCATAATTAGGTTGAAAATAAGTGGCGAGAGGGGACATCCCTGGCAGGTACCATTAGTAATCTGGAATGGTTTTGAGATCATACCTTCTGTGTATACTTGGGCCGAAGGGGATGAGTATAAAGCCAGTATTGCTGACAGGATAGGTCCCTGGAAGCCAAATTTGTGGAGCGTCGCTTGTAGGTAGTCCCAATTGACCCTGTTGAACGCCTTCTCTGCGTCCAGAGAAAGGAGCAGAGAAGGCGTTCTGTTGGTCTCAGCATGGTGAATTATGTTAATAAGTCTTCTGATTGTGTCGTGTGATTGTCTACCTTTAATGAATCCGGATTGGTCTGGGTGTATTAATTTGGGCATGATTTGTACTAGTCTAGTGGCTATGCTTTTGGCGAAAATCTTTGTGTCTATGTTAAGAAGCGAGATTGGGTGGAAATTTTGGGGTGAGGTAGGTTCTTTCCCTGGCTTCGGTAAAGTGATTATTAAAGCGTTAAGCATTTCACTGGGGAGAGAAGAGGAGGAGGCAGTGTCATTGCATACTTGAGAGAAGTGGGGTGCCAAGGTGGTGCTAAATTGTTTGTAATATTCGCTAGTTAGACCGTCCGGTCCGGGTGATTTGTTGGATGGTAGTGTAGATATGATATTTAGGATCTCTAGCTGTATAATAATTCCTCTAACAAACACCTTGTGGGCATTCCAGAGGATGGTGTTGTTTGAAGTCGATCCTTTATTTAGTTCAAAAAATTCTTCCAGGTGGCTTCGTATGTATAGAGAGTGTTCTGGGGATTGGATGATTGACGCATTAGCTCTCCACATCATGTGTCGAGGATGTGACAGATGGTCAGTTATTTAGATCGACACTGGAGCATGGTCCGACTATGTGATTGTTCCAATGGAGGAATCTGTGGTTTTGGTAAGGGTCCATTTGTCAACAAGAAAATAGTCAATCCGGGTGTACGAATTATGTCTGCTGGAAAAGAAGGAGTAATCTCGTTCTGAGGTGTGATGACATCTCCAAACATCGTATAGGTTGTTGTTTCTTATGAAGGTGTTCATAGGGGATGAGGGTCTGGAGGTACGGGTTGAGGTGTCTAATTCTGTGTCAGGTGCCATGTTGAAGTCACCACATACACTAAAGTTCCCTTGGCGAAACTTATCGAGTTTTTTCATAAGTTTGGATAGAAATTTTATTTGGCCAGTGTTGGGCGTATAGACATTTACGATGGTATATCTGGTGTTATCTAAGGTACAGTCTAGCGCCAAATATCTCCCCTCCACATCGGTCAAGCTATTGTGAAGCGTGAAAGTGAGGGAATTATTTACTGCTATCATGACCCCATTTTTCTTATTTGGGCCTGAGGCTTTGAAAATGTTGGTAAATTGATGGTGTGTACATCGGGGTTCAGCTGAAATTTTGAAATGAGTCTCTTGGAGACAAAGGATGTCACATTTAGAATCTATGGCTGTTTTCCACATGGAGGTTCTCTTAGCTGGGTGATTGAGTCCTTTGACGTTAATTAAAAGGAATTTTGGCATCTTGTGTGGTTTGTGGTGGTGTCAAACAAAATAAGTGGTACTCACATTTGGAAGAGGTGGCTGTGTGGTCCTATAAGGTTACGTGGATTGAGTTTTGGTATTTCTTCAGTAGTAGCTCTCCGGGGGAACGAGTTGAGGATGAGGTAGGTAGGGGAAGAAGGTAGGTTAAACAGAGCTTTTTGATATAAGCAGTACTAAGTGTAATTATAACTGAACAACTACTGCAAACAGCCTGACAACACTAGGCTGTGTTAACTAAGCGGGGTAGAGTTTGTGGTTTAAGCTGCACAAGTAAGGCATTCGACCGGATGGTATGGTAATTGTGTGTTCCTTGGTATCGCCTGTTAGGGTCGCTTCAGCGTGTATTGTAGGGTTGCTTGATACCTGAGGTCTGTGTTGGACCTCGGTGGGTATTAATTGATATCTCAGGTGCTTCCGGGTTAATGTCCCATTGTTTGAGAAGTTTTATTCCTTCCTGAACTGTGGTGATGACGTGTTTGGCTCCGTTTTTGGTGACAATGATTTTTGTTGGGAATCCCCATTGGTATGGAATTTTGTGGTTATTTAGTGGTTTGGTTATGGTATTTAGTTGTCTTCGGAGTTGTCGTGTGTATTGCGACAAGTCTGCAAAGAGCTGTAGATTATTGAATGGTGCTGGGAGTTTGCCCAGATGTCTGTTTTTAAATAGGAGTTGATCCTTAGTGTGGAAGAAATTAATCCTCATTAGAACATCTCTGGGTATGTCTGCCGCTAGATGTGCTGGTTTGGGAATGCGATGTATGCGATCTATTATAGTCTCCATTGGTGACAGGTCAGGTAAGACAGTGGAGATCATCTTTCTGACATATGAAATGAGGTCGTGTGGCAAGACGGTTTCGGTTATGCCTCTTATTTTGACGTTATTACATCGAGACCTGTCTTCTAGGTCTGCCATTTTGGATTTCATCCATTGCTGTTCAACATGAGTATGATCCTGTGCATCCACAAGATCATTCACTGTTGTAGTTAGGTCATTCATGTGCTTTTCAATATGGTGGATTTTGTTCCCCATAATGTTTACATGAGAGGAGAATTGCTTAAACATGGATGCTATTTCAGTGAGCAGGGAGCTCTGCAGGGAGATGAGCATCTCCTTCATGGTAGTGTCTAGAACAGGTTGATTTGATGTGGGGAAAGCTGCTATAGCTGATGGTTGAGGTAATACTGTGAGAGATGCAGGGCTTACTTCATTGCCGTTTTCTGTTGAATCCATTCGCATCCTCGCTTTTGCTGGGCTGTTGCAGGCTGAGGATGCTGTATATTGAAGGGATGACTCTGGGGAGTGTGGATGAGGCATTATTTCAATGTCATCTGTGTCAGGGAGGTCTGTGTAGGCAGATGAAACCTGTGCAGGGTCGCGGGCGCCATCTTGGATTTCTGTGTCCAGTTGCAGAGTAAAGTAATCTGTCAGTTTCTTTGGCGGCCTATATTCTTTCCCCTTACGATTCGGCTGAGACATTGCTGGTCCATGTGGCAGTGTCTCTGTGTGATTAGGTGTCAGTAGGAGCTGTATAAGCGGCAATGTTTGTGAAAATCGTTCCGGTCGGTGCAGGAGCTGAGGGTTCAGACGTCCATCTTGCCCCCCCAATATTTGCATTGTTGATATTTGACTTTACAAATACAATATTTAATGTCACCTTAATGGTTAAATTTAACAAATTATTCACATGGTTTTATAGCACTACACTTTTTACATTAACACATCCTGCCTAATTGATGGCCACCTGAGGTTGCGAGAGATAATCTCAAAAGTTTTTCTAAACCCCGGATGTGCTGCAGGTTTTGATGCATGTACCTGCTGCAATACCTGCAAACGAAGAGCCAGGGGCACAAAAAGCATACCAGAGGGAGTGGAAGGAGGGGCTTCAGCCTGTGCAGGTAACAAGGCCTCAGAGATGTCAGTCTGGGTGAAAGCCAAAATCCTATCCTCAGAGATAATGGGTTGTGGAGGAAGCGGAGGAGGAGACTCTGATAAAAAGCTGCGAGACATGGCGTCAGCCTTAATGTTTTTTGGCCCTGGTAAATAAGAAATTGTGAAGTCAAATCTGGAGAAGAACAATGACCACCTGGCTTGACGTGAGTTCAATCTTTTAGGAGAACGGATGTATTCAAGGTTTTTGTGGTCAGTCAGAACTATGAATGGATAGCGAGCTCCCTCCAGCCAATGTCTCCATTCTTCCAAAGCTAGCTTTATGGCTAAAAGTTCTCTGTTGCCTATATCATAATTGCGCTCTGCTGGGGAATATTTATGGGACAGGAAGGCACAGGGGTGGATGGCAGCATTTACAGGATCTTTTTGTGACAGAAGCACCCCCACCTCTACTTCAGATGCATCTACCTCCACAATAAAAGGCAGCTCAGGAACAGGATGGCATAGATTTGGTGCAGAAGTAAAGGTTTTCTTTAACTGAGTGAAGACTGCCTGGTCTTCAGTAGTCCATTTAAACTTAGTCTGAGTCTTCCTGGTCAGAGAGGTGATGGGATGTGCAATGGTGGCAAAGTTCTTAATGAATTTCAGATAGAAATTTGCAAAGCCCAGGAAGTGCTGAATTGCTTTCAGGTCAGAAGGTGGTGCCCAGTCTAAAATGGCTTGAATCTTGGCTGGATCCATGGTTAGGCCTGTGTCAGAGATTAGGTAGCCCAGGAAAGGTACTTGTTTGAGATGGATTAAGCATTTTTTGGGCTTAACAAAAAGGGAATGAGCCTTTAATCGGGCCAATACTGAGCAGACGTGCCTCTGATGTGTTCAAGATTGGGAGAGTATATCAAAATATCATCAATATCAAGGATGAAGCGACCCAGCAGGTCACAGAAAATGTCATTCATAAAGTTCTGAAAGACAGCTGGTGTATTCCTGAGACTGAAAGGCATGACACGACATTCATAATGGCCATCCTTGGTGTTAAAGGCTGTCTTCCATTCATCTCCTGCACAGATGCGCACTAGATTATAGGCTCCCCTTAAGTCTAGTTTGGAGAAGATTTTTGCTCCCTGGATTTGGGAGAATAACTCTGTAATGAGATGAAGAGGATACCGATTGGGAACAGTTATTTTATTTAGACTTCTGTAATCAACACAAAGCCTTAGTCCCCCATCCTTCTTCGGGACAAAGAAGCATCCTGCTCCTGCAGGAGAAGTGGAGGGACAGATGAAACCCTTAGCTAGGTTTTCCTGGATGTATTCCTGCAAAGCAAGATTCTCTGGCTCAGACAGTGGAAAGACTCTCCCTCGAGGAGGTGTAGTGTCAGGCAAGAGGTCAATGGGACAATCATAACTGCGATGAGGAGGTAAAGCGTCAGCAATCCCTTTAGAAAACACATCCCGAAAGTCCTTATAACAAAGCGGAATCTGTTCCATTCCCACTTGTTAGGTAGCAAGTCGAACAGGGTGCTGGATGCAGTATTTTTACACTGATTGGACCAGAATATTTCCTGTTCGCCAGTCAATTACGGGATTGTGCTTCTGAAAGCCAAGGAAGGCCTAGGATCAAAGGAGTGGATGGAGAGTCTATGACAAGACATGAAATCTTCTCCCAATGAAAGGCCCCCAATTGTAACTGGAAAGGTTTGGTGGATTGGAGCACTAGATCTTGTGAGAGAGGCCGATTATCCACGGAAATCAGGTGGACTGGGCAATCTAGAGCATGAGTTTCCAGGGATAAAGAGGTAATCAGAGTCTTATCAATAAAATTCTCAAGACCAGCAGTTTATGAGCCCCTATCCCAAAGTAAATGACAGCGGGTAAAAGTATACAATTGTCCCCCTGGGGAGATGAAAGCAGACCTAACGTGTAGGGCACGAACTAAGCATATGACGCTTGAGGCCGCAATATAAGCAGAGTCCCATGTTACGCTGGCATGTGTGTTCCTGGGCAGATAACCGGGTGGAGCCTAACTGCATAGGTTCTTCCTCAGATCTGACACTGGAGGTGGAATAGTCAGGTGGCAAGGGAGGTATATAATTTGCCACAGCCATAGTTTGTTCTCGGCTCCTCTCTCGCTGGCGGTGGTCAATACTAATGGCTAGACACATAGCCTCCTCCAGTGAGGCTGGGTAGAAGTTGACCAGAACATCCTTAACTGCATCTGAAAGGCCTATTCTAAACTGGCTGCGGAGGGCTGCATCATTCCAGCCAGATTCTGGGACCCACCTGCGAAACTCTGAGCAATACATTTCAGCTGTGGTAGTTCCTTGCTTTAAATTACGCAGGGTTGATTTTTCAGTAGCAGCACGATCTGGATTATCATATAGCAACCCGAGGGCTTCAAAGAAGGCATCTACTGTTAGCAGGGCTGGATGGTGATGTTCCAGATTAAAGCCCCAAGCCTGGGAGTCACCCTGTAGTAGAGAGATAATGACATAAATCTTCTGAGTTTCAGGGCCAGACGAGGATGGCCTTAACTTGAAATATAATTTGCAGCTGTTTTTAAGGTTGCAAAACCCTTTACGGTCACTAGAAAACTGGTCAAGCAAAGGAATTTTTGGTTCAGATGGAGTTTTTGTAGTGGTGGTAGTAGAAGGAGATTGCACCTTGGTGATCTCTGTGGCCATTTCCTGAACTTGATGGGATAAACTGCAAAGTTCCTGTGCAAACAACTGAGCCTGCTCAGGATCCATGATAGGTTTCCCTTTTTATGTATGGCTCATGATAATGTCAGGCTACGAGCAGATAACAGGTAACAGTTCAGGTGTGCTGATTATGCAAAGAGTTCAAATAACAAGAGCACATTCCATGAGCAGGTCATAGCAGAGCAGGTCAGCTGGGACTTGTAGTTCACAGCTGCAGATGAAGGTAGATGTTTGCTGGACCTTGTAGTTCACCGCTGCAGATGAAGGTGGATGTTAGCTGGTGCTTGTAGTTCACCACTGCAGAGGATACTACAGTAGAATCCGGCAAAGCATAGTCTAGGCAAGCTGGGTCATACACAGGTATGCGAGCAAGCAGGGTCAAACGAGCTGGGTCATACACAAAATACACAGAGCAGATATCAGCTGGATCAAACAGTGGCAAACAAAAGTTAACTCTATCACGAGCACTGATTGAATGCTGATACAGGTGATTTAAAGGTGAGCTGGCCAATCACTGTTGTTTCCCAGGCAAAGGCTGTGTCAGGTGAGTTGTGCTGGGTCCTAGAGGGATCCTAGTACTGACACAGGGGATGTTTATCAATGCAAAAAAGTTTTAAAAACTGCAGTTTTTTCAGGAGCAGTGATTTTAATAATGCTTAAAGTGAAACAATAAAAAATGAAATATTCCTTTGAATATCGTGCCTGGGGGGGTCTCCTTAGTCTGCCTGTAAAGTAGCGCATATTTCCCATGTTTATAACAGTACCACAGCAAAATGTCATTTAAAAGTGCTTGCGGCTGTAATGTATTGTCGGATCCCGGCAATATAGATAAAAATCATTGAAAAAAAAAAACATTGAAAAAAAGAGCTCCCCTCTCCTGAACTGTATCAGGCCACATGCCCTCAACATGGGGAGGGTGATTTGGGGTCCCCCCAAAACACCATGTCCCCATATTGATGGGGACAAGGGCCTCATTCCCACAACCCTTGCCTGGTGGTTGTGGGGGTCTGAGGGCGAGGGCTTATCGGAATCTGGAAGCCCCCTTTAACATTGTACCCCTACCCATTCACCAAAAAAGTAGTGAAATGTGACAAAAGACATAGCCATTGCAGTGTTCTTCCTCGCCAATGTGTTCTTCCTCACCACCGCCTTCCTCCGTTGTGTTGTCACTCGCTGCCTGGCATCTCTTACACAACCCCGGGGCGTGAACATCCGTGACCATCAACGGATGGTCACGCCCAATGGCTGTGTAAGAGATGCCAGACAGCGAGTTCGCATATCACAGTGCGAACTGAAAATTCAGACAGAAATCACATTGCATCGGTGGGAACACCCATGCGATCTGATTCTGCTGCAGACCAAAAAAAGGGTCCTGTGCGAGTTTGGTCCAAATGCGATGCAAATTCAGCCATACAATATGTATGGCTGAGTTTGCATCACACAGACATCGCATGTGCTTTGAAGTGCAGGGCAAGTCACATCTGATGTCGGACAGTACAGTAGCGTGAATCGGCCTTAAGGCCCCTTTTCACACTTGTGCGACTTGTCCTGCGACTCCTGCATTCATAGACCTCAAGATTACACTGGCATTGCTTACAATAACATCAAATTCACAGCAAAAAGTGCTGCAAAATTGCAGGACTTTCAGGTTGCACAAGTGTGAAAGGGGCCATATGGACCCCAAGTTGCATGAAAAGTCGGCCAAGTGTGAAAAGAACCTAATGAGATTCATTGATAACACCTTTGAATTAGGCCCCATTTGCACTTGTGCAACCAATGCTTGTGTAATCTTGCGGTATATGGACCTCAAGTCGCATCAAAGTCAAACCAAAGTAGTGCAGGGATGAATTTAACCCACTTGCAGGATGCACAAGAGAGAATAGGGCCTAATTCAAAAGTATAATTCATTAATCTCATTCACGCTGCTGCGACCTGAAAGTCACACTATTTTGCTGCCACTTTGCTACTGCAACCTGGCCCCAACTTCTGGGAATGCCTGTGTAATAGGGTGTGTTGCACCCTATGTACCTCAAGTCACATGAAAGTCACACCAAAGTAGTATAGAGACTACTTTGAAGTTGTTTCAACTTGAAGTAGCACAGATATGAATGGTTATCATTGAGTATTATGGGGTACAACTTGTCACGCAACTCAGAAAGTATTCAAACCCCCTATTTTTTTTCCATTTTTGTTATATTGCAGCCATTTGCTAAAATCATTTAAGCTAATGTTTTTTTCCTCATTAATGTACACACAGCACCCCATATTGACAGAAAAACAAAGAATTGTTTTTTGCAGATTTATTGAAAAATAAAAAATATCACATAGTCCTAAGTATTCAGACCCTTTGCTCAGTATTTAATAGAAGCACCCTTTTGATCTAATACAGCCATGAGTCTTTTTGGGAAGGATGCAACAAGTTTTTCACACCTGGATTTGGGGGTTTCCTCTGCCATTCCTCCTTGCAGATCCTCTCCAGTTCTGTCAGGTTGGATGGTAAACATTGGTGGACAGTCATTTTTAGGTCTCTCCAGAAATGCTCAATTGGGTTTAAGTCAGGGCTCTGGCTGGGCCATTCAAGAACAGTCACGGAGTTGTTGTGAAGCCACTCCTTCGTTATTTTAGCTGTGTGCTTAGGGTCATTGTCTTGTTGGAAGGTAAACCTTTGGCCCAGTCTGAGGTCCTGAGCACGCTGGTTTTCGTCCAGGATATCCCTGTACTTGGCCGCATTCATCTTTCCCTTGATTGCAACCAGTCGTTCTGTCCCTGCAGCTGAAAAACACCCCCACAGCATGATGCTGCCACCACCATGCTTCACTGTTAGGACTGTATTGGACAGGTGATGAGCAGTGCCTGGTTTTCTTCACACATACTGCTTATAATTAAGGCCAAAAAGTTCTATATTGGTCTCATCAGACCAGAGAATCCTATTTCTCACCATCTTGGAGTCCTTCAGGTTTTTTTTTAGCAAACTACATGCGGGCTTTCATGTGTCTTGCAATTAGGAGAGGCTTCCGTTGGGCCACTCTGCCATAAAGCCCCAACTGGTGGAGGGCTGCAGTGATGGTTGACTTTCTACAACTTTCTCCCATCTCCAGACTGCATCTCTGGAGTTCAGCCACAGTGATCTTTGGGTTCTTCTTTACCTCTCTCACCAAGGCTCTTCTCCCCCGATAGCTCAGTTTGACCGGACGTCCAGCTCTAGGAAGGGTTCTGGTCGTCCCAAACGTCTTCCATTTAAGGATTATGGAGGCCTTTGTGCTCTTGGGAACCTTAAGTGCAGCAGAAATTTTTTGTAACCTTGGCCAGATCTGTGCCTTGCCACAATTCTGTCTCTGAGCTCTTCAGGTAGTTCCTTTGACCTCATGATTCTCATTTGCTCTGACATGCACTGTGAGCTGTAAGGTCTTATATAGACAGGTGTGTGGTTTTCCTAATCAAGTCCAATCAGTATAATCAAACACAGCTGGACTCAAATGAAGGTGTAGAACCATCTATAGGATGATCAGAAGAAATGGACAGCACCTGAGTTAAATAAATGAGTGTCACAGCAAAGGGTCTGAATACTTAGGACCATGTGATATTTCAGTTTTTGTTTGTTATTAAATCTGCAAAAATGTCAACAATTCTGTGTTTTTCTGTCAATATGGGGTGCTGTGTGTACATTAATGAGGAAAAAAATGAACTTAAATGATTTTAGCAAATGGCTGCAATATAACAAAGAGTGAACAATTTAAGGGGGTCTGAATACTTTCCGTCCCCACTGTATATATATATATATATATATATATATATATATATATATATATATATAAATATATATATATATATATATATATATATATATATATATATATATATATATAGTCCTAAGTATTGGGACACCTGCCTTTATACACACATGAACTGTAATGGCCTCCCAGTCTTAGTAGGGTTCAAAATTGGTTTGGCCCACCCTTTGCAGCTATAACAGCTTCTACTCTTCTGGGAAGGCTGTCCACAAGGTTTAGGAGTGTGTCTATGGGAATGTTTGACCATTCTGCCATAAGTGCATTTGTGAGGTTAGGCACTGATGTTGGACGAGAAGGCCTGGCTTACAGTTTCCTCTCTAATTCATCCCCAAGGTGTTCTGTTGAGGTCCGGACTCTGTGCAGGCCAGTCAAGTTCCTCCACCCCAAACTCACTCATCCATATCTTTATGGACCTTGCTTTGTGCTCTGGTCCAAATCATTGTTTTTCAATGTTTGGGCTAGTGAAGAGAACTCTTAAGGCATCAGCATACCAAGACATTTTGGGCAATTTCATGCTCCCAACTTTGTGGGAATAGTTTGGAGATTGCCCCTTCCTGTTCCAACATGACTGCACACCAGTGCACAAAGCAAGGTCCATGGATGAGGGAGTTTGGGGTGGAGGAACTTGACTGGCCTGCACAGAGTCCTGACCCTAACCCAATAGAACACCTTTTGGCTGAATTAGAGCAGAGACTGTGAGCCAAACCTTCTCATCCAACATCAGTGCCTGGCCTCACAAATGTGCTTCTAGAAGAATTTGTCAAACATTCCCATAGACACACTAAACCTTGTGGACAGTCTTCCCAGCAGCTGTTATAGCTAAGGGTGGGCCAAATCTAATTTTAACCCTAGGGACTAAGACTGGGCTGCCAATAAAGTTCATGTGTGTGTAAGGGCTGGTGTCCCAATACTTTTGGCTAGATAGTGTATCTTGGAAGATTTACAATGGTGATGGAACCCTCCTATACCTAAATACTACATTTAGACATAGTTTTAGGACCTGAGTCAGGAGTTAAGTTTAACAACATAGGGAGATGAGACAACTTCTCTACATGAAGCAGCACGTTTGGGGTTCAAACCCAGACCCTCAGGGATGCTAAACAGAAGTTCTAACCTTTAAGCCACCAAGCTGCCACATGTGAAAACCTCCTACACATAAATACTGCATTTCTTTGGACATATAGGTGGTGGAATTACACTCAAGAGTTATTCTTCTTCTTGATTTATTCTGTTCTATTTGGTGGTTCTTGGTGGGTGAGTGTAGAATAGTGATGTTACCCTCTAATTTTGGGGAATTTCATTTTGATTTCTGATGTTGGTACACATATTACATTTTTTGGGCTTCAATTATGACTATTTGGAAATAATAAAAAATCACCAAACATTGTGACTCATTTTACATTTCCAACAGCAATGGTATTGTTTGTGATTTGTAAAGACACATGTGTGAGTTTGGGTAAAGATGTTTGTGAGATGGAGAGTAACACGTGAAAGTAACAGAGAAAAATATATTTTACCAAAACATCAAAACATTCCACAATCTAGTATTGTTAAAAACAAAATAGATTAAGTAGAAACAACATTGCTGCAAAGACAATTAATTTTAGAGAAAGATACAGAAAAGTATTTATTTGGGGAAGTTAAAATTGTACCATTAGAATCAATGGCTGAAACTTGCATTGGGCTACATAACTCTCATTTTCACTCCCAAAAAATGCTCTTTAACCCAGCGCTCATTTTGGTATTTACTATAGCGCCCTGTAAAAAAGTCATGGGAGCTAAAATGAGAGTAGTTTGCAGGTCTGAGCATGCTCAGTTGTGTTGGCACCTAGTTGTACAGAGATGGGGAATTTATCTCTTCTCAGACTTTTAAAGATATTTCAGTGTAGAAATCATTTTTTCATACAGTTTAAAAGCAGGTTATCCTTAACAATATACTGCATATTTCAGTACCATTTAGGCAATCATATCATGCTCCAAACATTATTTCCATGTGCACTATTCCAGGTTTTAGCAGGGTAAGGGTTTGGGCGTTATTTGTTTTCAGGAAACTATAGTAAATTTGATTTTGGGAGCATTTTTTTACCAGCACTATAGTGAATACCATTTTTGTGCTAATAAGCGTGATTAACGCTAATTTGCGGTAATTAGCACTAATTAGGGCAGCGGCGCTATAGTAAATGGCCCCCTATATTCAGTCAATGCAGGCAGTGTAGTTTATATAACACAGTGTACTGAAGGTTAAGAGGAACCCTGTGCCAAAGTGTAAAAAAAAAATTGGTGTGCGGGTCCCCCCAAAATCCATACCAGGGGAGGGTGCTTTGGGGGGGACCCCAAAGCACCCTCCCCATGTTGAGGGCATGTGGCCTGGTATGGTTTAGGAGGGGGGCGCTCCCCCTTTTTCCTGTGGCCTGCCAGGTTGCATGCTTGGATAAAAGTCTGGTGTGGATTTTGGGGGGACCCCCATGCCATTTTATTTACATTTTGGCACAGGGTTCCACTTAACATCCATACCAGACCTGAAGGGCCTGAAATGGACTGGGGGGGATCCATGTCATTTTTTTCAATGATTGTTTATGTATATTGCCGGGATCCAGCAATACATTACAGCTGCAAGCAATTTTTTCCTTTAGAAAGGTAATTTTGCTGCGGTACTGTTATAAACATGGGAAAGATGCGCTACTTTACAGGCAGACTAAGGGACCCCCAGGCACAATATTTAAAGGGATATTTCATTTTTATTGTTTCACTTTAAGCATTATTAAAATCACTGCTCCTGAAAAAACTGCAGTTTTAAAAACTTTTTTTGCATTGATACATGTCCCCTGGGGCAGCCCCCATTTTCCCATACTCTTTTTATGGCAATAATTTGCATATAAGCCTTTAAAATGAACACTTGATTTTTCAGGTTCGTGTCCCATAGACTTTAATGGTGTTTGCATGTTTGCACAAATTTTTTGACTGTTCGCATGTTCTGATGCATTGCAAACCAAATCGGGGGGGGGGGTTTGGCTCATCCTTACTCTCAACAAAAGGGAATCCCTGTTTGTCACCAGAACCAGTGTCCCCATTGGAGAATTTCCCTTCTATTGCTGTTCTGAAGACAACTCAATATATGGGATTTTCTTTCACTTTCATGCTCTGTGATAATTAGGGATGGGCTGAACACCCCCCCCCCTTCAGTTTGAACCAAAACATGTGAACAGGCAAAAAATTTGTTTGAACACGCAAACACAATTAAAGTCTATAGGAAACGAACATGAAAAATCAAAAGTGCTAATTTTAAAGGCTTATATGCATGGCATTGTCTTAAAAAGTGTTTGGGGACCTGGGTCTAGCCCCAGGGGACATGTATCAATGCAATAAAAAGTTTTAAAACGGCTGTTTTTTTCGGGAGCAGTGATTTTAATAATGTTTAAAGTGAAACAATAAAAGTGTAATATTCCTGTAAATTTCATACCTGGGGGTGTCTATAGTATGCCTGTAAAGTGGCGCATGTTTCCCGTGTTTAGAACAGTCTGACAGCAAAATGACATTTCTAAAGGAAAAAAAGTCATTTAAAACTACTCGCGGCTATAATGAATTGTCGGTCCGGCAATACACATAAAGGTTCATTGATAAAAACGGCATGGGATTCCCCCACAGGAGAGCCCCGAACCAAAATTTAAAAAAAAATATGCGTGGGGGTCCCCCCAAATTCTATACCAGGCCCTTCAGGTCTGGTATGGATATTAAGGGGAACCCCGTGCCAAAACTAAAAAAAAATGGCGTGGGGGTCCCCCTCAAAATTCATACCTGACCCTCCAGGTCTGGTATGGATTTTAAGGGGAACCCCATGCCAAATTTTTTTTAAAAATGGCGTGGGGTGCCCCAAAAATCCATACCAGACCCTTATCTGAGCACGCAACCGGGCAGGCCGCAGGAAAAGAGGGGGGACGAGAGAGCACCCCCCCTCCTGAACCGTACCAGGCCATATGCCCTCAACATTAGGAGGGTGCTGTGGGGTAACCCCGCAAAGCACCTTGTCCCCATGTTGAATGGGGAGAAGGGCTTCATCCCCACAACCCTTGCCTGGTGGTTGTGGGGGTCTGCGTGCGGGGGGCTTATCGGAATCTGGAAGCCCCCTTTAACATTGTACCCCTACCCATTCACCAAAAAAGTAGTGAAATGTGACAAAAGACATAGCCGTTGCAGTGTTCTTCCTCACCACTGTGTTCTTCCTCGCCACCGTCTTCCTCTGTTGTGTTGTCACTCACTGTCTGGCATCTCTTACACAGCCACGGGGCATGACCATCCGTGACCATTAATGGATGGTCACGCCTAATGGCTGTGTAAGAGATGCCAGACAGCAAGTTTGCATATCACAGTGTGAACTGAAAATTAACAGGGGGACCCCCAGATACCGGCCCCCCTGTGTGAATTGGTAATGGGGTACAAATGTACCCCTACCATTTCACAAAAAAAGTGTCAAAAATGTTAAAAAAGACAATAGACAGTTTTTGACAATTCCTTTATTAATGTCTTCTTCTTTCCCCGCTTCTTCTTCCATTTTCTTCTGGTCTTCCTTTGGTGTTCTTCTTCTTCCTCCATCTTGTTCTTCCCCGCTTCTTCCTCTATCTTCCTTCGCTTCTTCCTCCGGCTTCTTCTTCTCTGCTTGGCAGGAATATATGGTGTCTAACACCCTCACTTTGTCTGCCGCTGGCTGAACTGGGTCAGATGAGGATGGCCCACCATCTTCTTTGGGCAGCTCCTTGTGCTGCCATGGGAATTTATCCAACTTTGAGCCAGCATCCAGTGCCTTACGAGGTGGAGGCAAGGTGAGCAAAGACAGGGGGCCCAGGGGGATAGTAAAGTGTGCAAAAGCAGTGTGTAGGGTTGCAATATAAAGAAGAAAAGGATAAGTTGCAAATGGATTCTACTGAAAAATGTTCTATTCCATTCCACTCCAGGCCATGCCCCCAAAAAGTTTTACCTTTACATACATTCACTTTAAAGTGTAAAAAAAAGGCAAAACTTTTTTTCTATAGTTTTAGTTTTACTTACTTTGTGTCTCTATGACAATGGTCATCAGGATCATTAGGAGGAGAAACAGACCGCAAATAAAACTTGGCAGAGGTTCTAGCTTTTCCCCAATCTATCCAAACCTAAAAAAAGTGGAGCATGATTAGAGCACCTTTTAAGTTTTTATTGCTGTCTGTGCCACCTGTTAGAGGGATTCACACTCTTTGTTTGTCCTGTTAACCATTTTTACTAGGGATGGGCTTTATGTTCGGGTCGAACATGAGTTCAACTCGAACAGTGGCTGTTCGCAAGTTCGCAGAATAGCGAACAATTTGGGGTGTTCGCAGCAAATTCAAAAGCCGTGGAACACCTTTTAAAAGTCTATGGGAGAATTCAAAAGTCTTCCCCTATGGCTTTGCCCGTGTTGTCAGATGTTACATAAACGGGTGACCCCGCCCCCTCTGACACCATGGGGAAAGCCATAGGGAAGTCCCTGTGTGTCAGAGGGGGCGGGGTCACCAGGTGGCCCCGCCCTACGTTATATAAGAGCAGTCACCTGAACAGAAGCATCAAACAGCAGGAGACTCCCATTGAGGCAGATCGGAGGATGAAGCGCAGAAGAAGAAGCCGGAGGAAGATGCCGGACGAGAAGACCAGAGGAAGAAGCGAAGGAAGATACAAGATGGAGGAAGAAGAAGAACACTGAAGGAAGACCAGAAGAAGAGGAAAGAAGAAGACATTAATAAAGGAACTGTCAAAAACCGTCTATTGTCTTTTTTTAACATTTTTTGACACTTTTTTTTTCGAAATGGTAGGGGTACATTTGTACCCCATTACCAATTCACACAGGGGGGGCAGGATCTGGGGGTCCTCTTGTTAAAGGGGGCTTCCAGATTCTGATAAGCCCCTCACCCGCAGACCCCCAAAACCACCAGGCAAGGGTTGTGGGGATGAGGCCCTTCTCCCCATCAACATGGGGACAAGGTGCTTTGGGGGCTACCCCAAAGCACCCTCCCAATGTTGAGGGCATGTGGCCTGGTACCATTCAGGAGGGGGGGTGCTCTCTCGTCCCCCCTCTTTTAACTGCGGCCTGCCAGGTTGCGTGCTCGGATAAGGGTCTGGTATGGATTTTGAGGGGGGCTCCCACGCCATTTTTAAAAAAAAATTGGCGTGGGGTTCCCCTTAATATCCATACTAGACCTGAAGGGCCTGGTATGGAATTTGGGGGGACCCACACGCAGGGTTCCCCTGTGGGGGGATCCCATGCTGTTTTTATCAATTAACTTTTATGTGTATTGCCGGGACCGACGATTCATTAAAGCCGCAAGTAGTTTTAAGTGACGTTTTTCCTTTTGAAATGTCATTTTGCTGCCAGACTGTTCTAAACATGGGAAACATGCGCCACTTTACAGGCACACTATAGACACCCCCCAGGTACGAAATTTAAAGGAATATTACACTTTTATTGTTTCACTTTAAGCATTATTAAAATCACTGCTCCCGAAAAAATGGCCGTTTTTAAAACTTTTTTTTGCATTGATACATGTCCCCTGGGGCAGGACCCAGGTCCCCAAATACTTTTTATGACAATAACTTTCATATTCACCTTTAAAATTAGCACTTTTGAATTCTCCCATAGACTTTTAAAAGGTGTTCCACGGCTTTTGAATTTGCTGCGAACACCCCAAATTGTTCGCTATTCTGCGAACTTGCGAACAGCCACTGTTCGAGTTGAACTCATGTTCGACCCGAACATAAAGCCCATCCCTAGTAAAAATGGTTAACAGGACAAACAAAGAGTGTGAATCCCTCTAACAGGTGGCACAGACAGCAATAAAAACTTAAAAGGTGCTCTAATCATGCTCCACTTTTTTTAGGTTTGGATAGATTGGGGAAAAGCTAGAACCTCTGTCAAGTTTTATTTGCGGTCTGTTTCTCCTCCTAATGATCCTGATGACCATTGTCATAGAGACACAAAGTAAGTAAAACTAAAACTATAGAAAAAAAGTTTTGCCTTTTTTTTACACTTTAAAGTGAATGTATGTAAAGGTAAAACTTTTTGGGGGCATGGCCTGGAGTGGAATGGAATAGAACATTTTTCAGTAGAATCCATTTGCAACTTATCCTTTTCTTCTTTATATTGCAACCCTACACACTGCTTTTGCACACTTTACTATCCCCCTGGGCCCCCTGTCTCTGCTCACCTTGCCTCCACCTCGTAAGGCACTGGATGCTGGCTCAAAGTTGGATAAATTCCCATGGCAGCACAAGGAGCTGCCCAAAGAAGATGGTGGGCCATCCTCATCTGACCCAGTTCAGCCAGCGGCAGACAAAGTGAGGGTGTTAGACACCATATATTCCTGCTAAGTGATTCTCACCTCTAAGGTTGATGAAGTAAAGGTGGGCATTTCTTTGGTCAGACTAGATGTCCACAAACTAAGATTCAGAGCCACAAAATCAGAAACCAGAATAAGTTGGATGGAGAACGCCCTTCCCTCATTGCAAGATTCATCAGATATGCATATAACAATTACATCAGTTCATGCAGAAACAAGATGACCTGGAGAATAGGCTCGCCGTAATAGCAGTTCTAATTACCTGGTTCTTTCAGGAGTGTGTAAATGCTCCTGTTCCATGACAGCTGCTAGTCTCATTCCAGCATCCCGGTTTTGGCTGTGATGCATTCTTCCTGTCTACTTGTCCACCTGCAAGGTAATTTATGTAACCTCTCTCTGGGTGGAGACTAAACCTGATTTAAGCCAGCCAGCCTGCAATCTTATGCTTGTGATAGTGTGTGTAACATGTTCTTCAAACACCCCGTTTGTTTGCCCTGTTCTTGTGCCTGCTAGATTGTATTCCCTCATTGATGACCTCACATTGGATATTGACTACACTCAAAATTCAGCCTGCCTTGAACCTGAACTGTCACTGACCACTCTGCCTGCCTCCAAACACAAGTACATGTTCAGCATAGTAGCCAGACACTATAGCATTGTGTAAAAGACCTGGAGGCAACCGGGTACTGGTAGGTCTGCTTGCCTTATGGGAAAGGGGAATTCTACAGGTGAAGAACACAAAAGCCAGCTTTGGTACTTGACCACCTATGCTAAGGGTAGAAGTGACAGGTTCAATGGTCTGCAAGAGGCCACAGAGGACTCTTATTCAGCCTCCTTTCTGAAAAACCTCTTGACCAACACTTATGGCACAGAGGCTTCTCCTCCATATTTTTGGTGGAGTGTGCCCCCTACCTCCTGGTGCACCACCATGCCCTTTCATCACAAAGCTTCTCAACTACAAGGACCGAGATACTGTCCTTCATCTTACCAGAGAGAACAAAAATATAATTCTAAAATGTGAAGCTAGCAGTCTTCCTGGAATTATTCACTGAAGTGAGGCATCAATGCACACGCTTTCCTGAAGTAAAAAGCCATCTCAGAGTGAAATATATCAAATATACTATATTCTACCAGGCTTGCCTACTGGTGGTGGGTGATGACAAAGTCCACTTTTTTGATGACCCGATCCTGACTTATACCATTTTTCTGTATCAACAGACTGTGAGCACACTACAGGAGACTGCTCCTGTTAGTTCTTCACCTTATCACCTAATGTTGGCATTATTGATGAACCCTGCAAAATGTGGTGATCGGACCTATTCCTTTACTCTCCCTATTTCTCCTCCCTCCATCTACCTTTGTCCCCTCTCTTTCCTTTATTTATCTCTCCCCCTCTCCTTTCCTATTCCTCCTTTTCACCTTTCTTTCTCTAAGTTGTTATCTCTTTGGGATGCCTGCCACTCCAGCACAGTGGTTTCAAACACTTGATTTTTCTCTGTAATATAAGGCAACATAAAGGCTTAAAATATCTTTGTTCTCCACCTGAATTCAGCCTGCTTTGGGCCCCCTGAGATAGAATATATTGTTTGCTTTTCAATTCTTATCCCTCCTCCACATGTGGGAGAACTATCTACTATAGATCACAGAGGAGATATATTGTTTTAGAACTGTCTGTTGGAAAGACTCAATTTAGGCGCCACATCCTTTATTGCAAGAATAACATAGAAGGAGAGAAATTGGGACTTTTAAAGCGCACACATATATAAAATTTAGAAAAATAGAAAATATTTATTGAATTAAAAATAAATATGTGAAAAAAAAGGTAAAACCACAGTACATCAGTAACAAATATCAATAGAAGTAAATTCACGGCTTCTTCAGGAGATTCTGTTACAATAAACTCTGTGTGCATAGACTGATCACTATAATAGAAAAGTATACAAATCAAAAACACAATATAGAAAAAAGAACATACAAAAACAAAGCAGCAAACAACAATCCATAGAGATTTTAGTAACATAAACAATGAACAGAGTTTATTGTAACAGAATCTCCTGAAGAAGCCGTGAATGGTGAAACATGTAGAGAGACAATTTACTTGTTGATATTTGTTACTGATGTACTGTGGTTTTACCCTTTTTTCACATATGTATTTTTAACTCAATAAATATTTTCTATTTTTCTAAATTTTGTATATGTGTGCGGTTTAAAAGTCCCAATTTCTCTCCTTCTATGTTATCTACTATAGATACCATCCTTTTCTTGAGTTCATAAGTGGTCTCACCTACTATATGTGGGTGCTCCTCAGTATGATATTTTACCAACGTACCCTGAAGGGCCTTACCAAATGCTCTACCATACACCATAATTCTACTAGTGATTTTATATTACCGTTTGCTACACTGGCTACTCACATTGCCCTTACCACCTATTTGCTAGCAATGTCAGGGTTTTTTCTATGTTTTCTGTTACCATACACAATGGAAGTTTTTTTGATAGAAATGTTCATACAGGTTGGGGTTGGTGACCACCAGGATAGGATGGATTATTTTTGTTTTCTGTGACCTATCAGTTGTTTATCTCTCAGAGCTTCATGATCAGATATGGTTTAAAATATGAATTCACACTATAGATACTCAATGTAATTATCAGGCTGTATGAGACTATACCCTGTTGACTCCCAGCTATATTCATATTACCTTTATTGTTACCATATGGTCCCCTTATAATTTGGAATGTATGTGGCATCCGTGATTAAGCAAAGAGGTCTGCTTTGTTGTCCTTTCTTAGGGACCAACAAACTGACATTATTGTACTGGTAGAGACCCATGCCATGGGCCAATTACAATGCACCTTAAAAAGACCCTGGATAGGCTGAGTGTTCCACACCACATATACTACTCATTTGCAGGGTGTTTACGTACTTATAGCAAAGTCTGTACACTTTGAGCTGCTAAAGTCAATTTTGGATCCACAAAGTAGAAATGCCTTCTTACATGCTTTAAAGGATAAGTTCACCTTTTTACAAAAAATAATAAATGTAAATCTTTTTGCAGGTAAAAAATGTGCATTTATTCATTTTTTTACTTAGAGCCTGTGGTGCCAAGCAGAACTCTTGTAGACTTGACAGTGTCTGCTCTTATCTCACATGGGCAGGTAGATACACACCGACAGGAAGAGAGAATGAACTACCACAGCACTCAACAGTGAGGTGGTAGTATATTGAGAACTACAAACCGACAGCCACAAAGGCTGTCGGGACTTGTAGTTTTCTAATTCACAGAACAGTGTGAATGAATGATCTGGCCGTGCATTTTCTTCAAATAGTGGCAGCGAGTGGGGGGAGAAGAGCCCCCACTAGCTGTCAAAATAGGGACTGGGGAGTGCGGGGGCTGGTGCAATTGTAACATGTAACATGCTATACCCTGACAATGGGTGTAACATGTTGCAAAAGGTGAACCTAGCCTTTAAAATTTGGCTCTCTTTTGCTCATTTTGGCCAATTATTTTCCTCCTTCTTGCAACTCTGATGTGCTTAATGGCAGATTTTTGTTTATGGCATACCACCATTTCGGTTCCTGCTATATGACTGGGTGATTTAACACCACCCTAAATCCCAGCCTGGGTCCTACACCCACACATTCAGCTACTGTTTACACAACTAGGTTATCCAGCTTGTTAATGGATTTTGATATTGTTGATATTGTTGAAGATATAATTACCTGATCACAAGAGCCTACTCATGCTTTTCCATCTCACACTCAACTATGTCCCACATTGATTTTATTTTACTACTACTGCTAACAAAGCATACAGAATATTGGGATGCATTAAAAAAGGGATCAACTCCAGAGATAAAACTATAATTCTCCTGCTCTACAAGACTCTGGTCTGGCCACACCTAGAGTATGCTGTCCACTTCTGGGCACCAGTTCTCAGGAAGAATGTACTGGAAATGGAGCGAGTACAAAGAGGGGCAACTAAGCTAATAAATGTTCTGGAGGATATTAGTTATGAGGAAAGGTTGCGAGCACTGAACTTATTCTCTCTGGAGAAGAGACGCTTGAGAGGGGATATGATTTCAATTTATAAATACCATACTGTCGACCCCACAATAAGGATAAAAAAAAAATTGTGGAAGGGAGTTTAACAAGACACGTGGCCACTCATTAAAATTAGAAGAAAAAAGGCGCATGCGCGGTAGCTTCTAGGATGGCCGTGGGTCATTGAAGCTCCGCTCCACCACGGCCCTACACTTACCACCGGAGCATCCAGAGCGCTTCCCCGAGCCCCACACCGGGATTTACAAGCGGGGGAGACCCCCGGGAACCCGTTTAGCATAGCGGCACAAGCAAGGAGAAGCCTTACGAGCCAAATGACCGCGGCGGCCGGCCCGGTCAGTTAAGCCAAGATGGCGGCGGCTCCACGAGGCACCTGCAGCAATGGGGAGGATATTGAGTCCATCGCTGATCAGGAGGCACGGTCACCACTATCTCCAGGTACCGAGTTCCCCCCTCTTCCTCTGGGAGCTTCTCCAGCATCTACAGAGTCCCTGCTGGGCAGAATGCAAAACAGTCTCCCCTCCACCCCAATGTTAGACCCACACACAGGCCTGCTGTTATCAGTGACTGAAGCGAACATGGCTGCCACTATTCCCACAGACTTTCCTTCCATGATGGAAGCTTTTTCTCAATTGCTCTCAAGGAGCCTGGCTCAGAATGCTGAACACATTACCTCCTCCATCCATGCTGATTTACAGCAGCTGGGACAGAGAATAGATATGATTGAAAAACGATCGGATCAAGCTGTGGCACGAATTAACCAAAATTCTGACAGAATACAAAAAATGCAAGAACAACTGGAAACAGCTTTTACCAAAATCGACGATCTTGAAAATCGTTCAAGACGTTACAATTTCAGAATACGCGGTCTCCCCGAAACAGAGAAGGACGTGAAGACAGCAGTAAAAACCTTGCTGAAAGACCTTATACCGGACATAGCAGAGCATCGATTGGAGCTGGAGAGAGCCCACAGAGCACTGCAACCCCCACGCTCGGACGGTCTCCCAAGAGACATCATTGTAAAACCCCATTTTTTCTCCGTTAAGGAAGAGGTAATGAGGAGGTCCAGGTCTCTGGATAATCTAAAGTTAATGGGTCATAAAATCCAAATTTTCACAGACTTATCACCTTACATGTTTCAGAGAAGACGCTCTCTCAAACCGCTGCTCCAGCTTTTAACCGAGAAAGCTATATTATACAGGTGGTCATTCCCACTGAGATTGAACTTCTCATTCAGAAATAAAAGTTTTGGCTTCTCATCGTTTGCAAAAGGAGAACGTTTACTACTTCAATTGGGCCTGATGTCACAAGAACCAGCACACTCCCAGACGGGAAGAAGTACACCGTCATCAACTAAACGCCCACCTCTGGCAAGTCCCCTCCAACCTACCTGGCTCAAGCAGAGTTCTAAACGCTCCAAAGAAAACATTCCCCCTTGAAGTCTGAATCCCCTTCGGAAACAAATTGCGGATACAGGACTTTAAGTCCCCCTTTGTGCCTTCCTCCGATCTGGATGGAGCTTTCCGGTTCATTTCCCTGCCATCGTGATGGAATCACCAAGAATACTCTGACTCGTGTTTCTGGAGTTCCCAATCCTCCATAGGTCCTACGAGCAATAGTGCAAGAGACTCCCAATTTTATTTTACTTCCTTGAGGGGTTGGGGTGGAGGGGGGAGGGAGGTCGGGGATATCCCCTAATATTGTTTTGGTTCCCTTTTCAACCAGTTACTCCTATATTAGAAGGTTTTCTTCGGACACTTAACTCTCTTCAAATGTAAGGAACTGGGAATTGGGGGCGTCCGCAAAGTCCCAAATATGTTGCCTGATGTTTAGACAGGTCAAATATAAATTAGTTGCACAGGTATTAAGCTCAAGCTCTTGTTTCATCTTTGTTGGCTATTTCCATTATCAGGTATTTTTAAGCTGACAGCCTATGCGGAGCACAGAATGTTAGTGGTTTTCCTCAAGTAAAAATACCTTTCTCTCCAACCTGGGCCCCTCGCAGAGTGGGGGGGACCCGGGATGGAGAGGACATTATCTGAAGATCTCTCGGTTAGTTAGTAAGGTCAAGGATCTCTCAGTGGGGACGTTCTGTGTTAATTTCAGTTTTTAATATTGTTTTGTTATAGAGTACGTATCACATTTTCAGTTTCATTACATCATAGGTGGCAGGGCCGTGGTGGCTTCAATGCACCTCCAGTTGGTTCCAGGAGCAACAATCTTGCACCTGGTCCCCTGGCTGGCTACCCTAACAACAGGGTGCCAGTCCTCCCAGGACAAAGGGCAAAGGATGGCTAGATCATCCTTCCCTGGGATATGGGGGGGGTCTGGGGACCCCCGAGTTTTTGGTTTAAATTTGTTTGTATGCTCTAATATGGTACAAGATATTGTAGTTTTACTGGTAATTGTAACAATTGTGTTTTTTCTCTTTCTCTCTTTCACCCCTTTTCTTCTCCTTTATCTCTCATCGCTTCTGAGCGCTTCCAGGTTCCAGGTACGCCTACGGCTTCTCCTCCCAGGTCTATCATTCGACATTGCCACAGCATCTCCTCTGAAAAGCATAATCCCCATCTATCAGAAAGGTATGAAACGATTTTTAGTTTTGGAATCTATACAAACACAACATGACTGAGCGGTCCAACGAGATTCCAACCCTGAGGGTTATCTCGCATAACACACAGGGTTTGAACTCCCCCATAAAACGCAGAAAGATTTTCCAGCTCTATAAATCCATGCACGCCGACATTCTTTTCCTGCAAGAGATGCATTTCCCCATAACTTATCAAACTAAATTCCTCCATCATCAATTCCCTCAATTATTTCTTTCCTCAGCCTCCAACAAAACAAAGGGAGTTGCCATATGTTTCACCAGACATGTCAATATCTCACAGCCAGAGACAGTCTCAGACCCTATGGGACACTACATTTTGGTCACAGGGAACATAGACGGGGAACAATACACGTTCATCTCCTATTATGCCCCCAATAAAGGTCAGAAAGCGTTTTTTGAATTAATGCTAAACAAACTCCGTCCACACCTTAAAGGCACAATTGTGTTCAGGGGGGATACTAACATGGCATTTGATTTCTCCCTACAATCATCTAGTTCGGAGAAATCGAATCCCAAGCGCCCCTCCAGACAGAGTGTACAACTAGCAAAAATTCTGAATGAAGAAGGCTTAATTGACATTTGGAGGGAGACCAACCCCCATTCCAAGGATAATACGCATTACTCAGCACCCCATGGCTCTTACGCTAGGATAGACCACATCTTTACCCGTCCACATACGATCCCCTTGATACTGAGAACCAAGATAGTGGACTCTCCCCTTTCAGATCACTCGATGGTCACTTTGACCATAGTAAAACCATCAGGATGTAATAACCCCCCCAGGTGGAGATTACAGGAAACCATCCTTAGTGACCCCATCCAGTGCACTATTATAGAGAAATCAATTAAAGAGTACTTCAGTATTAATACAACCGATGAAGTCTCACCGGAAACTGTGTGGGCAGCACACAAACCAGTTATAAGGGGGAAATTAATACAGATAACAGCCAAACTCAAGGCGGAACACAAAGCAGACACTCTTAAACAGACTGAGGAATTCCGAGTTCTAGCCAGGGCACATAAAAGACAACCTAACACAGAAACTCTAGCTAATCTCAATAGGGCCCGGGCTCTCCTCAACTTGACCCTGACAACCGCCGTGGAAAAACACCTCCGTTGGAAGGGAGCAAAGTACTAAATTAGCAGTCAAGATCAGCCCCAAACATCGTCCCTTAGCATTCCCCAAAATAAAGCGGAACTCCGGGATTTTACCCAAAATCCGAATAAGATAATGGATGCATTTCTTCAATTCTATGCGGATTTATACAAAGCTAAATCACCATCGGGGGGCAAATCCCGAGCGGAGTTTCTTGACTCCATAGAGGGGTTGGGAATTACTGCCCAATCTCCCTGATTAACAATGATATAAAAATTTTAACTAAGATTCTAGCTAATAGGATGGCGAGTTTCATCCCGAGTTACATTCATAAAGATCAGGTGGGCTTTATACCTGGTAGACAGGGTACAGACCAAATTAGAAGGACCATCAATATAATCTCTCTTCTGAAATCCCAATGGGATGGAGGACCTCCCCAAAAGGGCTTTATTCTGTCGATTGACCTTCACAAGGTGTTTGACTCAATAGATTGGGCATACCTGTCTGATATCCTAAGACGCTGGGGTTTTGGAAAGCATTTTCTTAACCTCATAAATTCTTTATGCTCAAACCCGACAGCCCAAGTTCGTCTGATGGGTAGATACTCGGCTTCATTCCCGATAAAAAGGTGTACCAGACAGGGTTGCCCTCTCTCCCCACTTTTGTTCGCTATAGCGATAGAAACTTTAGCTATAGGTATCAGATCTAACCCTGACATTAAGGGGGTAACCTGTGGAGACCGGGAACATAAATGGGCTCTCTATGTGGATGACCTCTTACTGTACATTACATCCCCCCTGATTTCCATCCCGGTTGTATGTAAGGTACTGGGGACGTTCAGCGCAATCTCAGGTCTGACGGTAAACATGCATAAGTCGACTGCGTTAAATATTACAATACCGTTGGATCTCCTTTCGCAACTCACTAGAAACTTTGACTTTTCCTGGTCTCCCACGGCTATACCCTATCTAGGAATACAGCTAACACCTGATATCGGTAGTCTTTTCAAAGCAAACTACCCCCCCATGGTCCAAAATTGTAGAAGAGAACTGGAAAGATGGGCGGGATGTAGTCTGTCCTGGCTAGGAAGAGTGCATGCTATCAAGATGACACTATTACCCCGACTCTTATACTTATTCAGATCCCTACCCATCCCCCTCACAAAAAGTTTCCTACATAAGTTACAATCTGATATAATCCGTTTTGTATGGGGAAATAAGGGCTACAGATGTCCGTCTAGTATACTCC
Organism: Aquarana catesbeiana; assembly: GCF_042186555.1. Taxonomy (NCBI): domain Eukaryota; kingdom Metazoa; phylum Chordata; class Amphibia; order Anura; family Ranidae; genus Aquarana; species Aquarana catesbeiana. Next base: position 146,926,310 of record NC_133334.1, read on the forward strand.
TCCGATTACGCACACAGGGAGGTCTGGGACTCCCTGACCTTTGGGGATACTATCAGGCGGCGCAACTTTCACAAATCTCAATGATTTTTAGCAGAGCTCCAAAACCTGACTGGATTTCCATGGAAAGATGAGCTACGCCCCTCAACACCATTGACTTTCTCATGTGGTGCAACCCCAAAAACAGACTGGCTGTAATGGCCCCCACTTTATCACATTCCATTGCAGTATGTACTAAATTATTTACAAGATCGGCCTTGATATCTCCTCTAAAACCCCTCTCTCACATCTTTCATAACCCTAACTGCCCACCTGGAATGGATATTCGAGCATTTAAATGGTGAACGGACAAAGGCATCTACAGAATAGGTCATTTTCTCACCCTGGCAGGCCCCCTTACCTTATCCCACTTTGAACGCATACTGGAAATGCCTGCTGCAGAAAATTTTAGATTTTCACAAATTTCTCATTTCCTTAATTCTATTTGGACTAACAAGTCTGAACTTCCTGCTATTACCCCGTATGAACATTGGTGCGCAAATATTTACAACCAAAAAGGAGGCATATCTGTGATCTACTCAGCGATTATGTCGAACCCAGATAAGCCAAGATATGCAAAGACCTGGGAGGAGGACACCGGCGGAACGTGGGCTCCAAAGGAATGGTTCAGAGTTTGGTCCCGTTCATACACAGGTATTTGGAACATCTCTCTGATAGAGGCCAGCATCAAAGTATTGGCGAGATGGTACTATGTGCCCGCCAGATTGGCTGCGATTTATCCTGGGACATCTCCACTGTGCTTTAGAGGGTGTGAAATGGAGGGCACAATGTTTCACATATGGTGGTCCTGTCCCCGTATTAGACCCTTCTGGAGGAAAATATTCCGTACCATCGGTACTATAATGAAGGTTTCTTTCCTTCCTTTCAGGGACGGGCTAGTCCCTTTCACTCTCACAACTCATATTAATATGAAACATCTTTTGACGGGTGTTCTGGTGGGACGGCTGTCGGATCCACTGTCGAGATCACAGGGGTCCCCTGGGCGGTCCGGACCAGGTAGCCCCTCCACTACAGACTCTTTGGTCCGAATAGTACGGTACTGAGGAACAAAGTTATTTAAGTTGGGTTAATTTATGACAGTCTTATTCCAACATGCCTTAAACGGATCCAGTGAGTACAATGTTAAAGTTGATATCGTTTATATCTATGAATTCTGCTGCTCCTCTCGTCATGTCATGACACATCCAGTACCCAGTTGGGGTGTCTAGAGGGGGGCAGCCTTTCCACCATGGAGGATTAGCAGATACACCTCTCCTCACAGAAAGTAGAGTTATATATTGATATCTTTCTTTGTATGTCTTCCTTTTGAAACTTTGTTCTCTTGAGAGTATTGTGGATTGACAGCATATCATTGTATACTGCAATAGTCTGTATTGTTTATATTTCTGCAAAACTTAATAAAAATCTTTCAAAAAAAAAATTAGAAGAAAAAAGGTTTAACCTTAAACTACATAGAGGGTTTTTTACCTTAAGAGTGGCAAGGATGTGGACTTCCCTTCCACAGGTGGTGGTCTCAGTGCCGAGCATCAAAGTTTCAAAAAACTATTAGATAAGCTCCTGAAAAACTGCAACATACAGGGATATACAATGTAATACTGACATATAATCACACACATAGGTTGGACTTGATGGGCTTGTGTCTTTTTTGAACCTCACCTACTATGTAACTATGTAACACATTTTTGAACACGGTGAGCACTCAGGTAAACTTCTGGCCTACTTTGCCCACCAAAACACCAGACCACCTGTGTTTATTACTTTGCAGTCTCCTGCAAGTGGCCTTATCACTGATTCCAAGCTAATAACCGCAGTGTTCTGTGAGTTTCTAAGTACTTTGTACTCTTCCTCAAATGCAAACACAGATTTAGAAATACGTACATTTTTAAGCTGTACAGAGTTTCCCCAACTGACCCTGGAACAGGTAGTGTTCCACGATGTACAGTATTACTTTCCACCAATAAAATTTCCCTGGCCATATCACAATTTGCCTGTGCCAAGGCTCAGGGTACTGATGGTTTACCACTAGAATTTTATGCATATTATGGTGATCCCTAAACTACTGACCAGCTATAATAGTATATTTGACTCCTCAATGTTACCTGATTCCATGAGGCACTTATTATACAACTTCAGACACCAGGTAAAAGCTCAAAGCTACTGAAGTCCTATTGACTAATTTTGTTACCAAAAGCTGATGTCAAAATGCTAGACTTTTCTGGTCAAAAATATTGCCTTTTGGCCCCTTTCACATGGATGTCATCCGTTCAGTCACGTTTTTTTTCAAAGAAAAACTAATTTATTTTACATCAGCTTATAAAACTTTTTTTCGGTTTTGTTTACCTAAGTTTACATCAGTTTAATTTACATCAATTTATATCAGTTAGGTTCAGTTTACATCAGTCTACATCTGTTTTTGCATCAATTGTTTTCTTAGTTGCTGCAGAGACCAAACAGAGGTGACAAACGTATAAACAAAAAATGTTTCTTGTCTAAAAACAAAACATTAACAGAATGGATGTAAACAGATGACACTCGTTTCATTTCAATGGATCTGCACGTTGGTTGTTCCATTTAAAAATACGGACCTGAGCAGACATGGATGTAGATGGATGTAAACGGATGATCATCTGTTCTACTCCCAGACATACAGTCTGTATCCATCTGCAAAAGGCCCCTTTTACACGGGGCAGACTCTGTTTCGATCAGCAGGGCATCCTCTCACAGATCCCCTGCTGATCAGAGCAGAGTGGGTGGAACACAGGTTTGTGTCACCTCTGCAGAGTGGACACAGACAGGAACAACACTGCTCTATGGACAGCCAGGTGTAAACAGACTACAAACTCTTAAACCAAACTACCTCCAATCCGAACCACCTAGGCTGAGAAGAATGGTTGATTCTCCTCCATTTGTTTTTAACGGCCTGGATCAGAGGTAGGAAATTAGGTTACACCCGCAGGTCTATAGGGATGAATGGAGTGTCCGATCTGGTCTGCCTGATAGACTGTCAGGCAAACCTGATCAGAAAGGTCATGCAAAAGGGGCCAAACTGGCAGATGGATCTAGACTGAATGCCCATGTGAAAGGGGCCTTAATACTTAAAGGCTATTTATGAATCTCCAAGCTTCTCACAATCATATAGGCACAAGAATGACAGTAGCTTTTGATGCAGTCAAAGCTTTAGGTTCAGTTAAATTGGGCTATCTATGGCAGTGATTGAAATGTTTTTGTTTTGGTTCTATCGTTTTCAAATGGGTACAATTGTTTCATCAAGCCTTGGTATCCCAGGTGTCCACACATGGTTGGATCCTTGAATAATTTCCTCTTTTTTAGAGGTCGTACCAGGGATGCCCACTTTCTCCTCTCCTGTATGCTCTGTCTGTGGAACAACTTGTGATATCTATTAGATTGACCCCCTTTGTACAGGGTTTGTGAGCAAGTTTGTTATTTGAGGCCATTGGACTGTATACTGATGACATGCTCACTATTTTGGAGGATCCTGGTCCCTCAATATGGGCTACCTTGTGCACTATCGAGCAATTTGGGAAATACTCAGGTCTTAAAAACAACTGTGACAAGTCTCAAGTGCTCCTAATTGACACTTCCCCCACCTTGGAAGAACAAGCATCTCTTCCTCTCATCAGGGTTAGTACCTAAATCTCCTTCAGATTATACATCATTAAATATCGAATCATTATACACACTAATCATCAAGGTCAAGACTCAGATTATTATACAGGATTTATATAGCTCCAACAGTTTGCACAGCCCTTTACAATGTAGAGGGGGGACAGTACAATTACAATACAGTTCAATACAGAAGGGGCAGGATTACCCTGCTTATGGAGCTTACAATCTAAAGAGCTTACAATCTATGGGCTAAACTTCCATTGGGTGTCATGGATAGATTTAATCTAATAAAAATTGTTCTTCTTCCTAAATCCTATATATCTTGTGGGACTCCACAGTATATTTAGCACTGAAGTATTTCAAAATCATGGGTTCCATTCTTAAGTTCTTTGTCTGGGAAAACAGCAGACACAAATTCCATTGGCACAGTCTAAAAAACCCAACCAATCTAATATAATTTATATTACCATGCCGCTCAATTATCCCACCTCTATAACCTTGACACATCTGATCAGCAATGCTATCAAACCTTAATTTTTACCTCCTTTGGGCATACCACATCACATACCCTGTGTGCATGAGTGGTCTCCACCAAGGGTGATGAGCGTACATGTCTCCTATATTACCATATATTTGGGACTTGGCCTCAACCAAATTGAGTCTTTCTATGGTCCATGATTTCCCCCCTATATGTCATAAGAAACATCCAACTGGACATCTTACAATTCCTAATCCAGAATTGTGGGCATCAAAGGGCATTTATTATTTACACTACTTGCTCACTTCAGCAGGTCCTAAACCCTTTTAATCACTGAAGGATGAATTCTTAAGCCGGCCATAGATGGTTTAAATCTTGATCAGTTCAGCAGGGACCGGCTGAGATTCGAATCATCTATGGGCAGGCTGATTGTACCCACGCTCATCCATCAATGACTGGCCTTACTCATCATACTGTATTAATGCTTTTTTGATACCTACAATTAAGACACACCCTGCAAACTTAGTTCTCCACTACTTATCCAAAGTTAATGTCTATCCCTCTGTTAGATGTAGTATGTGGCACAGAGCCCCAAAAATACATTTTCACATTTTAGAATATGCTTTGCATCCCCCTTGCCACAAAGTTTGCATATCAAGTTAAACTTAACTGGGAAGCAGATATGGATAACTTGGATAATGAAGATTGGAGTGAGGTCCTTTATAATTGGTATCTCCCAAAATGTCAGATCAGCTAAAACAGTTATACGCACTTCATAGGTCCTATCTGACCCCAATTAGCTTATTCAAGTTCTGCACGATGCATAGCCCGTTATGCCCTATGCTATGTGCTCAACTACCCCAGGCACCTTCTTTCACTTAGAGGAAATGTTTCAGGAACCCAACCAATTGCGGATACCCAGCATGTCAGAACATTCAAGGGTTTTGGATACAGATTGTGAGGTTCCTTCATGAAACAATGGGGTTGATTTACTAATACTGGAAAGTGCAAAATCTGGTGCAGCTTTGCATAGAAACTAATCAGCTTCTAGGATTTTTTTGTCAAAGCTGAATTGAACAAGTTGATTGGCTACCATTCACAGTTGCACCAGATTTTGAAATCCCCAGTTTTAGAAGGGAGAACCTGTCATGAACCTTGGAATACTGGATTGTCATGAAGCTTGGAATACTGAAGTATTCTCCTTTGATTCTATTACACAATGAGGGGTCTTTTGCCCTGTCTTAAGGCTAACCCCCTCCAGATGGCTCCATGGTCTGGAAGGAAGGCATTGTTCTGTGTTTGACCATTTGTTCCTGTACTTTAATTACCCCCTGGGGCTTCTCTGTGTGATTACACATATCAGTCCTCTTATTCAAGCTATCGGACCAATCTCTGCTGACCCTGTTTCAAGTCCTCATTTGCATGGACAAGAGGACCTGAGTGTAATTTACAACTGACCAATAGGAAAGTGGTTGTTGGGGGCGGGGTGTTCAAACTGCTGTGTATAAAAGTGTGTTGTGTGCATCAATAAAAGTGAGATTCCTGTTTGAACTTACATACAGCCTGCCTGGTGTTTGTTCTGAGCTATCACATGAGCTATCACAACTAGATTTGAACGGCACATAGCTGTAGTTCGATTCCCGAAGCATCGTAAGACCGAACCATCAGACGTTGCAATCTGAATAGCCACAGAGGAGTGTCGGGAGAGTGGAACCGAGTGAGCAGGGGCTCGTTACATTGGTTGGCAGTGGTGGGATTTGCTCTCCAGTTACTGGGACATGCCAAACCACCACAGTGAATGACCAGCTATGCAGCCTGCAGGACAGCCACGCTGAAAGACTTACTTGAGAGCCGTAGAGGGACCGGTGGGATCATGCTTCCTTGCTGTGAACACATGCAAACCATCACCTGGATCCAAGGTCCAGATAGCAGGAGAGGAGAGGTACAGATACGTCGTCATGGAAGAGGAATTCAGAAGGAGGTTGCAAGAGATGCAGATACAGCACAGAAGACCATTATCAGAGCAGGTCCTGCTGGAATGGTTTGATTCTATCCGCTGCGAACTCTGGAAGGAAGCGCTAGCCCGTGAGCAGCGACACCAGGAAAAAGTTCTCCCCTCCATCCATGTAAGGTACTGGTCGCAGTATGAAGTACGAATGCTGATATTGGGGGAACAACCGAACCAGAAGTGGACAGTTGAGTTAAGCAGGCTGATCCGGGCAGAAATGCGGTTGGACGAGAGCTACAGAGCCCTCCAGTGGTATGTAGCCCAAGTGTGCCCATGGACAGCGGGTGACAGCGGATGACAGCCCCACGGAAGGCTTTGAATAGCATCTTCTGGGTTCCACGGACAGGAGAGGGTGAACCTTTATCCCCAGACACCAGTTGCAGACACAGGGGATTTGATAGACTTTTCTGCTGAGGAAGAACAACCTGGTGAGCCTCCAGCAGAAGAAGAGCTGTTATTAGGGCCAAACTTCACTGTGCTCTGCCCAGCACCAACAGCAGTATCTGTGAAGTCACAAGGAACTTCCCCAGCTGAAGCGCTGGCCACCGGACAGAGGTTCCAAAACCTCTGCCCCACATCTGTGGCAGTGCCGGAGGCTCAGGGTGAGAAGGAGGTGGTCACTTCCCAGCAGCAGATCAGGATACAAGGGGAGAAGGGAGAGGAGGTGTTCGTCGTCCCTCCCCAGCAGTTGGCCAGGGTGGAGGAAGCGGTCTTTCCTCCCCAGCAAAGATCAGTGCACCTGGGAGACAATACACAGACATATCGTCCCAACAGCCAGATGAGGGAATGGAAAAGGAAGCAGCTGGCTCACCTCCCCAATGGCAGTTACACAGTTTGGGAGTGGAGGAAGCCAGCCTCCTGCCCCAACAGTTAGCCAGAGCGGAGGATGTGGAGTCCCCAGCAGAAGTGCTGGCAACAGGGCAGAGTGCTGCTGGCCTCTTCCCTCAACTAACAGAAGAGGGAGTTCCTGTGGTAGTGGATGGGACTTTGGTCTCCATTGACACAACCCCAGAAAATGGTGTGACACTGAGACAGGAGGATGTCAACCATGCTTTGCAAGCACTGTGGGATTTTCACCTACTAAAAGTGGATGGGACTTCAGTCCCCACTAGTATACCCCAGGCATGCTGGGCAGTCGGCCCAGATCCCCAACAGCATTATGGAGTGAGCCCAGTCACCCTGTCTTCTCTCCAGCGGCTAAAAGGACTCCAGGGAGAAGGGCCAGCCCAGGCCTGTCCCCAGTGGCGGGCATGTTCTCTGAGAGAGGCAGAGGTTGGCTGGGTAAGTAATGCTTTGTTTGGAACAATTTGTTTGGGATACTGTGTGGGTACAGGCATTAGGGGACTGGAACTATGGACTAACTTCAGAGTAAATCCGTCTGGGGTCTCCTCCTGTGTTAGTCATCTGCTGACAAGGGAGAAATGTGACAGACCTAGCCAGGACAGAGGCTTTTGGAGGGGACTGAATGCTAGCCTCTTGCCGACCGATTGTGGGCCCTGGCATTTGGGGGAATGGTGCTCTTTGTGAGCTGTATGCCTGAGGACCCTTGAGGTGGTGTTACTTTGGATTCAGGTCCATATCCCCCCAAGAGACACAGACTCTGGGAATCCTGTATTTGCCATATTACATAGAGTGACCGATTCATACTGTTGGAACCTTAAGACTACTTTTCCAACATCCTCAAGTTGACCCGTTCGGGGTGCCACTTCGGCTGTTGGACTGTTTCCCAGGGGGGAGTATTGTCATGAACCTTGGAATACTGGATTATCATGAAGCTTGGAATACTGAAGTATTTCTCCTTTGATTCTATTACACAGTGGGGGGTCTTCTGCCCTGTCTTAAGGCTAACCCCCTCCAGAGGGCTCCATGGTCTGGAAGGAAGGCATTGTTCTGTGTTTGACCATTTGTTTATGTACTTTAATTACCCCCCGGGGCTTCTCTGTGTCATTACACATATCAGTCCTCTTATTCAAGCTATCGGACTAATCTCTGCTGACCCTGTTTCAAGTCCTCATTTGCGTGGACAAGAGGACCTGAGTGAAGACTAGAGTGTACTTTACAATTGACCAATAGGAAAGTGGTTGTTGGGGGCGGGGTGTTCAAACTGCTGTGTATAAAAGTGTGTTGTGTGCATCAATAAAAGTGAGATTCCTGTTTGAACTTACATACAGCCTGCCTGGTGTTTGTTCTGAGCTATCACATGAGCTATCACAACTGGATTTGAACGGCTTATAGCTGTAGTTCCACAACTGGATTTGAACGGCACATAGCTGTAGTTCGGAGCATCCCCCGGAGCATCGGATGACCGAACCATCAGACGTTGCAATCTGATTCAATAGCCACAGAGGAGTGTCGGGAAAGTGGAAGCGAGCGAGCAGGGGCTCATTACAGAACCCATTAGGGTTGATTTATTTCAGAACCACAAACAATGCATATTAGGGCTATATCTGGACCCTGAAGCAGATACATTTATGACAATATATTTTATAATAGACCTTATTAATAGCAAGGAAGCTGATATTGTGGCATTGGATGCAAGCCATTGCTCCCACCTTCCAAGCCTGGTTATCAGAAGTAAATGTTACCCTACCATATACAAAAACCTATGTCTATTCATAGTGGTTTCCACATTAATATAATAATATCTGGGATCACTGGTTGAAACATTGAGGTACATTTGACTCAATTTTACTAAAAACAGATGCTTCTAAATATACTGTTGTACTTCCAGTCTGTCAAAATTACTTTATTACCTTTATTCCTCTTTTTATTTGCTTGATATGGGGTAATAATAATATTGAATACCAAGTGTCATAAAAATGTACTGATCTGACCTCTGCACATGTAAATTTTTCATTATTGTTCGATTTTTGATGCTTGTCAACTATAAATCACAGATTGTTTTGTCCTGTTCTTTATTGTATGTCATGCTTTGTTTGTATTTTCAATAAAACACACTGTTTTTAGGTAAAAAGGTAAAACTTTTTTTTCTACTTTAAATAGAGTGGAGAGAAATTAGCAACTCTACCAAGTTTTTATTGTGGTCTGTGTCCTGGTTGGGGAGATTCACCTCTCTATTAATCCTGATAACCATTGTCATAGAGTCATAAAGTAAATGATAATCCTAAAATTTCATATTATAAGAGCAAGCGATCAGGACAAACCTTTCAATGGGGACAAATGTTATAGGGACAACTGTCTAATGCCCTGTACACATGGTCGGATTTTCCAATGGAAAAATTCCGATCGTGTGTGGGCTCTATCGGACTTTTTCCATCGGAATTTCTGACAGACAAAGTTTGGAAGCAGGATATAAAATTTTCAGTCAACAAAATGCGATCGGTTAAATTCCGATCGTGTGTACACAAATCTGATGCACAAAGTGCCACGCATGCGCAGAATAAATTAAGAGATGAAAGCTATTGGCTACTGTCCAGTTTATCCCGACGTACGTGTTTTACATCACCACGTTCAGAACAATCAGATTTTCCGACAACTTTGTGTGACCGTGTGTATGCAAGACAAGTTTGAGCCAACATCTGTTTAAAAAAATCCATGGATTTTGTTGTCAGAATGTCCGATCAATGTCCGATCATGTGTACAGGGCATAAGATGGAATGAATTCCTCCCATTTTGGGGAGAATTTCTCTTACATTTCTATGCATCTCCAAGACAGGAGGTGAAAGGAAATCTGTCAGGACACAGCAAAAAAGTTTCCTGATAGGGGCTTTAACCCATGCCCACTCCATTTAAATCTAAGAAAAATTGTTGGTTATACATACACTTTAATCACTGTAAGGGGTCAGGGATTGAGAATCACTGTTGTCTTTGAGGTAAGTGGTGTAATGAGAAGTAGTTTAACACCTTTTTGGAAGTAGTATACTGCATTTTAGATTCTTAAAGTATACTAAAGGCAAAACAGTTTTAAGATTGGGAGTGGTGAGGGATTGGAAACACTGTCAGGTTTTTATTGCTAACAAATTGAGAGTGATGCTGCTCAAATAGCCAATGATGATGTAATTGATGATGAAACGCGCATAGGGTGGAACTGTGGCGCCACCACCTCCCGTGTGTTTTCGCATTGCATTGTAGGGTTTGGATTTCTGGCTGAGGCTGATTATTACACTGTGATTGTAGTGTTTTAGGTGCTTTTTTATCAAAATAAACCATCCTTAAAGGGTTCTACACTATGTGAGCTTGGCACTCTGTCTTCTATTCATTCCCGGGGGCCATCAATGGTGGAGAATGTATGTGAGGATGTCCAAGATTAGACACAAATAAGAATTTATTCACACAAGCATGGTTTGACTTTTTTGTTTTAACTTTTAAAAGTTTTTATTGGGTCTTAAAACAATGTGGTACATAATATAGATAGCTAAAGTGTTCTTGAGGAATTACATATATAAATACGTTATAATATAATGCCACAGTAAACATAGATTGGAGAGAAGCCACTGAATACAAACTTAGATTCTGTTAAATAGAACATGCAGAATTAATCCATAAATAAGAATTCACGCAGGATTAGTTACCCTTTCTACCCCAGTGGGAACATACTGTAAACAGGGTATGTATATAGTGGAAATTGCATGTCTTTTAACAGGTAATGAGATACAACAATTAGGAACAAATAGCTACCTAAATACCATAAACTCTCATTTGTAAGAAAGGAATAAAGGTAATATTGTATTATTAACATTGATTATAAGAATCTTTCAGAAATGTAGAGGCTTTAGAGTGGGTAATCCAGACATGCCAGAATGTCTTGAATCATTTCTGGGTATAGTTTTGTGAGCTAGCATTAACTCATATTATGCTTGGGTGTTCAGTCTTACAATAACCTCAGTTATGTTAGGAGCCTCGGTGGATTTACACAGTTTTGATATAGTAAGTCTTGCAGCTACTAATATATTAGCTACTATTATTCAGTAGTGAAAAGGGAAAATTATTAATACTTAGTAGGGCCATAGCTGGGGGTAAGTTTAAGTACATTTCCTGTGAGGAAGGCAATGAAAGAGGATACTGAGTTCCAAAAACTGGATTCTTACAACTCCGTAAAGTATGATATAGGGTTCTGTCACGGAACGTCCCACACTCCGCTTGAGTGCTTCCGTCATATACCACTTCCTCCCAGTCTGTATACAGATATCAGATATTCCAACCTCTCTGAGCTCAAAACAAGGCGACACTTGCTTGTTGCTACCATGAACTGTTTTTATTTAGAATCAAAATTACAAGACTTTATATGCCGTTGGAACCTCCTCTAACAATACAACTGTAACCTAATTAACATAATTAACATGAGCTAATTAACTAAAAAATTTACCCAGACCAGATGACAGACTTGTGGGCACCAAGCTTCACACAGTAGTATAAACACAATAGCTGGAGCTAATTACAATTAACAATACAATCAACAATCCCCCCCCTCATCAGCCTATTCATCAACAGTTCGGCTCCTAGCCAGTCCTCGAGGCTAATGTGATCAGCTCACTCAATTAACAGGTTGAGTTCAGAATCAACCAAACCAATAATAGTCTCTACATACATCCTGGGAGATATTGTGGACAAATATTACTGTCCCATTTTAAGTAGTCCAAGATATATTTTCTCACTCACCCTGTGCCAGGATGGCACAGGGTGACTTAGACATAAGATGTATTCTGAGTTCCACGGGCCCTCCCATCACATCTCTCCCCTTTCGGCAGAAGACTAACACAGGAGGAGACCCCAGACAGGTTGACTCCGAAGTTAGTAAGTAGTTCCAGTCCTCTACTGCCTCTACCCACACAGTACCCCAAATAAATTGTTCCAAACAAAGCATTACTCACCCAGCCAACCTCTGCCTCTCTCAGAGAACATATCTGCCACTGGGGAGAGGCTTGGACTGGCCCTTCTCCCTGGAGACCTTTCAGCCGCTGGAGAGAAGACAGCATGTCTGAGCTCACTCTATCATGCTGTTGGGGATCTGGGCCCACTGCCCAGCATCCCTGGGGTATACAGGCGGAGACAGAAGTCCCATCCACCTTCACAGGAAATCCATCCTCTGTTAGTCGAGGGCAGAGTCCAGCAGTCCTCGGCCCTGTTGTCAGCCCTTCTGCTGGAAACCCCACACCATCTGTTCCGGCTAACTGTTGGGGAGGGAGGCCGACTGCCCCGCCTCCCTGGAACTCTGTAGTTGTTGCTGGTGCTGGGCACAGGTTGGTAACATTCTGCCCTGTTGCCAGCACTTCTGCTGGGGACTCCGCATCCTCCGTTCCGGCTAACCGTTGGGGCAGGAGGCTGGCTTCCTCCACTCCCAAACTGTGTAACTGCCATTGGGGAGGTGAGCCGGCTGCTTCCTTTTCCATTCCCTCATCTGGTTGCTTGGACGACATGTCTATGGTACTGTCTCCCAGGTGCACTGATCTTTGCTGGGGAGGGAAGGCCGCTTCCTCCACCCTGACCAACTGTTGGGGAGGGACAACACACACCTCCTCTCCCTTCTCCCCCTGTATCTGCTGCTGGGAAGTGATTGCCACCTTCTCACCCTGGGCCTCCGAAACTGCCACAGGTGTGGGGCAGAGGTCTTGGACCCTCCGTCCGGTTGCCAGATCTTCAGCTGGAGAAGTTTGTTGTAACTCCACAGATACTGCTGTTGGTGCTGGGCAGAGCACAGTGAAGTTTGGCCCCAATAGCAGCTCTTCTGCTGGAGGCTCATCAGGTTGTTCTTCCTTAGCAGAAAAGTCTATTAAATCCCCTACCTCTATAACTGGTGTCTGTGGATAGAGTTTCACCATCTCCTGTCCCTGGAACTCAGAAGATGCCATCAGTGCTGAGCAGAGTGCAGTGAAGTTTGGCCCTAATCCCAACTCTTCTGCTGGGGGCTCACCCGATAGTTCTTCCTCAGCAGAAAAGTCTATCAAATCCCCTGTCTCTGCAACTGGTGTCTGGGGATGGAGGTTCACCAGCTCCTGTCCATGGAATCCAGAAGATGCTATCAGTGCTGGGCAGAGGTTAGCAAAGCTCTGCCCGGTTGTCAGCACTTCAGGTTTGGGGATGGCAATCTCCAGATTTTCCGCTGCAGATTCTCTGGCATGCTGCTGGACAGGCACATTCCTCCATCCAAGATCATCGCATTCAGAAACAGGATCATCAAGGTCAGTCAGCACTTGCTGCATCCGCCATAAGACCTCTGCCTCCCTAGCTGTGGGGGCAGGTTGGCAAAGCACACTATTGCTCTGCCACATTGCTGACTCTTCAGCCAGGATTTCTGGGTTGTCAGCTGGTATTTCCTGATAGTCACAGGCAAAGGGAGCCCAGCCCTGGCACTGGGCAATGTCTTGCAGCCGTCTGTAGGCGATCTCTAGCTCCCATTCCTGAATGGCCAGAAACTCCAAATCTTCATGTGCCCAGTGCACTTCCGAAATGTTCAGTAGCCCTTCTCTGAAATCCATGATTTCGTCCACCCGCCACTCCAAATCACTCCCAAAGTTAGGATCCCCTGTCAGCTTCACATACAACAGTCCCAAGCCGCCGTAGCTTAAGCCTTCCATTGGGCTGTCATCCGCTATCCAGGGACATGCTTGGGATACATGCCACCGGAGGGCTCTGTAGCTTTCATCCAGCTTTATCTCTGCCCAGACCAGCCTGCTTAGTTCAGCTGTCTGCTTCTTGTGTGGTTTTTCTCCCAAAAACCGCACCCGCAGTCCGTACTGCGACCAGTACCTTTCCTCGATGGAGGGGAGAACTTTTCCCTGGTGTCGCTGCTCACAGGCTAGCGCTTCCTTCCAGAGTTTGCAGTGAATAGAATCACACTATCCCAGCAGGACCTGCTCCGATACTGGTCCTCTGTGCTGTATCTGCATCTCTCGCAACCTCCTTCTGAATTCCTCATCCATGGCAGCTGGTATCTGTACCTCTCCTATCCTCTCCTGCTATCTGGACCTTGGATCCAGATGGAAGTTTGGATGTCCCAGACTGCAGGAAGCTTTCCGCTGCTTGCCACCAATGTCACGGAACGTCCCACACTCCACTTGAGTGCTTCCGTCATATACCACTTCCTCCCAGTCTGTATACAGATATCAGATATTCCAACCTCTCTGAGCACAAAACAAGGTGACACTTGCTTGTTGCTACCATGAACTGTTTTTATTTAGAATCAAAATTACAAGACTTTATATGCCGTTGGAACCTCCTCTAACAATACAACTGTAACCTAATTAACATAATTAACATGAGCTAATTAACTAAAAAATTTACCCAGACCAGATGACAGACTTGTGGGCACCGAGCTTCACACAGTAGTATAAACACAATAGCTGGAGCTAATTACAATTAACAATACAAACAACAATCTCCCCCCTCCTCAGCCTATTCATCAACAGTTCGGCTCCTAGCCAGTCCTGGAGGCTAATGTGATCAGCTCACTCAATTAACAGGTTGAGTTCAGAATCAACCAAACCAATAATAGTCTCTACATACATCCTGGGAGATATTGTGGACAAATATTACTGTCCCATTTTAAGTAGTCCAAGATATATTTTCTCACTCACCCTGTGCCAGGATGGCACAGGGTGACTTAGACATAAGATGTATTCTGAGTTCCACGGGCCCTCCAGTCACAGGTTCCAATTTGATAGTTACATTGCCAACATATTGAAGAAGAAAAAAGGGAAACATTTTTGAGATTTTGTAGGGGGTTAAGTACCATCTGTTTAATATTTTTTTGGCATTGTCTCAGTGCTCAGTGTACTGTTAATTGTTAAGGTTTTATACCATCATCCTTCAGAGAATTTTTGATATAATTATTTTTCCCATTTAATCATGTTAGGACATTTACTATATTTAGGGTAGATCAAAATAATTTTATAGAAAAAGGCTATTCCTTTAGTTTTCTTAACCTTAATGGAAGTAAAATATTTCCAGAACAAAAGTGGGAATTCTGTTGGGAAAAGGTTATTGTAAAAAATCACCCCTTGGCTGGTCAACTTTCTCATCAAAAGACAAGCTTTACAGTATTCAACTGCTCTCATAGGTATAGGTATGGATGAGTCGCCTAAGTGGTGAAATCTTGAAGAGAGAAATTTCCATGCCGCCAAGGTAAACTTAATAGAAAATAGTTTAGGTATAATTACCTCAGGAAACAATGTATGTGCTGTCATTAAAGCAAACAGGTCATAACCTTTAGTGTACTCTTTTTCAATGGATAACCATCATTTATCATCACTGGGAAGGATCCAATATTTGATATGGTCAAGGAGAGTAGCATAAAAGTAATGATGGATATCAGGTAGGTTCAAGCCTCCCTTTGTTTTAGGGGGCTGTTAATATTGAGAATGCTACCCTTTCTTTTTTCCATTCCATATAAGACACCTCAGTTTTGCGTTTACTTGCGTAAAAAATTAAGAGGACACTGGGATGGATAGAGATTGAAAATAATTTTTGGGTAAGGTTTGCATCTTAAATGCAGCAATTTTCCCAATCCAGAGTTGAGTTTTTTTAAAGTTTTGAATCTTTAGTAATTTGGTCTAGCAGTTTAGGATAGTTTAAAGAGGTTGTAATCCTGCATGGGGAAGTTGTACCTATAGGTAAGCCTAAAATAAGGCTTACCTATAGGTACTGTAAATATCTCCTAAACATGCGCCATTCAAGAGATATTTACTGTTTACTGTGCTGATGATGTCATCGGCACATGTGCTCTGAAGGAACAGCCACCTGTGCTGTTCTTTCAGGCGAGTGTATCGAGACCTGCGGCTCCCGCGCTCGGGAGTGACATCACGAGGCTCCAACCAGTCACCGAGCAGGAATCCAAGGCCCTGGAAGGAAGATGGGTGAAGATGGATGCAGCCTGTAGCGGGATCGACGTTTGCAGGTAAGTGTCACATAATGTGCTAGTATGCAATACATACTAGCACATTATGCCTTTGCTTTGCAACGAAGAAGAAAGGAAGAAAAACCCACCAGGTTGCTAATTTGCTAGAGGGAAATGTAAGGTTAATTCCTAGATATGAGATGACGGGTGCATCCCAGTTGTACTTAAATCTCTCATGCAAGATAGTTATTGTTTCCTTAGTTATATTTATAGGTAAGATGTAACAATCGTTATGATTAACTTTATAATATGACACTTTACCAAATTATTCTAATGTATTTTTTTGCATTTTGTACGGAGTAGTTAGGAATAGTTAGTGCCAGGATAATACCATCTGCAAATGATCCGATTTTATGCTTTTTCTTCCCAATGATAATACCTATTATATATTTATCTGATCTTATGGTAGCTGGTAAAGATTCTGTTGCTAAAGAAAAGATTATGGGTGATAAAGGACATCCCTGTCTCATTCCATTCATTAGGTTGAAGCTTTTGGGTATGATGCCTGAGGTGAATACCTTGGCTGAAGGTTGCATATATAGTGACATAATTGCTTCACGGATGAAGCCCGAAAAGCCAAATTTTAATAAGGTTTCTGATATATAGTCCCAGTGTACCCGGCGGTCTAAGGCAATTAGCAGAGAAGGCATTTGACTATTTTTCACATAATTATTCAGGTTGATCATTGTTCTCGTGCCATCCGGTGCTTGGCTTCCTTTCACAAATCCAACCTGCTCTGGATCTCTTAGGTAAGAGGTTGCTTCTAGTAAGAGGTTAGCCAGTTGTAACGAGCCCCTGCTTGCTTGATTCCACTCTCCCGACACTCCTCTGCAGCTATAGAATCAATTTGCAGATCGCAACATCTGATGGTTTGGTCATCCAATGCTCCGGGATTCGAACTACAGCTATGTGCCGATCAAATCCAGTTGTGATAGCTCAGAACAAACACCAGGCAGGCTGTATGTAAGTTCAAACAGGAATCTCACTTTTATTGATGCACACAACACACTTTTATACACAGCAGTTTGAACACCCCGCCCCCAACAACCACTTTCCTATTGGTCAATTGTAAAATACACTCAAGTCTTCACTCAGGTCCTCTTGTCCATGCAAATGAGGACTTGAAACAGGGTCAGCAGGGATTGGTCTGAAAGCTTGAATAGGAGGACTGATATGTGTAATAACACAGAGAAGCCCCAGGGGGTAATTAAAGTACATAAACAGTCAAACACAGAACAATGCCTTCCTTCCAGACCATGGAGCCGTCTGGAGGAGGTTAGCCTTAAAACAGGGCAGCAGATCCCCCCACTGTGTAATAGAATCAAAGGAGAAAATATTTCAGTATTCCAAGCTTCATGACACCAGTGTTTTTGCATACATTTTTAAATATGAGTTTAGTAGGAAAATCGGTCTATAGTTTGTAGGAGATGTAGAATCTTTGCTAAGTTTCAGGAATGATTACAACTGCCAACATTTCTTTAGGGAAATTTTAATGTGGTCATTGTAAAAATTAACATACTGGTTAAGTATGGTGCTAGTATTTCATCAAAAGCTTTATAAAACTTGCTAGAAAGACAATAAATTCCAGGCACCTTGTGTGCTGGAAGGGATTTAATGAACTTAAGGGTTTTGTCTTTTGAAATTGGTTGGTTGAGTTTTTCTAGAGTGATAGAGCCAATTTTTGGCAAGTTTACTATATCTTTTGAGGTGGGTTGAAAGGTAGCTTTATCCTCTTTTAAATTATAGAGAAGCTCATAATATTCTAAAAAGGTGTCAGCTATTTATTGGGGATTATAGAGAGTTTTCCCTGATTTATGGGTGAATTCTTTTCTGGATCTTATTTTTGTTTTGGTGTTGGCGAAATAGGGAGGCCAGCATTTTGCTTGCTTTGTTACTCTGAGAATAATAATTACATTTTATCATGGTTATTTATTAAGATAACCTGCAGTTCATTCCTCTTAGTATTACATTTCTGTAAAAGATTTATTGGGAGACTTTTTATACTCTTGCTCAAGCTCAGAAATATCAGTCAGTATATCATTTATAGCTTTTAATTCTTTCTTTTTTTTCCCTGGACACCAATTGGATTAATAATCATCTGGCATAGGCTTTATGTGTACACCACAGGGTTGTAGATGATACAGAACTATTATCGTTAATTGAGACAAATTCAGTAATTTTATCTTTCAATACAGACAAATGCTTCTCCTGAGAAAGGGTATAGGTATTATTTTTTAATAAAGTTGAATTTTTGCAATGATGCCCTATCGCTATCTCTAAAGAGATAGGAGCATGGTCAGGCCATGTGATATTGTGGATCTGAGTGTCAGTAATTTTCTGTAGGGGGAATTTGTCTGTAATGAAATAATCAATTCTGAAATACGTTTTATGTACATTGGAGAAGAATGTATAGTCTTTCTCTGTGCAGTGGAAGCATCTCCACGGGTCATAAACGTCTTCTTGAAAGATAGTGTCCATAATTGGGTTAATTGGGGCATTAAAGTCTCCGCAAATAATGATGTGTCCTTTCCTGATTTTCCATATTTTCTGTAAAATGTTCCCAATTAATTTATGAAGACCAGAGGGCTTTTCTTTTATGTGGGCTGTTGAGCCCTTTTGCATTTAAAGACAGAAGTTTAAGTTGCGTCATAGTCTGAGAAATTAGTGGCAAGCCGTAGCTTTGTATTAATGAAGTTAAACCATATATTACCAATATGACTTCTCTGAGTTATGTGGCAGCCAAAAATAAGGGTGAATAGGTTCTCTTTAGTGGCAAAAGAGAGAATAACAAACATGTAGAACAATAAGAAGAAGAAACCAATAACAATTATAAAAAAACAAAAAAAAAAAAAATAAGTTGCTGGGCAACTTGAGTGTGCATCAGAAACTGCACTATCATCTTGGGAAGAAATAAGCAATTGGATCAGGAACCAAAAGATCCCTATGTAATGATATCCCTGAGAGAAGAGAAAGTTAGGCATTAATATTCCAAAGGAAATATAAGGAATTTATCCTCAAGGAAAAGGAAGGAGCTTCATCCCAGGCTGGAAAACCAATATTGTGGGATTTATTCCAGCGGGGGTTTTCCTGTATCATCCTGTATCATCATTGCTGAGTAATAAGCCCAATTTTTATTTTTTTAGCAATTTTAGACCATCAGCAATCAAGTATATCGACTAAGATGTATTATTCCAGTCAATGAGTAGCTTGGTAGGGAACCCCCATTTGTAGGATAAATTATATTTGCGGAGAGTTTTTGTTTTAGAGTTCAAATTTTTCTGTGCTAGTATTGTCGCTTGTGAAAGACCTGAGTAGAGAAGAATTCTCGCGTAAGGGTCTGGGAGTGGTGAATGCTGGTGAGCAATTTGCATCATTTGATCCTTAACATGGAAAAGGTGTATTTTTGCTATAACATCTTGTGGCAGCTTTTCTGGTATGTTTGGAGGTTTTAGAAGCCTGTGGACTCTGTCAATTACCTGTTCCTTTTGAGGAATTGTGTGAAGAAGGTCTGACATCATATGTTGCAGAAACTGTTTTAGATCTGCATTTTTGACGTTTTCAGGACTTCTTCTGAATTTAATATTGTTACACCTATACCCATCTTCAAGGTCTGCCACTTTTAGTTTGAGGTGCTTTATTTCTTCTTCAAGCTCAAAATGGGTGTCCACTAAACCATTATGCGCTTCTGTGAAGTCATCCATTTTGTTTTGTTTTCTACATTTTGTTTTGTTTTCTGTTTTTAAAATCACACACATAGGTTGGACTTGATGGGCTTGTGTCTTTTTTCAACCTCACCTTCTATGTAACTATGTAACTATGTAACATAATCCACGTTCTCCCCTAATGCATCTATTTCTGCTTTGGTTTTTTGCATAAAATTTTGCATATTCTGTTTAATGCTCCTCTTAGTGATAAGAACATTTAAGAGCATAAGATAAGAGCATTTCTTTAAGATCAGTGTGTATTATGGGATGAACTAATGTAGGAAATGCATTGAGTTTCTCTGCATATAAATTTTTATCTTGTGCAGTATCATAATCAATTTAACTTAGATGGCCTTCAGTGGGCTATTCACATCAGCTGAGGCAGAGATGCTGATATGAGAGTGCAGCTCAGCCTGTCTGCTCTCCCCCTCTCTGGGTCATGCTGGCTGTGACTCGGCGTCTGTGTAACCCATGGAGCCCGCTATCTTGTTTCTCTGGTTTGCTGATCGGGCTGCAGAATGCCCCAAGTTTGTGGGGTTCCTTACAATCTTTTATTTTACCCATTTAATCCTGTCAGTTCTCGGTCCCCTCCGTAGCATGTCTGCGAAGTCGGTGATGCTCTGGGCTGCTTCTAGCCACTGTAGGGAGACCCACAGTCACAGAGCCTGGTTAAACTGTGGCCATTTCCATCGCTGGCCACACCCCACGGTTTGACTTCTCTTTTAACAGAAAGTCACATATTCTCAGGTAAGCTGATATCTTGACTGGGTGTAAGAGCATGTGAGGCTGTGTTTTTTCTTCTTCTGTGAGTGGAGCTATGACACCCAGGAATTCCTGTATGATACAGTTTGGACCCATCATATGGTGTTTGGACTTTCACAATATTTTGCATTAACTTTTTTAATTCATACTTTTTTTTTAATTTTATTTATTAATCTATCACTAATTTATTTATTATCGATCACCATTTGTTACATATATCATGTTCCCAGCACTGCATGGTGTTTATTGATGACATTTGTATTGCTGTCTATGCCCCATATTACAAAATGAAAGTAAACGTAAATTCAAAACTTTAATTTGCCACTAGAATAGTAGGAAAATATTTCAACAGGGGCACATGTCTAAAGTAGCTTATAGATGATTCAGTTTTTTTCATTCATCCAGTGGGTTGAATAAAAAAAAATTGACATGATTTCCCCATCCACACATTTGAGGTTACATTTTGTGTACTGACAGTGGGAAGACTTTGTAGCGAACCATGGGTGGAATCCTAACTTACACAAATCAATGTGCTCACAACCACTCCCAGAACTTCTCCTCACTTACAGACAGAGAGGGCACAACATTTCCTGTTTTAACCACCTTAATACTGGACACTTTTACCCCTTTCCTGCCCAGGCCAATTTTCATATTTCAATGCTGTCACTAGGGATGAGCCGAACACCCCCCTGTTCGGTTCGCACCAGAACATGCGAACAGGAAAAAAGTTCGTTCGAACACGTGAACACCGTTAAAGTCTATGGGACACGAACATGAATAATCAAAAGTGCTAATTTTAAAGGCTAATATGCAAGTTATTGTCATAAAAAGTGTTTGGGGACCTGGGTCCTGCCCCAGGGGACATGGATCAATGCAAAAAAAAAGTTTTAAAAACGGCCGTTTTTTCAGGAGCAGTGATTTTAATAATGCTTAAAGTCAAACAATAAAAGTGTAATATCCCTTTAAATTTCGTACCTGGGGGGTGTCTATAGTATGCCTTTAAATGGGCGCATGTTTCCTGTGTTTAGAACAGTCTGACAGCAAAATGACATTTTGAAGGAAAAAACTCATTTAAAACTACCCGCGGCTATTGCATTGCCGACAATACACATAGAAGTTCATTGATAAAAACGGCATGGGAATTCCCCAAAGGGGAACCCCGAACCAAAATAAAGAAAAAAAAAAAGACGTGGGGTCCCCCCAAAAATCCATACCAGACCCTTATCCGAGCACGCAACCTGGCAGGCCGCAGGAAAAGAGGGGGGGACGAGAGTGCAGCCCCCCCCCCTCCTGAACCGTACCAGGCCACATGCCCTCAACATTGGGAGGGTGCTTTGGGGTAGCCCCCCAAAACACCTTGTCCCCATGTTGATGAGGACAAGGGTCTCATCCCCACAACCCTGGCCGGTGGTTGTGGGGGTCTGCGGGCGGGGGGCTTATCGGAATCTGGAAGCCCCCTTTAACAAGGGGACCCCCAGATCCCGACCCCCCCCCTGTGTGAAATGGTAAGGGGGTACTTACCCCTACCATTTCACTAAAAAACTGTCAAAAATGTTAAAAATGACAAGAGACAGTTTTTGACAATTCCTTTATTTAAATGCTTCTTCTTTCTTCTATCTTCCTTCATCTTCTGGTTCTTCTGGTTCTTCTGGCTCTTCTGGTTCTTCCTCCGGCGTTCTCATCCAGCATCTCCTCCGCGGCGTCTTCTATCTTCTTCTCCTCGGGCCACTCCGCACCCATGGCATGGGGGGAGGCTCCTGCTCTTCTCTTCTTCTTCATCCTCTTCTCTTCTTCCTTCTTCTCTTCTTCTCTTCTTCATTTTCTTCTCCGGGCCGCTCCGCACCCATGCTGGCATGGAGGGAGGCTCCCGCTGTGTGACGGCGCTCCTCGTCTGACGGGTCTTAAATAATGGGGGGCGGGGCCACCTGGTGACCCCGCCCCCCTCTGACGCACGGTGACTTGACGGGACTTCCCTGTGACGTCATGGGGAATGCCACAGGGAAGTCCCGTCATGTCCCGTGCGTCAGAGGGGGGCGGGGTCACCGGGTGGCCCCGCCCCCCCCGTTATTTAAGAACTGTCAGACGAGGAGCGCAGAGGGAGCCTCCCTCCATGCCAGCATGGGTGCGGAGCGGCCCGGAGAAGAAAATGAAGAAGAGAAGAAGAGAAGAAGAGAAGAAAAGAAGAAGAGAAGAGCGGGAGCCTCCCCCCCATGCCATGGGTGCGGAGCGGCCCCAGGAGAAGAAGATAGAAGACGCCGAGGAGGAGATGCTGGACGAGAACGCCGGAGGAAGAACCAGAAGAGCCAGAAGAACCAGAAGAACCAGAAGATGAAGGAAGATAGAAGAAAGAAGAAGCATTTAAATAAAGGAATTGTCAAAAACTGTCTCATGTCATTTTTAACATTTTTGACAGTTTTTTAGTGAAATGGTAGGGGTAAGTACCCCCTTACCATTTCACACAGGGGGGGGGCCGGGATCTGGGGGTCCCCTTGTTAAAGGGGGCTTCCAGATTCCGATAAACCCCCCGCCCACAGACCCCCACAACCACCGGCCAGGGTTGTGGGCATGAGGCCCTTGTCCTCATCAACATGGGGACAAGGTGTTTTGGGGGGCTACCCCAAAGCACCCTCCCAATGTTGAGGGCATGTGGCCCGGTACGGTTCAGGAGGGGGGGGCGCACTCTCGTCCCCCCCTCTTTTCCTGCGGCCTGCCAGGTTGCGTGCTCGGATAAGGGTCTGGTATGGATTTTTGGGGAATTCCCATGCCGTTTTTATCAATGAACTTCTATGTGTATTGTCGGCAATGCAATAGCCGCGGGTAGTTATAAATAAGTTTTTTTCTTCAAAATGTCATTTTGCTGTCAGACTGTTCTAAACACAGGAAACATGCGCCCCTTTACAGGCATACTATAGACACCCCCCAGGTACAAAATTTAAAGGGATATTACACTTTTATTGTTTGACTTTAAGCATTATTAAAATCACTGCTCCTGAAAAAACGGCCGTTTTTAAAACTTTTTTTGCATTGATCCATGTCCCCTGGGGCAGGACCCAGGTCCCCAAACACTTTTTATGACAATAACTTGCATATTAGCCTTTAAAATTAGCACTTTTGATTTCTCCCATAGACTTTTAAAGGGTGTTCTGCGGCATTCGAATTTGCCGCGAACACCCCAAATTGTTCGCTGTTCAGCGAACTTGCGAACAGCCAATGTTCGAGTCGAGCATGAGTTCGACTCGAACTCGAAGCTCATCCCTAGCTGTCACATTTTGAATGACAATTACTCAGTCATACAACAGTGAAAAATAAAAACTCTGTTTGGGCTCAGCCGACTCCAATGACATAAAGGGGATAAGGAAAAAAAGAAAGGAAATACACAGCCCATTGTGCAAGCATAAAAAGTCAAAATTTATTATATCAAAAACACATAAATGGAAAAGCCAATGATAAAAACTGAATCATTCACAACATGTCAATCATACTGTGATAAAAACTCATTGTCCATTATTCGTGCCCCTATCCAGTGACAGTAATATATATACAGTATCTCACAAAATTGAGTACACCCCTCACATTTTTGTAAATATTTTATTATATCTTTTCATGTGACAACACTGAATAAATTACACTTAGCTACAATGTAAAGTAGTGAGTGAACAGCTTGTATATCAGTGTAAATTTGCTGTCCCCTCAAAATAACTCAACACACAGCCAATAATGTCTAAACCACTGACAACAAAAGTGAGTACACCCCTAAGTGAAAATGTCCACATTGGGCCCAAAGCATCAATATTTTATGTGGCCACCATTATTTTCAGCACTGCCTTAACCCTCTTGGGCATAGAGTTCACCAGAGCTTCACAGGTTGCCACTGGAGTCCTCTTCCACTCCTCCATGATGACATCACAGAGCTGGTGGATGTTAGAGTCCTTGCACCTTCCATTTGAGGATGCCCCACAGATGCTCAATAAGGTTTAGGTCTGGAGACATGCTTGGCCAGTTCATCACCCTTACCCTCAGCTTCTTTAGCAAGGCAGTGGTCATCTTGGAGGTGTGTTTGGGGTAGTTTTAATGTTGGAATACTGTCCTGCGACCCAGTCTCTGAAGGGAGGGGACCATGCTCTGCTTCAGTATGTCACAGTACATGTTGGCATTCATGGTTCTCTCAATGAACTATAGCTCCCCAGTGCCGGCAGCACTCATGCAGCCCCAGACCATAACACTCCCACCACTATGCTTGACTGTAGGCCAGAAACACTTGTCTTTGTACTCCTCACCTGGTTGCTGCCACACACGCTTGACACCATCTGAACCAAATAAGTTTATCTTGGTCTCATCAGACCACAGGACATGGTTCCAGTAATCCATGTCCTTCGTCTTCTTGTCTTCAGCAAACTGCGGGCTTTCTTGTGCATCATATTTAGAATAGTCTTTCTTCTGGGATGACATCCATGCAGACCAATTTGATGCAGTGTGCAGCATATGGTCTGAGCACTGACAGGCTGACCCCCCAACCCTTCAACCTCTCCAGCAATGCTGGCAGCACTCATACATCTGTTTCCCAAAGACAACCTCTAGATATGACACTGAGCACGTGCACTCAGCTTCTTTGGTGGACCATTGAGAGGCCTGTTCTGAGTCAAACCTGTCCTGTTAAACTGCTGTATGGTCTTGGCCACCATGCTGCAGCTCAGTTTCAGGGTCTTGGCAATCTTCTAATAGCCTAGGCCATCTTTATGTAGAGCAACAGTTCTTTTTTTCAGATCCTCAGAGAGTTCTTTGCCATGAGGTGCCATGTTGAACCTCCAGTGACCAGTATGAAAGAGTGAGAGCAATAACAGCAAATTTAACACATCTGCTCCCCATTCTCACCTGAGACCTTCTAACACTAACGTATCACATGACACTGGGGAAGGAAAATGGCTAATTGGGCCCAATATGGACATTTTAACTTAGGGGTGTACTCACTTTTGTTGCCAGCGGTTAAGATATTAATGGCTGTGTGTTGTTATTTTAAGGGGACAGCAAATTTACATTGTTATACAAGCTGTACACTCACTACTTTACATTGTGTTTACAAAGTTGCATTTCTTCCGTGTTGTCACATGAAAAGATATAATAAAATGTTTACAAAAATGTGAGGGGTGTACTCACTTTTGTGAGATACTGTATATAGCGAGGAATGTGAAAGTACAATATCTTCAATCCTGAGCAGCAATAATAACTTGAAACATAGAAATTGCATGCATGTGAATAGGATGTGGAGATAAGTTGGCTCCCAATGGGAAATGGATCCTAGGAAGATCAGACCTGGATCCTGGGAAAGAGACATGCTGGCATATTGTGGTGAGTGTTGGTAATACCTTGATGTATCCAAAAGGGGGGAATTGAGATATGAAAAGGGGAAGGGACAGCACCCTGGGTCAACAGTGGTCTAGGGGAGGTATATGGGATTGAAAGGTACAGTCACAGTATGTGTGTGGCATTAAACATCAGAGATTTGAATGCAAAACATTGTCCTGTAACCCTCTCACTGTTGCAAACCATCATTTGTTTTTTTGTTTTCTAAAGGTTTTTATTGTAATCAAAAGGTTTACAGTACAAAATGAGAAGAGACTTAGACCTACACATCAAAATAGGTTTTAATGTACATAATAAAGCACATATCCATTGAATAGTGCCATTGAACAGGAAGGAATAAAGTCCATATGAGCTTATCATTGATATGGCATATCAAACATGACTGAAACCATAAAAGGTAAAAACTTCAACAAAGGAAAAAAAAAACAAAACAGAAAAACAGAAAGAAAAAACAAAACATTAACTCAGGTCATACTTGAAGGTGAAATAAGAACCAAGGGTTCTACTTAGTGTCATATATAGAGATGGAGTCACTCAGGGTATGAAATATTTTTTCTGATATCATAATTTGATCAACTTGAGAGATAACTTGCGAGAATGAGATTGTATTAGACTTCCAGTTAAGTGCAATTACCCAATGTACCGCAACACAAATCGTGTGTACTAGTTTCATTAGATGTTTCATGGTATCTGAGAGTTTTTCAAATAAAAGACAGTTAATATGTGTCAGAGCCAAGTGTCTCCTTGCTAGTTTGTCAATCAGCTCCAGGGCCTCTCTCCAGGTAGGTTGTAGAGTCTCACAGTTCCAGAAAATATGCAAAAAGGAACCCGGGTGGGCACATCCTCTGAAGCAGGAAGAGGAGGCCTATGGGAATATTTTACCCAGATGCGAAGGGGTGTAGTACCAGCGAGTAAACAATTTGATCGCTGTCTCCTTTACCATAAGAGACTTAGTGCATTTGCGCATATTCTGCCAGTTAGCCTCCCAGTCAAGATCCTCATTATGTAAGTTTAATTCCTGTTCCAACTGGGACCTATATTTTAGTAGAGGGTCGTCTCCCACCAATTCTAGTGATTTATACAGCCCTGAGATTAGGCCTTTCTGTCGAGGGGCAGTCTGGCATAGGTATTCAAAAAAGGTGTGTGAATCTCAAGGGACCCTTGCATAGTGTGTCTGAAAGAAATGTCGGATTTGGAGGTAGTGGTAAAATTCTCTAGCCTGGATAATTTTTTTACTTTTGGAGCTGGGAAAAAGAGACAAACTTTGTGTCCTGCAGGAAGCCCTCCAATGTGGTCAGACCCTGATAAATCCAACACTGGAAAGCCTCCGGGTCCTCAAAGGCAGAGAAGAGTCTGAGTCTCATTTCTCCAAGAAATGAGGCACATGGGGGGACATATGAAATCAGTTTAAGCTTCTCTTTGTAGAGATCCCATAGTTTCAAACCCTGGGCTATTACTTGGTTGGGAGCCTAGTTTATGCGCATGGGGTTTAGAAGACCACAGTAGCCCCGGAAGGTAGAGTGGGGAGATTAAATCTTGTTCAAATCTGACCCAAGGGACTCTGGAGTTTTTAATATTCCATTGAGCCTGTTGTGAGAATCTACTAGCCAAATAATACAGCCATACCCGAGGGACACCCAGACCCCCCCTTTTAAAAGAGCGATACAGTACATCTCTATAGAATCACGGGGGCTTATCATTCCAGATGAATCTGTTAAAGTGGGCTTGAATAAGAAGGAGATTCTGAAGGTGGACCAGGATTTAAGTAAATGTTTCAACTTAGAAATCATGGGGGGAAAGTTATTTTCAAACAAACTATTGTAGTCACCTGATAGGTTTATACCCAAATAGGGGAGGGAAGATCTAACCCATATGAAAGAAAAGGAGTTTTTAAGATGCTCTATCTCAGCGGGAGTAAATCCCACTGGGAGGGCCACCGATTTAGACACGTTCAACAAAAGGCCTGACATATTAGCAAATGCTGATAGGGTTTGCAGAAGATTCGGCAATGTGGTCAAGGGATTAGTAAGAAATAATAGCACATCATCTGCGTACATGCAGAACTTGTATGTAGAAGACCCTTTGCCATACCCAGAAATATCTGGATGCTGCAGCATAGCTATGGGCAGAGGTTCAATCGCCAGGACGAAAATGAGTGGAGATAGTGGGCACCCGTGCCTAGTGACTCTGCCTAGCCTGAAAAACCTCTGAGCTACAACCAGGGATTTTGACAAGTGTTCCGGGGATCTGATATAGAGCTTGAAAGGCCTGTAGGAATTCCCCTTGAAAACTATAACGCTGTTATAGGAGAGACACATAGCTCCAAGACACACAATCAAAAGCCACATCCTAAATAATGTCAGTGGCCAGGATATTGTCTGTTATCAGGCGGTGGGGAATAAATCCTGCCTGATAAGGAGATATCAGTAAGGAAATCACTCCCACCAGTCTATCCGCCAATATCCTACTGAAGATCTTCAGGTCATTGTTAATGACCGATATGGGCCTAAAATTCTGAGGGTGAGTGTGGTCCTTATTCTGTTTAAGGATGAGCGACATATTCGCCAGTAGAATTTCCTCCGGAAATCCATTGCCTTGTAGGACAAAGTTAAAAAACTATACCAGTCTGGGGGACAGTTGGGAGGATTTTTTTTTATAATACATAGAGGAGAAACCATCCGGTCTGGGAGCGGAGCCTGATTTTAATGCCTTGATGACATTCAGCACTTCAGCCTGAGTAATCAGTGAGTTGAGTCTATCTAATTGAGAGGTGGTGAGAGTGGTGATTGGAATGGAATTAAACCAGGCCAAATCCTCATCTGAAGGCCCAGACTGGGGAGGTGCCAGCAAGGACGAGTAAAAATTTGTGAAGATCTTTAAGACTTCCTGCGGGTGAGATGTAGTCAGGCCCAAATGGGTGACTAATTTATAAACATGCAGGGCCGTTTCAGTTTTCTAGCAAACATAGTTGAGGAGGTGTTACTGTGTAGTAGGAACCTAGCCTTGGACCATCTCAGGGCCTTCTCAACTTTAGCTGAAAGTAGGGAGTCTAGTTCGAGGTGCTTTTGCTCAATGGACCATCTGGTAGTCTCTAAAGTCAGGGTTGCGGAATTTTTGTATAGTCTGTCAAGTTCCGCCCTGAGCCTTACTATCTTTTGTCTATTCGCTTTGTTGTGGGCAGCTGCTATACTGATGAGTTTACCCCGGAAACACAGCCTTATCGGCAACTCATACTGTAGAGATGGGGGTCTCTGGTAGGTAATAATTTTAACCTTGAGTTGCTTATAAAAGGCAAAGGCCTTACTTCTTTTGATGGGGGAGTTGAAGCCTTTAATGTTGTGCGAGATGCAATTAATAGCCATAAGTAAATTTGGGGAATGCGTTCAGCTGACTTAAAGTAGTGTAGGTTTTAGGGATACTGTCAGATATGAAGCCCCACCACACATTCCCTACTTCTGTAGGAGGTACTGCCATATTTAGCTGAAAATAGCTTGCTGACCATACAGAGAGAATTAATTCATCAAACCAAGGTACCAAAACCTCATGTACTCCATGAGGGTTTATCTGGAATAGCATTACCCATAACCGATAAAGAGAGAGAAAAGAGTACAAAAAAAAACTGAAAAAAAAGAAAACTGGATCAGGTAACAGTATACAACCTGAAAATAAAACAATCCAAGCGAGACAACTATGTCTCGAAACCAGCTGCACAGCAGAACTTGGTCCAAAAACAGAAAAGGGAACCAGTGTGTGGAACCTAGTTATGAAACAATTTTTTAACATTGCTGGGTGGGGAAGTCATGCAGCAGCACAGAGGGGCAGAGTCCTGACCCAGTGGGTGCCAAGAGACAATAAGTGCTTTGTCGTAAATCGTAATCATAATCGTAAGTCATAGATCCAATATAGTTGCTCCTAGGGAAATCAGTGAAGTGTAGTGTTATTAGGGATTGTCTCTGTCAGCGTTATCATAGCAAATCCTTCTTCTATCCCATCTAGGAGGTGGTGTGAGATCTGAGAAGGCCTGGGGGGGTGGGGGACTGCATCTGCTTCCAAGAGTCCCAGTTTCACCAGGATCTATTGACCCTCCAGGACTGTAGTGGCTGCATATGTGGATCCATTGTGTGGTACCATTAACTTGAAAGGGAAGCCCCAACAGTAGCAGGTTCCGGGCTGTTTGGAGAGCTCCAGTGATCTCTTTCATACCCCTGCGTCTATCCAATGTGGCTGGAAAGATGTCTGGATAGATTTGGACCGCATAGTCATCCAAGGTGATACGTGGCATGTTCCTTGCTGCTCTCAGGATCTCTTCTTTCCTCAGGAAATCCTTCATGCAGAGGATGTAAAGGTGGCAGAATCACAGTGCTGCCAGTGCTGCCACTGCCACAGGAAGGAGGGACTTGAACAGCCTAATGACAATGGGAATCAGGTCCGTTACAGACTCAGGAATACCCTGCAGATGCAGATTATTGCGTTGTTTCCTGTTGTCGAGGTCCTGTGATTGTATCTGATTAAATGCCAATGCTAGCGATTCATGTTCTCTACTGAGGTCACTATAAGCCAGGGCCAGCTCATCGTGCTTCGTCTCCTAGCCTGTCAGTCCTAGTGCCGAGGGCCCCAATCTCCTGTGACAGGGTATGGGAGGTCTTGTGCGGTTTGGTTTGGAACTTCATTGACAATCCGTTGTACATCGCTTCTAAGCTAGCATCTAGGTCAGTGTCACAACCAATACTTACCGAGGCCAAGATGCCGAGAGCGGCTCGCCCTTACGACCACGCGCACCCTGTCCCCCGGCGATGATACAGGGAGCAGGGGGCACGCAGAGGCACAGGCCTCCTGCAGGTGGGAGCTCCTAAGGTGCAGGAATTATAGCCCAGTAGAAGTCTTCAGGAGCTGACTGAAGGTGCAGGTGAAGGTGCCACTGCAGGGTCAGGGGATTGAGTGCAGAGTTACAGGAAGTCCGTGAAGCCAGCCAGGGGTCAGAACCGGGTAATCAGGTAGAGCACAAGTCCGTTAATAGATAGCCAGGGGTCAGCACAAGTATCAGGCAGAGAGCAGAGTCCGTTAATGGATAGCCAGGGGTCAGCACAGGTATCAAGCAGAGAGCAAGTCCGTTAATGGATAGCCAGGGGTCAGCACAGGTATCAGGCAGAGAGCAAGTCCTTTATGAAAAGCCAGGGGTCAATAGGTATCAAGCAGAGAGCAAGTCCGTTATGAATAGCCAGGATTCAGTGGGTATCAAGCAGAGAGCAGAATCCGTTATAACTAGCCAAGGGTCAAACACAAGTATCAGCAGGGAGCAGAGTGCACAAGGAAGCAGGAACTAGGAACAGCTGACGACAAACCAGCAACCCGACTGGGTGCTGGAGCCATCAGAAATAGCCCCTACAGCGGGCGCGTCGGGCGGCGGCGTGCACTCGGGGACTATTGTGCACCCTCCGCACCATTGGACCACGTACGGGTGTGCGCCGGAGCACCAGTCCACCGCGCATGCGCCCTGGAGCCCGGCGGTCGGAGGCGACAGATGTCCTCTGACAGTGCCCCTTTCCTAAGGGCGGACACTGGACGCCCAAGCTGGACATCAACTCCGGGTGCTCTTGATGGAAGGCTTGAATTAAGCGTGGTGCATGCAGATTCTTAGCAGGCTCCCAAGAATTGTCCTCAGGTGGGTATCCCTTCCAATGGATCAAGTATTGCAACTGCCTGCCCCTCTTCCTACAGTTTAGGATGGACTCCACTTCGAACTCATTCTCCCCATCCACCATAATTGGCGGGGGAGGAAGTTCCCCCTCTTCCAGGAAAAGGGCTGGGCACAACAGGCTTCAACAAGGATACATGAAAAACAGGATAGATTCTGTAGGCGTTTGGTAGTGCTAGTTCAAACGCCAAGGGATTAATTATCCTCTTGATTTGAAAAGGTCCGATGAACCTGGGTCCAAGTTTTTGAGATGACAGAGGTAATTTAAGGTTTGTAGTTGACAACCAAACCTCTTCACCTACATTAAATATTGGATTTTCCCTCCTTCCCCGATCATACTGTTTTTTGTAATCCTCTTGTGCTTTATGTAGCATGTCTTGGATCCTTCGGAAGTTAGATTGCAGAGAGGTTATCCTATCTTGAACCGCGGGGACTGCCATTTCGGGGATGTCATTAGATGGGAACGTAGGATGAAACCCGCAGTTTGCCCAAAAGGGTGTTTGGTTGGTAGCCGAATGGACAGAGTTGTTATAGGCGAATTTAGCGTATGGGAGAAGACTTGCCCAATCGTCCTGGGAGCCAGAACAGAAACAACGGAGGTATTGCTCCAAGGTTTGGTTTGTCCTCTCCGTCTGGCCGTTGCTCTGAGGGTGATACGCTGAAGAGAGGCAGACTTTGATATCCAGGGTTTTGCAGAGTTCTCTCCAGAACTTAGACGTAAATTGCATGCCCCTATCCGACACAATACTTTTAGGCACACCATGGAGCCTAATTATCTCTTTAAAAAAAATATTGGCTATGTCTACGGCAGAAGGGGTACCCATCATAGGTAAAAAATGAGCCATCTTGGAGAGACGGCCGACAACAACAAAAATGGTAGTAAAGCCTTCCGAGGCAGGTAAGTCTACAATAAAGTCCATGGACACGTCAGCCCATGGTCGTTCCGGGATAGGCAGGGGCTTGAGCAATCCCCAGGACTTAGCGTTTTGCCCCTTGTTCCGCTGGCACAGAGGACAGGAGGACACATACTTCTTACAATCCCGTCTCCACCCAGGCCACCAGAAGGAGCGAGAGATCAGCTCAGACGTCTTCTTCGTCCCAAAGTGACCTGCCAATATATGGTCATGGCACATTTTAAGGGTTAGAGGCCGTATCTCCCAAGGTACGAAAAATTTCCCCAGGACCCAAAAAAGATCGTCACTTTTTTCCAAAGAATGTACCACCGGTTCAGCACAAAGACTGGATGAAGACCCGATGGAAGATATTAAGTCCGCCTGGGTCAGACCAAGGAAGTTTTGTGGGGAGAGAATAGTGCTCGGTTCAGTCGTTTGTGGATCTGCAGAGAACATCCGAGAGAGTGCACCCGCTTTTCCATTTTTTGCACCAGGTCTATAGGATATATGGAAATTAAAATGGGAAAAGAAGAGGGCCCAACGTTCTTGTCTAGGTTTCAACCGTTTTGCTGTCCGGAGGTATTCCAAATTTTTGTGATCTGTAAAGATCATAACTGGGTGAAGTGCACCTTCCAGTAAATACCTCCTTTCCTCTAGAGCGAACTTAATGGCCAGCAGCTCACTGTCACTCACGTCGTAGTTGAGTTTTGGCGGGCTGAGTCTCCGAGATGCAAAGGCTACAGGATGTAGAATGGCTTTAGGCCCATGTCTTTGGCAAAGGATGGCCCCTGTTGCGATTTCCGATGCATCCACCTCTAGTATAAATGGTTGAGTTGGATCAGGATGGTGGAGAATTGGGGCAGAGCTGAACAAGGTCTTTAATTTCAGAAAGGCTTCTTGTGCCACTTGGGACCACTGAAAGGAACTGTGCTGACGAGTCAACTGGGTGATAGGTGCCACAATAGCGGAAAATCCGGCAATAAATTTCCTGTAGAAGTTGGCAAACCCTATAAAACGCTGTACCCCTTTTTTATCAGATGGAGCTGGCCATTCTTGAATTGCTTGTATCTTTTGTGGATACATTGCGACCCCGTTGGTTGAAATGATAAATCCTAGAAATTGTACAACTGATTTCTCAAATTCACATTTTTCGGCTTTCAGGTACAACTTGTATTGTTTAAGTATGGTAAGAACCTTTTTTACATGCCTCTTGTGCAACTCAATAGTGGAGGAGAAGATAAGGATATCGTCCAGGTAGACAACAAGGAAATCGTCCAGGTATTCTCGGAATATATCATTCACCAGGTGTTGAAAGGTGGCCGGTGCATTGCAGAGTCCAAATGGCATCACCAGGTATTCGAAATGTCCAAATCTGGACCTGAAAGCCGTCTTCCACTCATCCCCAGCCCTGATCCTGATAAGATTATAGGCACCTCGGAGGTCTAGTTTGGAGAAAATCTTGGCTGATCAGAACCGTTGGAATAACTCAGGAATGAGCGGCAGTGGATACCTGTTTTTGATGTTGATATTATTAAGCTGCCGGTAGTCTACACACGGCCTTAGGGATCCATCCTTTTTCCCTACAAAAAATATGCCAGCTCCGGCAGGTGGGGACGAAGGACGAATGAAACCCTTCTTGAGGTTTTTGTCGATATATTGTTTAAGAGCTTCTAGCTCAGTTTCTAAGAGTGGAAATATACGGCCGAATGGGACTTCCGACCCTGGCAGGAGATCGATCGGACAGTCGTTAGGCCGATGAGGTGGCAGACAGTCAGCCATTTGTTTGTTAAAGACTTCTTGAAACTCGAGGTATTCGGGAGGAACATGTTGAAGGTTGTCAGATGTGACTGTAATGGCTGCACAAGCTTTCGGAGCAGTGGGAAGGCAGTGTTGAGAGCAATATTGGGAGGAGAAAGATACCGACTTAGTGCTCCACTCAATCCGTGGGTCATGTGCCTGTAGCCAGGGCAGGCCGAGTATAACAGGGAAGATAGGAGAATGAATGAGGTCCAGCCGTAGGAGTTCTTGATGGCCGGAATCTGTGGTCACAAGGATAGGTTGGGTCTCCTGGGTGATGGGACCTGAGCGGGGAAGTGATCCGTCAGCTAGGTATATTTGTAAACCTTGAGCCTTGGTTTGAAGGGGAATATGCAGGCTATGGGCCAAGGTAGCGTCTAAGAAGCAACTGCAAGCTCCTGAATCAATGATGGCCAGTAAGCGGGTTTCCCCTTCCGTTAGCTGTAAGGAAACAAATAACATCAAGTAAGTTTTAGGAACAATGTTGGCTTGACAGTTCATCAGATGTGGCCGAAAAAACTTACTAGGTCTTACTGGGCAATTGCAAAGGAAGTGTCCGGCACCCCCGCAGTATAGGCACAAGTTAGATTGCCGTCTGCGTTGTCTCTCTTCGGAGGTCAGCGGAGCACGGACCATGCCGATCTGCATAGGCTCAACCTCGGGTACTGGTGTTGCGGCAGCAGCAGTCGGGGATGGCGACTGAGTTGGAAGGGGTCTGGATGACGTCCAGGCTGGGCCTTGAAAACGCTCTGAGCATCGCTCACGTAGGCACCTGTCCAGTTTCGTGGCTGCTTGGATTAATTCTTCCAAGGAAGCTGGAGATTCCATCCTGGCCAAGTCATCCTTGAGAAGTTCAGACAAGCCCTGACGGTACTGGTATCGCAGGGCCGGCTCGTTCCAATTTGTATCGGCCGCCCATTTACGGAATTCCACCGTATAGTCCTCAATTGGCCTCCTTCCTTGGGACAGGCTGTGTAAAATTGCTTCAGCTGTGGCCGTGCGCTGCGGATCATCATAGAGTTGGGACATACTCTCAAAAAAAGAATCTATCGTATTTAGCACTGAACTTCTTTGTTCCATCAAGCCGTGGGCCCAGGCTTGGGGTTCCTCGGTCAACAGCAAGATCGCAAATCCCACCTTAACAATCTCAGAGGAAAAGGTTCTGGGCTGGAGAGCAAAATAGAGATAACAGGCGTTTTTGAAGGCTCTATATTTCTTACGGTCCCCTGAAAAACGCTCCGGTATAGGAACCCTGGGCTCTGGGAGAGCCATTACAACTGTGGGGTTAGTGGTAGCCTGAGAGGGCAGACCCCCACTGCTGGGTGCGGGAGCTGCGGCTGCAGATGGAAGTGACCCCGTAATTTGTTGCAGGCAGCTGTCCATCTGGGTATATCCCTCCTGCAATTTTTGAACGGAGTCAGCAAGAGCGGAAACCTGCTGACACAAGATCTCCAGAGGAGAGACATCTGGCTGGTTTGTACTTTTACAACCAATACTTACCGAGGCCAAGATGCCGAGAGCGGCTCGCCCTTATGACCATGCGCACCCTGTCCCCCGGAGATGATACAGGGAGCAGGGGGCATGCAGAGGCACGGGCCTCCAGCAGGTGGGAGCTCCTAAGGTGCAGGAATTATAGCCCAGTAG
This sequence comes from Aquarana catesbeiana, assembly GCF_042186555.1. Lineage (NCBI taxonomy): Eukaryota > Metazoa > Chordata > Amphibia > Anura > Ranidae > Aquarana > Aquarana catesbeiana. The sequence goes on from NC_133334.1 coordinate 146,962,189, forward strand.
AAGTCTTCAGGAGCTGACTGAAGGTGCAGGTGAAGGTGCCACTGCAGGGTCAGGGGATTGAGTGCAGAGTTACAGGAAGTCCGTGAAGCCAGCCAGGGGTCAGAACCGGGTAATCAGGTAGAGCACAAGTCCGTTAATGGATAGCCAGGGGTCAGTACAGGTATCAGGCAGAGAGCAGAGTCCGTTAATGGATAGCCAGGGGTCAGCACAGGTATCAAGCAGAGAGCAAGTCCGTTAATGGATAGCCAGGGGTCAGCACAGGTATCAGGCAGAGAGCAAGTCCATTATGAATAGCCAGGGGTCAATAGGTATCAAGCAGAGAGCAAGTCCGTTATGAATAGCCAGGGGTCAGTGGGTATCAAGCAGAGAGCGGAATCCGTTATAACTAGCCAAGGGTCAAACACAAGTATCAGCAGGGAGCAGAGTGCACAAGGAAGCAGGAACCAGGAACAGCTGACGACAAACCAGCAACCCGACTGGGTGCTGGAGCCATCAGAAATAGCCCCCACACCACGCGCGTCAGCTTGACGCGCTACCGTGCACACGCACGGGCGACGGTGCGCACTCGGGGACTATTGTGCACCCGCACGCGCCGCACCATTGGGCCATGTACGGGTGTGCGCCGGAGCGCCAGTCCACTGTGCATGCGCCCCGGAGCCCGGCAGTCGGAGGCGACAGATGTCCTCTGACAGTCAGCCTTAGATAGGGAAGAGGTCTACTCACAGCAGGGGTCCGAGGGCAAGCCAGGTACTTTAGGCAGAGAGGGGGAGGCCGGAGCTGAAGAGTGTGCTCGGTCCGCGACACCATTTTGGCACATGCTGGACTGCTCCCTGGTGGTAATTTGATATCCAGAGTGTGTATGCAGGTTGACAGTCCTGGTCCATGGGAGATCATGCATGGATCAAAGCATATAGCCCAAAGTAGAAAGAGAGTAAATGGATACTTATCAGGTGGTTATGGAAAAACAAATCTTTAGTGCCAGTACAATTGCCAATTTCCAATGAGGCTCGTCAAGCATAAGCAAGTGTTCATATACTCCAGTCACAGGGGCAAGGTGGACAAAGAAACAAGACAGCCTAATTGGTTTCACCGGTCACCGCCAGCTGCATTAGAGGCAGTGTGGTCCCGTCTGTGCACAAAAGCCCACTGAGCTTTTAAATAGCAAACCTCATGTGTCTCAACAGTGTACTCAAATCATATTTTTATCTTTTTTTTAGACAGATAAAGCTTTCTTTTGGTTGTATTTAGTCACCACTGGGTTTTTTATTTTTTGCTACATAAGCAAAAAAACACTGAACATTTGAAAAAAAAACAAGTTTTTCTTAATTTCTGTTACAAAACATTGCGAATAAATAATCTTTCTCCATAAATGTAGGCCAAAATGTTTTCTGCTACTTTTCTTTGGTAAAGAAAAATAAACCAATTCAGTGTATAGTATTCAGTCTGTGTAAAAGTTATAAAGTCTACAAACTATTGTATATATATTTGAAAATTGATCCATTCCTGATGTACTGACTGTTCATCTCACTTCTTGAGGCCCTAAAATGCAAGGGAAGTACAAATATCCCACCTCTTTTTGGAAATTAGACATTCCAAGATATTTAGTAAGAGGTATGGTGAATTTTTTGAAGTTGTGAATCTTCGTCACTATTTTTTGGGAAAATTAAGAAATTAAATAATTTTTTTTTATTTCACAATTTTTATATACTGTCACCAGAGCAGTCATCATATGACAAGTGCGGCGGTGATCAGGGAAACTGACTGGTGACAGTATGTAAAATATATATATATTTTTATGTTTATATATGGGGTCAATTTTTTTCAATTTTGTTAAACTTTTTGTTATAATTTATTTTCTTTTTTTTCATGCCCTATATTTGAGTACACACTGGTTAAAACAAAAACCCATGGGGAAGAAAACACTACACTATTAATATAAATCACTATTTTAATAATATTGATGAAATTATGTACGAAATGGGTGTCTAAATATTTTTTAAATAAATTGATTATGATATTTATTTACATAGTTATTCCTAGTACGTCTAATTTTGCTAATTTGCACTTGCTATTTTTAAGCTATATAACATATACATTTTTACACGTAGTAATTTAGTGTTATTTCACAGATGTTCCTTGGAGACCTTCCTTTAATTATTTTAACAGTGTCATGCCAAGGAGATGAGATCCATCAGACATAAGCTGGGAATTGGATTTGTGCAACATCTGCAGCTAGGTGTATTTTCCATGTCCTAGGTTCTTTTAAAATACATGTTCAAGATGCATATGACCAAAGGGAGAAATGAAGAGTAAATTTGGCAGATAAGCATGATATATGAGATTACCTGGTTTCCAAATTGGTTCTCAGTGTCCCCAGCATCTGATTAGGTAAATAATGCTGCTCCCACAAGAGAAATGGAAAGTGTAAAACAAAGTTCCTTTTTACAGTAGTGTCATCAAGAACATTTACACAGCCTACAATGATGGTAATTATTTGTAAGATGAACTTTATTTAGGTAATCACATATTTTGTACTTCTGCATCTCAGGCATTGTGTATCAACCAAGTCAGAAAAGCAATTATGTTGTTCATACCAGTCAGTCTAATTCTATCTTTCGTTTTTCCAATGCTTGCTGGGATTTCATCCCTTACTGACCTCAATACAACTTTGAAAGTTCAAATATCCCTTGCTGTTGGAATGTTAATTAACCTTGAAACAGATAACTAGGGATGTGCAACCATGTGTGTTTCTAGTTTTTAAACTCACTGTCCATCAGCATAATTAGTCTTATGCCCTGTACACACGATCGGACATTGATCGGACATTCCGACAACAAAATCCATCAGATTTTTTCAGACGGATTTTGGGCCAAACTTGTCTTGCATACACACGGTCGCACAAAGTTGTCGGAAAATCTGATCGTTCTGAACGCGGTGACGTAAAACACATATGTCAGGACTATAAACGGGGTAGTAGCCAAAAGCTGTGAGCGTAACAGTGTAGCGCTATTAAACCATAACAAAAAAATGTGCAACCATTAATGTGTGACCATTAGAATAGTATTGGGGTATGTTCCCCAAAACTAATATTAGAATATTCTCAGTGTGTAAACATACAGAACTGACATGTGTTACATGTGTAATACAATGCATATATACATAATAGGGATGAGCCGAACACCCCCCTGTTCGGTTCGCACCAGAACATGCGAACAGGAAAAAAGTTCATTCGAACACGTGAACACCATTAAAGTCTATGGGACACGAACATGAATAATCAAAAGTGCTAATTTTAAAGGCTAATATGCAAGTTATTGTCATAAAAAGTGTTTGGGGACCTGGGTCCTGCCCCAGGGGACATGGATCAATGCAAAAAAAAGTTTTAAAAACGTCCGTTTTTTCAGGAGCAGTGATTTTAATAATGCTTAAAGTCAAACAATAAAAGTGTAATATCCCTTTAAATTTCGTACCTGGGGGGTGTCTATAGTATGCCTGTAAAGGGGCGCATATTTCCTGTGTTTAGAACAGTCTGACAGCAAAATGACATTTTGAAGGAAAAAACTCATTTAAAACTACCCCGCGGCTATTGCATTGCCGACAATACACATAGAAGTTCATTGATAAAAACGGCATGGGAATTCCCCAAAGGGGGACCCCAAACCAAAATTTAAAAAAAAAATGACGTGGGAGTCCCCCTAAATTCCATACCAGACCCTTCAGGTCTGGTATGGATATTAAGGGGAACCCCGGCCAAAATTTAAAAAAAAAATGACGTGGGGTTCCCCCTAAATTCCATACCAGACCCTTCAGGTCTGGTATGGATTTTAAGGGGAACCCCGCGCCAAAAAAAAAAAAAAAACGGCGTGGGGTCCCCCCAAAAATCCATACCAGACCCTTATCCGAGCACGCAACCTGGCAGGCCGCAGGAAAAGAGGGGGGACAAGAGTGCGGCCCCCCTCCTGAACCGTACCAGGCCACATGCCCTCAACATTGGGAGAGTGCTTTGGGGTAGCCCCCCAAAACACCTTGTCCCCATGTTGATGAGGACAAGGGCCTCATCCCCACAACCCTGGCCGGTGGTTGTGGGGGTCTGCGGGCGGGGGGCTTATCGGAATCTGGAAGCCCCCTTTAACAAGGGGACCCCCAGATCCCGGCCCCCCCCCTGTGTGAAATGGTAAGGGGGTACTTACCCCTACCATTTCACTAAAAAACTGTCAAAAATGTTAAAAATGACAAGAGACAATTTTTGACAATTCCTTTATTTAAATGCTTCTTCTTTCTTCTATCTTCCTTCATCTTCTGGTTCTTCTGGTTCTTCTGGCTCTTCTGGTTCTTCCTCCGGCGTTCTCATCCAGCATCTCGTCCGACGTCTTCTATGTTCTTCTCCTCGGGCCGCTCTGCACCCATGGCATGGGGGGAGGCTCCCGCTCTTCTCTTCTTCTTTTCTTCTCTTCTTCTCTTCTTCATTTTCTTCTGCGGGCCACTCCGCATCCATGCTGGCATGGAGGGAGGCTCCTGCTGTGTGACAGCGCTCCTCGTCTGACAGTTCTTAAATAACGGGGCGGGGCCACCCGGTGACCCCGCCCCCCTCTGACGCACGGGACATGACGGGCCTTCCCTGTGGCATTCCCCGTGACGTCACAGGGAAGTCCCGTCAAGTCACCATGCGTCAGAGGGGTGGCACTGCCCCCCGTTATTTAAGAACTGTCAGATGAGGAGCGCCGTCACACAGCGGGATCCTCCCTCCATGCCAGCATGGATGCGGAGAGGCCCGGAGAAAAAAATGAAGAAGAGAAGAAGAGAAGAAGAGAAGAAAATAAGAAGAGAAGAGCGGGAGCCTCCCCCCCATGCCATGGGTTCGGAGCGGCCCGAGGAGAAGAAGATAGAAGACTCCGCGGAGGAGATGCTGGACGAGAACGCCGGAGGAAGAACCAGAAGGGGACGGAGCTGTCAGCAGGGAAGGAGAGGAATATACACCACACCGCACGCCATACGAGCCGCTGCTAAACGAAATACACCTGTATAGTTTGGTGCACTGTAGCACCTGCATACTGTGAGTACCCTCCTGGAGGAACTTCTTTTACTTTAAATAAATCCCTTACTATATTACACCATGGAGCTTTCTTTTTCTCTTTTATGAATGATGTTTTACCTGTGAGGATTGGACATACATCATTGCATCCTGAGTGAGCCCAGGAGTGGCCCCAATGCGTGTTTTGACACTGTTTAACTACCGTGTAACACGAATAGAGGTGAGCGCAAGCACAAGTGGGGGATCACGGGAGAGCACATCCAGCTTGTTGTGATTTGGACACTTTTCAGGAGAAGCATGATGAACACTTAATTCATGGACACTGTTTTCTTGCACTTCTTTGTTTCAGTTTGAATCTGCTGATCGTATTTTGTTTGGACACTTGATTGTCACAGGATTTGCACTTATTAATTAGGTCTATATTCATGCATGATGCACTTTCAGCATTTTATATAAGGATTGCACTTTTATGTGGATGCACTTTGTGAATTTTATATATAAGGATTGCACATTATATATATATATATATATATATATATATATATATATATATATATATATTTACATGTATGTTTTTATTAGCATACTAATTATGGTTTACTATTTCTGCACAATTAGTTTATATTTTATACTCAGTTTATATATATTCATATTTTTTTCAATTCACATTTTTAGCGCAAGCACAATTGATTTTATTTAGAAGATGAAGGAAGATAGAAGAAAGAAGAAGCATTTAAATAAAGGAATTGTCAAAAACTGTCTCTTGTCATTTTTAACATTTTTGACAGTTTTTTAGTGAAATGGTAGGGGTAAGTACCCCCTTACCATTTCACACAGGGGGGGGCGGGATCTGGGGGTCCCCTTGTTAAAGGGGGCTTCCAGATTCCGATAAGCCCCCCGCCCGCAGACCCCCACAACCACCGGCCAGGGTTGTGGGGATGAGGCCCTTGTCCTCATCAACATGGGGACAAGGTGTTTTGGGGGGCTACCCCAAAGCACCCTCCCAATGTTGAGGGCATGTGGCCTGGTACGGTTCAGGAGGGGGGGTGCACTCTCATCCCCCCCTCTTTTCCTGTGGCCTGCCAGGTTGCGTGCTCGGATAAGGGTCTGGTATGGATTTTTGGGGGAACCCCACGTCATTTTTTTTTTTTAATTTTGGCCGGGGTTCCCAATAATATCAATATCAGACCTGAAGGGCCTGGTATGGAATTTAGGGGGACTCCTACGTCATTTTTTTTTTAAATTTTGGTTCGGGGTTCCCCTTTGGGGAATACCCATGCCGTTTCTATTAATGAACTTCTATGTGTATTGTCGGCAATGCAATAGCTGCGGGTATTTTTAAATGAGTTTTTTCCCTCAAAATGTCATTTTGCTGTCAGACTGTTCTAAACACGGGAAACATGCGCCCCTTTACAGGCATACTATAGACACCCCCCAGGTACGAAATTTAAAGGGATATTACACTTTTATTGTTTGACTTTAAGCATTATTAAAATCACTGCTCCTGAAAAAACGGCCATTTTTAAAACTTTTTTTTGCATTGATCCATGTCCCCTGGGGCAGGACCCAGGTCCCCAAACACTTTTTATGACAATAACTTGCATATTAGCCTTTAAAATTAGCGCTTTTGATTTCTCCCATAGACTTTTAAAGGGTGTTCCGCGGCATTCGAATTTGCCGCGAACACCCCTAATTGTTCGCTGTTCGGCGAACTTGCGAACAGCCAATGTTCGAGTCGAACATGAGTTCGACTCGAACTCGAAGCTCATCCCTAATACATAAATATCCTTGATGGAAATAAATAGTAGCAAAAATGAATAAATAAGTAATAATACCACAATAATTATTGTGACTGTGAATAAAGTGTCAATATGCAAACACAAAAATGACCTAATAGGAGTGACCTAATAAAACAAAAGTCCAGAATATAGTGAACTGGTGTGTAAAGTCCTAGAAGAGGAAGGATCATTCTGGAAGCATATAGACAGATGCTCATCAGATGTCAACACTTCAAAGAAACTGAAGTGAGTAAGCCACCACCAACAGAACAAAAGGGGGCTTACCAGATGTTGATGACTTGAAGAGGCTTATACCACTCAAGTCATAAAATGGATCCTGATCAGGTCTACAACTTGGCATAAACGATCTCGGAGGGCAACATAAAGGTAGTGCTTCAGTGGGGATCAGAGGTTCGGTGTTCACATACCATGCGAAAATAGATTGAAAAAACTCTCATAGCGTGATACCGTTTAACGTAAAATGTATTAAATATATTAAATTGTAAACTCACATGATAGAAGATCATCGAAAGCATTCATGTAAATACTGGAACTGAAGCGGTATGTGAAAGTGGGTCTACCCGACCCATTTCAGCTAAAAAGCCATCATCTGGGGTGCGGGCCCCACAAACAGTACCGCTTTTAAAGTGCAAATGACCCCACATTGGAAATTCCATAGCACTGGAATTGTAACATTATTACATCACTTCGGGTTGTTAGGCCGGAAGTGTTGGCACACAATAGGTTCTCCTCAAATAAAGGTTAACATTGGGATTAGTTGTCCCTAGGTGAAAAGCTATGGAATTATCTTAAAAACCCAATCAGAACAACTAAATAAAAGAAGGATTCCTGACCGCAAGAAAGCAAAACCAAGCTTCATTCTGGGACACCTTCGTGACGTCACTGCGTCCAAACGTCGCAGCGTCACGACATGGCCGTCAGAAGATGAGTCCAGCCTCACTATGGAGATGACACAGCCATTCGCGAGGTCATTAAGTCACGAACGTCAGGACGCAAACCATTCATAGATACCAAGCCTCGATGTGGATGAAAAAAACCAAACAAGATCTTTGGGCCGGCTCAAACATATTCACATTAAGTGCTATAGAGGAGAGTCCCTCAATAATTACAGAGATGAATAATAAGTATAAATGTAATAATAAAAAACAAGCCTTATGATAAGACTATAAAAACATTTAGGTGCAACCATAATGGTATGCAGTCACTAAAAAAACAGTGTCAGTGGAATGTGCTATATATTTCATACAAAAAAACCCCAACGATGCACAATCTATGGACAGATGGTATCGAAGGTGCAATAAATGATATTATCAGATGTAAAGATACGGTTGCATATCAATCTCCAAATGAGGTCATCAGTTACATACAAAATGTATTATAAAGCACATATCTACATCCCCATGAAACAATAAATTCCAGGTAGGGTAAGAAATCGCTGAATGAAAATACATGTAAAAAATCATTTAAAAAATACATTAAATTTAATAGAAATTAGATAAAAATGTAAAAAAATGTTAAAAATGAAGAAAAGAAAAAGTCGTTCTCATTAGGACTGATTGATAAACGAATTTATGTCCCACTCCACATTCATTCCTTGTGGATGGTGGGTCTGTAATTCGTATATCCAGAAAGTTTCCAATCTGGAAACTCCTCTTTTATTGGCTCCTCCCCTCCATGGGGCAATGTACTTATCAATAATCAAAAACTGAGTACCAGTCGGATTTTGATCATGATACTGTCTATAATGCCAGGGTACTGTGTGTTTAATGCTGCCAGATTTAATTAAATTAATATGTTCGGTCACTCTAACTGTAAAAGATCTTGTGGTTCGACCAACATATTGTTTACCACACGGACATGTCAGTAAATAAACGTTAGTAGTGGCACAAGTGCAAAAATGTTTAATTGGGTAGGCTCGATTGGTAGCAGTTGATCGAAATTCCTTAGTGAACTTTCTACCATTGATATTAAGTTGGCAGACCATACACTACTTGCACAGATGGAATCCAGTCCAATTATGAAAGAAGGACGGTCTGCTGGGAGGATTAACAATAGAGAATATGGAAACACTGCGCTCTAATAATGAAAATAAAATATATGTGAGCCAGCAGCTGCATACATTGGAATAGATATAAGCAGCGTAAGGAAGGGGGAATCGTCCAATGCGTTTCGACCAAGAGGGTCTTCAACAGGGGCATGAGCTTCCCCCTTCACGCTGCTCCTATATATAAATATCAAATCAAACATAATAACCCCTCCAACCAATCACGTTAGGGCTGCAAAGGTCAGGTAATCCGGAACTAGATCCTGTTGATCGCTAGACCAATCAGAATCATGATTGAAGTAGAGGATGGGTGTAGGGCCCAATGTTTGATTTGATATTTATATATAGGAGCAGCATGAAGGGGGAAGCTCATGCCCCTGTTGAAGACTCTCTTGGTTGAAACGCGTCGGTCGATTCCCCCTTCCTTACGCTGCTTATATCTATTTTAATCGTGATCACTTTTATCCATTTTGTGTATGGTATTTTTAGATATAAAAATCCTTGGTTTACCTGCACTATGCAGAAGCTTTTTTTTTTTTATTCACATATCATCCCGATACAAGAAACTGCTTTCTAGTAGCCCACTTCCATCACGGGGTCTGGATCAAGTTCATTCCCGGTTTCTCCTTGGAATACATCTTTGAGGTCTATTGGCTGATATCCAACTGGCGGTCCTTCCTGATGTTTCTTCATTCCACCAGAGAGGTCGTGAAGTGAGACAGAGGTTCCACCGTTCCGGATATCGTTTCCCAGCCTAAGTTTGGCTCTATGCATCATTGACTCCATGTCGTATGACAGTGGGGTCCACGTCATCTGGTAAGAGTACCCATCCTACCTTACTTCCTGATGTTTCCACTTTGATGTCCCTTATCAAGATGTTGGTTTACAGCTACGGAAGCTCTGTACTCGGTTGTTGACTTATAAGCACAGATCCACACCGTGCACCATTGACTTTAATTTTCAGTTTTACATTATTTTTACTGGTTTACATTAGTTCCTCTTATTAATTTGAGTTTGGAATTATTTATTCACCATAAGTGGACACTTTATACTGTGTTTGTTTATCACACTTTATTTATGTTGTTTGAGTATATGCTTTACTGTTCAGTACAGCATTTTTCACTTAATAGAGGATTAACAATAGTTGGTGCCAGTTTACTTTTAAGCGATGGTACACCTCTATAGATCACTTTGGGTTTTTCAGGCAGCAATGGAGCAAGAACTTTGTCATTTCTCAAGATATCCCAGTGTCGTTCAAAGATATATTTTAATTGCTTGTGTTGAGTGGAAAATGTTGTGAGGAAAGACCATTTGAAATTATCGTCTTTCTCTCGTTGGGGTTTGTCCCCCAACAGTAAGGAACTATCAACATCAAGAACATTTGTTAAATCTTTATCGATTTCTGCCTGGTTATAACCTTTCTCCAGGAATCTCTCTTGTTAAAACATCTGCTTGAGCCTTAAAAGTATCGATATCCGTACAATTCCTGCGTAAACGCAGGAATTGGCTTTTTGGCACCGACCTCAGCCATGAATTGTGATGACAGCTGTCAATGGGTATATACCCATTTCTGTCAGTGGGTTTGAAGTAGGTGCTAAATACAAATTGGTGATCAGTTCTTTCTATGACAAGATCCAAGAAATGTATCTTAGATTCACTAAATTCATAAGTGAGAGCTATACCTCTGTCATTAGCATTAAGTACCGAAAAAAATTCCTTCAGGTCCTCAGAAGTGCCCCCCATAGGAGCAGGATGTCGTCTATGTACCAGGCCCGCAAAATGAACTGTGGGTTATCCATGGCATAGACGACATCCTCCTCCCATTTGGCCATAAACAAATTGGCCAAGCTTGGAACGAACTTGGCTCCTATCGCCACCCCCTTTTCACGAGGACCGCCAAGGCAGAAAAAGAGGTCCAGAACAAAGAGAGGGTCCAGAGGAGGGAGGAGGAGTCAGAGAAGGAAAGAGAAAATGCATATAACCTGTCAAGGGGTGTTTAATCTGAGCAGTACCACCCTGACTCAGGAAGGAAAAATTGTTCTAAACAAGGGCCTTAAATTTGCCCCCCTTGTAAGCTCAACAAATTTAATACATTTGTAGACATACATAAGTACATCAGGAAAATTAATATACAATGATACATTACTTCAAATCCAACAAGGAACGTTGCAAGGGCGGTTTTGTCCGGTACTGTGCACTCGGGGTTATCAAACCCCTCCCTTTTCAATCCTCCCACCCAACTCCCTCCAGCTATACATGTTTAGGGATTTGGTGTTGAAAGATCTTGCCAAAATACCACCAAAACCCTCTGCCTCAAGCAGGTTTAAGGCCCTTGTGTGATAATAAGAACCTGGTTAAGAATAGTCTTGTTGGATAAAATGGATTATATGAGGGAAATGTTTCACATTCTAAGTGATCGTGAAATATATAAAGAACTACCCAATAGTCTCTTAGGGTTTCGACTCTCTTATTTTAGATCACAAAGAAAAGTCGTTCCTTGTTCCTTTAGCCCCACAAATTTCTGTTATTTATTATTTACCAAAGGTCCACAAGGACCCCCTTCATCCCCCTGGATGTCCCATAATTAGCGGGATAGACTCTATTACTTCAAGAACAGGCAAATATATTGATTTCTTTCTCCAGCCCTCAGTGTGAAACATGCCATCTTACCTTAAGGACACCAAAGATGTGATAAATTTGTTATCTAATGTTTCCTTTCAAGGAGATTTAATTATGGCCACTGCGGATGTGGCATCTTTATATACTTGTATTCCACATCAAAAAGGATTAGAGGCTGTACATGAGTTTTTAAAGAGGGATATTTCCCTTGCCACCTCACAAGTTGATTTTATTGTTGAGTTATTAGAATTCGCCACTTAACATAACTACTTTTGGTTTGATGGTCGTTTCTACCTGCAACATAAGGGGGTGGCGATGGGAGCCAAGTTCGCTCCTAGATTGGCCAATTTGTTGATGGCCAAATGGGAGGAGGATGTCGTCTATGCCATGGATAACCCACAGCTCATTTTGTGGGCCTGGTGCATAGACGACATTCTTCTCCTATTGGGGGGCACTTCTGAATTTTTTTCGGTACTTAATGCTAATGACAGAGGTATAACTCTCACTTATGAATGCAGTGAATCTAAGATACATTTCTTGGGTCTTGTCATAGAAAGTACTGATCACCAATTTGTATTTGGCACCTACTTCAAACCCACTGACAGAAATGGGTATATACCCATTGACAGCTGTCATCACAAGTCATGGCTGAGGCCGGTGCCAAAAAGCCAATTCCTGCGTTTACGCAGGAATTGTACGGATATCGATACTTTTAAGGCTCAAGCAGATGTTTTAAAAGGGAGATTCCTGGAGAAAGGTTATAACCAGAATAACCAGAATAACAAAAATTTCAAATGGTCTTTCCTCACAACATTTTCCACTCAACACAAGCAATTAAAATATATCTTTGAACGACACTGGGATATCTTGAGAAATGACAAAGTTCTTGCTCCATTGCTGCCTGAAAAACCCAAAGTGATCTATAGAGGTGTAGCATTGCTTAAAAGTAAACTGGCACCAACTAGTGTTAATCCTCCCAGCAGACCATCCTTCTTTCATAATTGGACTGGATTCCATCCGTGCAAGAAGTGTACGGTCTGCCAACTTAATATCAATGGTAGAAAGATCACTAAGGAATTTCGATCAACTGCTACCAATCGAGCCTACCCAATTAAACATTTTTGCACTTGTGCCACTACTAACGTTTATTTACTGACATGTCCATGTGGTAAACAATATGTTGGTCGAACTACAAGATATTTTACAGTTAGAGTGACCGAACATATTAATTTAATTAAATCTGGCAGCATTAAACACAGTATTCTGGCATTATAGACAGTATCATGATTGAAATCCGACTGGTACTCAGTTTTTGATTATTGATAAGTACATTGCCCCGTGGAGGGGTGGAGCCAGTAAAAGAGGAGTTTCCAGATTGGAAACTTTCTGGATATACGAATTACAGACCCACCATCCACAAGGAATGTGTCAGACTTCCACGTACCTGACTGATGAGCCCGATACAGCAGGGGAAGGTCTCCCTTACGTATCTGGTTCCTGGCCCCTGGTAGTATGAAGAGGAGGCACGGGAGTACATAATGGTATGAGAGCCTGGCGGGTGACTGGCGAAAGTAAGGCCCAAGATCCTGGTGCACGTGGAGTGGAGAACCTTGGTAAGCTGGAGCATAGGCAGCAGAAGCAGAGCAGGAGCAGGGTAGGCAGGTCCAGTCACAGGCAGAGTTGGCAACAGGCAGGCAGCACAGTACAAGGGAGCAGGCAGGTTCACAGTTCAGGTCACAGGCAGGGTTGGCAACAGGCAGGCAGCATAGTACAAAGGAGCAGACAGATTCAAGGTCAAAGGCAGGCCGGGGTCAGCTGCAGGTAGACAGCAGAGAGTAATCCAATAGACAAGCCGAGTATCAAGGAGATCAAATGTTCAGACAGGTTAACAGGAAACACGGATACTGGGAGCTGCAGATCGGACAGCACCGAGCAAAGTGCACCAACAGTTTAAGTAGGGCGATTGGCGCTAAACGTCATGCGCGCGTGCGTGCCTGTACAATGGCGTGCACCAGCGCACACCAGGGCACCTGGTACTGAATCTGTTCCGGGAGCTTCTCTGACAGAATGAATGTGGAGTAGAACATAAATTCGTTTATCAATCAGCCCTAATGAGAATGACTTTTTCTTTTCTTCATTTTTAACATTTTTTAACATTTTTTATCTAATTTCTATTAAATTTAATGTATTTTTTAAATGATTTTTTACATGTATGTTCACTCAGCGATTTCTTACACTACCTGGAATTTTTTGTTTCATGGGGATGTAGATATGTGCTTTATAATAAATTTTGTATGTAACTGATGATCCCATTTGGAGATTGATATGCAACCGTATATTTACATCTGATAATATCATTTATTGCATCTTCGATACCATCTGTCCATAGATTATGCATCGTTGGGGTTTGTTTGTATGAAATATATAGCACACTCCGCTGACACTTTTTTTTTAGTGACTGCATACCATTATTTTTGCACCTAAATGTTTTCATAATATTATCATAAGGCTCGTTTTTTATTATTACATTTATACTTATTATTCATCTCTGTAATTATTGAGGAATTCTCCTCTATAGCACTTAATGTGAATATGTTTGAGCCGGCCCAACTATCTCGTTTGTTTTTTTTTCATCCACATCGAGGCTTGGTATCTATGGATGGTTTGCATCGTGACGTTAGTGACGTAATGACATCACGAACGGCTGTGTCATCTCCATAGTTAGGCTGTGTGACAGACCTAGCTGGAAGAGAGACTTTTGGAGGGGACTGAATGCTAGCCTCTTGCCGATCGATCGTGGGCCCTGGCATTTGGGGGAACGGTGCTGTTTGTGAGTTGTATGCCTGGGGACCCTTGAGGTTTTATTACTGTGGATTCGGGTCCTGGTCCCCCAGGACACACAGACTCTGGGGACCCTGGATTTGCCATATTAGAAATACTGACTGATTCATAATGCTGGGACAAATACTGTTAGGAGATGCTGATGTCAATTCCAGCCACCTGTCTGTCTGTTGCCTGCTAGAATGTGTATTGTAAATAAGTCTAGTATGGGATCTAATGCTGCGTACACACGAGCAGACTTTACGGCAGACTTTGACCGGCAGACGGGATTTCGTCGGACAATTCGATCGTGTGTGGGCTCCAGCGGACTTTGTTTTCTCAAAAGTTGGACGGACTTAGATTTGAAACATGTATACACAACTGGATTATAACGGCACATGTTGCGATCTGCAATCTGATTCTATAGAGCAGAGGAGTGTCGGGAGAGTGGAACTGAGCGAGCAGGGGCTCGTTACAGGCTGGACTCATCTTCTGAAGGGCAAGTTGTGACGCTGTGACATTTGGACGCAGTGACATCACGAAGGTGTCCCAGAATGAGGCTTAGTTTCGCTTTCTTGCGGCCAGGAGTCCTTCTTTTATTTAGTTTTTCTGATTGGGTTTTTAAGATAATTTCATAGCTTTTCACCTAGGGACAACTTATCCCAATGTTAACCTTTATTTGAGGAGAACCTATTGTGTGCCAACACTTCCGGCCTAACGACGTAATAATGTTACAGTTCCGGTGCTATGGAATTTCCAATGTGGGGTCATTTGCACTTTAAAAGCGGTACTGTTTGTGGGATCCGCACCCCAGATGATGGCGTTGGGTGGAATCACTTTGACATACCGCTTCAGTTCCAGTATTTACATGAATGCTTTTGATGATCTTCTATCCTGTGAGTTTACAATTTAATACATTTAATACATTTTATGTTAAACGGTATCACGCTATGCGAGTTTTTTCAATCTATTTTCGCATGGTATGTGAACACCGAACCTCTGATCCCCACTGAAGCACTACCTTTATGTTGCCCTCCGAGATCGTTTATGCCAAGTTGTAGACCTGATCAGGATCCATTGTGCCTGCCCAGGGAGATGTACCGTTCCAGCTAGCTGATTCCAAAGTTTCTATGACTTGAGTGGTATAAGCCTCTTCAAGTCATCAACATCTGGTAAGCCCCTTCTGTTCCATTGGTGGTGGCTTACTCATTATTTTAAGTTTCTTTGAAGTGTTGACATCTGATGAGCATCTGTCTATATGCTTCCAGAATTATCCTTCCTCTTCTTGGACTTTACACACTGGTTCACTATATTCTGGACTTTTGTTTAATTAGGTCACTCCTATTAGGTCATTTTTGTCTTTGCATTTTGACACTTTATTCACAGTCACAATCATTATTGTAGTATTATTACTTATTCATTTTTGCTACTATTTATTTCCATCGAGGATATTTATGTATATATGCATTGTATTACACATGTAACACTTCAGTTCTGTATGTTTACACACTGAGAATATTCTAATATTAGTTTTGGGGAACATACCCCAATACTATTCTAATGGTCACACATTAATGGTTGCACATTTTTTTTGTTATGGTTTAATAGCGCTACACTTTTACACTCACATACGTTGCTTTGGTCTATAGCTGTGTTGGCTGCTGTTTATACCTTTATTTTATACAGCGCTGTATTTTTTCTCTTTTTTTCACAGTAGTCAATAGCTTTCGTCTCTTAATTTATTCTGAGCATGCATGGCACTTTGTGCATCGTATTTGTTTACACATGATTGGAATTTAAATGATCGGATTTTGTTGTCAGAAAATTTTATATCCTGCTCTCAAACTTTGTGTGTCGGAAATTCCGACGGAAAAAGTCCGATGGAGCCCACACACGATCGGAATTTCCGACAACACAATCCGATCGCACTTTTTCCATTGGAAAATCCGACCCTATGTACAGGGCATAATAGAGTTACATAGTTAATCTGGTAAAAAAAGATACAAGTTCATCCACTTCCACCAACAGAGAAAAAAATAAAAAAACACACACAACACACACAAATAGAAAACCTTTCTATACACTATCCTGTACCCAGAGTTGATCCAGATGAAGGCAAAAAACCCTAATTTGTTTCAGCGGGGGAATAAAATCCTTCCTTAACCCCAAGAGGCAATTGGATATTCCCTGGACCAGCTTACCTATAAATATTAGTAATATTAGATACAATAATACCAAGAACTCCCAGCTAGTCTTTAAAATATACTTTATTAAAATCCAAAATAAGTCAAATGGACATAAAAGTCATTGAAATTAAGAGTGCAAGCAAATGCCCACTATCAATCATGGCTGCTGTGATGCAAGTGAAATAGCTCTCAATTACAATCAGTTCAGATACAACCAGTGCTGTGTGCAAGCCTTGCCATTGAACTGCCAGGATTGGAGACGCCTGCACCAGCATTGCTTTTCAGGAAGGTGCCAGGAAGAAGCCGCAGATGCATGGAATAGAATGCATACTATTAGGTTGCCATGATGACACATTTTGCTCACAAGCGCTTTTTTTTCCTTTCAATCTTTTTTGAAAAATTATCCAGCAAACAAAGAAATGTAAAATGATCCTATTAACAGTATTGCAACATAGCAAGGAAAAGTGTGAAAAGTGACATGAAAAGGACTTTACATACAAATTCCATATCCTGTTTGTCCAAATGGATGAGAAGGTAGGCATTATATTAGTTCCGGACTGGTCCCAGTTTGGAGTACTGACCAACAATCTGGTTGCCATGTTCCAGGTAGGCAGAATCTCAAAGAACTGTGCACCATAAAAATGATGCAACACAAATGGACCTCTGTGGCCTAACCAACCAGAGATCAGACTGGCATAGGAGGTGGAAATCACCTTAGTCACTAGGGGCAACCAGTTGATCGAGTATAATAATAGTGAAAATATGTGTCTTTTCATGACATCCTTGCCTCCTAACTCCCTTATAGCCTAAAGGGAGCCAAGGTAGGGGCCTGAGCCTCTCTCCAACAAAACAACTGGTGAAAAAAGGGGAAGAAGCCCGGAACTGCTGGAGGGTGAAGTAAACCTCAGTTGATAAAAGAAAGCCCAGAAGAAGAGGTATAAGAAAGGAAAAGAAAGAATAGCAGAGGTAGGAGAGTGGAAGAAACAGTCACTGGGAGGGTGTATTTCTGACAACAACAAACATTATATATAGATGATCACATCTCTGCCCGTGGCTCCCAAGTTAGTTCAAATTTCTTAATCCTATTTTGCAGGGTACCAACAAGTTTTTCTTGTGACATGATCCAGGAGATTTTGCTTTTGGCCTAGACGATTGAGATCATGGGTTTTTTCAAGGCACGTGCAATGGTAATCTTCGTTTCTAATAGCATATAGAATAAGAGAGTTTGGGTATGTTTAGAGATGTTCTCCACTCGACTGAATTGTGCAACCTGTTACCTTGCGTATTATTTGAAAGAATGTATTCCAGAAACCTCAAATTCGAGGGCAAGACCACCAAATGTGGAAGAATGTACCTATATGAGCACAGCCTCTGAAACAAAGAGGGGAAGATCCAGGAAACATGTTAGCCAGGCATGTAGGCACCAGGTACCATCGTGAGATAAGTGTGAGATAAGTTTTACATTAATCTCAATCAGTGAGACATCAGGGAGACTCCTTTGGAGGGGCGCTAAAAGCACTGGTGCCAGGTGTCGAAAATCCATTCCTCTTTCAGATCCCATTCCCAGCTCCGAGCATCCCCTTAGATCTGAGAGTTCTGAACACTAACATTCATATGCAGTAATTTTAGGTGGGTCAGGTTTATTGACCTAAATGGAGTGCAAGAAATGAGAAATTTGAATTAAAAAAATGCCCTACGGGAAATAGTCCTTTATTCAGCCACCAGTGAAAGGCTCTAATATTCAAACCAGGAGGGAATTGTGGGTTGTAAAATAGGTGGGTCAGAGGTTTTAGATCTGATATAAGAGAAGGGTGTTTGTGAATTTGGTCACTTAGAGCAAAAGAGTGTGATAAAGTGGGAGCTAGAATCGAGGGGTCTATTTTTGGAGGGGCACCAGGCTATAAAGTCTAGTGTGTGGCGAGGGACAGCCTGTCGTTCCATAGAGATCCAGTCATGTTTGAGACCTTGGGAGTAGATCATGGAGAATTGTGCTAACTGTGCCGCTAGGTAGTACCACCGAAGATTTAGGAGGGCGAGCCCTCCCTGGCTACGTAGATGAAAGAGTATAGTTTTAGGACATGGGAACTGTTGTGCCCTTTTTATCAGTACAGGAAGAGATCTAAATAGCTAAAGGAGACAAGGTAGAAGAGTCATTTTAATTGAATTGATCCTGCCTATCCAGGATAATTTGTGTTTAGACCACAAAATGAGGTCCTCATCTCTCTTCTTTTAGGGGGGGGATAATTTGTGTCTTACAGCTGGGCAACATTGGAGGTCAAGTGAATGCCTAGATAAGTGATAAATGCCAACAGAATTTGAAATGTGTCTGTAACCACGGTGTCAAGGAGGGATCTATCGAAATATTTAGGGCATTGGATTTAGACATGTAAACCTGCAAACCAGAGGTCGAACCAAAATCCTGTAATAGTTTAAAGATATTGGGGATAGGGATTAGAGACGAGGAGACAACAGGAAAAGATCATCAGCAAACAGTACACATTTGTGTTCAGTAGGTCCACAGAATACCCACCTAATATCAGGGTGGTTTCTGATAGCTATTGCTAACGATTCAATAGCAATCGCAAAAATTAGGGGAGACAGAGGGCAGCCTTGTCACATACCTTTCGAGATATTGAAGGGTTCAGAGTAGTAACCCTGCAGGCACACCTGTGCACTGAGAGTGGAATAGAGTGCCCGCAGTGTTCCCACGAAGTGTGGGCCAAAGCCCCACCTTTACAGGACTTCAAAGAGGTATGGTCAGGCAACTGTATCAAAAGCCTTCTGTAGGTTGACCGAACGCAAAACACCCTCCTGCTATTTTCCACCATCCCATTGGGACCGTAAGTAAATTATATCAACTGCTCTTCTTATCTGATCAGGACCAAGTCCCCTGGGAATGAATCCTGCTTGGTCATTATGAATGTTTTTGGCTATAAAGGCTGACATTTTGTTTGATAAAATTTTTGTTAAGATCTTTAGATCATTATTGATCAATGAGATGGTTGATAGTTGTTGACCTCGCTACTATCCTTCCCTGGTTTGGGGAAAAATGTCACATAAACCAAGTTCAAAGCTCTGTCTGTCAGATTACCATTCCAGAGTGAGTTAAAGAACCATACCAGATATGGAGAAAGGGTGGAGGCAAAAGTTTTTTAATAGCATACTGAGAGGCCGTCAGGGCCTGGAGCTGAGCCTCTCAAGATTTTTGATCACCTCCAAGACTTCCCGTTCCGAAATGGGTTTCTCCAGGTTGGTGAGTCAATTTTGGGAGGGGAATATCATGGAGGAATTCTGAAGCCTGAGCAGTCAACGTTGCCCCATCTGCTTTGTATAAATTAGAGTAGAAGTCCTGGAAAACTTGCATAATATTTCTCGAGTTTTGGGTGAGAACTCCTGAGGGGTGCGAAATTTAGAAAAGGAGAATGAAGTGGAGAAGCTTAGGTGGTAGTTTTTCAGCCAAACTTGGCCCAATCTTATCTTTACGAGCATAAAAACGCACCCTGGTCCACCTAAGGCTTTTTTCAGCTTCGGTAGTTAGAGCTAAATTTAGAGGGAGATGAGCTGTGTCTAACTGAGCTAGTGAGGTATATGAAGTGTATTTTTTGTGGGATTTGATAAATTCCTTCTCCAGTTTGTCTATCTCAGCCCTCTTTTCCCGTTTAGGTTTGGAAGAGGTCTGGATAATTTTGCCTTGGATTACAGCTTGTGGACCGCCCATAAAATTTCAGGGGAGATGCCTCCTTTGTCATTTAAAAAAAGAAAATATTCCTTCAGCTCCTGCTCCAGGATAGGGCATTGAAATGGATCACTAAAGAGCGACTCATTGAGGTGCCACCAGAATGGGCCTTTTGGTCCAGATGGGCGCGCTAACATGAGAATGACTAGAGCATGGTCCGACAAGATAGTGTCTTTGATGAGAGCCCCAGTGAAAAATGGGATAACTGAAACTGGACCAAAAATGTGGTCTATCCTGGCATATGTTTGATGCTGAGCCTAAAAATGGGTGTGGTCTTTAGATTTAGGGTTAAGCTTCTTCCAGATGTCTACTAGTCCCAGCGAGTGTGAGATCCTTGCAATTCTAAGGCTTTGTTTTTGGGTTCATTTGAGACATGATCTATTCCCTCCCGATTTATCAAGGTTTATCAAGGTTTAGGTCAAAGGCAACGTTGGTGTCACCGCCAATTACCAATTGTAGAATAATTATATTAATTTGGCTTTATAATCAAGATCTGTATTTATGCAGTCTGAGTTCCCTTTTATGCTTTGAAAAAGCTCACTCAGCTCAGCATAAGACGAATCTTGAAATAGCTAGGTTGTGTGCATGTCATTTTTGTACCAGTTGTTCTCCATGTACAGAGTTAATGACAGATAAGAATATACTCAGAGTATCTGTCATAGACTTTATTGTAAAGATCTTTTTAAAAGTAAAAACATATATTATCTATAATATAGTTAGTTATTTGATATAGTTATTTAATTAGTTAGCTAGATTGCGTTTGTGTGAAGTAATATATATTTATATATATATATCCAATTATAGTTTAATATGCATTTGTAAGGTTTGGTACAGAATTGCATTTCTGTAGCTTAAAGTATATCCATTACAAGAATTCAGCCATTTGGAAAGGTCATTCACCTTGAGTTTTTTATAAGAATCTGTTGTGTGTTACTGACAATCAAAGAAGCTTAAGAGACGTGTCAGCTGTTGGCAAAGAGAATATTTAGAATAATCACGAATATGATCATTTCATATTTAGTTCTAGCTATATATGGCTATGGCTGTAGGTTGCTGACTAGTAGATTTGAGATAGTATAAAAACAGTGTGACACAATGCCAGAGTCACGCACTTCACTACACACATGACACGACATGACACACAACACAACACATGTCCTTCACTCACACACAGAAGGACTTCACTACTCTTTCACACACACAAGGAAGGACACACGCATTCTTACTCTACAGAAGACATTTTGTTTACATTAGGCCTATATACAGCCTACCTCACAAACAGCTGTTAGAGAAGACATCTCTCTGAAATAGAGAAGCACAGACGGAGCTGAAACATCTCTTGAACTTTCTTGATACAAGTTTTTGTTCCTATTATCTTTTGTTTTACTACATCAAGCTGTAAGAAGAATTTAACTTTGTATATATTTTCAAGTTGTTGCCAAGTGTGACCAAATAAATTCACACTTTGTTTTAAGACAGTCTGGCTACTGAACTTTTGAACAAAACGCCTAAGACACTGTTGACATAACACGTGTCTGTGAGAAGAAAAGATTTTTCACTTTCTCTACAATTTTACATTTGGCGACAGCCAGCCAGTTTTTTTTTCCCTGTTCCTCGTCAAAGTGGGGAGACTCACACATTTTCATGATTGATCAAGTCTCGGGAAAAAACGATCAAAGAACCTAGAAAGAGGCGTTTGTGTTCCATCAGATGAAGACGAAAGGTCCAAGGAACTGAGCCAGCTAAAGATGAGAAATTCTTCTAAATAAGATATGGCATCTGATAATCAAATATGGAGGTACAACAAGCTCCAAGAAGAAACTAAGTAAAGAACCTAGAAGGAGGCGTTTGCGTCAGATGTGGACAACAGTTCAATAAAAGTCGAGGTGAGTTTTTTTTTTTTTGAAAAATTTTTTATTGATGTTTACATAGCATAAACAGGTACAGTGCAGTAATATCAAAGCAGGTTATCTCATATACATACAAAATAAGTGTATATGTCTTAGCGTAGATAAGGCGGGAACAAAGCAAAACTAACTTATAAAAATGGGGGGGACGGGGAGGAGGGGAGGGGAATCTGCCAAGCGGATTATTGTTTCCTAAAGATTAAGAGCTGATTAACATAGTACCCAGTACAATGGGTGTATTACAGTGTATTACAATACAACCTCAGGAGTGGAAGCATAGTATAGACAAGAATGCCCTATAAGGATGCATTATATTCAAACAGTAACAATGTTGGCTGTGTGAGTAACCAATGTCAGATATACGGGAGACATGGAAGTCAAGGGGCTGTGATGACTTTGTGTGAAATTATGGTGTAAGAAGGCTGGGGGGGTCCGTCTGGGTAGGATACTTAATTTTAAGGTTGCCCAGAGAATTTGAGATATCTCTTTTCAGGTATCAATCAGTGTATCGGAATGGGCGCATGACATCTTGTAGAGCCGTCTGGGTGAATGTGGCTTCTATATATTTACGCCACCTCATGAAGAAGCGCAAAGTAGAGCGAAAGTTCAGTGAAATGGTGTCGAGCCGTTCCATGTAGAAAAGTGACATCATAGCTTTTTTTACTTCGGGTAGTGCAGGTGGCGACGTTGAAATCCAATGTTTCATTATCGTTCTGCGAGCTACTAGAAGGAGTAGATGTGCCCATTGGGGAATATTTGTAGGTCCTCTGGTTGTTGGAGGAGCTGTTTGGGGCGTATATCCAAATAGGCATAGTAGTTTATCCCTTGGGATTTTTGTTTTGTTGATCCTGTCAATGTGATCCAAGATAGCGTTCCAAAATGTAGTTATGGCTGTGCAGTCCCAGAGGCGGTGCAATAGGATGGGGCGTGGTTCCGAGCACCAGGGGCATTTCATTTGACTTGGATCGTTTTTGGTGAAGTGAAAAGGAAAGTATGCTCTGTGTATAATTTTGAATTGGGTTTCCCGCCAAGTTTCAGATATCGTTAGTTTGCGGACTTGTCTGTATCCTTCAAGTATTTTTTCTGACAGTTCCTCATCTCCTAAGATAGTAGACCATTTATGAAATGGTTTGAGGTGGTATTTTGCAGATTGATGTTGGATGAGGTAGGAGTAGAGATTGGTGATGGAGTAGTCATTTTGCAGTAGTACCGTGTCTATGAAGGATTTCTGGAAGGGGTCAGATTTGGGTCCATAGCAAGACTTCAAATAGTCGATTAATTGGAAGTAGAAGAATATATGTTTTGATGGTAAGGAGAATTCGCTTGCCAGTGACCGAAAAGGTTTGAAACGTCCCGAGTTGCCTTGGTATACGGAGATTACTTTCATGAGGCCATTGGATCCCCATTGGTCAAACGCTTTGTGCATCGTGGATGGGAGAAACATAGGATTTCTTGAGATATTTGAGGGGAGCCCCAATAATTTTCGTGTCTCCCTCCAGGCAATTATAGTATCTCTGATAAGTGTATTTGACTTGAGGTGAGGTGGTAGAGCGTTGAGGTTAGAATGGAGGATAGCTGATAACGTGTGAGGTGAAGTCATGGCACCTTCAAGAGAGGTATTGCAGTATTTCGATTTTCCGTTTAGCCAATCCAACCCTTGCCTAAGCAAACAGGACAGATTATAAAAACATAAATTGGGTAGACCCGCCCCACCCTCGGACTTCGGGAGACATAATTTTTGTAGTGCAATACGTGGTTTTTTGCGAGACCAAATAAAAGTAGTTAATGCTTTATATATTTTCTGTACATCTGAGTGTTTTAGTAATAAAGGTATGGTCTGCATTGGATAAAGCAAGCGTGCAAACGACACCATTTTGAATAAGTGACATCTCCCAAAGAGCGAGAGGGGGAGGGCCGCCCAAGCTTCCAACTCCTGCACAATCTTGGTTATTAAAGGTGGGTAGTTAAGTACATAAAGAGAAGAGGGTTCGCGTCCTATGTGTATGCCTAGATAGGTAATATATCGGGTCGTCACTGTGAATGGTGATAGATGTTTCCATTTAGTTGATAATCGTGTGTGTAGTGGCAAGATTTCGCTTTTATCGAGGTTAATTTTAAAGCCCGAGCTCGATTGAAAAGCCGCAAAGAGTTCTTGCAGTTTTTCAAAGTCTGAAAGAGGATTAGTGGAGAACAACAATATGTCGTCCGCGAATAAAGCGGATCTGAGAACTTGGTCTCCTATTGCGATCCCGCTAACCCCATCTTGTGCGTTGAGTAGTCTGGAAAGTGGTTCTATGGCTAAGTTAAAAAGTAAGGGGGAAAGTGGGCAGCCCTGTCTCGTTCCCACATGGCTGCATATACGTGTTTTAGGGTGTCTGGGTGTCTGGGATGAAGTCGTTGGTCATTTTATAAAATTCAGCTGTGTAGCCGTCTGGACCCGGGGCTTTAGTAGATGACATATTTTTGATCGTTCGTCGGATATCGTCGGTTGTGATAGGTGCATTAAGTGCCTCTAGTTGTACAGCTTGAAGTTTGGGCAGATGTACTTTGGATAGGAGGGCTTCCGTAGTGGTTGGGTCAGTTTGGTCAGCAGCATATAAATCTGTGTAATATTTTGTGAGTATGTTACTGATTTCATCAGTAGATGTAATAAGGGATCCATCCGCATTTCTCAAAGTGGAGATACGGGTGGGTCGTCTCGTTCCTGCACATAGTTTAGCCAGTAGTTTACCAGCTTTGTTGCCATACCTGTGGAAGTGTAGTTTAGAGTATGCCATCCTAGCCGCCTCCTGTTGTTCCGCCCAAAGATCAAACGTGCACTTAGCTTGTCTCCATGTTCGGATATTTTCGGGTGTGCGATTTAGAGTCAGACAGTCATGGGCTGTACGTAGTGCTTCACTAGCTTGCCGGTATTGTTGTTTAGAGTGTTTTTTGAATTGTGTGGTATATGAAATGATCGTCCCTCTGAGGAAGGCTTTGCCAGCTTCCCAGAAGAGATTGGGTTCGGTAATATGAGCTCCATTGGTGGAGACATAGTCGTTCCAAGCTGTGTTTAACGTGTGTTGAAAGTCTTGGTTGTCCATCAAGTAAGATGGAAATCGCCATATGGGCGAAGGAGATGAAGGTGCCATCTGTGTCATGTGTATAGATATGGGGCTATGATCTGATATTCTAGCGTCTAAAATTTCTGTTTCGCAGAGGGTGTTGATTAGTGCAGGGGAGGCAAAAAAGTAATCAATGCGTGAAAAGGAGTTGTGTGGGGGTGAGAAGAAAGTGTATTCTCTATCTGTCGGGTGGTATAGACGCCAAGTATCAACATATTGCATGGAAGCAATAGCTTGCGGCAATAAAGTAGAGTCAGGCGTCTGCGATGTGGGATTATGTGTTCGGTGGGTTGAATATCCTGTGCGGTCTGCTAGTGTGGATATGACCGAGTTGAAGTCTCCTCCTACGAGGTGTAGTGTCTCAGGAGCAGAGAGTGTCCATTGCACCATGTCTTGGAAGAAGGATGTGTCTGGTGAGTTAGGAGCATATATGTTAGTGACAGCCACTTGTTTGTTGTCTAATGTCAGGTGCAGGGTCATTTTGCGGCCTGATGAGTCGATCCTAACGTCTCTTAATGTATGTTTTAAGTTTTTATGTATTAATATGGCTACACCTGCTTTGCGGCCTATTGCAGGCGATCCATATACTGTACCTACCCATAATTTACGTAAGCGTGGTAGATCGTCTGCAGACAGGTGCGTTTCCTGTAGTAGGGCCACATCTGTCTGAAGACGTTTTAGATGTCTAAGGATAGCCATCCGCTTACATGGAGAGCGGAGTCCCTTAACATTCCATGAAATAAATTTTAAGTGGTTCTCACCGGTTGAAGAGGCCATGTCCGATGTTGAGGAATATATTGGGTTAAGGATATGGAATAATGTCCCCAATCGGGCAATGCATCTGTAATCAGAAAGTCACCTAAGCTTCCTGAGGTTATAGGTATTGAACAGGTGATTACAGTCGATAGGTAAACATGTCTAAGATCAATAAAAAAGAACCGCTTGGCAGAGGTTAAATGGGAAAAACCTTTAACATGTATGATGGGCTTCACTTTTTTCCACATGAGGTTCTATTACTTCTCACGGCTCCCATCGATCTCCCGCCTCACTCTCAGCTTCAGGTGTTAAGCCAGAGGGAGGGGGGTAGAAGGGGATTGAGGAGGGAATTTGAGTAAATTGGGAGACTTAGGGACTGAGGTTTTATAAGGGGGATAGCAAGTCTTCACCAAAGAGGGTGGCGTCTTTGAAGGATTGATTTTGTAAAATAGAACTGGAAGTAAGGGGAATCAGAGGATTAGATCTGCAATTGAAGCCTCAGTGGTGGTTAAACAGTGTAGCCCAAGAAAGAAATACGATACCATTATGATTAATCAAACAAATATTGAACAAACAAAACCGTGTCCAAGTATAGCAGCATGTTTCAGTATTAACTGCGGCTATTCACTTAGGCATATAAGGCGTGAAAAATATAGAAGCAATTTAAGGAAAGAGTAAAGGGAGCATATGGGGAGAGTAGTACTACCCGTCTCTCAGATAGGTGGAGCAACATCTGGCCTTATGTAGGTCATCAGCGGTGTCCCGAACGATCCTCTTTCTGTGCAGCACGAAGACGCTTGTATGGGGGTTTGGTTGGGCTACGCTGGGGTTTTGCATATGAAGATGAAGAGGTCCCCGATGCAGTAGCATAGTCCTCTGTTGAGTTGTTATGTTCCATTTCCGTGTTCAGGGTAGAGACAAATTTTTCCGCTTCGTCAGGTGTGGTGAAGGTGAGTTGTTCTCCATCGTGGGTTTGAACTCGAAGAGTTGCCGGGTAAACCAAGGAGAATCTGAGCTGGTTGTTGTATAGAATGGAGCATATTGGAGAAAATGCTTTGCGCTTATTCATGACCTCAACAGAGTAGTCCGCGAATAATAGCAGTTTCGTGCCATCAACTGTTAGTGAGCGGGAGCGACGAAACCTTTGCATGATGGCATTCTTATCTGCATAGTTCAAATATTTGACAATAACATGTCGGGGTTTTATGCGGGTTTCCGTATATTGCCCAATGCGATGCGCTCTTTCTACTATGCATGGTATGCGAAGGCCCAGTTGTTCAGGAATGATCTGTGCACATATGTTTGTTAATTGTTGAGTAGTAATTGATTCAGGAAGTCCTATTATCCTCAAATTGTTTCGTCTCGAACGATTTTCGAGATCGTCGAGTTTTTCCCAGATTTCTCTGTGGGTAATGCTCATACGTGCTACAGCAGCTGATGTGGCAGCAGCTTCATCTTCCAAGGAGGAGATCCGTTCCTCCGTGAGTGAAATCCTCTGTGCTTGTGCCTGTACTTCTGCATGCAGCATCTCTAGCCCTCTGCTTACTGCTGTGTCCACTGTGGTAGCTAGAGTTGGTCCCAGCAGCGCTACAACTGCCTGGGCTATGCCTTCAGGTGAAGCAGGGTCAGCAGCTATGGTTACTGGGGCTGAGGGATGTAAGGTGGGCAGTTGTGGAGGCTGTGGAGGCGGCTGCAGCTGTTCTGCTGGAGAAATCACGGCCGCCATTTTAGCTGCGCCTGTCTCTGTCCCTTCTGCCTGTGTCAGTGAGGCGGACGCCGCTCGGGCGTATGATCGCTCCACAAAGCGATCCATATGTGTCCCCTCTGTGTGGCGGTGTAAGGGGGGGTCTCCCCGAGGCTTTAGCTGGGTTTTTAGGCCGGTTTAGTGGAGAGTGCAGCGGGAGCTGAGGGTTCCTACCTCCTCCTCATGTGGCGCCGGAACCGGAAGTCGGTGAGTTTTTCTATGTCTGTTTTCTCACCTCTAGCCAAAGTTTGTAACTTTGAAAAAAAAAAAAAAGGAAGACCCAGCCTACGAAGTTGATTGTCAAGGCCATTTGGACGATATGCTTCAAGTTATTTTTGGAAATCCAGGACTTTGTTTGTGAAAACGTAATGTTACGTACGTGAAGATTTCTGCCAAGGTTAGTTCCTAAGAAGGTGAGAAAGTCTCACATAAGAAAATATTGGGTAGTTGCCCAAGAAGAAAAAAAATGTTGAATCAGGAACTGAGACTTCACATTATTTGAAAAAGCTACCATTGTGTACAACTGGCAGAAGTACTCTTTGGGTAAGCTAAGATGAAAGTCGGATTTTGATGTTTGAAGATGGAAAGTCCAAGAAAAAGGCAAAGAAAAATCAACAGGCAAGTTCACTACAGCACAATATAGCACACTACAGCACACAATACAAGGAACAAGGCAAAAAGCTACAAGAAAATTATTCTTCAAAGAAAGAAGAAGTAACGAACGAAAGAAAAAGCAACAGACGAAAGAAAAAGCAGCAAATGGAAGAAAAAGCAACTAACGAAAGAAAAGGCAACAAACAACAAATTTAAAGGACATTATTCATCTCTTGTTTTTTATTTTAAGTGCACAAGGACTATCATACTAACAAGGGGTGAGTGTGTTTGTTTATATAAAAGGGTAACATGGGATGGTTAACATCTCAAGGCTCAGAAGTATTTTCCTGTACCATCGGGAAATTGATACATTCCATATATATGGAATACAGGAATGCATGCAGTAGTAAGGTAATTAATGAATGCCAGAGTGTAAAGAAGTTATTTAACAAGGAAACTAAGTTTAATGCTGCATGTAAATGTTTATGAATATTTAGACACTGAACAACAGAAAATGTGTGTTATTACACGTGGTCATTTTAAAACACATATATAGGGGGCAGAAAAAAAAAGTTTTCAGAGAAAAAAGTATTGATTAAGATTGTGGAAAGAACTGTATGAAATTGAGATAATGGAAAAAACATGGTGTTTAGTGTTTTACAAAAATCCTACAGATTTGGTTGTAGGAAATAATAAGTTAAGGATTGAACAATTTTTACAAAAATTCCAAACTTAGATTTGGTTATTAAATTAAAAGTAGTAGATTGTTCTAATTTACTTTAGGCTACCCAGAGAAAATATTAAAATATGAAAGTTTTGTTCAATCTAAAAAAATTGTAAAAATAACAATTGTTAAAAGTCTTTGTAAATTAGTATTTCTGGTAAAAGTAAGGACTTTGATTGAGGGAGGAGTTTTCTCGGGGATATGGCCAATCGCAGTTCATGGGCAGGATCCAATCTGTGAGTTTCACAAGATTGTCCCCTAAACAATTTTTTTGTCATTACTATAATCAGGAAAGTCATATAACGTAGTGTACATGATTTTTGGCAGATGTACAAACAAAATATGTTTAAAAAGTGGTAAAAAGGTTAAACATTTTAAAAAACTATAAACTAGATTGTTACACAATTGTACAGTGTATTGTATACAAAGCATGATAGCTAAGACTGACTGTAACAGATCATTCTCTGAAGAGTTTGTGACATACGAGGAGTGTATTACCAACAGAGAAATGCAGATCAAGTTACACAGACTAGTCGTCATGTCATGACAGTTTTCACTTCTGTGGATCAAAGTCTTCCAAATATCTGGAAGAGGGTTCATGGATGAGAAAAAATACATTTGTAAAAGGTATTATTACTTACTAAAGTAATTGTTTTTAAAAAATAAGATTTTTTGGGCCTTAATAACTTTTCTCGAGAGTTCATTGAGATTTTTGCAGACAAAGTATCTGTCTGAGTGAATTTTAATGAATTATATAGGCTTACTGTAGGGCAAATATTTTTTAATAACAAGAGAGAACTTATATATAATAATTTGAAGATCTAAAGAAAGCCCTTATTAATTTAGTATTTTTGATTAATATAGAGATCTCTCTCAGCCATTTTACATTCAAGTGTATGTGGATGATGAGACAATTTCATTGGTATTTATAAAAAAATGTGTTAGGAGTGCATTGTCCAATGCTACAGATCTGAGACACTGTGGGTTTTGCACCATTTGTTTTGAAAAACATCTTATGTTACGCTAAGGGTGTTATTACAAGGAAAACAGGAGGTGTCAACACACACAGCTTTGTCTAGTGGCAATTGGATGTTAAAAAGATCAGTTGTAGTGGTATATAAATATGGTGGTGACTAAAAAGACTAAAAATTGATGCAGTGTGAGGGATAGAGCCACAGTTGTGTAAATTAATTAAGGAAAAAGTCACTTATTCAACTTTTAGTGGACACATTGAAAGCTGAACATAAGACTGCCATGTGTTTAGCAGTCAGAGTGACAGGCATGTGTGGTTCATTCAATCATACTGTATGAGAGGAATGTTTTTGGTTCTGAAAAGAAATTTCAACATGATCAAATTTCTTTCAGAAATAGAATATTTGGGAAAGCCCAACCTAAATTGTCAGTGTAAAGGAAAAAATACAATAATCTGGTAAGATTATTCTTTTACAAAATTTAATTTAGTCACAGGATAAAGAGGGGGACTATGAAATTTTGTCTTAGTTAGAATCAGTACAGACTGATGGAGATAAAATTTATGGTAAAAAATAATTGATTCCAACAATAATGTATAGAGTTATTTTTAAATGAAAATATTTCTTTTTGCATATCCAGGTACCTGACTGACTGACTGACTGACTGATTGATTTTTTTTTGTTTAAGCTAATGAAAGAAATTCTGAACTACTCATTTTAGAACACTTTGTCATCAAACTTCTGAACAATCCTATAGGAAAGAGTAACCTAATACTACAAAGTATTGAGGAATTTGGCAAATCTTTATAGATTGATTATATTAGTTTTTTCCTGCTTAAGGAGGATACAAGGATGTTGTTTTTTTAGTTAATGTTTCTTTTGGATAAATTAATTGAGGTTATTCTAGGAAAAAAAATATTTTTAACAAAAGCTAAGTGTTGTGAACTTATGTCATATTCCATTGGGGTTGGATTTCAAACCATGGAATCAGATTATGATTTAAAATTTTATAGGAAATGTATGCAATTTTAGGTATTTAGTAAAGTTTTTGTTTCTTATCATCTTAAGTACTCAGGCATTGTAGAACGTATGAATAGTATTATAAAGTCTAAATAGGGTAAGATGATTCAAGAATAAGGTAAAGATTGGGTGACATATTTACCTGCTACAGTTTTAGTTTAAAAACTTTATTATTTTCTAAACATAGGGTTTGTTAACTTTTTGAGTTAATGACAGGATGTCTTTTGAGATTAGCATACTCCGTTATTTTTATATAATCTGTTGTATAGAAAGAAGTGTGGTTGCAAACATTGCTGGGAGGGGACTCAAATGTTGCGTTCGATCATGGTCTAGACAAAACTAAGCCCCCTAAAGACCAACTCACACGCCCCACAAAACTTAGCCTTAGGATCGCCAAAATGGTCCACTCACAGGGCCTGGTAGACGCATGGAGGGAAATGAACCCCAACAAAAGGGACTACACGCACTTTTCCGCTCCCCACCAGTCTTACGCTAGAATTGATCACATCTTCACCCAGACAGCCCTCATTCCCTTGTCAACTAAGGCAGCAATACTAGACACTGCATGGTCGGATCATTCATTGGTTCTCCTTACCTTAAGAAATGTTCTGTCTGGGCGAGGAGGTTTCTTTTGGCGACTAAACGAATCCCTTTTAACTGACCCTAGTCTGGTCCAGGAAATAGCTAAATCTATCAAAGAATATTTCCTCTTAAATGATGTAGAGAACATATCGCCCGAAACCCTGTGGGCAGCCCACAAGGCAACTATTCGAGGAGTTATAATTAGGTTAGCGACCAAATTTAAGAAGGAGCGATTGATCGTCATTCAAAGACTCGAAAAATCCTTCCTCCAACTTAAAACGGAACACAAAAAACACCCGTCCAGGACCCTTTTAAGCAAACTTGACGCCACCAGACTTGAGCTGAATCTAGCTTTAACGGCTAAAGCAGAGAAAAATCTTAGATGGAGTGGAGCCAAATTTTACTGCCACAAGGATAGATTCGGCTCAATGCTGGCATCTAAACTCTCACGTAAATTTCGTTCTCTCTCCTTCCCCAAATTGAGGATAGCAGGTCAACCTCCAACAGCAAATCCGATCAGTATTATGTCTGCTTTCCACGATTTTTATGCTAATCTCTACAACCCACCCCAATCGGAGAAAGGCCCCTTAGTTTCTAAGTTCCTATTGAATCTACAACTTCCCTCACTCTCCAGAGAATGTAAAGACTTAATGGAAGCTCCCATCACGGAAGCTGAAATTAGGGAGGTAATTAAAGGTCTTAAATCCGGCTCTGCCCCTGGGCCAGACGGCCTCTCAGTCCCCTACTATAAGGAATATAGCGCTATCCTAGCCCCATACCTGGCGAAGTTCTTTAATTCTAAAAAGTCAGGATCCCCCCTGGAAACTCAACTAAACACAGCATTTATCTCAGTGATCCCCAAACCCAACAAAAACCATGAGGAAGTTGAGAACTACAGGCCCATATCTTTAATTAACAATGACCTCAAAATTCTTACTAAAATTTTAGCCAACCGCCTTTCCTCCTTCATCAATCTCTATGTACACAAGGATCAGGTGGGTTTTATACCCGGTAGGCAAGGACCCGACCAAATCAGGAGAGCAATAGATACCGTATCCATTCTACAATCTAACTGGGAAGGGGGGCCGAAACAAGAAGGCATGATGCTCTCGCTGGATCTCCACAAAGCTTTCGACTCGATCGAATGGCCTTATCTTTTCTCCATATTGGAGAAGTGGGGCTTTGGACCCAACTTTTTAGGGACCCTAAAATCGCTATACTCCTCACCTCAAGCGGTGATTCGATTACAAGGTCAATACTCTAAACCCCTAACCATTGCAAGAGGCACTAGGCAGGGATGCCCACTCTCCCCCCTAATTTTTGCTATTGCGATCAAAACATTAGCAATAGCAATAAGAGCAGATCCCAACATTCAAGGGGTTACCTGTGGTGACCAGGTCCACAAATGTGGGTTGTTTGCGGACGATATGCTCCTTTTTATCACGTCCCCAACCACCTCCCTTCCAAACCTTTGCAAACTCCTGAAAGAGTTCTCAATGGTTTCTGGGCTGAAGGTCAATTATGCCAAATCCTCAGCCTTAAACATCTCCCTTAACCCATCTATTTGGCATCCCTGCAGAGTGCCTTTGAATTCAAATGGAGTGACTCATACATTGATTATTTGGGGATAAGGCTCACAGCTAAAACAGAACTCCTATATGCAACCAACTTCCCTCACACATACCGCAAACTGGAGGCAGACTTATCCAAATGGGCTAAAGGGGGCTTATCCTGGTTAGGGAGAATTCACACAGTCAAGATGACTTTGCTCCCCAGAATCCTCTATCTTTTTAGAGCCATTCCAATAAACATCATTAAAGAACACTTGAAATCGTTCCAAAGGAAAATAATAAAATTTATTTGGGGAGGGAAGGGGTACAGACTTCAACAGAGCACATTATACTTAAACAGACCACAAGGGGGATTAGGCCTCCCGCAGCTTTTTTGGTATTACCAATCAGCCAGGCTAGCCCAGATCTCGACGGTATACACGAAGGCTGAGAAACCGAATTGGATACAGATTGAGAGACAGGCAGTTCCTTCTTTCACTATCGACTTTCTTTTGTGGGTCCCCCCCAAAAAACGTCCCCCCATATTATCCCCTATTCTCTCGCAATCCTTTCAATTATGGGATTCTCTGAGAAACCTTCAAACCATAACTTCCTACAGACACCCCCTAGCTCACAACTTCAATAACCCTGACTTTCCCCCGGGAACTGACATTAAAGCATTCCGATGGTGGTTGAACAAGGGGATGTACCGGATTGGACACTACTTCACATCAATGGGGCCAATCACCAGGGCCTTCTGTGTAAGTCAACTGGAGATGCCTAGCTCAGAGAACTTTCGTTTCCAGCAGATCAGACACTTCCTCACTCATATGGGAAAAGACAAACCTTCAAACCACGCATTCACCCCATATGAAATATGGTGCGGTCAGTCTACAGAGCAGAGGGGAGGAATCTCCATTATCTACCAGTCACTCTCTAATCAAACCACCAAGACCCCATACATGTCAGCTTGGGAGTCAGACTTGTCCTTGGAGTGGGACCTAGAGAAGTGGAGGGTCACTTTTAGTAGGGCATACAAGAGCATTTTAAACATCTCACTGGTTGAGTCCAGTGTAAAGGTCATCACAAGATGGTACCTTCCACCGGAGAGACTGGCCAAAATGTTCCCCTCCACAGACCACAGGTGTTTTAGGGGTTGTCTACTCAGGGGCTCCTTGGCCCATATCTTTTGGGAATGTCCACGACTGAGGCCTTTCTGGAGCAGGATTTTTCACATGATTAAGAAAGTTACTGGAGTTCAGATCCCAAGGACCCCCGCCTTAGCACTATTAAACGATCATTTACCTAAGACTCCCAAACTGGCCCGTAAATTGATACACTTCATTTTGCTGGGAGCTAAGCTATCTATTGCCAAGGCATGGAAACAACCCAAGGTGTCCTTCAAAGCGACTATCCGCAAAATTTCTTGGATCATGGCCCAAGAGAAGCTTGCCAGTACCCTGAACAACACCAAAGAGAAATTTGAAGCTATTTGGGAACCCTGGGCTAATTTTATGGGCATTTCCTTGATTCCAGGGGTTCAACCTTGATGCGTATAGCTGTCTCGGGGTCTGGTGGGACTCCTCCCATGGATTGGCTTTCGGCTACTCTCTCCTCTCTCTCTCCCTCCCCCCTCTCATTTCTACTTTTTTTCTTTTCCTTTCTTTTGTTAATTGTTAGGATGATTTAACAAGATGATGTTGTGTCTCTTTTAGTTCAAACCGTAGTAGGGACCCCTGGGGGTCTTGCTCCCAAGGGAAGCATACGACGTAGGTTTTTATTTCCTTGTTCGATGCCAAGAGATCTTTAGTATTAACTAAGGGGGTGCTAAGGGGGAGTTGGAGTGCTCCGTTCAGGCACAGTGTGTTCCCATTTGGGGTGCAGACGATCTCTCCTTCCTCCCCTTCGCCCAACCATTCCAAGTCTCAGGGTTCTATGGTTTAAGTGAATGAATTTTGGTCTATGAAGATATTAATGTACGGTCACAGACCAGAGACATACTTATATCTACTGTCGTAAGTTTGATTTGTAACCCCAAGGGGGTTCGAATTTTTTTCTGCTTTATACTCCCTCATTTAACGCTGATGATTTGTATGCTTTTTCTTGAAAATTCAATAAAATATTTAGAAAAGAAAAGAAAAAAGGTGAAAAAATTATGACAGGTATTTTTAGTCGGAAAATTACTTCTGGCTTATCTGATCCTATGATTGGCTGTGGTACATCTGGAGCAACTGATTCAAGATGTGTATGAAAGGGCGCCACAAATGGAGTGTGCGTGATTTAGTTAATATAATAAATTATATTCAGGGGGAATTGTAGAATAATTATATTAATTTGGCTTTATAATCAAGATCTGTATTTATGCAGTCTGAGTTCCCTTTTATGCTTTGACTTTGAAAAAGCTCACTCAGCTCAGCATAAGACGAATCTTGAAATAGCTAGGTTGTGTGCATGTCATTTTTGTACCAGTTGTTCTCCATGTACAGAGTTAATGACTAAAGGTCAGTAGGTCAGTGGTTTCACAGATAAGAATATACTCAGAGTATCTGTCATAGATTTTATTGTAAAGATCTTTTTAAAAGTAAAAACATATATTATCTATAATATAGTTAGTTATTTGATATAGTTATTTAATTAGTTAGCTAGATTGAGTTTGTGTGAAGTAATATATATTTATATATATATATATATATCCAATTATAGTTTAATATGCATTTGTAAGGTTTGGTACAGAATTGCATTTCTGTAGCTTAAAGTATATCCATTACAAGAATTCGGCCATTTGGAAAGGTCATTCACCTTGAGTTTTTTATAAGAATCTGTTGTGTGTTACTGACAATCAAAGAAGCTTAAAAGACGTGTCAGCTGTTGGCAAAGAGAATATTTAGAATAATCACGAATATGATCATTTCATATTTAGTTCTAGCTATATATGGCTATGGCTGTAGGTTGCTGACTAGTAGATTTGAGATAGTATAAAAACAGTGTGACACAATGCTAGAGTCACACACTTCACTACACACATGACACGACATGACACACAACACAACACATGTCCTTCACTCACACACAGAAGGACTTCACTACTTTTTCACACACACAAGGAAGGATACACGCATTCTTACTCTACAGAAGACATTTTGTTTACATTAGGCCTATATACAGCCTACCTCACAAACAGCTGTTAGAGAAGACATCTCTCTGAAATAGAGAAGCACAGACGGAGCTGAAACATCTCTTGAACTTTCTTGATACGAGTTTTTGTTCCTATTATCTTTTGTTTTACTACATCAAGCTGTAAGAAGAATTTAACTTTGTATATATTTTCAAGTTGTTGCCAAGTGTGACCAAATAAATTCACACTTTGTTTTAAGACAGTCTGGCTACTGAACTTTTGAACAAAATGCCTAAGACACCGTTGACATAACATGTGTCTGTGAGAAGAGAAGGTTTTTCACTTTCTCTACAATTCTACACCAATACACCTTCTGCGTTGGTTAAGATAATCAGGGCCAGTGCTTCAAAAAAAAGCAGCTTGTCCCCGATTGGGGCCGTAATAGGAGAAAAAGGTGTAACTTCACCATCTATGGTCCCATTTACAGCTAGGTATCTACCATTTGGGTCTCTCACCACTCTAATCAAG
This sequence comes from Aquarana catesbeiana, assembly GCF_042186555.1. Classification (NCBI taxonomy): domain Eukaryota; kingdom Metazoa; phylum Chordata; class Amphibia; order Anura; family Ranidae; genus Aquarana; species Aquarana catesbeiana. The sequence goes on from NC_133334.1 coordinate 146,999,020, forward strand.
GGGAAGTTTAGGCACTTGGAGAAGATTATGGCAACCCCTCTCGTTTTATCCTCAGGATTGGCAAGGAAGAACTGTGGGTATTTCTGGTGAATAAATGAAGGACTATACTGGTTAGGGAAGTGTGTCTCCTGCAGCATCAGAACATCAATTTTGTGTGAGTGGTAATGTTGAAACAACTTACACCTTTTGTTTTGGGGAGTTTAGGCCTTGAACATTATGGGAATCTATCCGGAGAGGAGGGGTGTACAAATCAGTTTTGGGCATGGATCTATAGGGAAGGAATGTTCTTTTGGTAACTGCTACTTGAGCCTAAGGGGGCCGAGCCCACACAGTTGTTTTGGCCAATTTGGGAGCTGGGAACTAAGATCTTCTTTGGTGTGACAAGTCTCTGGTGACTGCTAATTAACCCAAGGAAGAAGACAGGAAAGAAAGTAAACCTGGAAAAATAAAGAAGAAGAAGGGTGAGTACAAATGGAAACAAAAACATGAACCATGTTCCCCACACCAGACCAGTTGGAAGGAGGGAGCCAGCTCCCCTCCAACTAGCGACAATATTGAACATATGTCCGCCAAGCCTGGGGACAATAGCGCACCCTGGCAGGTGGAAAATTTCGTCCTGCAAAGGTAGAAGGAGAAGCATTAAACCCGCTCCTGCTTTGAGCTCGTCAGATAAGAGCAAGCCCCAAAAGGGAGACAAGCAATGAACAAAATAAAAATGACCAGGAACAGTTTAGTAATGTGTTGGGTTCCCAATTGGCCATGAAACCACCTAAGTAAGGATGGCACCATATCCAACCCGGAACTCAAGGGTTTAAGGAAAACTGGGCATGGGGTCTCAAAGTTTAAACCCCACGAGATGTATCCCCTGCAGCCCAGTTGTCCTAAAGGAAAATGTTAACGTAGTTCAACACATAATTCAACAAAAAAAAAATCCCTGGTGTTTTTTTGGAGTTATAAACAGTCTCCTGAGATGGAGCTGCAGCCCAGTTGTTGCCACAAGTGCACAAGGGGGTCAACATAGACAACCAAAACTTTCAAAAGAAAAGCCATTTCCATGTTAGACATAGATCAGCACAAGTGAGAGCCTATCGCAAAGGGTGCAGGGTTGTGTAAAAGACCCCTTTGGGTCAGAGAGCTCTTAACTAGGGGGACGTGAGTCTTTTGATCTCTTTGATTGTTGCTTCTGCCAGACAGGAGCGAGCTTCCTTGGTGGGGAGGCCTCTTCCATGAGCCAGTATTTTGGTGGGATGGAGTCGCAGGAGGGTCTTGATTAATCAAGCCAAGTTGTAACAACAGACATTCGATATCTGGGAATGAGGAGAAGCCATAGGGTTTCTGTTGGTAAATAAAGCTTACGGAGAAATGGAAAGGACCACCAGTATTTAATGGATTTTTGTGAGAGCGCCAAAAGAAGAGGTTTCAGGGTGCGTCTCTTCTGTATGATGGTGGGTGAAACATCCACAAAGATCTATACCCAATGACCTTAGATAGTTGGATGGTCAATGTTACTCGGTCTGTTCTTGCCATTCCCCCAAACATCCTGTCTCCTGTATCTTCCCCAGAGTGTGTCAGCTTGTACTGTGTAGATGTAGCTTTGGGCAGTGTTTGGCCTGAGCGGGATGAGCTCCCTGATTAGGCGTCCATTCAGGGAGCTGCCATGCATGCACCTCTGAGTAATAGTCATTCAAAGTGTGAGAGCACTGAATGCTAAAAATTGGTCTTGGCAGGAAGGGGGTGAAAGTGCCCTGTATTGTAGTGGTTAAGGGGAATCCTATGACATAATTCTGAATTTTTTTTTAAGGGGAACTCCTCCCTATTTTTTTTTTAAATGGCGTGGGGTCCCCCCAAAATCCATACCAGACTCTTATACAAGCATGCAGCCTAGGAAAGGGGGGGATGAGTGAGCGCCCTCCTGAACCATACCAGGCCGCTTGCCCTCAACATAGGGAGAGTGCTTTGAGGTGCACGTTGATGGGGACAAGGGCTTCTTCCCGGCAATCCTGGGCCTTGGTTGTCGGTGTCTGTGGGCAGGGGGCTTATCGGAATCTGGAACCCCCTTTAACAAGGGGGCCTCCAAATCTCAGCCCCCCATTGTACCCCAACCCATTCACCAAAAGAGTGTCAAAAATGTAAGAAGCACAGTAAACTGTTTGACAAGTCCTTTATGAAAAAAGAAAAAAAAAATTGTGTCCCTCGATGTATCCGCCGTTAATCATGTTGCCACTGGACCAAAAAACAAAACAAAAAAAAAACAGCTGTCTTATCTTGGGAAGCCTCCTGGCCATCTGCCTCCTCTCTGCTTTTGACCACTCTTATATAGACAAGGGGCGGTGCCATCTGGCTAGGTCACCCAGTGGCCGCCCCCTTCTGATGTCATGTGATGTCAGAAGGGGCAGTGCCTCCAGGTGGCTCAGCCCCTTTTGTATATAAGAACTGTGAAAACCAGAGAGGAGGCAGATGGCCAGGAGGTCTCCCAGGGGGCACAGTGTTTTTTATTTTTTCGGGCCTGGTGGGCGACATACATCGAGGGACACTATTTTTTTTTCTTTTTTAATAAAGGACTTATCAAAAACTGTTTACTGTGTTTCTTACTTTTTGACACTTTTTTGGTGAATGGGTAGGGGTACAATGTACCCGATACCCATTCACATGGGGGGGCAAGGATCTGGGGGCCCCCTTGTGAAAGGGGGATTCCAGATTCCAATAAGCCCCCCATCTGCAGACCCCAACAACCACAGCCAAGGTTTGTCAGGAAGAGGCCCTTGTCCCCATCAATATGGGGACAAGGTGCTTTGGGGTGTTGAGGGCAAATAGCCTGATATGGTTCAGGAGGGGGGGCGCTTACTCGCCTCCCCTTTTCCTGACCTGCCAGGCTGAATGCTCAGATAAGGATCTGGTATGAATTTTGGGTGGACCCCACGCCAATTTTTAAAAAAAATTTGGTATGGCGTTCCCCTTAAAATACATACCAGACCCGAAGGGCCTGGTATGGACTGGGTGGGGGACTTCACCCAGTTTTTTTTTTCTCATTTTTTTAATCTGTATTGCTGGGAGCTGGTAAAACATTACAGCCACGAGCAAGTTAGAAATAAAAAATTTTCTTTGAGAGATGTCATTATTGCTGTGGCATGTTCTATACATCGCACAGATGCGTCACTTTACAGGCATACTAAGGGGAACTCCGCAGCCACGATATTTAAAGGAATATTTCATTTTTATTGTTTCACTTTAAGCATCATTAAAATCACTACTCCTTTAAAAACTCCTTTAAAAACACTTTTCATGGCAATAACTTGCATATAAGCCTTTAAAATAAGGACTTTTGATTTTTCATGTTGGTTTCCCATAGACGTTAATGGAGTTCGCATGTTCCCTAGAACTTTTTGCCTGTTCAAAATGTTCTAGTGCGAACCAAACCGGGGGGTGTTCGGCCCATACCTAGGGAGCACAGCCAAACCACACATGTGAAAGGAATCATGGTAGAGAAGCACTGCAGCAAGGAGGTAGGAATACAGAAGCATGAAACTGCAGACTAATTTGTGACAGAAGCAATTCAAAAATGGCCCAAACTAAGAAAAAAAAAAGATCAGAGCATTCCTGGGAATTACATGCTATTCCAGATGCTTCATTCCTAATTTTGTTGTGATTGAAACCCCTCTGACAGACCTCATCAAAGATAAAGGGTATGTTATGATCAAATTGATCCTGGAGTCTGAAAAAGTATCTCAGACCATAAAACAAGCTCTTTTTGCACAAGCAGTGCTCATAATTTCAGACTTCATAAAATAATTTGTAGTCTACATGGATAAATGAGAAGAGAAGCAGCGCCTTCCAACTGTAACATAAAAGTACTGGCTTTATTAAACAACAAAGTGGCAAATCACAAAAGTAAGAAGGAAAAGCTCTCATCTAGGTAACACCGCTGTGATGAACTGGTCTGGTCTCACTGGACACACTGTGGCAGATTTGGAGCAAAGCTCCCAGCACTTTGTTGTTTAAGAAAGCCAGTACTTTTATGTTATGCTTAGAAGGCGCTGCTTCTCTTCTCATTCATCCACATACAGAGTTCCTACCAGCTCTTTAACCAACGGCAGTCAAACACCTATGCATACTTTTATTTTCTCAGGCCCCCATCCCTGTACTGATAGCCTATATACTAGACATGTACACACTGAAATATTTTGTAACGGAATTTCGTTTTCGTCCGAAAAATACATTTATTTAGTTACTCCCGAAATTCGTTTTTATTTCAATTTTTTTGTTAAAAAATTCATTCATACAGAAACCCAGATTAATTAAGGTCAAATATGTCAACTGAAGGCTTATGGTGTCTGTCGAACAACAAGGTCCTATCACACATTTTCCGTCGGAAAATCCGACCGTGTGTACGGGGCATAAGAAGATTCGAAGAAGCAGCTAAACTGTACGACGCAGTGATCGTACATTATCGGTCAAATGCTCCGCCCACAAGCTATAGTAGAATTCTAATGTTGTTTGACTAGTAATAATTAGTCAAACAACATAAGAATTCTTCTATAGTCTATGGGCTGAGCATTTGACTGTAAATGTCCGCTCGCTGAGATCGTATGTTTTTAGCTGCTTCGCCGAATCTTCATGTCGAACGGTATTATACATATTTTTGATCATATTGAACGATACAATACTTGTTTGTTTCTGTTCATGTTGAACGGTCTACCCCAGCAGCCAATGGAATTGCGTTGTATCGAAATTCAAGCATATAACTGCCTTCCTGTTCGCTCTGCGTTCCTAACAGCTCTTTTACTATTGTCTCTATAATGTCGAATGTTTTCTCTCTATGTTGAATAATCTTGGACTAAGGCCCCATTCACACCTGAGCATTGTGCAGCTTGAAGCCTGAAACTACAAAATGCTGGAGGGGAAAAAAATCAATTATTCTCTATGGAGATGGTTCAAATCTCCACTCCAAAATGCCTGAAGCCAGAAGGCCCAAAACACCTGAAGCTCAAACAGTGCTGGAACTTTTTTTTAGGTAGATTTGAGCGTTTTTCTGCTTTTTACATTGGTGACCTTTTGACTTGTACAAAATTGCAGCAAAAACGTGGCAAAAACACAGCAAAAATTGCAAGAAAATGCTATGCTCAGGTATGAATGAGGCACAAAAGAGCACATTCAACCGCAGGTTCAGTAGACACAGATCGCTATTGTCACCATCATATCGAATCTTCTAACAATCTATATCGAACTGCTGTCGCAATGATATGAAAATATAATGGATGCGAAAATAAAGCATTTTTTATTTTGGATCTTTTGGATTTTGGATTCTGAATGTGTGTTATCGTTTTGTTAAAGCGAACATGAAAATGCCTGAAATTCAGACAAAAATGCATTTGGACGATAACTAATGCACATGTCTACTATATACTAACTTTGGTCTGTTTCCTGCTAGTGCAACAGATACTCCCCCTTTTCTGTTTTTGTAGTCTACATGAATGCCTTTGATGTGGGGGTGGGCACAGCCAATTTCCAAATGGGAATATGAAGCCTGTGGTATATCTAAGTAGGAAACTTAAAGCTAAACTCAGGGAAAAAAAAAATCATCCCTTGCGGTGGGGCTGTGCCTGCACTTGAAGGGTTAACTGCTTGTTTATGTCTAGGGGGATTGGGTACAGGAGTTTTACTTGCCTGATCCTCCATTCCCATTTTCCTTTGCTCTGCTAAACTGGCCCCTGCAGCTTTTTCTCCACTGCAATCTGGTGTCCTAAAGTCCCCTGAAATCATTGAGATAGATGCACTAGACATGAAGATGCAGAGGGACAGTCCACTGCCAGAGCGCTGGGGAGTGCTGTCTGCTAGGGGAGTGGAACATTAGGTAAGTAAAAGAAAATTTCCTGTCTTCTAGACAGAAATAAGCAGTTAACCCTTGCATGCCAAGCACTGACCTATAGCAAGGGAGGATTTTTAGTTTTCCTGAAGTTGGGTTTTGACAGATCCAAAAGGAACCATGCAAATGTGGAAAAAATGCTTGGCTATTTGATTCTACCTTTGGTTTGTTCTGATGAAGGCCAGTTTTTTGCTCCCACTCATTGCTTTAGGTGCGATAAAAGGGAATGTGGAGATGCTTTGGCCTGGGGCACAAGAAGCTAAACTGTGGGAGCTCTGAAATTATTTACTTGTAACAAAAGATTCCTGGATTGTTGTGTTTATTTGGAGTGGTTAGGAGATGCCTACACCTATCTATTGAAAGATACAGTCATGTTGAGTTAGTGTCTAACTGACATAGCTTTATTTACTGTTTGTTGTTTAGTTTATCAATGCAAGCTTTTATATAAAAAAGTTTTAACTTTTTTGTGAGCATGGATTAAACTTATGATATATTTTATTCCATAAAGAAAGTTTTTTTTTATTTACCTAATCAAATTCTTGATATACCTATGTCCCATTAGGATGGTCTTTATATTCCTTTCCTTAGTGATCCCTTGCAGGTTTTCCTCTGAAATGCATTGCCTGGCTACCAATCATGACCCCCCACTACCTGAAAGGATTCCTTTCCAGCAGCGCCCATGCACAGTGTGGTTACAATCAGGAGCAGCACTAGGTAGGTGCTTGGGGGTGCTAAAGCACCCCCAAAATTTTCTCCGGCACCCCCAAATTACCTAAAAAAAACATGTACACATATCCAAACAACTGCTTCCTTAATGAGTGTTCACCACAGGGATGTGCAGTCAGGGGATGCAGGTGAAAAATAGGCAGGTAGGAAAAATTGAAAAAAAAATTGAGCCTCGAGGGTCGTAGCTCAGCGACCTGGGGTCACAGAGACCCCAAATTGGGGGTATGTAGCCTAAGCCCTACCCCATCACTGGTAAAAATTTGGGGCTCCTATGGTTCCAGATATATGGGACTCCTTGAGCAGTCTGTCAGAAGCTAAATACAGAGCGGCCACTTTAACCACTTCCCACCCCACTTATTTTCATATGACGACCACAAAGCGGCTCTCTCATCCCGGGCGGGCGTCATATAACGTCCTTGGCTTCCTGCAGGCATAGGGGACACGCCCGCTGCATGAACAAGGAGCCAATGCACGTGCCCAGCGGCCGCAATGTCCGTCTGGCACATGCGATTGCTCTTGACAGAGCAGGAAAGTGGATCTGTGTGTGCAAACACACAGAGCCACATCCTGTCAGGGAAGAAGAGATAGATTGTGTGTTCCTGGTATGTAGGAACACCAATCGGTCTACTCCCCTAGTCAGTCCCATCCCCCCACAGTTATAACACACAATCAGGGAACACATTTAACCCCTTGATCGCCCCTAGTGTTAACCCCTTCCTTGCCAGTGACATTTCCACAGTAATCAGTGGCTATTTATAGCACTGATCGCTGTATAAATATCAATGGTTTCAAAAAAGTGTCAAAAGTGTCCGATCTGTCCGCTGCAATGTTGCAGTCATGATAAAAATCGCAGATCACCGCCATTACTAGTAAAAAATAATAATAATAAAAATGCCATAAATCAATAACCTATTTTGTAGACTCTATAACTTTTGCGCAAACCAATCAATATATGCTTATTGCATTTTTTTTACCAAATATGTGTAGAAGAATATATATTGGCCTAAATTGAGGAAATTAAAAGAAAAAAAATAAATAAATTTGGGATATTAATTATAGCAAAAAGTAACAAATATTGTGTTTTTTCAAAACTGTCACTCTTTTTTTGTTTATAGCGTAAAAAAATAAAAACCACAGATGTGATCAAATACCACCAAAAGAAAGCTCTATTTGTGTGGAAAAAAATATCAAAATTTCATTTGGGTACGGTGTTGCATGACCGTGCAATTGTCATTCATGTTACAGGGCTGAAAGCTGAAAATGGCCTGGGCAGGAAGGGGGTCAAAGTGCCCTGTATTGAAGTGGTTAAATACAAGCTGACACACTCTATTTGCAGCAGACTGAGAGGTTGAGCTCACAATGCCTCTTCTCACTTCTTGTCAGAAGCACTGAGCTCAATGAACAGCTTGGAGTCTTGGACCAATTGACCCCAAAAAAGTACCATTGACCCCAGCTGTCCAATAAAAGTGCAGCAGTGGAGGCACGCATCTCACTGCAGTGTCATAGAAGGGGCATGTGTCTAAAAGACAAATGCTCCCTTCCAGCCCAGCCCTGTTAACTACAAGGAAAAAACATGTGTTTATGGGTATAAGATTTACCCACAATCCCATGTTTTTCTTACACAGTTAAGAGGAAGAAACTGATTCTGTTGAAAAGGTACTATTATATTCAAGCTAAATCATATACTGATATGCTATATGTTATAACATAATAATTTATTATTTATCTATTTACTGTGAAATTACTGGTTTGAAGTTGCAACTTTAAACTTCAGTAATTTGTCCGTTAAGCCACCTGCTTGAGTACAGACTTTGAAAATATAGTAAATTACCTTAAAAACAATATATAATAATTATTTGTATATTACTTTTGGTAATTAACCCCTTCATGCCAATTCTGACACTTCTCTCCTACATGTAAAAATCTTAAATTTTTTTGCAAGCAAATTACTCAGAACCCCTAAACATTATATATATATATATATATATATATATATATATATATATATATATATATATATATATATATATATATATATATATATATATATATATATATATATATATATATATATATATTTATAGATAGATAGATATATAGATAGATCTATATATAGATCTATATATATAAAGATATATATAGATCTATATATAGATAGATAGATAGATAGATAGATAGATAGATAGATAGATAGATAGATAGATATCTATATATAGATAGATATATAGATATCTATCTATAGATAGATATCTATATATCTATCTATCTATATCTATATATAGATAGATATATCTATCTATAGATAGATATATCTATCTATATATATATATATAGATATATATAATCTATATCTCTAGATATATATATCTATATATAGATATATCTATAGATAGATATATCTATAGATAGATAGATAGATAGAAATTATTTGGCTGATCATGGGGTGGTCATAATGTTTTGGCTGGTTATGGGGTGGTCATAATGTTTTGGCTGATCATGTTGTGGTCATAATGTTTTGGCTGATAATGGGGTGGTCATAATGTTTTGGCTGATCATGGGGGGTCATAATGTTTTGGCTGATTATGGCATGGACATAATGTTTTGGCTGATTATGGCGTGGACATAATGTTTTGGCTGATTATGGCGTGGACATAATGTTTTGGTTGATTATGGCGTGGACAAAATGTTTTGGCTGAATATGGCGTAGGCATAATGTTTTGGCTGATTATGGCGTGGTCATAATGTTTTGACTGATCATGGGGGAGTCATAATGTTTTGGCTGATTATGACGTGGAGATAATGTTTTGGCTTAATATGATGTGGACATAATGTTTTGGCTGAATATGATGTGGACATAATGTTTTGGCTGATTATGGTGTGGGCATAATGTTTTGGCTGATTATGGCGTGGTCATAATGTTTTGGCTGATCATGGGGTTGTCAGCTTTTGTCACCTCCCACTCTAGTTTGGAACATTTCGCCATTCATTCCTATGGGACCAATTTCGACGCAAAAACGACAATATTTCATGAACCATTCGGTGAAACGTTCCACAAAGTAATAGCACACCAATCGGGAACAATCTGCACGTTTTGGTATATTACTTGTCTATGTAGTGTCAAAACTGTGGGAGGAGTTAGGGTGGTAAATTTGGCTATAATAAGAATAATATATATGTGCGATAACAGTAATGCACCGTACACACGGTTGGATTTTCCAATGGAAAATGTCCGATCGGAGCGTGTTGTCGGAAATTCCGACTGTGTGTGGGCTCCATTGGACATTTTCCATCGGATTTTCCAACACACAAAGTTTGAGAGCAGGATATAAAATTTTCCGACAACAAATTCTGATTGCGTCAATTCCGACCGTATGTGGCCTGTTCCGACGCACAAAGTGCCACGCATGCTCAGAAGAAATTCCGACACGGAACAGCTCGGTTTGGTAAACTTAGCGTTCGCAATGGATACAGCACTTTCGTCACGCTGCAATGTTAAAAATGGTTTAATACAGCGCACTCTCTTCTTCTTTATAATGTGACAAGAATTAAGTAGTTTTGCTGCTCATATTTACACACACTTCTCACAAACTTTTTTTTTTTTTTTCCTTGGGATTCCCTGAATATATTGTTATTTGTCACATCGTTCAAAAATTTTTTTTTTTTTGATTTAAAGCTATTTTTCTTTTCGATTTTATGTTTGTATTTTTTTCAAAGGCTGATCTTTGTTTAATGTTATTTTTAGTTTTACTCCAGACTATTTTTGTGTGTGTTTTGTGTGTCAAGTTACCACAACACCATTATTATCTTTTATTATTTAATCTCAAGCAGATTGTTTGTTGTTGGTGTCCCTTGTTAATTTCACATTGTATTTTTGAAATGTACCTGAATCCTCACAAACAAACTGTCCTTTTTGAAGTAAAACACACATAGGCAAGTATAATTCAAACCAAAAATCCTTTATTAAGGGCTCAGAACCAAACAAAGAGGGAGGCAACGCTGGATAAACAGGAGAAATTAGCGAAGCCTGTGACCCCCAGGGCAGACATCAATTCTTGAACATCAAAATTGGTGACCTGAGGAGTCCATATGTAAGGGAGGGCAGTCTGGTCCAGAAGTCCCAGATATCCGGAAAGCAGCAGATGACATCTGTGTCCCCAGGCTGTGGTACCACAAGAGGCTGCATCTTTTGGCCGACCAGACTGGATCCAGGGTCCTCACTTTCTGGTCTTAATCCACGCTTCATTCCTGGCTGTGGCTCTGCTGTTGGAGATGTGGCAGAAGGAGGAGTAGGACCTGGAGGAGGAGGACTAGGAGGACCTGGAGGAGAAGGAGGAGGAGGACCTGCAGGAGGAGGAGGAGGACCATGTGTGAGTTCACAAAGGTGTGTATCAGATGTAATTTGGGCCCTCATCCCCTTATTAAGAGCCTCCAATATTAGTGACTCACACATGAGTTGTTGTCCCTCCTCCATCCTCTGCATTTTAGAGGCAATGGTGGCAGCAAAGTCATCCTCCACGGTGTGCGGTTCTCCCAGGGCCTCTGTAGCCCTCCAAAAGAGGCCTATGGCAGCCTCCTCTAGGGCACTCCTCCTCCTGCCACTTTCTCTTTCCAGGTGTAGGGGAGGGACCTGCAGATCAGGCAGCCGGCTCGGCCCGGCCACCTCCTTGCTGAGACTTCCCTGTGTATGAAAAAGGGACATGGTTTTAGTTTTTGCATCATCAATCCCAATCATAAATTAGTACTCCAAACTAACATCTAGTTAACATCATTGATTGGACAAGCAGAAATATTTAGAAGAATGCTATACCTGGCTCAATCTGGGCTCCTCCACATGTTGCTGCCTGGAAGGCCCAGGTTGGGCATCAGAAGCCTCAGCTGGGGGGGGAAGGAAGTGTGGAAGGAAGACTGGAGAGTGATGACCTGGGTTCAGTCTGGCCTGCCAGAAAATGCAGCCTGTCGTAGTACCACATCCTGGGGGCATAGATGTCATCTGCTGCTCCGGATCTCTGCGAATCCTGGACTTTCTGGCGCTCCCTTACATATGTGCTCCTCAGACCACCAATTAGGATCTTCAAAGATGTCTGCCGTGGGGATCACCTGCTTCACAATTTCCAATAATTGATCCAGCGCTGCCTTCCTCTTTGTTTGGTTCCTGTAATGTGGGTGGATGATCTCCCACAGACAAGGCAGCTCCCTGAACATGTCAATGAATATTTCCATGAAGTCACTATCTTGTAAGATATCCATTTTCACTGCAAGACACAACAAAAGACAAACCCTAATGTCAGGCAAAACTCTCCTAATCTTGTTACAATATAGGCCTTAATGTAGAAGCAGTATAGGCACAAGTATGTCTCTTACCTCCGTTCTTACGATCGGCGCCTCCAATGCTCCTTCCTCCGCTCACAGATCATACGTAATACGCACGTGTGGTACGCGTTATACACACTGCGCATGCGTGTAACTCCGCCCGCCCCTGACGTTCTTTCTAGTCTATTCCTCGCCCCTTTTCGTTCGGTGCAGAGGGTAAAGAGCACATGGCAGAGTCAGAGCAGGTGCGTGATAATTACAGGAACGAGGAGGAGGAAAGCCCGGATCCGGACACGTCCCGATCCATAAGGAGAAGATTTAAGGCCACAAATATGTCCTTTGGGGAGATGTTGGAGATGGTGGACATCCTGAAGAAGGCCGACTATGATGGAAAGTATGGGCCTTACCCCAACCCCAATATCAGAAAGGCCAAGATCATTGCGAAAGTGGTCAAAAGTCTGCACCGGAATTTCGGGGTACGACGATCGAAATATCAGCTCAGGAAGCGGTGGTCGGACTTGAAATTAAGAGAGCCCGAGCAGTACCGAAAGATCCGGAGAGTGCTGCAAAAAAGTAAGTAGTTGTGCTGTGTTCCTATTCTTTTTGTCTTTATTACGTTTGTGCTGCTCCATATGCTTTTCTTAATTGTTGTACAGTTTAAAATGTCAATTTTAATGTTCATGGGCCCATTATTCGTTCGTATCAAACTTTTTTTTTTCGGCCTCTAACACACCATTGTTTAGGTCATATGCATTTTCCTACATTTTTTAGGGCCTACTTGGATGCAAAATATTTGGTTGTGTAGATGGCTTTGTTACTAGAATGAAATGCAAACTAGATTCTGTGTAAGGAGAGGACACTCAGCAGCTGTTTTCACATCTGGACACTGGAGCACTAGTGTGGGACACAAAAACACCATTTTTAGTAGGGGGCCCACATAGGTGCTCCAGTGTATACTATAGGGGGGTCTCCATCTGTGAAGCTTGTACAAAACAGGTAAAGTATTGCAGGTTGACAAAGGACACTAAAAAAGCTACATCTTGGAACTCTGCTAAAATGACAATTGTACCCCACTTCCAAGCAATGTTTCCTATTTATAGTTCTGCCATCAAATATCTGTGTGCTAATTATACCATTCTTGTTTTACATAGGGGAGAAAAGACTAGGAGGACACCCCTCATCCGAGGAGATCAGAGACCCCCCACCTCTGGAAGAAGGTGAAATACCCCAAAAACAAGCTGAGCAGGAGGAGGAAGAAGATGTGGTGGAAATTGGCACCACAACAGGTGAGTGTCTGCGACCACAGGCTCAGGTAAGAGATGGATGCCGTCAGATTTTTGATACCTGTTTTTGTTTGGTTTCTCTCTTTTTAGGTGATCATGAGGTTATGGATCTAGATCCTTTCACATCAGAAAGTGCCCAGATCCTGATCGCGGAGATAATGGGGTGTAATTTAGAATTGGAAAACATCAAGAAAAAAATCAATGATGTGATTCAAAAAAATAATAACATCGTTGATTTTTTGGGGCGAATTTAAAACCCCACAAAATCACTTTCTTTTTTTGTGTGGTACAATCTTTTAAATTTTTATATGATGTTTCGAAAAGCCAAATTTGGAGGATGCACACAGTGTGCCAACATGTGCTATCTGCCATCACGGGAGATCAATGGACGCGTTTTGGGGTGCAACCCCTTCCTCAATAATAAAGTAGCGGTGAGGAAAGGTTTGCTCCCACAAAACACGTCCCTTGATCCCCTGTGATGGCAGCTAGCACATGTTGACATTCGTAAATTGGTGTGCATCTTCCAAATTTGGCTTTTCAAGGGGTGACTTCACCCCATCTGAATGCAATATCAAACACAGTTCCTAAATACTCATGTTTGATATTGCCTTCAAGTTTTACCATATGTGAACTTTGTAAGTTCAAGTTTGTTGTGTTTCTTGTTGGTTTTACACAAGCCTGTTTTATCGTAAATGGACATTTCTATTTTTGATAATCCCACCCCAAAAATTGTTATGCAACAAACATGTTGGTTTGTTTTAAAAACCGTTTCTAAATGCACATGTGATTGTGCAGGTATTAAAAAGTTTGTGAATCAAGAATGTGTGGATTATTGTCTCAACACTACAACACTTTTGTGGTGATGTAATTGCTGTTTTCTGAGAAAATGGTGGTTATTTCCTAAGGGCAAATCCTCTTTGCACTACAAGTGCATTTTCAGTGCAGTTTCAAGAGCACTTGTAGTATAAAAAGTGTATACGCCTTTAGTAAATAACAGCCAACAGTGCTTTGTATAAGGTTACACAATCACGCCATTTTCAGGACTCCACACATTGCTGTCAGGGTCAGCTAAAACAAACACAAGCAGTAAATGTCACCAAAGATTACATTTTTTTTGTTTATTTGATAAATGCTTCACAAATTGTTTGGCATATTGATGGCCCCCCCTACCCGCAAAGAACTCAAGGTATCTTAACCGGACATCACGGGCACTCAGGGAGGGCAAGCCAGGACGGCCACTTTCAAGCACCGTCAGGGTTGTATCATGTAGATTTCCAGCCTCAGGCCCAACTGAGCCAGCATAGTTGGCAGAATGTTGGCGTAAAAAGTTATGGAGAACACAGCACGCCAGGATTAGATGATTAAGTTTATACTCCGCCATATGGATGGGTGTCAGAAATAGGCGGAACCGGCTGGCCATGATTCCAAATGTGTTCTCCACCACTCTTCTGGCTCTGGCCAGCCGGTAATTAAAAACCTTCTGTTCCGGGGTGAGGGTCCTCATTGGGAATGGCCGTATAAGATGGCCCCCCAGCGCAAATGCTTCATCCGCAACAAAGACGAATGGGAGTCCTTCCACATTGTCCTCTGGAGGTGGCAAGTCCAAGCTGCCATTCTGGAGATGCCTGTAGAACTCCGTCTGGGCAATGACTCCACCATCAGACATCCGGCCATTCTTCCCCATGTCCACATACAAGAAGTCATAATTAGCCGACACCACTGCCAACATCACAATACTATTGAACCCCTTATAGTTGAAATAGTACGACCCCGAGTTGGGTGGTGGGATGTGGACGTGTTTCCCATCAATTGCCCCTCCGCAGTTAGGAAAGTCCCACCGCTGGGCAAAGTGGGAGGCCAGTCTGCCATTCCTGTGGCGTGGAAGGAAACTGTTGAGGAAAACAAAAATAGATTAGTATTTTTGCACATAAACATGGCAAGCAGATTAGACACAAACATTCTTGGCCAACCTCCAGATAGCATTTATTAAGGGAAAATTAACACCAAAGTATAAGGTACACCTATCATATCCCCCTCCCCCCCTCATGGGCAATTTCTAACATTATAGGGGGGGGGGGGGATCTTGGGCAAGTAACCCTCTTTACTTCATTGAGAGATGAATGCCTAAATACAGGGTATTACTTGGAACAGCCCATCCTTAGTTAAACTATTGGCAGCCCACTGGACAGGTAAGAAGTGTCATAATACAAAGATATAAATACACACTGTACACATTTGAGCACATTTGGACATTATGATATTACCTATCAAGATAATAATAGAATACAAAAACTTTAAACACTTCCATTGGAAAGTATACAGGCAGGCCCTTGCACTACATGCTTTGGGGAATTCATCCATACATCTGACCAGTAAAGAGATGGGTGTAGTGTGTATGGGTTTGGCAAAGTCAGCAGATAGATGATTGAGGATAGATAGAGAATTGGGATCAACTGACTTACCAGTTGGGGGGAGGGAGGGTTACTAAAAATGATTTGGGGACACCACAAAAAAAAAGCCTCTGGCACTCTGCCTGAATTTAAAGCACAAATCACATTTCTAAACATTTTAGGGGGTGTTTGGGGTAAAGCACTACTATGGAGCTGATAAAATACATTGTTAAGTGACTACATGAGGTGACTATAGGGGCAGGAGAGCATGTTGGGGAGGTTATTGAAGGCAGATACGTATGAAGGAGTACAAAAATAATTACCTAAAAATCCAGCATGAATGAGGACAAAGGGAACATTCACAGCATATTACAATCATGGTAATTAGGGAATGAGGAAAGATATACAATATCTTAGCAAACATTAAATACAATAAAATGTGATATTAAAGGATAAAAATCTTACCTTCATATACTCCTTCTGCAGGACCTGGATGATGGCAGAACAGGTCTCTGGGATAATGATACCCAGAGCCTGGGGGGAGATGCCTGTCGAGAACTTGAGGTCCTGCAGGCTTCTCCCTGTCGCCAAGTACCGCAGGGTAGCGACCAGCCTCTGCTCCGGAGTGATGGCTTGCCTCATGCAGGTATCCTGCCTGCTGATATAGGGGGTCAGCAAAGCCAGCAGATGGTGAAATACGGGGTCCGTCATCCTGAGAAAGTTCCTGAAATCATCAGGATTATTCTCACGGATCTCACGGAGCAAAGGCATATGAGAGAACTGGTCACGCTGAAGCAACCAATTCTTGGTCCATGAACTTCTCCCCACCCTGTTCATGGATTGGACTTGTGTCAAGGTCAGGATCCCAACACCAAGCCCCCGCACAGCACAAACTCTACGAGGAGTACGTACATGAAACATGGCTAGAAAATGGTCGGCTGCTCAGAACGAAGTAACAGAACGCACTGAAGAACAGCAAGGCCTGTGAAGAGCGACCTGAAAAACAGTAACGAACGAACAAGAACACAATGACTGCTTAAAGTCACGCGGAACTTGCTTGCACGCACTGAAGAGCAGATACAAACCCACAAGCACAAACTGAACCGCAGAAAACGATCTGAAAGCCACGAGTCTGAAAAAGCGCGAATCATCTCTCACCAAACTTTTACTAACACGAGATTAGCAAAGGGAGCCCAAAGGGTGCCACGCTTGGTTCTGAACTGGCCTTTTCTACTCTCGTCATACATGGTTGACGTCACCGTGTGGTTGGCGATCGGAAATTCCGACAACTTTGTGCAACCATGTGTACGCAAAACAAGTTTGAGCCAACATCCATCGGAAAAAATCCTAGGATTTTGTTGTCGGAATGTCCAAACAAAGTCCGACCGTGTGTACGGGGCATAAGTGGTCTTGCTATGCAAGAACACTCAATACTAGAAAAGCTACCATTTCTGGGGAAATTGTGTGAAGTGTTCTTGCCTCCACCAGTAGTCTACAACTGGAGTGGGCGGAGTAACTGGGAGGAGTGGCTTGAGTAACTGTTGTGTGGTTGGAGTGGGCAAAGTAACTGTGAAAAGGTTGGACTGGGCAGAGTAATTTTATGGAATGGGCAGAGTAACTGTGTGGAGTGTTTGGAGTGAGTAAAGATAGTAAACATTACACTAACCTAACCAATTGATTGATCAAGTTTAAAAAGTGCACATGACAAGCTTGATAGAGTGAGAAATGCATTTCAACTTCTATTTATTTATATAGCACATTTAATTGCAACGTTGTTGCCCAAAGTCCTTCACAATTATATTAAAACATACATTTATAAAAACATTAGCAGCATTATCAAGCCTAGCAGATGAAGGTATGACCACATGCATTTGGGGGGTCTCAGCATCTTGACGTAGAATGGAGGTGAAGGTGTGCTATCTGTTTGATGATAATCAGTAGGGATGAGCTGAACTGTTCGGTTCACACCAGAACATGAGAACAGGCAAAACATTTGTTTGAACACGCAAACACCGTTAAAGTCTATGGGACTCAAACATGAATAATCAAAAGTGCTACATTTAAAGGCTTATATGCAAGTTATTGTCATAAAATGTGTTTGGGGACCTGGGTCCTGCCCCAGGGGACATGGATCAATGCAAAAAAAGTTTTAAAAACGGCTGTTTTTTCGGGAGCAGTGATTTTAATAATTCTTAAAGTGAAACAATAAAAGTGTAATATTGCTTTAAATTTCATACCTGGGGGGTGTCTATAGTATGCCTGTAAAGGGGCGCATGTTTCCCGTGTTTAGAACAGTCTAACAGCAAAATGACATTTCAAAGGAAAAAAAGTCATTTAAAACTGCTCGCGGCTATTAATGAATTGTCGGTCCGACAATACACATAAAAGTTCATTGATAAAAACAGCATGAGAATTCCTCACAGGGGAACCCCGAACCAAATTTTTTAAAAAAAATGGCGTGGGGGTCCCCCTAAATTTCATACCAGGCCCTTCAGGTCTGATATGGATATTAACCACTTCCCTACCCACATATAGTCATATGACGTCCTGGGATGGGATCTCCCATCCTGGGTGGACGTAATATGATGTCCTGGGATTCCCGGCCATCTAGGGGGCGCGCGCACGCCGTCGGGGACGTGCGTGCACACCCACCGCATTGCTCGGGACCCGGTGCGTGTGCCCAGCGGCCACGATGTCCGCCGGGCACACGCGATTGCCCGTTAACCGGGCCGGACCATGGATCTGTGTGTGTAAACACACAGATCCACAGCCTGTCAGGTGAGAGGAGAGCGATCTGTGTTCCCAGAACACTGATCGGTCTCCTCCCCTTGTACGTCCCCTCCCCCTACAGTTAGAAGCATTCCCTAGGAAACATATTAACCCCTCCCCACCCCCTAGTGGTTAACCCCTTCACTGCCTGTCACATTTACACAGTAATCAATGCAATTTTATAGCATTGATCGCTGTATAAATGTGAATGGTCCCAAAAATGTGTCAAAAGTGTCCGATGTGTCGCAGTCACGAAAAAAAAATCGCGATCGCCGCTAAAAAGATAAATAATTTTTTTTTTTTTAAAAATGCCATAAATCTATCCCGTATTTTGTAGATGCTATAACTTTTGCGCAAACCAATCAATATACACTTATTGAGATTTTTTTTTACCAAAAATATGTAGAAGAATACGTATCGGCCGAAACTGAGGAAAAAATTTGTTTTTTAAAAAAAAAAATGGGATATTTATTATAGCAAAAAGTAAAAAATATTGTGTTTTTTTCAAAATTGTCGTTCTTCTTTTGTTTATAGTGCAAAAAATAAAAACCGCAGAGGCGATCAAATACCACCAAAAGAAAGCTCTATTTGTGAGGAAAAAAGGATTTTTTTTGGGTACAACGTTGCACGACCGCGCAATTGTCGTTTAAAGTGCGACAGCGCTGAAAACTAAAAATTGGCCAGGGAAGGAAGGGGGTGAAAATGCCCTGTATTGAACTAGTTAAGGGCAACCCCGGCCAAAATTAAAAACAAAAAAATGTCATGGGGTCCCCCCAAAAATCCATACCAGACCCTTATCTGAGCACGTAACCTGGCAGGCCACAGGAAAAGAGGGGGGACAAGAGAATGCCCCCCCTCCTAAACCAGGCCACATGCCCTCAACATTGGGTGGGTGCTTTGGGGTAGCCCCCCAAAGCACCTTGTCCCCATATTGATGGGGACAAGGGCCTCATCCCCACAACCCTTGCCCGGTGGTTGTGGGGGTCTGCGGGCTGGGGGCTTATCGGAATCTGGAAGTCCCCTTTAACAAGGGGACCCCCAGATCCTGGCCCCCCACCCTGAGTAAAATGGTAAGGGGGTACTCCCTACCATTTCACAAAAAAACTGTCAAAAATGTTAAAAATGACAGTTTTTGACAATTCCTTTATTTAAAGTCTTCTTTTTTCCATCTTCTTTCTTCTATCTTCTTTCTTCTATCTTCCTTCGGTTTCTTCCACCATCCATTGACCAATTCCATCACAAAAATGACGATATTTCATGAACCATTTGGCGAAACGTTCCACAAAGTAATAGCACACCAATCGGTACAATCCACGCGTTTTGGTATATTACTGTCTATGTAGTGTAAAAGCTGTGGGTGGAGTTAGGGTGGTAAATTTGGCTATAATAAGAACTAGAAAATGCATTTCCTGGGGAAAATGCGTGGGAATGCTGAATAGCAGGATTGCTAAAACGGCCCCCAGCAAAACTGCCCCCATTATATTGCCATTAAAACTGCCCCATGAGGAGTGCCCCATCAAAATTGTCCCCATCAAAACTGCCCCATCATATTGCCACCATCAAAACTGCCCCATCAGAATTGTCGCATCAAAGCTGCCCCATCATATTGCCACCATCAAAACTGCCCCATCAGAATTGTCCCATCAAAACTGCCCCATCATATTGCCACCATCAAGACTGCCCCATCATATTCCTCTATTATAAATCAGTACATGGTGTGTCTGTCCCCTCCCAGCCACCCCCCCTGTGTATAACAGAAGCTTTGTTAACCATGGCAACAAAAGCAACACAGTACACTCTGTTTAATGGCAGAAATTCACTAAACAAAAAGTTTTTCACAAAAACTGTAAAAGATATCAAACTGAAAAGATATAGACAGATAGCTGAATATTTTGTGAACATTTTAAAGTTTGTTTGGCGTCTGTAGGTGAAAGTATGAAGGAGCTGAAACTTTTGGGAGCGGAAGAAGATTTTAAGGATCTGAAGCATGCTCCTATTGACTTCAATGTTAAAACAAAGTGTTAAAAAGCTTAATATTTTAAAACGTATAAAAAGTAGAAAAAAAGTTGAAAAAGTCCCATCGTCAGCTGAAAGAGACGAACATTTTAATAGTTGAATGGTTTTAATAGCTGAAAGTATGCAGAAGTTACGCAGAGCCAAAAACGTACGGAATAAAATTAAATAATAAAAATAAACTAGAAAATGCATTTCCTGGGGAAAATGCGTGGCAATGCTGAATAGCTGAATTGCTAAAACAGCCCCCAGCAAAACTGCCCCCATCATATTGCCATCAAAACTGCCCCATCAGAATTGCCCCATAAAAATTGTCCCCATCAAAACTGCCCCATCATATTGCCACCATCAAAACTGCCCCATCAGAATTGCCCCATCAAAACTGCCCCATCAGAATTGCCCCATCAAAACTGCCCCATCATATTGCCACCATCAAAACTGCCCCATCAGAATTGCCCCATCAAAACTACCCCATCATATTGCCACCATCAGAATTGCCCCATCAAAACTGCCCCATCATATTCCTCTATTATAAACCAGTACATGGTGTGTCTGTCCCCTCCCCCAGGCTCTGTAATCAGAGCTGAGATGCTCCAGCCACCTCCCCCCTGTGTACAACAGAAGCTTTGGTAACCATGGCAACAAAAGCAACACAGTACACTCTGATTAATGGCTAAAATTTCCTGAAATGACCTCTAAACAAAAAGCTTTTTCACAAAAAATAGCTGAATACTTTGTGAACATTTTAAAGTTTGTTTGGCGTCTGCAGGTGAAAGTATAAAGGAGCTGAAACTTTTGGGAGCGGAAGAATATTTTAAGGATCTGAAGCATGCTCCCATTGACTTCAATGTTAAAAAAAAGTGATAAAAAGCTTAATATTTTAAAAAGTATAAATGGTAGAAAAAAAGTTGAAAAAGTCCCATCATCAGCTGAAAGAGACGAACATTTTAATAGTTGAATGGTTTTAATAGCTAAAAGTATGCAGAAGTTACGCAGAGCCAAAAAACATACGGAATAATAAATAAAGAAATAATAAAAACTAGAAAATGCATTTCCTGGGGAAAATGCGTGGGAATGCTGAATAGCTGAATTGCTAAAACGGCCCCCAGCAAAACTGCCCCATAAGAATTGCCCCATCAAAATTGTCCCCATCAAAACTTCCCCATCATATTGCCACCATCAATACTGCCCCATCAGAATTGCCCCATCAAAACTGCCCCATCATATTGCCACCATCAAAACTGCCCCATCTTATTGCCACCATCAAAACTGCCCCATCAAAACTGCCCCATCATATTGCCACCATCAAAACTGCTCCATCAAAATTGTCCCCATCAAAACTGCTCCATCAGAATTGTCCCCATCAAAACTGCCCCATAATATTGCCACCATCAGAATTGCCCCATCAAAACTGCCCCATCATATTCCTCTATTATAAGTCAGTACATGGTGTGTCTGTCCCCTCCCCCGGGCTCTGTAATCAGAGCTGAGATGCTCCAGCCACCTCCCCCTGTGTATAACAGAAGCTTTGGTAACCATGGCAACAAAAGCAACACAGTACACTCTGTTTTTAATGGCTAAAATTTCCTGAAATGACCACTAAACAAACAGCTTTTTCACAAAAACTGTAAAAGATATCAAACTGAAAAGATATAGCCAGATAGCTGAATATTTTGTGAACATTTTAAAGTTTGTTTGGCGTCTGTAGGTGAAAGTATGAAGGAGCTGAAGATTTTAAGGATTTCAAGCATGCTCCCATTGACTTCAATGTTAAAAAAAGTGTTAAAAAGCTTAATATTTTAAAAAGTATAAATTGTAGAAAAAAAGTTGAAAAAGTCCCTTCATCCTGGCAATATATGCAATATTCATTACAAAAATGGGGTTTTGGACCCCACTTTTTAACATGGATCAAAGCATTATATAATAAACCCAAAGCCTATATAAAATATGCTGGATACAAATCTGAAGCCTTTAATATCGAAAGAGGTACCCGACAGGGTTGCCCATTATCTCCCTTATTATTTGCCCTTATACTCGAAACCATTGCCCAATACATCAGAACAAACCAAACTATAACTGGCATTGAAGTAGGAGGTATTACACACAAATTATGTATATTTGCAGACGATATATTACTTTTTCTATCATCACCACAGGTCTCTGGTCCTAACTTAATACCAGCTCTTGATGGATTTGCAGCCCTATCCGGCCTTATGATTAATCCTAAGAAATGCCTAGTGCTTAATATTTCACTCACAAACATGGAATTGATCCCAGCTAGGGCTGCACTCCCATTCACATGGGCAGAAAAATCAATCCCATATCTTGGAATTCATTTAACAGCATCTCATTCTGACTTATTCTCAACCAATTATCCTCCTGTATTAAGACAGATCACAAATCTAATAAAACAATGGTCGCAACTTCCTTTATCCTGGATAGGGAAGATTAATGCAATCAAAATGACTATTCTACCCAAATTGCTTTATCTATTCAGAGTCCTACCTATTCCAATTCCTTCCTATTTTTTGAGAATAGTACAAAAAAGAGCAACTTCGTTTATATGGGGCTCTTCTAAACCACGTATACCTATACACACACTACATCTTCCCAAAAATAAAGGAGGCCTGGGATACCCTAATTTTACTAACTACTACAGAGCAGCACATTTGGCCAGTCTGTCCAAATACCATGCAAAACAGGAAATCCCATTATGGGTATTTATAGAGGCTTCAGAAAATGACCCTCTATTAATATCAAATTTATTATGGCTTGATCCTAAAGACCGCTTTAAAATTCATAATCCCATAACTAAACACTTCTTATCTCTCTGGGATAAACTAAAAACCAAATATCAGTTACAATCTCCACACAATCCTCTCCTTTCTTTTATCAGAAATCCGGCCTTTTATCCGGCATGGATCTACCCAAATTCTTTTAAAGCTTGGACAACATCAGGCATTCAGACACTAAATGACTTCATAGCATCTAAATCATTCCTTTCATTCCCATCGCTTAGAGAAAAATATGATCTACCAAACTCTGAGATATTTAGATATCTCCAAATCAAAAATTTCTATACACCATTCCTAAAGGGGGATACACCATTATCCCAATTATCCATTTTTGAATTAATCTGTACAAAAGATCCATTTGCTAAAGGTACAATTTCATCACTTTATAATCAATTATATGGAGTAGCAAATCATAATAGACCCTCTTACGTTCAGAGGTGGGAGGAGGACCTGGGACAAACTTTAGAAGACACGGACTGGTCTAACATATGGCTCACATCTAAGTCATCTTCACCCAACATCTTAGCACTGGAGACAAATTATAAAGTCCTAACTCGCTGGTACCTTGTACCCGCTAGAGTGGCAAAATATTCAACTAATACCTCAGCTCTTTGTTTTCGAGGATGCCCAGAAATAGGCACATATTTACACATATGGTGGACGTGCCCAGTAATCCAAACCTTCTGGAAGGAAGTCTTCGTGATTGCATCTAAAATATTTAAAAAAATAATACAACCAGATCCATATTTAACTTTACTTAATCTAAAAACCGGAATGGTTAACACTCTCTCAATTCAAACTTATGATCCAACTAATAACTATAAAATTAACTATAAACTATACTATTAACTATTAACTATAAATTATATCTCCACATACCTTAAAACTGAACATTGCATGACTGCAAAAAAGCTTATTGGGTAAACCTGCGTTTATATCTCCACATACCTTAAAACTGAACATTGCATGACTGCAAAAAAGCTTATTAAGTAAACCTGCGTTTATATCTCCACATACCTTAAAACTGAACATTACATGACTGCAAAAAAGCTTATTGGGTAAACCTGCGTTTATATCTCCACATACCTTAAAACTGAACATTGCATGACTGCAAAAAAGCTTATTGGGTAAACCTGCGTTTATATCTCCACATACCTTAAAACTGAACATTGCATGACTGCAAAAAAGCTTATTGGGTAAACCTGCGTTTATATCTCCACATACCTTAAAACTGAACATTGCATGACTGCAAAAAAGCTTATTGGGTAAACCTGCGTTTATATCTCCACATACCTTAAAACTGAACATTGCATGACTGCAAAAAAGCTTATTGGATAAACCTGCGTTTATATCTCCACATACCTTAAAACTGAACATTGCATGACTGCAAAAAAGCTTATTGGGTAAATCTGTTTGTCACCACTGTTTCAACTCCATCTGTAGCCATGCTCACATTATTTCAATGTTTATTTAGCCATTAAGTCTTACCTAAATCATGGGTTGCCTTATCTTTACAATTTTGGCCTTTTAGTCCCCTTGCAGTTTGATTATGGTGTGAAAGTTATGCCCTGCTAGCTGTGTTGCTAATATGCCCTCCTAATTGATTAATTGCCAGATTCAACCCACACCCAACACACAGTATAAAAACAAGGCCTTCCTTACGGGGGAACACATACAGGGGGCTGCACATACAGGGGGTTCTTCCAAAGAAGTGGCGTTCTTAAAATAAGTGGCACTTCTGCTCTTACACTTCAGCGATTTGCACAAAGCAAACTATAAAAGACTGCAGGTGACCCCATTTCCTAATTTTATCATCTTCCTCTCTGAAACATGCACTCTTTACCTCTCCTCCTTTTCACAATTGCTGCCTCTCTCCTCAAACTCCCTTTTCTACATCCCTCTGCTCCACCCCACAACCTGTACATATCATTCCTCTTCTTGCCAACACCAGCCTCACTCTCTCCTGCGCCCTCTGGAACGCCCGCTCTGTCTGCAACAAACTCACTGCTGTTCATGACCTCTTTGTCACTAATTCCTTTAATCTACTTGCTCTCACAGAAACCTGGCTCCACGAATATGACACCCCTTTCTCCTGCTTCCCTCTCCCAGGGTGGCCTTCACTGGACTCACTCCCCCAGGCCTAATGGACGCAAGGGAGGTGGAGTGGGATTCCTCCTATCCCCCCAGAGCACCTTCCAGGTTATTCACCCTCCTCCCTCTTTTTCACTCTCATCATTCGAAGCCCACTGTATACGTCTATTCTCTCCCACTTCCCTAAGAATTGCTGTGATCTACTGGCCCCCTGGACCATTATCGACTTTCCTTGATGAGTTTTCTGCCTGGCTACCCTACTTTCTCTCTTCGGAAATTCCCACAATCCTTCTCGGTGATTTCAACATCCCTGCTAATACAAACATTCCTGCTACTTCTAAACTTCTTAGTCTAAGATCTTCATTTGACCTGAAGCAATGGGTACAGGCTTCTACTCACTCTGATGGCAACACCCTTGACCTTGTATTCTCTTACCTATGCACTCCATGCAACTTCTCAAACAATCCTTTTCCTCTCTCCGACCACCACCTTATTAGTTTCTCTCTCCCCCTGTCTTCCACCACCTTTCCCTCCAATCGCCTAACCGTCACCCGTAGAAACTTTCGCAACTTCAACTCCTCTCTCCTCTACTCTGCTACCGACCACCTCTATGACAAAATCTCCCCCCTGTCCTGCCCCAACCAAGCCATATTCATCTACAATAAATCTCTGTCCTCCACCCTGGACAAGCTCGCTCCCCTCACTACACGCAGAATCAGGCCTCGACCCCTACAACCCTGGCAAACAGATGACATTAAAATTCTCAAAAAACGTAGTCGCGCTCTTGAGCGTCTGTGGCACAAGACCAAGTCTCTCAAAGACTTCAACCAATACAAATCTGCCCTCCAAAAATACTATTCTTTCCTCCACACTGCCAAGCAAACCTATTTTACAACTCTTATTAATACCTTCTCATCCAATCCCCGTAAACTCTTCTCTACCTTCAACTCTCTACTTTGTCCTCCACCGCCTCCCCCCACTGATTTACTCACTGCCCAGGAAATCGCTAATCACTTCAAAAACAAGATTGATACAATCCGTGATGAAATCTCCACTCTACAGGTATCTCCCCCAGCTAAGACCCCATGTCAACAGATACAACTGACACTACCTCTATTCAAATCTACTACTCCAGACGAAGTTGCTAAACTCCTTTCTATCGCCCACCTAACTACCTGTCCCCTGGACCCTGTTCCCTCTCAAATGCTACGGTCACCCTCTGACCCCATCCTACACTCTCTAACCCACATCTTCAATCTCTCCCTCACCTCTGGCGTCTTCCCCGATGCTCTAAAACATGCACTGGTCACTCCCATACTCAAAAAACCATCCTTGGACCCTACCAATCTTAACAACCTACGCCCTATCTCCCTGCTCCCCTTTTCCTCTAAACTCCTTGAACGCCTGGTTTACAACCAACTGAGTGACCACCTCATTAAAAACAACCTTCTTGATCCCCTTCAATCTGGATTTCGCCCTCAACACTCCACAGAAACTGCTCTTTTAAAACTCACAAATGACCTACTAACTGCAAAAACCAACGGACACTATTCTGTACTCCTACTTCTGGATCTTTCAGCTGCCTTTGACACGGTTGACCACCCCCTCCTCCTCAAAAAACTTCACTCCATCGGTCTCCGTGACTGTGCTCTTCAGTGGCTCTCATCCTACCTATCCCAACGCACCTTCAGTGTCACTTACAATTCTACTTCCTCCACTCCTCTTCCCTTCTCTGTCGGGGTCCCCCAAGGTTCTGTTCTTGGACCTCTTTTATTTTCAATCTACACCTCTTCCCTGGGTCAGCTGATAGCCTCTCATGGCTTTCAATATCATTTCTATGCTGATGACACACAAATCTATCTCTCCACCCCTCAACTCACTCCATCAGTCTCCTCACGCATCACTAACTTACTAACCGACATATCTGTATGGATGTCACACCACTTCCTCAAACTCAACTTGTCCAAAACCGAGCTTATAATATTTCCTCCCCCACGTGCCTCTTCCCCTGACTTCTCTGTGAAGAGCAATGGCAAAACCATCCACCCGTCCCCACATGTCAGGGTGCTAGGTGTTATCCTAGATTCTGAACTCTCCTTTCAGCCCCACATCCAATCACTTTCCAAAGCTTGCCGCCTCAACCTCCGCAACATCTCTAAACTACATCCCTTTCTAACCAGTGAAACTACAAAGCTCCTGATTCACTCCCTGGTTATCTCTCGCCTTGACTACTGCAACTCACTCCTCATTGGCTTACCTTTAAATAGACTATCCCCCCTTCAGTCCATCATGAATGCTGCTGCCAGACTCATCCACCTTACAAACCGATCAGTGTCTGCTACCCCTCTCTGCCAATCCCTTCATTGGCTACCACTCGCCCAACGAATTAAATTCAAAATACTAACAATAAGTTACAAAGCCATCCACAACTGTGCCCCCAGCTACATCACTAACCTAGTCTCAAAATACCAACCTAAACGCCATCTCCGTTCCTCCCAAGATCTCCTGCTCTCTAGCTCCCTCATCACCTCCTCCCATATCCGCCTCCAGGACTTCTCCCGAGCCTCACCCATCCTCTGGAATTCCCTACCCCAATCTGTCAGACTGTCTCCAAATTTATCCACTTTTAGGCGATCCCTGAAGACTTTCCTCTTCAGAGAAGCCTATCCTGCCTCCATCTAACAACTGCATTATTTTCTCCATTAGCTCATCCCCCACAGCTATTACCCTTTTGTATAACTTGACCCTCCCTCCTAGATTGTAAGCTCTAACGAGCAGGGCCCTCTGATTCCTCCTGTATTGAATTGTATTGTACTTGTACTGTCTGCCCTAATGTTGTTGTAAAGCGCTGCGTAAACTGTCGGCGCTATATAAATCCTGTATAATAATAATAATAATAAATAACGGCTGCAAAACAAACAGTGGCCAAGGCATGGAAATCTCCTGCATTGGTACTAGCAGAAACAATTCACAGAATGAATAATACAATGTCCCATGCTAAGATGGTAGCCATCGATCAAAATCAAATTCCAAAATTTGAAAAACTTTGGCATCCTTGGATAAAACAACAGTTCCTGTCAAACTTCAATGACTCTGTCCTATTGCCATGGTAACAGATTAAATGACTTACAGTGACACCCATTCTAAGGCTTCAAAGAGAACTAAAAAGAATAATAAACTGACGAGCGGGACAACCTTGTGGACCATACCTCTACCTTTCAACCCTTTTTCTTCTTTCTCTTTCCTTTTCTCCACCTTACGATTAAAGCTCATTATCAGAATTTATTTGACCTATATACACTCTACTTGTAAAAAATATGTATAGTAGGTATAAATCATTTAAATACCTACAAAAGTAACTAAGGAAATTATATATATCTTTAATTTAGGTTTACGTGAACCCAATGTTTAATATTTGAAATTTCATGATATTTACCTATATAAACCCTACTGTAAAACAATGAGCTTACTTTATAGATCCTTGTAAACTTACTTTATGTGTCTTTATAACATTGTATACTCAATAAACTTCTTTTGACAAGGAAAAAGTCCCTTCATCAGCTGAAAGAGACAAACATTTTAATAGTTGAATGGTTTCAATAGCTGAAAGTATGCAGAAGTAACGCAGAGCCAAAAAACGTACGGAATAAAATTAAACAAAATTAAAAATAAATAAAATCGAATAACAATAGTGAGACTGCTAAAGCAGTCCCACTAATAAATAAAATTGAATAACAATAGTGGGACTGCTAAAGCAGTCCCACTAACTAGAAAATGCATTTCCTGGGGAAGATGAGTGGGAATGCTGAATAGCTGAATTGCTAAAATGCCCCCCATCAAAATTGCCCCATCAAAATTGTCCCCATCAAAACTGCCCCATCATATTGCCACCATCAAAACTGCCCCATCAGAATTGCCCCATCAAAACTGCCCCATCATATTGCCACCATCAAAACTGCCCCAACAGAATTGCCCCATCAAAACTGCCCCATCATATTGCCACCATCAAAACTGCCCCCATCATATTGCCACCATCAAAACTGCCCCCATCATATTGCCATCAAAACTGCCCCATCAGAATTGCCCCATCAAAACTGCCCCATCATATTGCCACCATCAAAACTGCCCCATCAAAACTACCCCCATCAAAACTGCCCCTATCAAAACTGCCCCATCATATTGCCACCTTTAAAACTGCTCCATTAAAGTTGTCCCCATCAAAACTGCCCCATCAGAATTGCCCCATCAAAACTGTCCCATCAGAATTGCCCCATCAAAACTGCCCCATCATATTCCTCTATTATAAATCACTACATGGTGTGTCTGTCCCCTCCCCCGGGCTCTGTAATTAGAGCTGAGATGCTCCAGCCACCTCCCCCCCTGTGTATAACAGAAGCTTTGGTAACCATGGCAACAAAAGCAACACAGTACACTCTGTTTAATGGCAAAAATTTCCTGAAATGACCACTAAACAAACAGCTTTTTCACAAAAACTGTAAAAGATATCAAACTGAAAAGATATAGCCAGATAGCTGAATATTTTGTGAACATTTTAAACTTTGTTTGGTGTCTGTAGGTGAAACTTTTGGGAGTGGAAGAAGATTTTAAGGATCTGAAGCATGCTCCCATTGACTTCAACGTTAAAAAAAAGTGTTAAAAAGCTTAATATTTTAAAAAGTATAAATAGTAGAAAAAAAGTTGAAAAAGTTCCATCATCAGCTGAAAGAGACGAACATTTTAATAATTAAATGGTTTTAATAGCTGAAAGTATGCAGAAGTTTTGCAGAGCCAAAAAACGTACGGAATAAAATTAAGTAAAACTAGAAAATGCATTTTCTGGGGAAAATGCGTGGGAATGCTGAATAGCTGAATTGCTAAAACGGCCCCCAGCAAAACTGCCCCTATCATACTGCCACCAAAACTACCCCATCAGAATCGCCCCATCAAAATTGTCCCCATCAAAACTGCCCCATCATATTGCCACCATCAAAACTGCCCCATCAAAACTACCCCCATCAAAACTGCCCCTATCAAAACTGCCCCATCATATTGCCACCTTTAAAACTGCTCCATTAAAGTTGTCCCCATCAAAACTGCCCCATCAGAATTGCCCCATCAAAACTGCCCCATCAGAATTGCCCCATCAAAACTGCCCCATCATATTGCCACCATCAAAACTGCCCCATCAGAATTGCCCCATCAAAACTGCCCCATCAGAATTGCCCCATCAAAACTGCCCCATCATATTCCTCTATTATAAATCAGTACATGGTGTGTCTGTCCCCTCCCCCGGGCTCTGTAATCAGAGCTGAGATGCTCCAGCCACCTCCCCCCTGTGTATAACAGAAGCTTTGGTAACCATGGCAACAAAAGCAACACAGTACACTCTGTTTAATGGCAAAAATTTCCTGAAATGACCACTAAACAAACAGCTTTTTCACAAAAACTGTAAAATATATCAAACTGAAAAGATATAGCCAGATAGCTGAATATTTTGTGAACATTTTAAAGTTTGTTTGGCGTCTGTAGGTGAAAGTATGAAGGAGCTGAAACTTTTGGGAATGGAAGAAGATTTTAAGGATCTGAAGCATACTCCCATTGACTTCAACGTTAAAAAAAAATGTTAAAAAGCTTAATACTTTAAAAAGTATAAATAGTAGAAAAAAAGTTGAAAACATTCCATCATCAGTTGAAAGAGACGAACATTTTAATAGTTGAATGGTTTTAATAGCTGAAAGTATGCAGAAGTTATGCAGAGCCAAAAAACATATGGAATAAAATTAAATAAAACTAGAAAATGCATTTCCTGGGGAAAATGCGTGGGAATGCTGAATAGCTGAATTGCTAAAACGGCCCCCAGCAAAACTGCCACTATCATACTGCCATCAAAACTGCCCCATCAGAATCGCCCCATCAAAATTGTCCCCATCAAAACTGCCCCATCATATTGCCACCATCAAAACTGCCCCATCAGAATTGCCCCATCAGAATTGCCCCATCAAAACTGCCCCATCAAAACTGCCCCATCATATTGCCACCATCAGAATTGCTCCATCATATTGCCACCATCATAATTGCCCCATCAAAACTGCCCCATCATATTGCCGCCATCAAAACTGCCCCATCAAAACTGCCCCATCATATTTCCACCATCAAAACTGCCCCCATTATATTGCCATCAAAACTGCCCCATCAGAATTGCCCCATCAAAATTGCCACCATCAAAACTGCCCCATCAGAATTGCCCCATCAAAACTGCCCCATCATATTGCCACAATCAAAACTGCCCCATCAGAATTGCCCCATCAAAACTGCCCCATCATATTGCCACCATCAAAACTTCCCCCATCAAAACTGCCCCATCAGAATTGCCCCATCAAAACTGCCCCATCATATTGCCACCATCAAAACTGCCCCATCAGAATTGTCCCATCAAAACTGCCCCATCATATTGCCACCATCAAAACTGCCCCATCAGAATTGCCCCATCAAAACTGCCCCATCATATTCCTCTATTATAAATCAGTACATGGTGTGTCTGACCCCTCCCCCGGGCTCTATAATCAGAGCTGAGATGCTCCAGCCACCTCCCCCCTGTGTATAACAGAAGCTTTGGTAACCATGGCAACAAAAGCAACACAGTACACTCTAATGGCTAAAATTTCCTGAAATGACCTCTAAACAAAAAGCTTTTTCACAAAAACTGTAAAAGGTATCAATCTGAAAAGATATAGCCAGATAGCTGAATATTTTGTGAACATTTTAAAGTTTGTTTGGCGTCTGTAGGTGAAAGTATGAAGGAGCTGAAACTTTTGGGAGCGAAAGAAGATTTTAAGTATCTGAAGCATGCTCCCATTAACTTCAGTGTTAAAAAAAGTGTTAAAAAGCTTAATATTTTAAAAAGTATAAATGGTAGAAAAAAAGTTGAAAAAGTCCCATCATCAGCTGAAAGAGACGAACATTTTAATAATTGAATGGTTTTAATAGCTAAAAGTATGCAGAAGTTACGCAGAGCCAAAAAACGTTTGGAATAAAATTAAATAATAAATAATAATAATAATAATAATCATAATAATAATAAAAATAAATAAAATTGAATAACAATAGTGGGACTGCTAAAGCATTCCCACTAATAAATAAAATCGAATAACAATAGTGGGACTGTTAAAGCAATCCCACTAATAAAATCGAATAACAATAGTGGGACTGCTAAAGCAGTCCCACTAATAATAATATATATGTGAGATAACAGTGTCTATGCAAGAAAACTTAATAAAAGAAAAAAAAAAAAGCACTAACGTTATCCCTTATCGCCAAACTTCAGTTCTTATAAATCTCCATAGGTGACGCTTTAACATTTTTTACAGGTTACATGTTTAGGGTTACAGAGGAGGTCTAGTGCTAGAATTATTGCTCTCACTCTAACAATCATGGCATATGTAACTTGTGTGTATCTGGCTCTGATACTAGCCAGTGCCTCACCATCCACTGAACTCACTGCACGTTCCTGGTTCACCACTATGTGCTCCAGTCATCCACATGCATTAGTGATAATCCCCTCATTCGATGTGTTCTCACCTGGGGAATGAGACCAACCAATGGTCTATATGCACTTTTGTCCCTCTCTGGGGATCTATTTTACCTATTTTATGCTGTTTCACTCCTTTGCTGGCGGTCCTGAGATTAGAATCCTCCTTTTCTTACACTTATCTCTATATGCCCAAATCATAAAGAGAGAAAGCTGGACACAGTGCTTTATCTTTTAAAACAACCAGTTTATTAAATTTTAAGTTTAAAAACACTCACATTTTCCTGGTGCTTAGAGTGCACCAAACTGTAAAAGGCATTCAGTCCTTACAGTACGGGTATAAGACAATCAGACAGTATTTCCAAGGTATGCTCACAATGCGCGCCTCAGCATAACGACAGATTGGCCCCTCTCCTACATGTTACGCCACAGAGTCATGTGGCTTCCTCACCTGCCTGGACCACACACATTACTTTGCAAACTGCATCAATCTACCATGAATTGTGTAAATTTGCAAAGCAATGTGAGTGGGGAAGGCCTATCTGTGTAGAGATATAGCAGCTCAGAGCCACAGGTCCTGATGATCTTCTTCTAGTTCTAGCTGTATGGCTCTTTCAGGGAAGCAGAGTAATATTCTGTGATTCACAGAACTCTCCCTGCCTGCACCTCTCTATCAAAGCAGAGAAGGAGGAGGCGTGGGATATACACACTCTGGCGGTAGGCTGAACAGCTGATTTCTGGAGGCTCATATTCCCCAGGAATTCTACAATGTCCCGAGATGAATCAAGGTAAATGGTTCCTCATCCTGTAATTTCAACTTTTTTACTTTCTCAGTAATTTCACCACTTGGTGACGTAAACAGGTGACCCCGCCATCTCTGATGCCACGGGGAAGCCATGGGGAAGCTCCCTCAGAGGGGGCCGCTTAGATATATAAGAGCTGTCACAGCGAAGACACATCAGACGGTGGGAGCCTCCCATGAAGACGGGTCGGTTGTGGCTTTTTCTTTTTTTTTCTTTTTCAGGGTCCTTCGTGAGACATTTTTATTCTTTTATTTTTTAATAAAGGACTTGTCCCAAGCTGTCTCTTGTCTTTTTTACTATTTTGACACTTTTTTGTGAAATGGTAGGGGTACATTTGTACCCCGTTACCAATTCACATGGGGGAGACTGGGATCTGAGGGTCCCCTTGTTAAAGGGGGCTTCCAGGTTCCGATAAGGCCCCTGCCCACAGACCTTCACAACCACCGGGCAAGGATTGTGGGGATGAGGCCCTTGTCCCCATCAACATGGGGACAAGGTGCTTTGGGGGGCTACCCCAAAGCACCCTCCCCATGTTGAGGGCATGTGGCCTGGTACGGTTCAGGAGGGGGGGCTCTCTCTCATCCCCCCTCTTTTCCTGAGGCCTGCCAGGTTGTGTGCTCATATAAAGAGAACAGTGCGGCGCTGGATATATATCTCAAAATGAAGAATGTGTTAAATCAAATATCGATACAAAAAAAATCTTGACAACAATTAGTGACAACTAATGAATATTATATCAACCAGTATACGGTTAATCAAGCATGGTAGATTATATAACAGTGAAGAACAATAAATATATACGGGTGAAGATAAGAAAAATAAAGTCCCAAAAAAACAATGGTGTTCCAATATGGAATCCTCGATCTATATTCCACTGCAGGTGCTGCCCACCACCTAGTGAATAGTATTGGAGGCTTACCAGAAGGCCTGTGACCGCCCTTATTCAGGGGTTCAAAACAGGCTCAGTAGAGAAATGCAGACCTCAGAAAGTATCCCGAAGGGAGCTCTGTGGATGTTCCTCCAGCTTCCTTACAGGAAGTCTAGCCTGCGACACCAAGGTATTCTCCAAAGGATGCTAATCCGGGAGCGTTCCTCATATAGCAATCAAGGTTTTGTCTCCAGCGGAATCCAGCAAGGGTTATCTGTGTGCATCCACACAACTCCGACAAAAAGTCTACACACCCCAGGCCTACACCATAGCTCTCAGAGAACCGTATACTGGTTGATATAATATTCATTAGTTGTCACTAATTGTTGTCAAGATTTTTTTTGTATCGATATTTGATTTAACACATTCTTCATTTTGAGATATATATCCAGCGCTGCACTGTTCTCTTTATATCTACTTTTTGTGCCCTCATATCGGGGTTATAGTGTTCAGCAGCAGGATTCCTTTCATGGTTTTTATTTGTCATTTATTTATATTAACACTTTTTCCACATATAGTATATGCACCTAGCGCAAATCTTTTTTTGTTATACTACAGGTTGTGTGCTCGAATAAGGGTTTGGTATGGATTTTGGGGGGACCCCTACACCATTTTTTTTTAATTTTGGAGCAGGGTTCCCCTTAATTTTCATATCAGACCCAAAGGGCCTGGTATGGATTTTAGGGGGATCCCAACACAATTATGTTTTTTACATTTTGATTTGAGGTTCCCCTTATTATTCATACCAGACCCAAAGGGCCTGGTAATGGATGGGGGGGATCCCATGCTCTTTTTTCAATTATCTGTATCTATATTGCTGAGACCCGACAATTCATTACAGCCGCGATCAGTTTTAATTGACAATTTTTCCTTTAGAAATGTAATTTTGCTGTGGTACTGTTCTAAACACAGGAAAAATGTACCACTTTACAGGCATACTATAGACACCCCCCAGGCACAATATTTAAAGGAATATTTAATTTTTATTGTTTCATTTTAAGCATTAAAAATATCGTGACTCCTGAAAAAAAACGGCCATTTAAAAAAAAAAAATTGCATTGATACATGTCCCCTGGGGTAGGACCCAGGTCTCCAAACACTTTTTATGACAATAACTTGCATATAAGCCATTAAAATTAGCACTTTTGATTATTCATGTTCGTGTCCCATAGACTTTAACAGTGTTTTTTTCCTGTTCGCATGTTCTGCTGCAAACCAAACAGGAGGGTGTTCGGCTCATCCCTATTGCTGAGACTATCATCAACTGGGACCCCCAGGTCCTTTTCCATCCTAGATTCCCCCAGAGGTTCTCCCCCTAGTGTATAGATTGCATTCATATTTTTGCCACCCAAATGCATTATTTTACATTTTTCTACATTAAACCTCATTTGCCATGTAGTTGCCGATTTGTTCAGATCTTCTTGCAAAGTTTCCACATCCTGCGCAGAAGTTATTGCCCTGCTTAGCTTAGTATCGTCCGCGAATACAGAGATTGAACTGTTTACTCCATCCTCCAGGTTGTTTATGAACAAATCCTGATGCCAATGTCACTTTATAAGTGTTGATTTCATCTGGAAACATTTTTTTGGTGTAGGTTTCATGAGCACAATTAGAACCCAAGGACCAATTTTTCTGCACCTGTTTGACAGGTGCATGTCATTTACATTTTTGACAGCAAGGCCAATTCTTGCTTTCATCAAGAGTACCTCTATAGGGATACGGTGTGAAGGCACCACCAACACCCAAAGACCAATTTTTCCACACCTGTTTAACAGGTGCATGTCATTTCAGTTTTTGACAGCAAGACCAATTCTTAGTTTCATCAAGAGTACCTCTATAGGGTTATGGTGTGAAGGCACCACCAATACCCAAAGACCAATTTTTTTTTCACCTGTTACTTCTATGCAAAGTCTGCGAAATAGACACCAGAATTGATTCATAAAATCTCTAATCTTGATCAAAGGGCACTAAATTATGACCTCGTCATACAGATACAAAATAAAGAAAAATTGCAGGGATAATGTCATTTTTTTGGCTTTATAAATGTTATTTTTGCTGCAGCAGGTTCTATATATGGTACAGGTGTGCTACTTTACAGGCATACTAAGGGGACCCCCCAGACACTGTATTTAAAGGTATTTTTCTTTTTTTTTTGTTACTTGTCATTTTTATGGTTTCATTTTAAGCATCAGTAAATCACTGCTCATTTAAAAATTATGTTTTTTACAAACTTTGTGTTCATTGATACATGGCCCCAAGAGCAGTACCCAGACCCCCATATCCTTTGAATACCCAATTATTTGCATATAAGCCTTCAAAATGGGCACTTTTGAATTTTCCAGTTTGGGTCCCATAGACTTCAATGGGGTTTGTTAATCGTTTCCGAACTTTTGCGATGTTTGACTGTTCTGCCGCAAACTGATCCGGGGGTCATGTCTATATATGGGCTTCTACTATGGAGGCTCTCAAAATGTATAGAGTTAGGGCTGCAGATAATACTGAGGTGCCTTGTCCCAGCCTCTGCAGCTTATGCATGTATTAGCAAATGTGTGCAAAGTAAACCCTTGTTTTTAACCACTTCAGCCCTGGAAAATGTTTTTAATGACCAGGCCATTTTTTGCGATACGACACTGTGTCGATTTAACTGACAATTGCGCGGTCATGCGACGTTGTACCCAAACAAAATGTATGTCTGTTTTTCCCCACAAATAGAGCTTTCTTCTGATGGTATTTAATCACCTCTGTGGTTTTTATTTTTTGCGCAATAAACAAAAAAGCCAGACAATTTTGAAAAAAAAACAATATGTTGTACTTGTTGCTATAATAAATATCCCCCAAAAAATTAAAAAAACAAATTTCTTTATCAGTTTAGGCCGATATATATTTAGGCAATAAGTGTATATTGATTGATCTGCGCAAAAGTTATAGCGTCTACAAAATAGGGGGTAGATTTATGGCATTTTTATTTTATTTTATTTTTTTACTAGTAATGGAGGCAATCTGTGACTTTTATCAGGACTGAGACATTGTGGTGGACAAATTGGACACTTTTGATACTTTTTTGGGACCATTGACATTTATACAGTGAACAGTGCTATAAATAGTCATTGCGCCTGCCGGGGAAGCGCGAATCAGACTCCAGAGACATGCTGCAGGTGTGCGTGGGCACCTCCGGCGGTGCGCACATGCCTGCTACAGCGTCTTAAGGCTCGATTCACATCTATGCATATTGCTTTTGAGCGTTTCTGCAGTGTTTTTTGCGGTGCTTGCCGCATTTTTGAACAGTGTTTTTACAGCGTTTTTGTGGCATTTTTGCCACGTTTTGCGTTTTTTTTTACAGTTTTTTTATACTGTATACAGTGTAAAAAAAACGCAAAAAATTCAAAACATAGCAAAAACGCCGCAAAAACGCCATAAAAACGCTGTAAAAATGCTGTCCTTGCGTTTTTGATGCTGGTCCATTGAATTCTATTACATGCAAAACACTGCATTTTGCATGAAAAAAAGTCCCTGATCCTTTCCAAAAACACAGAGGCACAAAAATGCATGGATGTGAACATGTTCCATAGGAACCCATGTTAAAAAATTCCCATGCATTTCTGCAAAATGCATCAAAAAACGCATTAGTGTGAATGGAGCCTAAAGAGCCGACATACAGCTACGACAGCTCGCACAGGGGAGCCAACCTGTCGCAGTATAACTGGTCGGGAAGCGGTTAATGTGAATCTTAAGGCAGGATCATTTGGTTTGTTGCAGCTTGATTGGTAAGTTGAGCTGAGAATTTTTTTTTATTCCCACAGTAAAGCATGGAGGTATTATTACCCTATCACGGGGATGTTTCTCTGCAGCAGGGACTGGAGCATCTGACAGGATAAAAGGAAATATGGATGGGGCAAAATATTGTCAAATTCTTGAGGAAAATCTGCTGCCCTCTGCCACAAAGTTGTCAATGGGAAGAAGGTTTACCTTCCAACATGAATATATAAAGAAAAAATCTGTGCGCTGCCAAAAAATGTGATGAAACAAAAGTGTTAAACTGTGTTAATCTGCTGCAATCACTGAATGTGTGTTCCTCACATATAGTAACACATATAAAAATAAAGAGTGCTGATCTGATATACCAGTGTGTGCAATGAAAAATACTTTATATACACACATCTAAAAAAAGGAGAAGAAAAGAACTATTTAAATAAGGTACTAATACTCATAAAAAACTAAAAAAAAATCCAGTGATCCTAAATAAATACAATAAATGTCCAGTGCTGAAAAGTCCAAACAACACTATTACGCACTGCACTTGTTAGGAGCATCACCCAATATGGTTTTAAAATACCCGAATGCTCTATATCCGATAAAACTTGCGGTACTTGGCGACGGGGAGAAGCCTGCAGGACTTGAAGTTCTCAACAGGCATCTCCCCCCAGGCTCTGGGGATCATTATCCCAGAGACCTGTTCTGCCATCATCCAGGTCCTGCAGAAGGAGTATATGAAGGTAAGATTTTTATCCTTTAATATCACATTTTATTGTATTTAATGTTTGATAATATATTGTATTTCTTTCCTCATTCCCTAATTACCATGATTGTAATATGCTGTGAATGTCCCCTTTGTCCTCATGCATGCTGGATTTTTATGTAATTATTTTTGTTGTCCTTCATACATATTTGCCTTCACTTACCTCCCCAGCATGGTCTCCTGGCCCTATATTCACCTCATGTAGTCACTTAACAGTGTATTTTATCAGCTCCATAGTAGTGCTTTACCCCAAACACCCCCTAAAATGTTTTTAAATGTGATTTGTGCTTTAAATTCAGGCAGAGTGCCAGAGGCTTTTTTTAGGGGGTACCCAAATCATTTGGAACCCTCCCTCCCCCCAACTGCT
The DNA here is from genome assembly GCF_042186555.1 of Aquarana catesbeiana. Classification (NCBI taxonomy): domain Eukaryota; kingdom Metazoa; phylum Chordata; class Amphibia; order Anura; family Ranidae; genus Aquarana; species Aquarana catesbeiana. The sequence continues at coordinate 147,038,402 of NC_133334.1, forward strand.
AAGTCAGCTGATACCAATTCTCTATCTATCCGCAATCATCTATCTGCTGACTTTGCCAAACCCATACACACTATACCCATCTCTTTTGTGGTCAGATTTATGGATGAATTCCCCAAAGCATGTAGTGCAAGGCCCTGCCTGTATACTTTCAAATGGTACTGTTTAAAGTTTATAAATAAACACAAAATAAACACAAAACACAACAACTGGACATCCCAGAGATGGAACACTTTAGGTTACTCCAAATAAGACACTTTCTACATAAAATATGGATAGGGAAATCCACACCTCCTAGGTTCACCCCTTAGGAAACTTGGATAGGCCAGGCCACGAATCAGAGGGGTGGAATCTATGTCATATACCAATTTCTAGCTCAGCAGGAAGGTAAAACCCCATATATGACTGCTTGGGAGAATGATTTCCAAATCCAATGGGATCTTGATAAATGGCAGATATCCTTCTCCAGAGCCTATAAAGGGATTAAAAATATTTCCCTAATAGAATCAAATATCAAAGTGATAACCAGGTGGTATCTCACTCTTTCTAAATTGGCCCACATGTTCCCCTCTGTCAACCCCTGGTGTTTCTGAGGTTGTGATCTGAACAGCTCTATGGCCCACATATGGTGGGAATGTCCCAAAATTAGGTCATTCTGGAGGAGGATGTTTGCTCTAATTCACAAAGTGACAGATTAACAGATTCCTAGAACTCCCGCAGTGGCCCTCTTGAATGCAAATGTCCCAGGCGCTTCTAAATGGACCCGTAAATTATGTATATCAATATAGTTCGAAAGCTCTCATTCTACAGTTTTGCAACCTCCCATAGGAGACCTTAGGACATTAGCTCATATACACTTAACTACTGTGATGCTCTGTGTTTGACAATATTCTTGGCCGTGCTTCTGGGGTCTCGGGGGGTCTTCCTCAGCACAGTTTGTTCCCATTAGGGGTGCCGGGGGTGCCTCCCATGACAACTGGAGCTTGGCTTGGCATGGAAAAGAGTTACACTTGGCATCTTGTGGAAAACATTTGTTTTTTCGATCATAATATTTCTCGAGGATCCATACTCCTCAGTCACTTCATGGGCCCCTTCTATACCTACTAGAGGCTTTCTTTGTTTTGTTAGGTTTTGAAGAAACATTTTGTCTTTTTGCAACGTCTGTTCTTGTATTTGAATTGTTGAACTATCAATAAAAACTTTGAAAGTATAAAAATGCTTGCACAACCCTGTACTCTATGTATATCATTGTGGGTTGGTTTTTCCTTTCATGTTCCCTGTTCTGTAGGCCATGGGACAGGATGCATGACTTATGACTCATAACCAGATGATCTGTTGACTCCTGTAACCTCATGATAAATGTATTTTAGAGGTCACTGACTTGTGCCAATACATCATTTACTAACCACTCCCCCCTCCCCTCTTTCTATTGGTAAGTTGAACCCTATATAAGCTGTATACGCACCTAATAAAGGTAGACATTTTACAAATGCACAACCTGCTTCTCGTTTCATTCAGTGTCTCCAGATATCTGAGGGCCCTGACAGTGTACCTACAAGAAGGGTGGCCATCTAGAATACCTACTATTTCCTTTCAAATGGCTCTGATAAAGTCTTAGCCTTTTAAATTTAAAGAGAAAGGAAGGACAGACCACGCCTTAATAGACACACTCACAGGAGTGTACCATTGTAGGGTCTGTGGGAGACCCAAGTCTTTATTTAAGACTCCATATATTAGAAACTACAGTTGAGTATCCTTTTGGGAAGGGCATTTAGGTAAACGACAGCGCCCGCTAAAGCTTTGCTTCTGTTTCTGTTGCATAGAAGTAATAAGATAATTTGTTGTGTGGATAAACTGACTGTAAGGTAGGACAGTCAAAGTGGTCTACAGTATTTTGCATTATGGTTTAAAGGCAAGGAAAAGATATCCCTCCACCAAATCCTTTATCCTTAAAGGATAAATGCCTCAGTGTAGGAAGTTTGTGCAAATTAGTATTGCTACACTGGTAACTTATCTTGTGATTGCTGATTGGTATTGGTAGAGTACTTGCATTTTTTTTTGTTGTAGCAGCTTGGGGTTTCTATAATTTTATGCCCAGGTTGGCTTTAAGCGTTTTGGGAACACTGTGGAAAAGTGTACATGCCCATTGGAAGCTTGGTGCTTTTGGAATAAAGGTGATCAATCAGGTAGGTAGGAATTTTAGTCAGAAATAGGGACAAAGTAAATTAGAAATCTCCCTTGCTTATATCCAAATATTGTGATTGTGGTAAGTTCTTTTGTATGTATGTTTATATAAATCTGCTAAGTTTTCTTTAAAGAATGAAAGAAGGTATGAGGAAAATTTCAAATGTGGTTTTGTCATTGCTTAAGGTGTTAAAAAGACTAAAGAAATTAAGAAATGTTGTTGCTGTGGTGCATATGGGAGAAAGGGGTTTTGGCTACGCGATTTACATTTAGAACGGTTATTTATATTTTTTCTGAGTGTCAACAAATATCTTAAGAGAACAAAATAGACATACAGTATATAAAGAGAATAAATATCAAACGACCAGTCAGTACAGTAACACTACAGTAGTATGTGAGGTAAGTCTCCCCTTTACTAATATTTGTTTATAGAACTGTAATTGTTTGAAATACATGTTAAATACATGTTTTGATGACTCTTTGAAGGTAAAAATAATTGTATTTTGAAGGTTGCAAAAGAATGTGTTAGGTGTGCTGGGAGTTTGTGTAAGGAAAAGGAATGTTCTGAGAACACCTTACTGTGGTAAGGATACTATTATTTGTTTATAGAATTGTAATTGTTTGAAGTACATGTTAAATACATGTTTTGATGAGTCTTTGAAGGTAAAATAATAGTATTTTGAAGGTTAGAAAAGAATTTGTTAGGTGTACTGGGGGTTTCTGTAAGGAAAGGGAATGTTCTGAAAACACCCTACTGTGGCAAGGATAAAGTAAGTGAGTTTAAAGGTGTTTTTAATGAAAACATCCTACATTGTAGAGGGTAAAGCAAGTTAAGTTTTGAAGGTGAAGAGGAAGAGAGAAGTTGTTTATGAAGGAAAGGTAAATTAAAATACGAAAAAAGAGAGGGATTGCAGTGAAAAAGTTAATAGAACTTACCACTCCTAGGGCCAGGTAGAGCTCACATCTAGAAGCTTAGGAACACTGTGTCTGCAGTTAAATCCATTATCGAAGGTGAATTAGTATGCTACCTATATGTCTGCCAAACAGTTCAGAGACAAGATATGCAGGAGTAAAATGTAGTTTTAAAAACAGGAAATAACATTATGGAGCTTTTAGAGGTTTAAAGGGACATTGGAAAACAATAATTGCGAAGTGTACCAATCCTGGCAAAGTGTCCTTGTTTGCTGTAGCATCACGGGAACAATCATTTTCATGTATTTATTGCTTATGAAGAATATTTGAACCAAAGGATGGTTATGAATTACACAAGATTGTCAAGAACTGTATAGATTGAATAGATGATAGCTGGTTTAATATGAGGAAGTTATTTTTTTTGCAGCCTGTCTCAATTCTATGCAGTAGATATTGAGAAATTTCAAGATATGTGTAAGCACATATATTAATAAAGAGAAAAAAAAAGTGGAACTTGCCATTCAGCATAATATTGTTACTTATTTTAAATGATTAGCCAAATACAGACCAAGTGTTTTAACACATATAACATTGCCATCTTTGTTCTGTTCAGAGGCGGAACTACCACCATAGCGACCCATGCGGGCGCTATGGGGCCCACAGCCAGGTGGGGCCTGGTGAGGATGAGAGCACCGCTGGCACAGTCTTCCAGCCAGGGGAAGAGAGGAGAGGAAGAGGCAAGCTGTCCGTATCAGCAGAGAGCTGAATTGCCCGATGTAATAGCTTTCATTAGAACTTCCAGTGTTCCCGGGGCTCACGTCACATAGCTCCACCTCTTGGCCCGGCACCTTTGATAGACAGAATGCCGATCCAATGCGGGATGTGTGACATAATCTAAAGCGTCAGGCCAAGAGGTGGGGCTATGTGACGATGAGCACCGGGAAGATGGAAAATTCAAATGAAAGCTATTACAGTGGGCAATCCCGCTCTCTGCTGATCTGGGTGGCTTGCATCTTCCTCTGCACAGGTGAGGCTTATGGGGCACAGGTAGACCAGGCTGTATTGGGCACAGGCCATGCTTTATGGGGCACAGGTCACACTGTATGGGGCACAGGTCACGCTGTATGGGGCACAGGTCATGCTGTATTGGGAACAGGTCACGCTGCATTGGGCAAGGGTCATGTTGCATGGGGCACAGGTCACGCTGCATGGGGCACAGGTCACGCTGCATGGGGCACAGGTCACGCTGCATGGGGCACAGGTCACGCTGCATTGGGCACAGGTCACGCTGTATTGGGCACAGGTTACGCTGTATGGGGCACAGGTCATGCTGCATTGGGCACAGGTCACGCTGCATTGGGCACAGGTCACGCTGTTTGGGGCACAGGTCACGCTGTATTGGGCACAGGTCACGCTGTATTGGGCACAGGTCACGCTGTATTGGGCACAGGTCACGCTGCATTGGGCACAAGTCACGCTGTATGTGGCACAGGTCACACTGCATTGACACTAGGGCAGCTGTGGGGGGGCTGTTTGCAGGGGGGCCCATACAACATTTTGCTATGGGGCCCTGCTATTTCTAGTTATGACCCTGGTTCTGTTAACTCAATAATAAAGGTTGGAACATAAAGGTAAGAGTTAAGAGGTTAACCCGAACATAGCAATACAACATAGCAATTAAATGAAAGAGTAGTATTGTATAGCAGAGCTTTGGAGTGTGTATGTGTGCAGGGCACACACAAGTGGTATCACTGGTAGCATTTTTTGAAGCTCATGAACTACTGGTGATTTACTGATTATTAGGTAAGGGAAAGTTGTTGTTAGTATAGGGAATTCTCTTCCACCTGCTCAGAGAGAAATGCTTAATTTTATGTGCATGTGAATTTTTGTCTTGTCTTGGAATTCCAATTTAGAGTTGTTTTTTCTTCTGAATGCAAATGGATTGTTAGGTAGTTGATATATGTCCTATGATACGGCCAAGATGGAGAGCGTTGCTAAAGTGGGCAGGTGAGAGGGACTGTAGGGTACTCATCTGTGTGTGGTGCTTTAAGAGGATTAAATTGCGGATTTGGTCAAGGACAAGTTACTGTTTGAGTGATTCCTCCTATCCAAAGTATTGTTTAGCACAATACAAAGGGGTACATATCCATTTGCATAGATCTGTTATGTTGCTTGAAGTGAAAAAAAGGGGATCGAACTGCCGACCAGTCCTTCGCCACCACTTTTGCATTGCATATTCAGCGAGTCTGAGAGACTTGCTGAGGTGGAGAGTGAATGTTAAAGAAGGATTTCATTCAGAAAAGTTATCTATATAGATTAAAATTCATGTTTATTGTTAAAATGTTGCAACTATTGTCAGTCTATTCATGAAATGTGTTGGGCACATATTAAGCCCATGCCCAATGCATAGTTAATTGGGAACATTTAAAGGGGAATGTGACACATCATTGATAAATTACATGTATGCACTGGTACCAAATGTTTTTTTTGAGGAATCTGATCAGATACAATTTTTTAAGAGTAGGTATTTTTATCTTATTATTATATTAAGTGTTTGTTTAAAATGTACACAAAGAGTTGTCTCATATTGTGTTTTCTTGTTTTGGGAGAAGAGGTTATTAGACCCATGTTCCTGATAATATACATTTCCCTAAAATTAAAAAAAGGGTGAAACCATAAATGCTTGAAGTGTTACTGAAATTAAGTAACCAGGACCAAAACAAATTGCTGCATGTATTGAATCCATGAGATGGTAAAATATAGAGGGGAAAGTTTGTTTGAATAACAGTCAGAGTGCCTATTCTGGATATATTTACCTTTTGAATTCCCAGAGTGTCAATCGTGAAGTGCTAATGATATAATGTTGTTTATCCATCAATGTTTTGTTTGTTACTGATGATCAGATATATTTGCAAAGTTGGGATTCTGACTTCTGAGTCAGAATATGTGTAAAATGGGTAAAATGTTCTGTTCGGAGACCCTCGGGTCCACTTAGGTCTCGGGGATAGAAGGAGCTAAAGGTGTTTAAGTTTTGTTGAAATCCTGCTGTAATACTGGATTTGAAGGGAAAAAAAAATGTTTAGTTCATTATATAGATTCAATATATTTAAGACTGCTGCTGAGAAACATTTTTATTTCTGCATGCTTTACTTATGTTTGAATCAATGAGGGATATTAATACCTCAAATGGTTAAGGCCTGAATTGATCAGGTAGATTCTGTGATTGTTCATGTTGGATGAGATGTATCTGCTCCAGCCAGCCAGCATTCACCCCTAGCCCCCTGCACATGAAGAAATGCCCACCCCATTCATACCCTACCCTATCTGAATGAAGAGATGAATATAGCTTCTACATGGAAATCTTTGTTGTTCATCTCTGTTGTTCAAATGCCATGGGAAGTGCTGAGATGAGTAAAGGCGGACTCCTGCTGGAAAATGTTCCTGGGAATGACACCTTAAGGGTTAGCCAATTGACGCACGCCCAAGGTCTACGAAATTCCAGTGAGCATCATGAGAGAAAGATCCAGATGTGCCAGCCAAATACCCAAGTCTAGCCCAATGCATCAATTCTAGGGTGTCTAAGGATATTGAGTTCTATAATTACAAAGAGGCAGGGTTTTTGGGGTGGATCTATGTAAAATATGAATGAGCACAGAATCGAACCAAACATTTTGGGAATGGTTTAAGAGAATGAGAATTATAATGTGGACATTTCCTTGTCCTTCCTTTTTATGAATTTAATGAACATTCAGAAGCCATACAAGAAAAACATACTTTTTTGTGCTTTTCTTTGGGACTATTTTTTATTTGGCCTAAAGGCTGTCATGCCCCTCCCACTTACTTTTATGGACTGTCACGCCCCTTCCCTTTGTAGTTCATGGACAATCGCTATGCAGCTGAGATTATGTGTTCATTTTTCTCTATTTTTACATGCTTAGGATAATGGTTAATTTGTTCGAAAATAGTCCAGGTGAATGTTGGGGGCATATTGGGGCAACAGGGTTTGTGATTGTCACGTTTGTGACAAAAGAAAGGATTGTAATTATATGCCCAGACCATTGTGACTCCATTTTGTTATGCTTTGCCATTATAGTTTACAAAACCTTGTCAAGCTTGTCATTTTAGCTTAAATCTGCAACTATGAAAGAATGCTTAGAAAAATGCTTGCACAAGCACTGTACTCTATGTATATCATTGTGGGTTGGTTTGTCCTTTCCTGTTCCCTGTTCTGTGAGCCATGGCACAGGATGCATGACGTATGACTCATAACCAGATGATCTGTTGACTCCTGTAACCTCATGATAAATGTATTTTAGGGGTCACTGACTTGTAGCCATATATCGTATACCAATACATCATTTACTAACCACTCCCCCTCCCCTCTTCCTATTGGTAAGTTGAACCCTATATAAGCTGTATACACACCTAATAAAGGTAGACATTTTAGGAATGCACAACCTGCTTCTCATTTCATTCAGTGCCTCCAGATATCTGAGGGCCCTGTTGGTGTACCTACAAGAAGGGTGGCCATCCAGAATGCCTACTATTTCCTTTCAATAACAATATTTTTCTTTTTTTTCCTTTTGTTACATTTTTTTCTTTTTTTTTTTTACATTTTTTTAACACACTGACCAGAGCAATACAGTTTTACCACAGTAACACTGTACTACTCTGGTGCAGTGATCAGGATTCTTTTTTTTTTTTTTTTTTTTTTTTTTTTTACACATTATGATTGGTTGATTGCTATGATTGCTTATACCAATGAATTTATATATATATATATATATATATATATATATATATATATATATATATAAACATGGTACAGACGGGTTGTGATTGGCTCTGTCTGTACATGTGATCACTGTGATCAATCACAGCTAGCAAGACAATTATACACAATGGATGGCATGAAAGGAAGCCATCCATTGTTTACAACTGTCATTTGATCTGCTATGATTGGTCACAGCGATCACATGGTACCAGCAGCAGGCCAGTACGGTGATCTGTCATTGTTGGTGCGATCTTTCACATGGGGAGACAGATTGCAACTGTAGAGCGACCCCTTCGAACATCAAAAGTCTGCTATCACAAAATCATGGGCAGGCAGGAAGTGGTTAGGGTCTTCACTGTTATTATATTGGCAAAAGTTTTCATTCTCTAACTTGTAGATATGCTAGTTAGTTATCTTTTCCCTAAGAATACCCATTATCAATCGGTAATAGTAATATTTATTTTACACAGACCCAAATGATGTTTGCAAAAATCTAACAAAAATTGAGGAGTAAATAAATAAATAAAAACACAATTACATTTTCCTTATCTCTCTAACATCAAGTACTTTTTGGTAAAATAAACTGTTTTGTTACTTAAAGGAAAAAGTGGTAATATCTGTGTTTGTCAAGTTAATATGGGCTAAAATAGTTATTTTTAAATGTAGGATTGTTTTTGAAGGGCTCTGGGTTATGTCATTCCAAGTATGTTTTCCTTCGGTAAGATTCAAGGTAATACAGCATGTACCATTCTGGTAACCATGGATACATTTGTTTACTCTGTACACTGAATAGTTGAACAGCTTGCTTTGTCTCTTGCCTTGTATATTTTCACAAAAATAAAAGGCTTGTACTAAAAATGTCAGGGACTTGATTGAAAAAAACAGAAACATGACTGTTTTATTATTATTATTATTATTATTATTAATATTAGTATTATTATTAATGTTATTATAATTATTATTAGCAGTTTGCCAATGACCTGCATATTATATAGTGTGTAAATACTCCAGGGGTAAAAAAGAGAAAATGGACATATGCTACCACGACCAATACTGATAATTAGGCTGTGAAAAAAACGAAGACATAAAAGGCACAGCTGATGAGAATTTTCAGCATCCCTCCATTGAACATATGTCTAAAGCAAAGTGCAGTCATCACAATGGAAGAGAGACCAGTTCACATTTGAATAGATTATGAAAGTCCTTGTTCTTAATTACTTACAAGTAAATCATCTAAAATTTGCCCTGAGAGAGATTTGCACAGATTCTGTTATATTTACCAAAAAGATAACACCAACTTTATGTAATTATTTTTTTATTTGTAGAGGTCATGGTGTTAAAGTCTCAACATCTTTTTTGACATCCATATGTCTATAGAAAATGGTACATATAGAAAACTAGAGTAAAGGCTTGTTCTGCTATTTGGCTATTGCCAAGAAACATATTATTGAGGCAAGTTTAATTTTTTAAAACATTTTGACAGGAGCACAATATGTTTTTATCCTTGTATACCACAGTTTACTTACTACCAGCAGAACCAAGCTTAGAAGAAATCAAACCATCGCTCCTTCTTCCCCCTTTGGGTGGAGGTTAACTGCCAATAATTTGCCTTGGCCAAAGGGTGTTCAGAGGCCGGTTTGAATACATACATTAGATTAGCGATCATAAATCATTGAAGACTAGGGAGTTCATCATTAGGGATAACTAGAGTAAAATCTCAGCTATCTATTGGCATAGTTTTTGTCAACGTTTATACAGTATTTTTGTGACACCCATGTATTCTATATCAATTGCAATGAGAGAGCAGTGTCCTGTTACAATTACCTCAAAATGCAAGGGGCGGTTGTAGAGTACGCTGACAGAATTTAAATCAGTTCATATCTCACGTGAAATTAAGCTAATGTGCCATTTTAAACTTTGTACTGGCCTGGAGGGAAAAAAATAAATACATCTGAGTGGAAAAATTGAAAATATATCCTATATACTGTACATTACAATTGCTATTTGAGACACTGGTCTCAAAGCTGAATTACAGGCAAACAAAAGAAACAAAATAAATACATGTGAGTGGAAAAATGGAAAATATATCCTATATACTGTACATTACAATTGCTATATGAGACACTGGTCTCAAAGCTGAATTACAGGCAAACAAAAAAAGTAACAGGCAATAATCACAATGTTTTTACAAAAATATAATAATGAATACATGTTTTTAAATGTTTAAAACTTTCTTCCATAATTCCTTTGTGCAACTGCAGCTAGTAGAAATGCATGCTGTAGGAGGATGTAGAGGGAGAAGCAGGGGATTATGAAGAGGGTATTTTGTTCAGAGGCCCAGTGAGTTTTCAACACATAGGGGGTTATTTACGAAAGGCAAATCCACTTTGCACTACAAGTGCAAACTACAAGTGCAAAGTGCACTTGAATATGCACTGAACAGCATTTTAGCTTGCACATGATTGGATGATAAAATCAGCAGAGCTTCCCCTCATTTCAGATCTACCCCTCAGATGTACAGCGACTGCACTTCCAAGAGCACTTTCAGTGCAATTTCAAGTGCACTTTGCACTTGCAGTTTGCACTTGTAGTGCAAAGTGGATTAGACTTTCATAAATAACCCCCATGGGATGCTTATGCAAATAAAATTATTCATTTAACTATGCTGGGAGTCTGACATTGCATGATTTCTTTATTTAGTATTGAGTTCAACTTTAATACTTAAAGAGTAACTCCACTTTTGTTGTGAAAAAAAATCCCCTCTGGGTGATTAATGCACAATTGAGGGAAATTTAACAAATGAAGGCCTCATACACACAATACAAAAATCAGAAGGGAAGATTCATAAGACGAGCTGTCTGCGGATTTTTGGATCGTTAGTACGGTGCTTTCCACATCCGATTTGACTTTTTTGTCAGACAAAAGCTGGATGTGCAGGCTATAAAATTTTTGTTGGATGTGAACTCAACATTTGATTTTCGGATGGTCAGTACAGAAATCGTCACACAAAAGTCGAAAGTACAAACACACATGCTCAGAATCAAGGAATGGCTGGGAAGAGTTTGGTCTTGTAAACTACTGTTCGTAATCTAGAATTAACATTTGTGATGCGGCAATTGATGAAATGTCGAAATGCAGCACACATTCTCATCTTCTTTAATGGAATAATAACAAAGCTGCTCTGCTGGTGATATGGATGTAGTTATGCCAAACGTATTTTAAAAGGCATTTTTTTTGTACGATCTGAAAATCGTGAATCAACACTCACCAAACTTCTACTAACATGAAATTAGCAGAAGGGGCCCAAAGTGTGGCAATTGAGAAATGAACTTCCTCTTTATACTCTCATGCCTTGTACACACGGTAGGATTTTCCGACGGAAAAAGTGAGATCAGATTGTGTTGTCGGAAATTCCGATCGTGTGTGGGCTCCATCTAACTTTTTCCGTCGGAATTTCCGACACACAAAGTTTGAGAGCAGGCTATAAAATTTTCCGACAACAAACTATTGGCTACTGCCCTGTTTATAGTCCCGGCGTATGTGTTTTACCTCACCGCGTTCAGAACAATCGGATTTTCCGACAAGTTTGTGTGACCATGTATGCAAGACAAGTTTGAGCCAATATCCGTTGGAAAAAATCCATGGATTTTGTTGTCTGAAGGTTCGATCAATGTCCGATCATGTGTACAGGGCATAATAGTACATCACTACGTTCGTGTTTGTCAAATGACAATTTGCGGATAGTTAGTATGCTAGACAAAATCCTGCAAACGTGCTTTTAACAAAAATCAGACGCTCGGTCGTAAAACAGTCAAACCGTGTATACCAGGCCTTACTTTAAAGCAAAGTCCTGTTTTTGCACTGAAAAAAAAATGCTGTTTGTTCTTTTACATCTTTTAGTCTTGGTTCACACTTATGCGAATTGAATGTGTTTTTTTCCACATCCAATTCGCATGACAGGAGATTATGAACAGCTCTCAATGAAGCCGGTTCACATATCTCAGGGGCGCCTGCGGAGCAGAGTGCACAAGGGTCCTGTGCGTCTTTGGCTCAGTTTCAGGTACGAATTCAGGCAAAAATTTGGTCCGGATTCGTCCCTGAAAAGGAGAACCGGACCCCTGCTGTTAGACACATCCGTAGTAGGTGTGAACCCAGCCTTAGATTCTGATTCTGAATGGGTGTGATTTGATGTGCTGATGTATTTGCAATGGTCTAATGAGAAGAGCTGCAAGGTCTGCATACTTTTACAAGTGAATAACCCTTTGGAAGCCTCTCACCAAAAAAATAAATTTTTGCTGCAGAGGATGCCTAAAATCTGACTTATATCTTAGTGTAGCCTTCTGGGAAAATCAGTGAGCTAATCACACAAGAAGAAAATTATATTTCTAGTGGTGTCTTGTACACCAGCTGTGTATAGAATGCCTCCAGATTGCCATGTTGCATTGAATTTCACAACAAATTACAGGACTGCAGAATTAACTATATATTATAGTATATTATATATTTGCTATTTTTTTTTTTTTTACAAAAGTGGAGTTACCTTTTAACTCAGTACATGGAAGATATAACATATAAAGGATGTTATGATCACTTTTAACATACAAAAAAAAGGGCAAACCACTTCAAAATCATTTCAATATTTAAAATGGTTTTAAAGGCATTCTATGCATGAAGGTAAAAAAACTTTCTGTGTGCAGCAGCTCCCCCCCTCCAATACTCACCTGAGCCCCCTCTCGATCCAGCAATGTGCATGAGAGATGAGCTTCTCCCGGGTCTCTTTCTCCTTATTGGCTGAGACAGCAGCAGTAACCATTGGCTCCTGCTACTGTCACTCACTGCCAGTGAGCCAATGAGGAGAGAATGGGGATGGGGGTGGGGCCGAGATGCATCTCTGTGTGTTATAGAGTAAGAATGGATCTTGATTTCACAAATTGAAGTAATATAGTAGTAAATAGAATTTAAAACTAAGTTCATTGTTTTAGACAGAATTTTACTTTTCACAATATATAGAAGTCTTTTCAATTTCTTTTCTGCCAAAACCATCCCAATACCCTTATCTCTTACATACCTAGTCTATAGCAGCCTTCAAATCAAATTTTATAGTGTATGGTGAGTATTACAGGGACACACATTTAATTCTACAGCTCTGCTAAACATAGGCTGTTATATGCTCACTCCTGCACAGGCTGCCAAAATGCTACAGAACAATTAATCAGCAGAGGAAGACACAGGGAGAATGGTGTTCATTGATAGAGATGGGCTCAGGTGTGTTTGAAATCCCACATGCCCAATCCCGCCAGGAAGATGACACTGCACATGGCTAATCACAGGCAGCGATTTGCAGGTAAGCTGCTGAAGTACTTCCTCACACTAAAATGGCTACATTCACAGGGGCCATTTAGGGAAATTGTAGTAGCAGGAATCTTCTAGCCGCTTAGAACCACTCAGAGCCACAGCAGGAAGCATGGCTAATCACAGGCAGCGATTTGCAGCTGCACAGGAAATGTCTCACTGCCTGTGATTAGCAGTGTGCAGTGTCGGCTTCCTGGCAGGATCGGGCACATGGGATTTTGAACATGCCCGAGCCTATCTCTATTCACTGAAAATGAGTGCATTAGAAAAGCATGAAACTACAGAGGTTGGTAGAAACAATCTCCTGGGAATGGAATGGAATGGAATAAGATGGGATGGAATGGGATGGGATGGGATGGAATGGAATGGGATGGGATGGGATGGGGGGGACAGAAGCAGGCTGTATTTTTATAAGGTCAGCAGCTGAAGTACTTCCACACACTAATATGGCTACATTCACAGGGACCATTTAGGGAAATTGTAGTAGCAGGAATCTTCTAGCCGCTTAGAACCACTCAAAGCAGGAATCAGAAGACTCCTTCCACTACAATTCACATGCACCTAAATTGCCAGTGCGAATGTAGATTAAGGCTGCATTCTAACCGGGATTCGGGCCGGTGCAAATAGCAGCCCCATGAATCTTCTGATTCCTGCTGCACGCCTCAATGGCTAGGTGTGGCCACCAGCCCCATTCACTGTCTGGCTCTCCGCACAGCCAGAGATTAGCTGTGGTGATCGCAGTTTGTGTGCATCCAGCAGCAATCACTGCAGGTTTCTGGTTGTGCAGAGAGCCATGAATATCTGTGGGTGCAGACGACCTGGCAATATAGTGAACTGCAAAGGGTAGTGAGTCCCAGTGTCCTCTTTGGAATCGGGTTGCAAGTAAGCAGCTTCAGGTCAAAATTCTTGGGCCACAGGAGGATTAAGGCTGTTTGCATCCTCCATACTCTCTTTGCTTGGGCCCAGAACCAATTCTTCAGACAGACCCAGGCAGTCTGTGGTACACTCTGGGGTATATGGACTGTCCACAAACACTGGACTGGGGCTTTTTGCCTGTGGAGAGTCAGCAACCAGAGGCTGAAGTAGGAGAGGGGGCAGGAACCATTCCTTAGGCACCCCTTGTACTGGTAGAATAAAGTGGTGCCACCCCCCCTCCAGGCAGTCACAAAAAAAAATAAAAAATGGCCCTTTAAAAAAATAAATAGAAAAAAGGTCCTTAAGTGCACTGTGTTCAGGCGGTGGACACAGTGCACTATGGGAAGCGCCACGTCTATGCAATCACGAGATTGAAGATGAGGCGGTTCATTTGTGGGTTTTTGTCCTGCCTTGCGGCACATTCCTTCGCACCGAACAGCTTCCGCCTGGCGCCCGTAGTATGTATTACTACAGCCGGGTGGTTTGATTGACATCTGAGTTAGATGTCACTTCCGGTTTTCTCTCTCCCATTGCACCCGAGCGGAGGAAGTATGTGGAGCGGACTCCTCCACCACCGCTGCCAGTGCCCACTGAATGAGACAGAGCAGGAGGAGAGGACACCACAGCAAGGTAAGTGCCGATCCGGACCTCCTGTGGAGAACGGGGGGAGGGGGGTTTGATGGAACAGTGAGGCTGCATTTGATTGGACACAGGCTGCATTTGATTGAAAACAGGCTGCATTTGATGGGACACAGGCTGCATTTGATGGGACACAGGCTGCATTTGGTGGGACAGTGAGGCTGCATTTGATAGGACACGGTGAGGCTGCATTTGATGGGACACAGTGAGGCTGCATTTGATGGGACACAGTGAGGCTGCATTTAATGGGACCCAGGCTGCATTTGATGGGACAGTGAGGATGCATTTGATGGAATACAAGCTGCATTTGATGGGACACAGTGAGGCTGCATTTGACGGGACACAGTGAGGCTGCATTTGATGGGAGACAAGCTGCATTTGATGGGACACAGTAAGGCTGCATTTGATGGGACACAGTGAGGCTGCATTTGATGGGACACAGTGAGGCTGCATTTGATGGGACACAGTGAGTCTGCATTTGATGGGACAGCGGGGCTGCATTTGATGGGACAGCGAGGCTGCATTTGATATGACACAGTGAGGCTGCATTTGATGGGACACAGTGAGGCTGCATTTGATGGAACACTGAGACTTCATTTGAAGGGTCACAATGAGGCTGCATTTGATGGGACACAGTGAGGCTGCATTTGATGGGACACAGTGAGGCTGCATTTGATGTTACATAGTGAGGTTGCATTTGATGGGATAGTGAGGCTGCATTTGATGGGACACAGTTAGGCTGCATTTGATGGGACACAGTGAGGCTACATTTAATGGGACAAAGTGAGGCTGCATTTGATGGGACAGTGAGACTGCATTTGATGGGACACAGTGAGGCTGCGTTTGATGGGACAGTAAGCTGCATGCAATGGGACACAGTAAGTCTGCATTTGGTGGGACACAGTGAGTCTGCATTTGATGGGACACAGTGAGGCTGCATTTGATGGGACAGTGAGTGTGCATTTGATGGGATAGTGACGCTGCATTTGATGGGACAGTGAGACTACATTTGATTGGACAGTGAGGCTGCATTTGATGGGTCACAGTGAGGCTGCATTTGATGGGACACATTTGAGGCTGCATTTGATGGGACACAGTGAGGCTGCATTTGATGGGACACAGTGAGGCTGCATTTGATGGGACAGTGAGGCTGCATTTGATGAGACAGTGAGGCTGCATTTGATGAGACAGTGAGGCTGCATTTGATGGGACACAGTGAGGCTGCATTTGATGGGACACAGTGAGGCTGCATTTAATGGGACACAGTGAGGCTGCATTTGATGGGACAGTGAGACTTTATTTGTTGGGGACACAGTAAGGCTGCATTTGATGGGACAGCGAGGCTGCATATGATGGGACAGTGAGACTACATTTGATTGGACACAGTGAGGCTGCATTTGATGGGAAAGCGAGGCTGCATTTGATGGGACACAGGCTGCATTTTGTGTGACAGTGAAACTTCATTTGATGGGACAGTGAGGCTGTATTTGATGGAACACAGGTTGCATTTGATGGGATGGCGAGGCTGCATTTGATGTGACAGTGAGGCTGCATTTGATGGAACACAGGCTACATTTGAAGGGATCGTGAGGCTGCATATGACGGGACAGGGAGGCTGCATTTGATGGGACAGTGAGGCTGCATTTGATGGGACAGTGAGGCTGCATTTGATTGGGACACAGTGAGGCTGCATTTGATGGGACAGTGAGACTGCATTTGATGGGACACACTGAGTCTGCATTTGATGTGACACAGTGAGGCTGCATTTGATGAGACAGTGACGCTGCATTTGATGGGACACAGTGAGGGTGCATTTGATGTTACAGCGAGTCTGCATTTGATGGGACAGTGACGCTGCATTTGATGGGACAGTGAGACTACATACATTTGATTGGACACAGTGAAGCTGCATTTGATGGGACACAGTGAGGCTGCATTTGATGGGACACAGTGAGGCTGCATTTGATGGGACACAGTGAGGCTGCATTTGATGGGACACAGTGAGGCCGCTTTTGATGGGACGTAGTGAGGCTGCATTTCATGGGACACATTTGAGGCTGCATTTGATGCGGCAGTGAGGCTGCATTTGATGCAGCAGTGAGGCTGCATTTGATGTGGCAGTGAGGCTGCATTTGATGTGGCAGTGAGGCTGCATTTGATGGGACACATTTGAGGCTGCATTTGATGGGACACATTTGAGGCTGCATTTGATGGGACACAGTGAGGCTGCATTTGATGGGACAGTGAGACTTTATTTGTTGGGACACAGTGAGGCTGAATTTGATGGGACAGTGAGGCTGCATTTGATGGGACACAGTGAGGCTGCATTTGTTGGGACACAGTGAGGCAGCATTTGATAGGAAAAGTGAGGCTGCATTTAACGGGACACAGTGAGGCTGCATTTAAAGGGACATAGTGAGGCTGTTGCATTTTATGGGCCAGGGAAACTGCATTTGATGGGACACAGTGAGGCTGCATTTGATGGGACAGTGAGGCTGCATTCGATGGGACACAGTGAGGCTGCATGTGATTGGACACAGTGAGGCTGCATTTGATGGGACACAGTGAGGCTGCATTTGATGGGACACAGTGAGGCTGCATTTGATGGGACAGAGACGTTGCATTTGATGGGACAGTGAGACTACATTTGATGGGACACAGCGAGGCTGCATTTGATGGGACAGTGAGGCTGCATTTGATGGGACACAGGCTACATTTGATGGGACAGTGAGACTGCATTTAATGGAACAGTGAGACTTCATTTGATGGGACACAGTGAGGCTGCATTTGATGGGACAAAGTGAGGCTGCATTTGATGGGACACAGTGAGTCTGCATTTGATGGGACACAGTGAGGCTGCATTTGATATGACACAGTGAGGCTGCATTTGATGGGACACAATGAGGCTGCATTTGATGGAACACTGAGACTTCACTTGAAGGGACACAGTGAGACTGCATTTGATGGGACACAGTGAGGCTGCATTTGATGGGACATAGTGAGGCTGCATTTGATGGCACAGTGAGGCTGCATTTGATAGGACACAGTGAGGCTGCATTTGTTGGGACATAGTGAGGCTGCATTTGATGGGACACAGTGAGGCTGCATTTGATGGGACATAGTGAGGCTGCATTTGATGGGACATAGTGAGGCTGCATTTGATGGGACACAGTGAGGCCGCTTTTGATGGGACGTAGTGAGGCTGCATTTCATGGGACACATTTGAGGCTGCATTTGATGGGACAGTGACGCTGCATTTGATGGGACAGTGAGACTACATTTGATTGAACACAGTGAAGCTGCATTTGATGGGACACAGTGAGGCTGCATTTGATGGGACACAGCGAGGCTGCATTTGATGGGACACAGTGAGGATGTATTTGATGGGACACAGTGAGGGTGCATTTGATGGGTCACAGTGAGGCTGCATTTGATGGGTGACAGTGAGGCTGCATTTGATGGGACACAGTGAGGCTGCATTTGATGGGACAGTGAGGCGGCATTTGATGGGACAGTGAGACTGTATTTGATGGGACACATTGAGGCTGCATTTGGTGGGACAGTGAGGCTGCATTTGATGGGACAGAGAGACTTTATTTAATGGTACAGTGAGGCTGCATTTGATGGGACAGTGAGGCTGCATTTGATGGAACACAGGTTGCATTTGATGGGATGGTGAGGCTGCATTTGATGTGACAGTGAGGCTTCATTTGATGGAACACAGGCTGCATTTGATGGGATCGTGAGGCTGCATATGATGGGACAGGGAGGCTGCATATGATGGGACAGGGAGGCTGCATTTGATTGGACAGTGAGGCTGCATTTGATGGGACAGTGAGGCTGCATTTGATTGGGACACAGGCTGCAGGTAATGGGACAGTGAGGATGCATTTGATGGGACAGTGAGGCTTCATTTCATGGGACACGGTGAGGATGCATTTGATTGGACACAGTGAGGCTGCATTTGATGAGACAGTGAGGCTGCATTTGATACGGCAGTGAGGCTGCATTTGATGTGGCAGTGAGGCTGCATTTGATGTGGCAGTGAGGCTGCATTTGATGGGACACATTTGAGGCTGCATTTGATGGGACACATTTGAGGCTGCATTTGATGGGACACATTTGAGGCTGCATTTGATGGGACACAGTGAGGCTGCATTTGATGGGACAGTGAGACTTTATTTGTTGGGACACATTGAGGCTGAATTTGATGGGACAGCGAGGCTGCATTTGATGATACACAGTGAGGCTGCATTTGATAGGAAAAGTGAGGCTGCATTTAACGGGACACAGTGAGGCTGCATTTAAAGAGACATAGTGAGGCTGTTGCATTTTATGGGACAGGGAAACTGCATTTGATTGGACACAGTGAGGCTGCATTTGATGGGACAGTGAGGCTGCATCCGATGGGACAGTGAGACTACATTTGATTGGACACAGTGAGGCTGCATTTGATGGGAAAGCGAGGCTGCATTTGATGGGACACAGGCTGCATTTTGTGTGACAGTGAAACTTCATTTGATGGGACACAGTGAGGCTGCATTTGGTGGGACACAGTGAGGCTGCATTTGATGGGACACAGTGAGGCCGCATTTGATGGGACACAGTGAGGCTGCATTTGATGGGACAGTGAGGCTGCATTTGATGGGACAGTGAGACTGCATTTGATGAGACACAGTGAGGCTGCATTTGATGGGACAGTGAGGCTGCATTTGATGGGACAGTGAGACTTTATTTAATGGGACAGTGAGGCTGCATTTGATGGGACAGTGAGGCTGCATTTGATGGAACACAGGTTGCATTTGATGGGATGGCGAGGCTGCATTTGATGTGACAGTGAGGCTGCATTTGATGGAACACAGGCTGCATTTGATGGGATCGTGAGGCTGCATATGACGGGACAGGGAGGCTGCATTTGATGGGACAGTGAGGCTGCATTTGATGGGACAGTGAGGCTGCATTTGATTGGGACACAGTGAGGCTGCATTTGATGGGACAGTGAGACTGCATTTGATGGGACACACTGAGTCTGCATTTGATGGGACACAGTGAGGCTGCATTTGATGGGACAGTGAGTCTGCATTTGATGAGACAGTGGCGCTGCATTTGATGGGGCACAGTGAGGGTGCATTTGATGTTACAGCGCGTCTGCATTTGATGGGACAGTGACGCTGCATTTAATGGGACAGTGAGACTACATTTGATTGGACACAGTGAAGCTGCATTTGATGGGACACAGTGAGGCTGCATTTGATGGGACACAGTGAGGCTGCATTTGATGGGACACAGTGAGGCTGCATTTGATGGGACACAGTGAGGCTGCATTTGATGGGACACAGTGAGGCCGCTTTTGATGGGACGTAGTGAGGCTGCATTTCATGGGACACATTTGAGGCTGCATTTGATGCGGCAGTGAGGCTGCATTTGATGTGGCAGTGAGGCTGCATTTGATGTGGCAGTGAGGCTGCATTTGATGTGGCAGTGAGGCTGCATTTGATGGGACACATTTGAGGCTGCATTTGATGGGACACATTTGAGGCTGCATTTGATGGGACACATTTGAGGCTGCATTTGATGGGACACAGTGAGGCTGCATTTGATGGGACAGTGAGACTTTATTTGTTGGGACACAGTGAGGCTGAATTTGATGGGACAGCGAGGCTGCATTTGATGGGACACAGTGAGGCTGCATTTGATGGGACACAGTGAGGCTGCATTTGATGGGACACAGTGAGGCTGCATTTGATGGGACACAGTGAGGCTGCATTTGATGGGACACAGTGAGGCCGCTTTTGATGGGACGTAGTGAGGCTGCATTTCATGGGACACATTTGAGGCTGCATTTGATGCGGGAGTGAGGCTGCATTTGATGTGGCAGTGAGGCTGCATTTGATGTGGCAGTGAGGCTGCATTTGATGGGACACATTTGAGGCTGCATTTGATGGGACACATTTGAGGCTGCATTTGATGGGACACATTTGAGGCTGCATTTGATGGGACACAGTGAGGCTGCATTTGATGGGACAGTGAGACTTTATTTGTTGGGACACAGTGAGGCTGCATTTGATGGGACAGCGAGGCTGCATATGATGGGACAGTGAGACTACATTTGATTGGACACAGTGAGGCTGCATTTGATGGGAAAGCGAGGCTGCATTTGATGGGACACAGGCTGCATTTTGTGTGACAGTGAAACTTCATTTGATGGGACAGTGAGGCTGTATTTGATGGAACACAGGTTGCATTTGATGGGATGGCGAGGCTGCATTTGATGTGACAGTGAGGCTGCATTTGATGGAACACAGGCTACATTTGAAGGGATCGTGAGGCTGCATATGACGGGACAGGGAGGCTGCATTTGATGGGACAGTGAGGCTGCATTTGATGGGACAGTGAGGCTGCATTTGATTGGGACACAGTGAGGCTGCATTTGATGGGACAGTGAGACTGCATTTGATGGGACACACTGAGTCTGCATTTGATGTGACACAGTGAGGCTGCATTTGATGAGACAGTGACGCTGCATTTGATGGGACACAGTGAGGGTGCATTTGATGTTACAGCGAGTCTGCATTTGATGGGACAGTGACGCTGCATTTGATGGGACAGTGAGACTACATACATTTGATTGGACACAGTGAAGCTGCATTTGATGGGACACAGTGAGGCTGCATTTGATGGGACACAGTGAGGCTGCATTTGATGGGACACAGTGAGGCTGCATTTGATGGGACACAGTGAGGCCGCTTTTGATGGGACGTAGTGAGGCTGCATTTCATGGGACACATTTGAGGCTGCATTTGATGCGGCAGTGAGGCTGCATTTGATGCAGCAGTGAGGCTGCATTTGATGTGGCAGTGAGGCTGCATTTGATGTGGCAGTGAGGCTGCATTTGATGGGACACATTTGAGGCTGCATTTGATGGGACACATTTGAGGCTGCATTTGATGGGACACAGTGAGGCTGCATTTGATGGGACACAGTGAGGCTGCATTTGATGGGACAGTGAGACTTTATTTGTTGGGACACAGTGAGGCTGAATTTGATGGGACAGTGAGGCTGCATTTGATGGGACACAGTGAGGCTGCATTTGATGGGACACAGTGAGGCAGCATTTGATAGGAAAAGTGAGGCTGCATTTAACGGGACACAGTGAGGCTGCATTTAAAGGGACATAGTGAGGCTGTTGCATTTTATGGGCCAGGGAAACTGCATTTGATGGGACACAGTGAGGCTGCATTTGATGGGACAGTGAGGCTGCATTCGATGGGACACAGTGAGGCTGCATGTGATTGGACACAGTGAGGCTGCATTTGATGGGACACAGTGAGGCTGCATTTGATGGGACACAGTGAGGCTGCATTTGATGGGACAGAGACGTTGCATTTGATGGGACAGTGAGACTACATTTGATGGGACACAGCGAGGCTGCATTTGATGGGACAGTGAGGCTGCATTTGATGGGACACAGGCTACATTTGATGGGACAGTGAGACTGCATTTAATGGAACAGTGAGACTTCATTTGATGGGACACAGTGAGGCTGCATTTGATGGGACAAAGTGAGGCTGCATTTGATGGGACACAGTGAGTCTGCATTTGATGGGACACAGTGAGGCTGCATTTGATATGACACAGTGAGGCTGCATTTGATGGGACACAATGAGGCTGCATTTGATGGAACACTGAGACTTCACTTGAAGGGACACAGTGAGACTGCATTTGATGGGACACAGTGAGGCTGCATTTGATGGGACATAGTGAGGCTGCATTTGATGGCACAGTGAGGCTGCATTTGATAGGACACAGTGAGGCTGCATTTGTTGGGACATAGTGAGGCTGCATTTGATGGGACACAGTGAGGCTGCATTTGATGGGACATAGTGAGGCTGCATTTGATGGGACATAGTGAGGCTGCATTTGATGGGACACAGTGAGGCCGCTTTTGATGGGACGTAGTGAGGCTGCATTTCATGGGACACATTTGAGGCTGCATTTGATGGGACAGTGACGCTGCATTTGATGGGACAGTGAGACTACATTTGATTGAACACAGTGAAGCTGCATTTGATGGGACACAGTGAGGCTGCATTTGATGGGACACAGCGAGGCTGCATTTGATGGGACACAGTGAGGATGTATTTGATGGGACACAGTGAGGGTGCATTTGATGGGTCACAGTGAGGCTGCATTTGATGGGTGACAGTGAGGCTGCATTTGATGGGACACAGTGAGGCTGCATTTGATGGGACAGTGAGGCGGCATTTGATGGGACAGTGAGACTGTATTTGATGGGACACATTGAGGCTGCATTTGGTGGGACAGTGAGGCTGCATTTGATGGGACAGAGAGACTTTATTTAATGGTACAGTGAGGCTGCATTTGATGGGACAGTGAGGCTGCATTTGATGGAACACAGGTTGCATTTGATGGGATGGTGAGGCTGCATTTGATGTGACAGTGAGGCTTCATTTGATGGAACACAGGCTGCATTTGATGGGATCGTGAGGCTGCATATGATGGGACAGGGAGGCTGCATATGATGGGACAGGGAGGCTGCATTTGATTGGACAGTGAGGCTGCATTTGATGGGACAGTGAGGCTGCATTTGATTGGGACACAGGCTGCAGGTAATGGGACAGTGAGGATGCATTTGATGGGACAGTGAGGCTTCATTTCATGGGACACGGTGAGGATGCATTTGATTGGACACAGTAAGGCTGCATTTGATGAGACAGTGAGGCTGCATTTGATACGGCAGTGAGGCTGCATTTGATGTGGCAGTGAGGCTGCATTTGATGTGGCAGTGAGGCTGCATTTGATGGGACACATTTGAGGCTGCATTTGATGGGACACATTTGAGGCTGCATTTGATGGGACACATTTGAGGCTGCATTTGATGGGACACAGTGAGGCTGCATTTGATGGGACAGTGAGACTTTATTTGTTGGGACACATTGAGGCTGAATTTGATGGGACAGCGAGGCTGCATTTGATGATACACAGTGAGGCTGCATTTGATAGGAAAAGTGAGGCTGCATTTAACGGGACACAGTGAGGCTGCATTTAAAGAGACATAGTGAGGCTGTTGCATTTTATGGGACAGGGAAACTGCATTTGATTGGACACAGTGAGGCTGCATTTGATGGGACAGTGAGGCTGCATCCGATGGGACAGTGAGACTACATTTGATTGGACACAGTGAGGCTGCATTTGATGGGAAAGCGAGGCTGCATTTGATGGGACACAGGCTGCATTTTGTGTGACAGTGAAACTTCATTTGATGGGACACAGTGAGGCTGCATTTGGTGGGACACAGTGAGGCTGCATTTGGTGGGACACAGTGAGGCTGCATTTGATGGGACACAGTGAGGCCGCATTTGATGGGACACAGTGAGGCTGCATTTGATGGGACAGTGAGGCTGCATTTGATGGGACAGTGAGACTGCATTTGATGAGACACAGTGAGGCTGCATTTGATGGGACAGTGAGGCTGCATTTGATGGGACAGTGAGACTTTATTTAATGGGACAGTGAGGCTGCATTTGATGGGACAGTGAGGCTGCATTTGATGGAACACAGGTTGCATTTGATGGGATGGCGAGGCTGCATTTGATGTGACAGTGAGGCTGCATTTGATGGAACACAGGCTGCATTTGATGGGATCGTGAGGCTGCATATGACGGGACAGGGAGGCTGCATTTGATGGGACAGTGAGGCTGCATTTGATGGGACAGTGAGGCTGCATTTGATTGGGACACAGTGAGGCTGCATTTGATGGGACAGTGAGACTGCATTTGATGGGACACACTGAGTCTGCATTTGATGGGACACAGTGAGGCTGCATTTGATGGGACAGTGAGTCTGCATTTGATGAGACAGTGGCGCTGCATTTGATGGGGCACAGTGAGGGTGCATTTGATGTTACAGCGCGTCTGCATTTGATGGGACAGTGACGCTGCATTTAATGGGACAGTGAGACTACATTTGATTGGACACAGTGAAGCTGCATTTGATGGGACACAGTGAGGCTGCATTTGATGGGACACAGTGAGGCTGCATTTGATGGGACACAGTGAGGCTGCATTTGATGGGACACAGTGAGGCCGCTTTTGATGGGACGTAGTGAGGCTGCATTTCATGGGACACATTTGAGGCTGCATTTGATGCAGCAGTGAGGCTGCATTTGATGTGGCAGTGAGGCTGCATTTGATGTGGCAGTGAGGCTGCATTTGATGTGGCAGTGAGGCTGCATTTGATGGGACACATTTGAGGCTGCATTTGATGGGACACATTTGAGGCTGCATTTGATGGGACACATTTGAGGCTGCATTTGATGGGACACAGTGAGGCTGCATTTGATGGGACAGTGAGACTTTATTTGTTGGGACACAGTGAGGCTGAATTTGATGGGACAGCGAGGCTGCATTTGATGGGACACAGTGAGGCTGCATTTGATGGGACACAGTGAGGCTGCATTTGATGGGACACAGTGAGGCTGCATTTGATGGGACACAGTGAGGCTGCATTTGATGGGACACAGTGAGGCCGCTTTTGATGGGACGTAGTGAGGCTGCATTTCATGGGACACATTTGAGGCTGCATTTGATGCGGGAGTGAGGCTGCATTTGATGTGGCAGTGAGGCTGCATTTGATGTGGCAGTGAGGCTGCATTTGATGTGGCAGTGAGGCTGCATTTGATGGGACACATTTGAGGCTGCTTTTGATGGGACACATTTGAGGCTGCATTTGATGGGACACATTTGAGGCTGCATTTGATGGGACACAGTGAGGCTGCATTTGATGGGACAGTGAGACTTTATTTGTTGGGACACAGTGAGGCTGAATTTGATGGGACAGCGAGGCTGCATTTGATGGGACACAGTGAGGCTGCATTTGATGGGACACAGTGAGGCAGCTTTGGATGGGACACAGTGAGGCAGCATTTGATAGGAAAAGTGAGGCTGCATTTAACGGGACACAGTGAGGCTGCATTTAAAGGGACATAGTGAGGCTGTTGCATTTTATGGGCCAGGGAAACTGCATTTGATGGGACACAGTGAGGCTGCATTTGATGGGACAGTGAGGCTGCATTCGATGGGACACAGTGAGGCTGCATTTGATTGGACACAGTGAGGCTGCATTTGATGGGACACAGTGAGGCTGCATTTGATGGGACACAGTGAGGCTGCATTTGATGGGACAGAGACGTTGCATTTGATGGGACAGTGAGACTACATTTGATGGGACACAGCGAGGCTGCATTTGATGGGACAGCGAGGCTGCATTTCATGGGACACAGGCTACATTTGATGGGACAGTGAGACTGCATTTAATGGAACAGTGAGACTTCATTTGATGGGACACAGTGAGGCTGCATTTGATGGGACAAAGTGAGGCTGCATTTGATGGGACACAGTGAGTCTGCATTTGATGGGACACAGTGAGGCTGCATTTGATATGACACAGTGAGGCTGCATTTGATGGGACACAGTGAGGCTGCATTTGATGGAACACTGAGACTTCATTTGAAGGGACACAGTGAGACTGCATTTGATGGGACACAGTGAGGCTGCATTTGATGGGACATAGTGAGGCTGCATTTGATGGGACAGTGAGGCTGCATTTGATAGGACACAGTGAGGCTGCATTTGATGGGACACAGTGAGGCTGCATTTGATGGGACACAGTGAGGCTGCATTTGATGGGACATAGTGAGGCTGCATTTGATGGGACACAGTGAGGCCGCTTTTGATGGGACGTAGTGAGGCTGCATTTCATGGGACACATTTGAGGCTGCATTTGATGGGACAGTGACGCTGCATTTGATGGGACAGTGAGACTACATTTGATTGGACACAGTGAAGCTGCATTTGATGGGACACAGTGAGGCTGCATTTGATGGGACACAGCGAGGCTGCATTTGATGGGACACAGTGAGGATGTATTTGATGGGACACAGTGAGGGTGCATTTGATGGGTCACAGTGAGGCTGCATTTGATGGGTGACAGTGAGGCTGCATTTGATGGGAAACAGTGAGGTTGCATTTGATGGGACAGTGAGGCTGCATTTGATAGGACAGTGAGACTGTATTTGATGGGACACATTGAGGCTGCATTTGGTGGGACAGTGAGGCTGCATTTGATGGGACAGAGAGACTTTATTTAATGGTACAGTGAGGCTGCATTTGATGGGACAGTGAGGCTGCATTTGATGGAACACAGGTTGCATTTGATGGGATGGTGAGGCTACATTTGATGTGACAGTGAGGCTTAATTTGATGGAACACAGGCTGCATTTGATGGGATCGTGAGGCTGCATATGATGGGACAGGGAGGCTGCATTTGATTGGACAGTGAGGCTGCATTTGATGGGACAGTGAGGCTGCATTTGATTGGGACACAGGCTGCAGGTAATGGGACAGTGAGGCTGCATTTGATGGGACACGGGCTGCATTTGATGGGACACGGGCTGCATTTGATGGGACACAGGATGCATTTGATGGGACAGTGAGGCTTCATTTCATGGGACACAGTGAGGATGCATTTGATTGGACACAGTGAGGCTGCATTTGATGAGACAGTGAGGCTGCATTTGATACGGCAGTGAGGCTACATTTGATGTGGCAGTGAGGCTGCATTTGATGTGGCAGTGAGGCTGCATTTGATGTGGCAGTGAGGCTGCATTTGATGGGACACATTTTAGGCTGCATTTGATGGGACACAGTGAGGCTGCATTTGATGGGACAGTGAGACTTTATTTGTTGGGACACAGTGAGGCTGAATTTGATGGGACAGCGAGGCTGCATTTGATGGGACACAGTGAGGCTGCATTTGATGGGACACAGTGAGGCAGCATTTGATAGGAAAAGTGAGGCTGCATTTAACGGGACACAGTGAGGCTGCATTTAAAGGGACATAGTGAGACTGTTGCATTTTATGGGACAGGGAAACTGCATTTGATGGGACACAGTGAGGCTGCATTTGATGGGACAGAGAGGCTGCATTCGATGGGACACAGTGAGGCTGCATTTGATTGGACACAGTGAGGCTGCATTTGATGGGACACAGTGAGGCTGCATTTGATGGGACAGAGACGTTGCATTTGATGGGACAGTGAGACTACATTTGATGGGACACAGCGAGGCTGCATTTGATGGGACAGCGAGGCTGCATTTGATGGGACACAGGCTACATTTGATGGGACAGTGAAACTGCATTTAATGGAACAGTGAGACTTCATTTGATGGGACACAGTGAGGCTGCATTTGATGGGACAAAGTGAGGCTGCATTTGATGGGACACAATGAGTCTGCATTTGATGGGACACAGTGAGGCTGCATTTGATATGACACAGTGAGGCTGCATTTGATGGGACACAGTGAGGCTGCATTTGATGGAACACTGAGACTTCATTTGAAGGGACACAGTGAGACTGCATTTGATGGGACACAGTGAGGCTGCATTTGATGGGACATAGTGAGGCTGCATTTGATGGGACAGTGAGGCTGCATTTGATAGGACACAGTGAGGCTGCATTTGATGGGACACAGTGAGGCTGCATTTGATGGGACACAGTGAGGCTGCATTTGATGGGACAAAGTGAGGCTGCATTTGATGGAACAGTGAGACTGCATTTGATGGGACAGTGAGACTGCATTTGATGGGACACAGTGAGGCTGTGTTTGATGGGACAGTAAGGCTGCATGCGATGGAACACAGTAAGGCTGCATTTGGAGGGACACAGTGAGTCTGCATTTGATAGGACAGTGAGTCTGCATGTGATGGGACAGTGACGCTGCATTTGATGGGACAGTGAGATTACATTTGATTGGACAGTGAGGCTGCATTTGATGGGTCACAGTGAGGCTGCATTTGATGGGTCACAGTGAGGCTGCATTTAATGGGACACAGTGAGGCTGCATTTGATGGGACACAGTGAGGCTGCATTTGATGGGACACAGTGAGGCTGCATTTGATGGGGCAGTCAGGCTGCTTTTGATGGGACAGTGAGACTTCATTTGTTGGGACACAGTGAGGCTGCATTCGATTGGACACAGTGAGGCTGTATTTTTTATGGGACACAATGAGGACACATTTGATGGGACACAGTGAGGCTGAATTTGATGGGACACAGTGAGGCTGAATTTGATGGGACACATTTGAGGCAGCATTTGATGAGACACAGTGAGGCTGCATTTGATGAGACACAGTGAGGTTGAATTTGATGGGAAAGCGAGGCTGCATTTGATGGGACAGCGAGGCTGCATTTGATGGGACAGTGAGGCTGCATTTGATGGGGCAGTGAGACTGCATTTGATGGGACACAGTGAGGCTGCATTTGATGGGACACAGTGAGGCTGAATTTGATGGGACACAGTGATGCTGCATTTGATGGGACACAGTGAGGCTGCATTTGATGGGACACAGTGAGGCTGCATTTGATGGGACACAGTGAGGCTGCATTTGATGGGTCACAGTGAGGCTGCATTTGATGGGACACATTGAGGCTGCATTTGATGGGACACAGTGAGGCTGCATTTGATGGGTCACAGTGAGGCTGCATTTGATGGGTCACAGTGAGGCTGTATTTGATGGGTCACAGTGAGGCTGCATTTGATGGGACAGTGAGACTGCATTTGATGGGACACAGTGAGGCTGCATTTGATGGGACAGTGAGACTTTATTTAATGGGACAGTGAGGCTGCATTTGAAGGGACAGCGAGGCTGCATTTGATGGGACACAGGCTACATTTGATGGGACAGTGAAACTGCATTTAATGGAACAGTGAGACTTCATTTGATGGGACACAGTGAGGCTGCATTTGATGGGACAAAGTGAGGCTGCATTTGATGGGACACAATGAGTCTGCATTTGATGGGACACAGTGAGGCTGCATTTGATATGACACAGTGAGGCTGCATTTGATGGGACACAGTGAGGCTGCATTTGATGGAACACTGAGACTTCATTTGAAGGGACACAGTGAGACTGCATTTGATGGGACACAGTGAGGCTGCATTTGATGGGACATAGTGAGGCTGCATTTGATGGGACAGTGAGGCTGCATTTGATAGGACACAGTGAGGCTGCATTTGATGGGACACAGTGAGGCTGCATTTGATGGGACAAAGTGAGGCTGCATTTGATGGAACAGTGAGACTGCATTTGATGGGACAGTGAGACTGCATTTGATGGGACACAGTGAGGCTGTGTTTGATGGGACAGTAAGGCTGCATGCGATGGAACACAGTAAGGCTGCATTTGGAGGGACACAGTGAGTCTGCATTTGATAGGACAGTGAGTCTGCATGTGATGGGACAGTGACGCTGCATTTGATGGGACAGTGAGATTACATTTGATTGGACAGTGAGGCTGCATTTGATGGGTCACAGTGAGGCTGCATTTGATGGGTCACAGTGAGGCTGCATTTAATGGGACACAGTGAGGCTGCATTTGATGGGACACAGTGAGGCTGCATTTGATGGGACACAGTGAGGCTGCATTTGATGGGGCAGTCAGGCTGCTTTTGATGGGACAGTGAGACTTCATTTGTTGGGACACAGTGAGGCTGCATTCGATTGGACACAGTGAGGCTGTATTTTTTATGGGACACAATGAGGACACATTTGATGGGACACAGTGAGGCTGAATTTGATGGGACACAGTGAGGCTGAATTTGATGGGACACATTTGAGGCAGCATTTGATGAGACACAGTGAGGCTGCATTTGATGAGACACAGTGAGGTTGAATTTGATGGGAAAGCGAGGCTGCATTTGATGGGACAGCGAGGCTGCATTTGATGGGACAGTGAGGCTGCATTTGATGGGGCAGTGAGACTGCATTTGATGGGACACAGTGAGGCTGCATTTGATGGGACACAGTGAGGCTGAATTTGATGGGACACAGTGATGCTGCATTTGATGGGACACAGTGAGGCTGCATTTGATGGGACACAGTGAGGCTGCATTTGATGGGACACAGTGAGGCTGCATTTGATGGGTCACAGTGAGGCTGCATTTGATGGGACACATTGAGGCTGCATTTGATGGGACACAGTGAGGCTGCATTTGATGGGTCACAGTGAGGCTGCATTTGATGGGTCACAGTGAGGCTGTATTTGATGGGTCACAGTGAGGCTGCATTTGATGGGACAGTGAGACTGCATTTGATGGGACACAGTGAGGCTGCATTTGATGGGACAGTGAGACTTTATTTAATGGGACAGTGAGGCTGCATTTGAAGGGACAGCGAGGCTGCATTTGATGGGACACAGGCTACATTTGATGGGACAGTGAAACTGCATTTAATGGAACAGTGAGACTTCATTTGATGGGACACAGTGAGGCTGCATTTGATGGGACAAAGTGAGGCTGCATTTGATGGGACACAATGAGTCTGCATTTGATGGGACACAGTGAGGCTGCATTTGATATGACACAGTGAGGCTGCATTTGATGGGACACAGTGAGGCTGCATTTGATGGAACACTGAGACTTCATTTGAAGGGACACAGTGAGACTGCATTTGATGGGACACAGTGAGGCTGCATTTGATGGGACATAGTGAGGCTGCATTTGATGGGACAGTGAGGCTGCATTTGATAGGACACAGTGAGGCTGCATTTGATGGGACACAGTGAGGCTGCATTTGATGGGACAAAGTGAGGCTGCATTTGATGGAACAGTGAGACTGCATTTGATGGGACAGTGAGACTGCATTTGATGGGACACAGTGAGGCTGTGTTTGATGGGACAGTAAGGCTGCATGCGATGGAACACAGTAAGGCTGCATTTGGAGGGACACAGTGAGTCTGCATTTGATAGGACAGTGAGTCTGCATGTGATGGGACAGTGACGCTGCATTTGATGGGACAGTGAGATTACATTTGATTGGACAGTGAGGCTGCATTTGATGGGTCACAGTGAGGCTGCATTTGATGGGTCACAGTGAGGCTGCATTTAATGGGACACAGTGAGGCTGCATTTGATGGGACACAGTGAGGCTGCATTTGATGGGACACAGTGAGGCTGCATTTGATGGGGCAGTCAGGCTGCTTTTGATGGGACAGTGAGACTTCATTTGTTGGGACACAGTGAGGCTGCATTCGATTGGACACAGTGAGGCTGTATTTTTTATGGGACACAATGAGGACACATTTGATGGGACACAGCGAGGCTGCATTCGATGGTTAACAGGCTGCATTTGATAGGACACAGTGAGGCTGCATTTGATGGGACACAGTGAGGCTGAATTTGATGGGACACATTTGAGGCAGCATTTGATGAGACACAGTGAGGCTGCATTTGATGAGACACAGTGAGGCTGAATTTGATGGGAAAGCGAGGCTGCATTTGATGGGACAGCGAGGCTGCATTTGATGGGACAGTGAGGCTGCATTTGATGGGGCAGTGAGACTGCATTTGATGGGACACAGTGAGGCTGCATTTGATGGGACACAGTGAGGCTGCATTTGATGGGACACAGTGATGCTGCATTTGATGGGACACAGTGAGGCTGCATTTGATGGGACACAGTGAGGCTGCATTTGATGGGACACAGTGAGGCTGCATTTGATGGGTCACAGTGAGGCTGCATTTGATGGGACACATTGAGGCTGCATTTGATGGGACACAGTGAGGCTGCATTTGATGGGTCACAGTGAGGCTGCATTTGATGGGTCACAGTGAGGCTGTATTTGATGGGTCACAGTGAGGCTGCATTTGATGGGACAGTGAGACTGCATTTGATGGGACACAGTGAGGCTGCATTTGATGGGACAGTGAGACTTTATTTAATGGGACAGTGAGGCTGCATTTGATGGGACAGTGAGGCTGCATTTGATGGAACACAGCTTGCACTTGATGGGATGGTGAGGCTGCATTTGATGTGACAGTGAGCCTGCATTTGATGGAACACAGGCTGCATTTGATGGGATCGTGAGGCTGCATATGATGGGACAGGGAGGCTGCATTTGATTGGACGGTGAGGCTGCATTTGATGGGACAGTGAGGCTGCATTTGATGGGACACGGGCTGCATTTGATGGGACACAGGATGCATTTGATGGGACAGTCAGCCTTCATTATATGGGACACAGTGAGTCTGCATTTGATGGGACACAGTGAGGCTGCATTTGATGGGGCAGGGAGACTGAATTTGATGGGACAGTGAGGCTGCATTTGATGGGACACAGTGAGGCTGCATTTGATGGGACACAGTGAGGTTGCATTTGATGGGACAGTGAGACTGCATTTGATGGGACAGTGAGGCTGCATTTGATGGGACACAGTAAGGCTGCATTTGATGGGACAGTGAGATTGCATTTGATGGGACAGTGAGGCTGAATTTGATGGGGCAGTGAGACTGCATTTGATGGGACACAGTGAGGCTGCATTTGATAGGAAAAGTGAGGCTGCATTTAACGGGACACAGTGAGGCTGCATTTAAAGGGACACAATGAAGATGCAGCATTTTATGGGACAGGGAAACTGCATTTGATGGGACCCAGTGAGCCTGAATTTGATGGGACAATGAGGCTGCATTCGATGGGACAAAGTGAGGCTGCATTTGATGGGACACAGTGAGTCTGCATTTGATGGGACACAGTGAGGCTGCATTTGATGGGACACAGTGAGGCTGCATTTGATGGGACACAGTGAGGCTGCATTTGATGGGACACAGTGAGGCTGCATTTGATGGGACAGAGACGTTGCATTTGATGGGACAGTGAGACTGCATTTGATGGGACAGCTAGGCTGCATTTGATGGGACACAGGCTACATTTGATGGGACAGTGAGACTGCATTTAATGGGACAGTGAGACTTCGTTTGATGGGACAAAGTGAGGCTGCATTTGATGGGACAAAGTGAGTCTGCATTTGATGGGACACTGTGAGTGTGCATTTGATGGGACAGCGAGGCTGCATTTGATGGGACAGCGAGGCTGCATTTGATATGACACAGTGAGGATGCATTTGATGGGACACAGTGAGGCTGCATTTGATGGAACACTGAGACTTCATTTGAAGGGTCACAATGAGGCTGCATTTGATGGGACACAGTGAGTCTGCATTTGATGGGACACAGTGAGGCTGCATTTGATGTTACATAGTGAGGCTGCATTTGATGGGATTGTGAGGCTGCATTTGATGGGACAGTGAGATTGCATTTGATGGGACACAGTGAGGCTACGTTTGATGGGACAGTAAGGCTGCATGCAATGGGACACAGTAAGTCTGCATTTGGTGGGACACAGTGAGTCTGCATTTGATGGGACACAGTGAGTCTGCATTTGATGGGACACAGTGAAGCTGCATTTGATGGGACAGTGAGTCTGCATTCGATGGGACAGTGAGTCTGCATTTGATGGGACAGTGAGACTACATTTGACTGGACAGTGAGGCTGCATTTGATGGGTCACAGTGAGGCTGCATTTGATGGGACACATTTGAGGCTGCATTTGATGGGACACAGTGAGGCTGCATTTGATGGGACAGCGAGGCTGCATTTGATGGGACAGCGAGGCTGCATTTGATGGGACAGCAAGGCTGCATTTGATGGGACACAGGCTACATTTGATGGGACAGTGAGACTGCATTTAATGGAACAGTGAGACTTCATTTGATGGGACACAGTGAGGCTGCATTTGATGGGACAAAGTGAGGCTGCATTTGATGGGACAAAGTGAGGCTGCATTTGATGGGACTCAGTGAGTCTGCATTTGATGGGACACAGTGAGGCTGCATTTGATATGACACAGTGAGACTGCATTTAATGGAACAGTGAGACTTCATTTGATGGGACACAGTGAGACTTCATTTGATGGGACACAGTGAGACTGCATTTGATGGGACAAAGTGAGGCTGCATTTGATGGGGCAGTGAGACTGCATTTGATGGGACACGGTGAGGCTGCATTTGATAGGAAAAGTGAGGCTGCATTTAACGGGACACAGTGAGGCTGCATTTAAGTGGACACAATGAAGATGCAGCATTGTATGGGACAGGGAAACTGCATTTGATGGGACCCAGTGAGGCTGAATTTGATGGGACAATGAGGCTGCATTTGATGGGACACAGTGAGGCTGCATTTGATGGGACACAGTGAGGCTGCATTTGATGGGACAGTGAGTCTCCTTTTGATTGGACAGAGACGTTGCATTTGATGGGACAGTGAGACTGCATTTAATGGGACAGCTAGGCTGCATTTGATGGGACACAGGCTACATTTGATGGGACAGTGAGACTGCATTTAATGGGACAGTGAGACTTCGTTTGATGGGACAAAGTGAGGCTGCATTTGATGGGACAAAGTGAGGCTGCATTTGATGGGACACTGTGAGTGTGCATTTGATGGGACAGCGAGGCTGCATTTGATGGGACAGCGAGGCTGCATTTGATATGACACAGTGAGGATGCATTTGATGGGACACAGTGAGGCTGCATTTGATGGAACACTGAGACTTCATTTGAAGGGTCACAATGAGGCTGCATTTGATGGGACACAGTGAGTCTGCATTTGATGGGACACAGTGAGGCTGCATTTAATGGGACAAAGTGAGGCTGCATTTGATGGGACAGTGAGACTGCATTTGATGGGACACAGTGAGGCTGTGTTTGATGGGACAGTAAGGCTGCATGCGATGGGACACAGTAAGTCTGCATTTGGTGGGACACAGTGAGTCTGCATTTGATGGGACACAGTGAGGCTGCATTTGAAGGGAAAGTGAGTCTGCATTCGATGGGACAGTGAGTCTGCATTTGATGGGACAGTGAGACTACATTTGACTGGACAGTGAGGCTGCATTTGATGGGTCACAGTGAGGCTGCATTTGATGGGACACATTTGAGGCTGCATTTGATGGGACACAGTGAGGCTGCATTTGATGGGACAGCGAGGCTGCATTTGATGGAACAGCGAGGCTGCATTTGATATGACACAGTGAGGATGCATTTGAAGGGTCACAATGAGGCTGCATTTGATGGGACACAGTGAGGCTGCATTTGATGGGACACAGTGAGGCAACATTTGATAGGAAAAGTGATGCTGCATTTAACGGGACACAGTGAGGCTGCATTTAAAGGGACATAGTGAGGCTGTTGCATTTTATGGGACAGGGAAACTGCATTTGATGGGACACAGTGAGGCTGCATTTGATGGGACAGTGAGGCTGCATTCGATGGGACACAGTGAGGCTGCATTTGATGGGACACAGTGAGGCTGCATTTGATGGGACACAGTGAGGCTGCATTTGATGGGACACAGTGAGGCTGCATTTGATGGGACAGAGACGTTGCATTTGATGGGACAGTGAGACTACATTTGATGGGACACAGCGAGGCTGCATTTGATGGGACAGCGAGGCTGCATTTCATGGGACACAGGCTACATTTGATGGGACAGTGAGACTGCATTTAATGGAACAGTGAGACTTCATTTGATGGGACACAGTGAGGCTGCATTTGATGGGACAAAGTGAGGCTGCATTTGATGGGACACAGTGAGTCTGCATTTGATGGGACACAGTGAGGCTGCATTTGATATGACACAGAGAGGCTGCATTTGATGGGACACAGTGAGGCTGCATTTGATGGGACACAGTGAGGCTGCATTTGATGGAACACTGAGACTTCATTTGAAGGGACACAGTGAGACTGCATTTGATGGGACACAGTGAGGCTGCATTTGATGGGACATAGTGAGGCTGTTGCATTTTATGGGACAAGGAAACTGCATTTGATGGGACACAGTGAGGCTGCATTTGATGGGTCAGTGATGCTGCATTCGATGGGACACAGTGAGGCTTCATTTGATGGGACACAGTGAGGCTGCATTTGATGGGACACAGCGAGGCTGCATTTGATGGGACACAGTGAGGCGGCATTTGATGGGACATTGAGTCTCCTTTTGATGGGACAGAGACGTTGCATTTGATGGGACAGTGAGACTGCATTTGATGGGAGAGCTAGGCTGCATTTGATGGGACACAGGCTACATTTGATGGGACAGTGAGACTGCATTTAATGGGACAGTGAGACTTCATTTGATGGGACAAAGTGAGACTGCATTTGATGGGACAATGAGGCTGCATTTGATGGGACACAGTGAGGCTGCATTTGATGGGACACAGTGAGGCTGCATTTGATGGGACAGTGAGTCTCCTTTTGATTGGACAGAGACGTTGCATTTGATGGGACAGTGAGACTGCATTTAATGGGACAGCTAGGCTGCATTTGATGGGACACAGGCTACATTTGATGGGACAGTGAGACTGCATTTAATGGGACAGTGAGACTTCGTTTGATGGGACAAAGTGAGGCTGCATTTGATGGGACAAAGTGAGGCTGCATTTGATGGGACACTGTGAGTGTGCATTTGATGGGACAGCGAGGCTGCATTTGATGGGACAGCGAGGCTGCATTTGATATGACACAGTGAGGATGCATTTGATGGGACACAGTGAGGCTGCATTTGATGGAACACTGAGACTTCATTTGAAGGGTCACAATGAGGCTGCATTTGATGGGACACAGTGAGTCTGCATTTGATGGGACACAGTGAGGCTGCATTTAATGGGACAAAGTGAGGCTGCATTTGATGGGACAGTGAGACTGCATTTGATGGGACACAGTGAGGCTGTGTTTGATGGGACAGTAAGGCTGCATGCGATGGGACACAGTAAGTCTGCATTTGGTGGGACACAGTGAGTCTGCATTTGATGGTACACAGTGAGGCTGCATTTGAAGGGAAAGTGAGTCTGCATTCGATGGGACAGTGAGTCTGCATTTGATGGGACAGTGAGACTACATTTGACTGGACAGTGAGGCTGCATTTGATGGGTCACAGTGAGGCTGCATTTGATGGGACACATTTGAGGCTGCATTTGATGGGACACAGTGAGGCTGCATTTGATGGGACAGCGAGGCTGCATTTGATGGAACAGCGAGGCTGCATTTGATATGACACAGTGAGGATGCATTTGAAGGGTCACAATGAGGCTGCATTTGATGGGACACAGTGAGGCTGCATTTGATGGGACACAGTGAGGCAACATTTGATAGGAAAAGTGATGCTGCATTTAACGGGACACAGTGAGGCTGCATTTAAAGGGACATAGTGAGGCTGTTGCATTTTATGGGACAGGGAAACTGCATTTGATGGGACACAGTGAGGCTGCATTTGATGGGACAGTGAGGCTGCATTCGATGGGACACAGTGAGGCTGCATTTGATGGGACACAGTGAGGCTGCATTTGATGGGACACAGTGAGGCTGCATTTGATGGGACACAGTGAGGCTGCATTTGATGGGACAGAGACGTTGCATTTGATGGGACAGTGAGACTACATTTGATGGGACACAGCGAGGCTGCATTTGATGGGACAGCGAGGCTGCATTTCATGGGACACAGGCTACATTTGATGGGACAGTGAGACTGCATTTAATGGAACAGTGAGACTTCATTTGATGGGACACAGTGAGGCTGCATTTGATGGGACAAAGTGAGGCTGCATTTGATGGGACACAGTGAGTCTGCATTTGATGGGACACAGTGAGGCTGCATTTGATATGACACAGAGAGGCTGCATTTGATGGGACACAGTGAGGCTGCATTTGATGGGACACAGTGAGGCTGCATTTGATGGAACACTGAGACTTCATTTGAAGGGACACAGTGAGACTGCATTTGATGGGACACAGTGAGGCTGCATTTGATGGGACATAGTGAGGCTGTTGCATTTTATGGGACAAGGAAACTGCATTTGATGGGACACAGTGAGGCTGCATTTGATGGGTCAGTGATGCTGCATTCGATGGGACACAGTGAGGCTTCATTTGATGGGACACAGTGAGGCTGCATTTGATGGGACACAGCGAGGCTGCATTTGATGGGACACAGTGAGGCGGCATTTGATGGGACATTGAGTCTCCTTTTGATGGGACAGAGACGTTGCATTTGATGGGACAGTGAGACTGCATTTGATGGGAGAGCTAGGCTGCATTTGATGGGACACAGGCTACATTTGATGGGACAGTGAGACTGCATTTAATGGGACAGTGAGACTTCATTTGATGGGACAAAGTGAGACTGCATTTGATGGGACAAAGTGAGGCTGCATTTGATGGGACAGCGAGGCTGCATTTGATATGACACAGTGAGGATGCATTTGATGGAACACAGTGAGGCTGCATTTGATGAAACACTGAGACTTCATTTGAAGGGTCACAATGAGGCTGCATTTGATGGGACACAGTGAGGCTGCATTTGATGGGACACAGTGAGGCTGCATTTGATGGGACACAGTGAGGCTGCATTTGATGGGACACAGTGAGGCTGCATTTGATGGGACAGCGAGGCTGCATTTGATATGACACAGTGAGGATGCATTTGATGGAACACAGTGAGGCTGCATTTGATGGAACACTGAGACTTCATTTGAAGGGTCACAATGAGGCTGCATTTGATGGGACACAGTGAGGCTGCATTTGATGGGACACAGTGAGGCTGCATTTGATGGGACACAGTGAGGCTGCATTTGATGTTACATAGTGAGGCTGCATTTGATGGGATAGTGAGGCTTCATTTGATAGGACACAGTTAGGCTGCATTTAATGGGACACAGTGAGGCTGCATTTAATGGGACAAAGTGAGGCTGCATTTGATGGGACAGTGAGACTGCATTTGATGGGACACAGTAAGGCTGCGTTTGATGGGACAGTAAGGCTGCATGCAATGGGACACAGTAAGTCTGCATTTGGTGGGACACAGTAAGTCTGCATTTGATGGGACACAGTGAGGCTGCATTTGATGGGACAGTGTGTCTGCATTCGATGGGACAGTGACGCTGCATTTGATGGGACAGTGAGACTACATTTGATTGGATAGTGAGGCTGCATTTGATGGGTCACAGTGAGGCTGCATTTGATGGGACACATTTGAGGCTGGATTTGATGGGACACAGTGAGGCTGCATTTGATGGGACACAGTGAGGCTGCATTTGATGGGACACAATGAGGCTGCATTTGATGGGACACAATGAGGCTGCATTTGATGGGACACAATGAGGCTGCATTTGATGAGACAGTGAGGCTGAATTTGATGAGACAGTGAGGCTGCATTTGATGAGACACAGGATGAATTTGATGGACACGGGCTGCATTTGATGGACATGGGCTGCATTTGATGGGACACAGGATGCATTTGATGGGACAGTGAGGCTTCAGTTGATGGGACACAGTGAGGCTGCATTTGATGGGACACAGTGAGGCTGCATTTGATGAGACAGTGAGGCTGCATTTGATGTGGCAGTGAGGCTGCATTTGATGTGGCAGTGAGGCTGCATTTGATGTGGCAGTGAGGCTGCATTTGATGGGACACATTTGAGGCTGCATTTGATGGGACACATTTGAGGCTGCATTTGATGGGACATAGTGAGGCTGCATTTGATGGGACAGTGAGACTTTATTTGTTGGGACACAGCGAGGCTGCATTTGATGGGACACAGTGAGGCTGCATTTGATGGGACACAGTGAGGCAGCATTTGATAGGAAAAGTGAGGCTGCATTTAACGGGACACAGCGAGGCTGCATTTGATGGGACAGTGAGACGTCATTTGATGGGACACAGTGAGGCTGCGTTTGATGGGACACATTTGAGGCTGCATTTGATGAGACACAGTGAGGCTGAATTTGATGGGAAAGCGAGGCTGCATTTGATGGGACACAGGCTGCATTTGATGGGACAGTGAGACGTCATTTGATGGGACACAGTGAGGCTGCATTTGATGGGACACAGTAAGGCCGCATTTGATGGGACGTAGTGAGGCTGCATTTGATGTGGTACATTTGAGGCTGCATTTGATGGGACACAGTGAGGCTGCATTTGATGGGACAGTGAGGCTGCATTTGATGGGACACAGTGAGGCTGAATTTGAGTGGACAGTGAGGCTGCATTTGATGGGACAGTGAGGCTGCATTTGATGGGACAGTGAGACTTAATTTGATGGGACACATTTGAGGCTGCATTTGATGGGACACAGTGAGGCTGCATTTGATGGGACACAGTGAGGCTGCATTTGATGGGACAGCAAGGCTGCATCTGATGGGACACGGTGAGGCTGCATTTGATGGGACACAGTGAGGCTGCATTTGATGGGACACAGTGAGGCTGCATTTGATGGAACACAGGCTGCATTTGATGGGATCGTGAGGCTGCATATGATGGGACAGGGAGGCTGCATTTGATTGGACAGTGAGGCTGCATTTGATGGGACAGTGAGGCTGCATTTGATGGGACACAGGATGCATTTGATGGGACAGTCTGGCTTCATTAGATGGGACACAGTAAGGCTGCATTTGATGGGACACAGTGAGGCTGCATTTGATGTTACTTAGTGAGGCTGCATTTGATGGGATAGTGAGGCTGCATTTGATGGGACACAGTTAGACTGCATTTGATGGGACACAGTGAGGCTGCATTTAATGGGACAAAGTGAGGCTGCATTTGATGGGACAGTGAGACTGCATTTGATGGGACAGTGACGCTGCATTTGATGGGACAGTGACGCTGCATTTGATGGGACAGTGAGACTACATTTGATTGGACAGTGAGGCTGCATTTGATGGGTCACAGTGAGGCTGCATTTGATGTGACACATGTGAGGCTGCATTTGATGGGACACAGTGAGGCTGCATTTGATGGGACACAGTGAGGCTGCATTTGATGGGACACAGTGAGGCTGCCTTTGATGGGACACAGTGAGGCTGCATTTGATGAGACAGTGAGGCTGCATTTGATGGGACAGTGAGGCTGCATTTGATGAGACAGTGAGGCTGCATTTGATGGGACACAGTGAGGCTGCATTTAATGGGACACAGTGAGGCTGCATTTAATGGGACACAGTGAGGCTGCATTTGATGGAACAGTGAGACTTTATTTGTTGGGACACAGTGATGCTGTATTTGATGGGACAGCGAGGCTGCATTTGATGGGACAGCGAGACGTCATTTGATGGGACACAGTGAGGCTGCATTTGATGGGACACAGTGAGGCTGCATTTGATGAGACACAGTTAGGCTGCATTTGATGGGGCAGTGAGGCTGCATTTGATGGGGCACAGGCTGCATTTCATGGGACAGTGAGGCTGCATTTGGTGGGACACAGTGAGTCTGCATTTTGTGGGATACAGTGAGGCTGCATTTGATTGGGCAGCGAGGCTGCATTTGATGGCGCATTGAGGCTGCATTTGGTGGGACACAGTGAGTCTGCATTTGATGAGACTCACTGATGCTGCATTTGATGGGACAACGAGGCTGCATTTGATGGGACACAGGCTACTTTTGATGGGACAGTGAGGCTTCATTTGATGGGACAGTGAGGCTTCATTTGATGGGACAGTGAGGCTTCATTTGGTGGGACACAGTGAGGCTGCATTTGATGGGACACAGTGAGGCTGCATTTGATGGGACACAGTGGGACTGCATTTGATGGGACAGTGAGACATTATTTGATGGGACACAACAAGGCTGCATTTGATGGGACAGCGAGGCTGCATTTGTTGGGACAGTGAGGCTGCATTTGATGTGGCAGTGAGGCTGCATTTGATGGGACACAGTGAGGCTGCATTTAATGAGACACAGTGAGGCTGCATTTGATGGGACACAGAGAGGCTGCATTTGATGGGGCAGTAAGGCTGCTTTTGATGGGACAGTGAGGCTGCATTTGATGGGACACCACATGCATTTGATGGGACAGTGAGACTGCATTTGATGGGACACAGTGAGGCTGCATTCGATGGGACACAGTGAGGCTGCATTTGATGGGACACAATGAGGAAACATTTGATGGGACGCAGTGAGGCTGGATTCGATGGGAAACAGTGAGGATGCATTTGATGGGACACAGTGAGTCTGCATTTGATGGGATACAGTGAGTCTGCATTTCATGGGACAATGAGTCTGCATTTGATGGGACACATTTGAGGCTGCATTTGATGGGACAGTGAGGCTGCCTTTGATGGGACACAGTGAGGCTACATTTGATGGGACAGCGAGGCTGCATTTGATGGGACAGCGAGGCTGCATTTGATGGGGCAGGGAGGCTGCACTTGATGGGGCAGTGAGGCTGCATTTGATGGGACAGTGAGACTTCATTTGATGGGATAGTGAGGCTGCATTTGATGGGACACAGTGCGGCTGCATTTGATGGGGCACAGTGAGGCTAAATTTGATGGGACACAGTGAGGCTGCACTTGATGGGACAAAGTGAGGCTGCATTTGATGGGACAGTAAGGCTGACTTTGTTGGGACACAGTGAGGCAGCATTTGATAGGACACAGTGAGACTGCATTTGATGGGACAGTGAAGCTTCATTTGATGGGACAGTGAGGCTGCATTTGATGAGACACAGTGAGGCTGCATTTGATGGGACACAGTGAGGCTGCATTTGTTGGGACAGTGAGACTGCATTCAATGGGATACAGTGAGACTGCATTCCATGGGGCACATTGAGGCTGCATTAGATGGGACACAGTGAGGCTCCATTTGATGGGACACAGTGAGTCTGCATTTGATGGGACACAGTGAAGCTGCAATTGATGGGACAGTGACGCTGCATTTGATGGGACAGTGACGCTGCATTTGATTGGACACAGTGAGGCTGCATTTGATGGGACAGCGAGGCTGCATTTGATGGGACACAGGCTGCATTTGAAGGGACAGTGAGACGTCATTTGATGGGACACAGTGAGGCTGCATTTGATGAGACAGCGAGGCTGCATTTGATGGGACACAGGCTGCATTTCATGGTACAGTAAGACTGCATTTGATGGGAAAGTGAGACTTCATTTGATGTTACACAGTGAGGCTGCATTTGATAGGACACAGTGAGGCTGCATTTGATGGGACACAGTGAGACTGCATTTGTTGGGATGTAGTGAGGCTGCATTTGATGGGACACATTTGAGGCTGCATTTGGTGGGACACAGTGAGGCTGCATTTGATGGGACACAGTGAGGCTGCATTTGATGGGACATAGTGAGGCTGCATTTGATGGGACACAGGGAGGCTGCATTTGATGGGACACAGGGAGGCTACATTTGATGGGACACAGTCAGGCTGCATTTGATGGGGCAGTCAGGCTGCTTTTGATGGGACAGTGAGTATTCATTTGATGGGACACAGTGAGGCTGCATTCGATTGGACACAGTGAGGCTGTATTTTTTTATGGGACACAATGAGGACACATTTGATGGGATGCAGTGAGGCTGCATTCGATGGGAAACAGTTAGGCTGCATTTGATGGGACACAGTGAGTCTGCATTTGATGGGACACAGTGAGGCTGCATTTGATGGGACACAGTGAGGCTGCATTTGATGGGACAGTGAGACTTTATTTGATGGGACACAGTGAGGCTGCATTTGATGGGACAGTGAGACTTTATTTGATGGGACACAGTGAGGCTGAATTTGATGGGACACAGTGAGGCTGCATTTGATGGGACGCAGTGAGGACGCATTTGATGGGACGCAGTGAGGCTGCATTTGATGGGACACATTAGAGGCTGCATTTGATGGGACATGGTTCGGCTGCATTTGATGGGACATCGAGGCTGCATTTGATTGGACAGCGAGGCTGCATTTGATGGGGCAATGAGGCTGCATTTATTGGGGCAATGAGGCTGCATTTGATG
The DNA here is from genome assembly GCF_042186555.1 of Aquarana catesbeiana. Lineage (NCBI taxonomy): Eukaryota > Metazoa > Chordata > Amphibia > Anura > Ranidae > Aquarana > Aquarana catesbeiana. The sequence continues at coordinate 147,082,869 of NC_133334.1, forward strand.
GGATAGCAAGGCTGCATTTGATGGGACACAGGTTGCATTTGATGGGTCAAAGTGAGGCTGCATTTGATGGGACCGTGAGGCTGCATTTGATGGGACAGTGAGACTGCATTTGATGGGACAGTGAGACTGCATTTGATGGGACACAGTGAGACTGCATTTGATGGGACACAGTGAAGCTGCAGCTGCATTTGATGGGACACAGTGAGGCTTCATTTGATGGGACAGTGAGGCTGCATTTGATGGGACTGTGAGGCTGCATTTGATGGGACAGTGAGGCTGCATTTGATGGGACAGTGAAGCTGTGTTTGATGGGACAGTGAAGCTGCGTTTGATGGGACAGTGAGACTTAATTTGATGGGACACATTGAGGCTGCATTTGATGGGACACAGTGAGGCTGCATTTGATGGTACCCGGTGCGGCTGCATTTGATGGGACACGGTGTGGCTGCATTTGATGGGACAGTGAGGCTGCATTTGATGGGGCACTGTGAGGCTGCATTTGATGGACACAGTGAATTCCCTTTACCAATCCGGAAGGTTAGTCAGGGGAATTTGCAGTTGTTCACAAAATAATGGGATGTCTTCTGGCATCCTTAGTTAGTGCTGTTTGCCCAAGAACGTGGTATTTAAGGCAATAGGAAGGCGCCTTCAGTATGGGATGCCTTTCTCTCTCAGGGTGATTAACATAGTTAGGTTGCATGGCTCTTTTGTTCTGCAGGGTAATGTGAGAGACATCTTGAAACAGGGAAATAGCATGCCCATTAAAGAGGATTTGATCATTCTTCCTTGCTTTGTTCAATATCTACTCTTTCAGAGCGAAGCTGTGCAGGCAGCATATAATATCCCTGGGGGGAGCTGTGTCTATGGGGTGAGGATTTAGTGCCCTATGAGCCCTCACAAAGTCAATGTCTGTGTCTTTGGGGCTTTCAAGCAGTTCATTAATTACAGCCTGGACAGCCTGTTTGATTGGATTGGGTTCTACCTTCTCTGGTATCTCTCTCACCCTAATATTCTGTCTCCTTTCCCTATTGTCAAAATCTTCCAAGTATCTGTTAATAAGGATTAAGTGGGTAGCATGTGAGGAGACTGTGCTTACCAATATTTCCACAGCCCTGTCACGTTTGGCTTCTGCCCTCTCTGTATGTGAGAGGCGCTCAGATAGGGCTAAAAGATCTGCCTTAAGATCTGTTATAGCTGAAGAAAAACTGTTCTTAATGTCAGCTGCTATTTTATGCTTCTCTGATAACTGCAGTGGATGATCTGTACACTCCAGGTCCCTTGTCATCTCCTCAGAGGCTGACAGGGAGCCCATACTCTGCTCTGCCTCATGTCCCTGCAGCACCATCTTGGCTGTGGAGTGGCCTCGTGTCCTGTGCGATTGGAATTCGAACGGTATGCTGCGGGATCCGGGAGTGGAATGCCAGCGTTGCTGCTGTTGAGGGCCAGATTGGGCTTTGTCTCACCTGCCCCGTGTTGAAATCTGAGGCTGGAAAGGGTCAATTCTGCCGCAGGTAGTGTAGAGCTCAGGTATGCTGCATACATCTTTGTCGAGCTCCAAGCCATGCCCCTGTGAGGCTGCATTTGATGGGACAGTGAGGCTGCATTTGTTGGGACACATTTGATGGGACAGTGAGACTGCATTTGATGGGACTGAGTCTGCATTTGATGGGACAGTGAGGCTACATTTGATGGGACACTGAGGCTTCATTTGAAGGTACACAGGCTGCATTTGATGGGACAGTGAGACTGCATTTGATGGGACAGTGAGACTGCATTTGATGGGACACAGGCTGCATTTGATGGGACAGTGAGGCTGCATGTGAAGGGACACAGTGAGGCTGCATGTGAAGGGACACAGTGAGGCTGCATTTGAAGGGACACAGTGAGGCTGCATTTGATGGGACACAGTAAGGCTGCATTTGATGGGACACAGGCTGCATTTTATGGCACAGTGAGGCTGCATTTGATGCGACACAGGCTGCATTTGATGGGACAGTGAGGCTGCATTTGATGCGACAGTGAGGCTGCAGTTGATGGGACAGTGAGGCTGCAGTTGATGTGACAGTGAGGCTGCAGTTGATGGAACAGTGAGGCTGCATTTGATGGGACACAGTGAGGCTGCATTTGATGGGACACAGTGAGGCTGCATTTGATGGGACTCACTGATGCTACATTTGATGGGACAGTGAGGCTGCATTTGATGGGACACAGGCTACATTTGATGGGACAGTGAGGCTTCATTTGATGGGACAGTGAGGCTTCATTTGGTGGGACACAGTGAGGCTGCATTTGATGGGACACAGTGAGGCTGCATTTAATGGGACACAGTGGGACTGCATTTGATGGGACAGTGAGACTTTATTTGATGGGACACAACAAGGCTGCATTTGATGGGACAGTGAGACTTTATTTGATGGGACACAACAAGGCTGCATTTGATGGGACAGAGAGGCTTCATTTGATGGGACAGTGAGGCTGCATTTGATGTGGCAGTGAGGCTGCATTTGATGGGACACAGTGAGGCTGCATTTAATGAGACACAGTGAGGCTGCATTTGATGGGACAGTGAGACTTTATTTGTTGGGACACAGTGAGGCTGCATTTGATGGGACAGTGAGGCTGCATTTGATGGGACAGCGAGGCTGCATTTAATGAGACAGTGAGGCTGCATTTGATGAGACAGCGAGGCTGCATTTGATGAGACAGCGAGGCTGCATGTGATGAGACACAGGCTACATTTGATGGGACAGTGAGACTGCATTTGATGTAACAGTGAGACTTCATTTAATGGGACACAGTGAGGCTGCATTTGATGGGACACATTTGAGTTTGCATTTGATGGGATACAGTGAGGCTGCATTTGATGGGGCAGTCAGGCTGCTTTTGATGGGACAGTGAGGCTGCATTTGATGGGACACCATATGCATTTGATGGGACAGTGAGGCTGCATTTGATGGGACACAGTGAGGCTGCATTCAATGGGACACAGTGAGGCTGCATTTTATGGGACACAATGAGGAAACATTTGATGGGACGCAGTGAGGCTGCATTCGATGGGAAACAGTGAGGATGCATTTGATGGGACACAGTGAGTATGCATTTGATGGGACACAGTGAGTCTGCATTTCATGGGACAATGAGTCTGCATTTGATGGGACACATTTGAGGCTGCATTTGATGGGACAGCGAGGCTGCCTTTGATGGGACACAATGAGGCTACATTTGATGGGACAGCGAGGCTGCATTTGATGGGACAGCGAGGCTGCATTTGATGGGACAGCGAGACTGCGTTTGATGGGGCAGGGAGGCTGCACTTGATGGGGTAGTGAGGCTGGATTTGATGGGACAGTGAGGCTGCATTTGATGGGACAGTGAGGCTGCATTTGATGGGACAGCGAGGCTGCATTTAATGAGACAGTGAGGCTGCATTTGATGAGACAGCGAGGCTGCATTTGATGAGACACAGGCTACATTTGATGGGACAGTGAGACTGCATTTGATGGGACAGTGAGACTTCATTTAATGGGACACAGTGAGGCTGCATTTGATGGGACACATTTGAGTTTGCATTTGATGGGATACAGTGAGGCTGCATTTGATGGGGCAGTCAGGCTGCTTTTGATGGGACAGTGAGGCTGCATTTGATGGGACACCATATGCATTTGATGGGACAGTGAGGCTGCATTTGATGGGACACAGTGAGGCTGCATTCGATGGGACACAGTGAGGCTGCATTTGATGGGACACAATGAGGAAACATTTGATGGGACGCAGTGAGGCTGCATTCGATGGGAAACAGTGAGGATGCATTTGATGGGACACTGTGAGTATGCATTTGATGGGACACAGTGAGTCTGCATTTCATGGGACAATGAGTCTGCATTTGATGGGACACATTTGAGGCTGCATTGGATGGGACAGCGAGGCTGCCTTTGATGGGACACAGTGAGGCTACATTTGATGGGACAGCGAGGCTGCATTTGATGGGACAGCGAGGCTGCATTTGATGGGACAGCGAGGCTGCGTTTGATGGGGCAGGGAGGCTGCACTTGATGGGGCAGTGAGGCTGGATTTGATGGGACAGTGAGGCTGCATTTGATGGGACAGTGAGGCTGCATTTGATGGGACAGTGAGGCTGCATTTGATGGGACACAGTGCGGCTGCATTTGATGGGGCACAGTGAGGCTAAATTTGATGGGACACAGTGAGGCTGCACTTGATGGGACAAAGTGAGGCTGCACTTGATGGGACAAAGTGAGGCTGCATTTGATGGGACAGTAAGGCTGACTTTGTTGGGACACAGTGAGGCAGCATTTGATAGGACACAGTGAGACTGCATTTGATGGGACAGTGAAGCTTCATTTGATGGGACAGTGAGGCTGCATTTGATGAGACACAGTGAGGCTGCATTTGATGGGACACAGTGAGGCTGCATTTGTTGGGACAGTGAGACTGCATTCAATGGGATACAGTGAGGCTGCATTCAATGGGACACATTGAGGCTGCATTCGATGGGACACAGTGAGGCTCCATTTGATGGGACACAGTGAAGCTGCAATTGATGGGACAGTGACACTGCATTTGATGGGACAGTGACGCTGCATTTGATTGGACACAGTGAGGCTGCATTTGATGGGACAGCGAGGCTGCATTTGATGGGACACAGGCTGCATTTGAAGGGACAGTGAGACGTCATTTGATGGGACACAGTAAGGCTGCATTTGATGAGACAGTAAGACTGCATTTGATGGGAGACAGGCTGTATTTGATGGGACACAGGCTGCATTTGATGGGGCACAGTGAGGGTGCATTTGATGGGACACAGGCTGCATTTGATGGGACAGTGAGGCTGCATTTGATGGGACAGTGAGGCTGCATTTGATGGGACACAGTGAGGCTGCATTTGATGGGACACAGTGAGGCTGCATTTGATGGGACTCACTGATGCTACATTTGATGGGACAGCGAGGCTGCATTTGATGGGACACAGGCTACATTTGATGGGACAGTGAGGCTTCATTTGATGGGACAGTGAGGCTTCATTTGGTGGGACACAGTGAGGCTGCATTTGATGGGACACAGTGAGGCTGCATTTAATGGGACACAGTGGGACTGCATTTGATGGGACAGTGAGACTTTATTTGATGGGACACAACAAGGCTGCATATGATGGGACAGCGAGGCTGCATTTGATGGGACAGTGAGGCTGCATTTGATGTGGCAGTGAGGCTGCATTTGATGGGACACAGTGAGGCTGCATTTAATGAGACACAGTGAGGCTGCATTTGATGGGACAGTGAGACTGCATTTGATGGGACAGTGAGACTTTATTTGTTGGGACACAGTGAGGCTGCATTTGATCTGACAGCAAGGCTGCATTTGATGGGACAGCGAGGCTGCATTTAATGAGACAGTGAGGCTGCATTTGATGAGACAGCGAGGCTGCATTTGATGAGACACAGGTTACATTTGATGGGACAGTGAGACTTCATTTAATGGGACACAGTGAGGCTGCATTTGATGGGACACATTTGAGTTTGCATTTGATGGGATACAGTGAGGCTGCATTTAATGGGACAGTGAGGCTGCATTTGATGGGACAGTGAGGCTGCATTTGATGGGACACAGTGAGGCTGCATTTGATGGGACACAGAGAGGCTGCATTTGATGGGGCAGTCAGGCTGCTTTTGATGGGACAGTGAGGCTGCATTTGATGGGACACCATATGCATTTGATGGGACAGTGAGGCTGCATTTGATGGGACACAGTGAGGCTGCATTCAATGGGACACAGTGAGGCTGCATTTGATGGGACACAATGAGGAAACATTTGATGGGACGCAGTGAGGCTGCATTCGATGGGAAACAGTGAGGATGCATTTGATGGGACACAGTGAGTCTGCATTTGATGGGACACAGTGAGTCTGCATTTCATGGGACAATGAGTCTGCATTTGATGGGACACATTTGAGGCTGCATTTGATGGGACAGCGAGGCTGCCTTTGATGGGACACAGTGAGGCTACATTTGATGGGACAGCGAGGCTGCATTTGATGGGACAGCGAGGCTGCATTTGATGGGACAGCGAGGCTGCATTTGATGGGGCAGAGAGGCTGCACTTGATGGGGCAGTGAGGCTGCATTTGATGGGACAGTGAGGCTGCATTTGATGGGACAGTGAGGCTGCATTTGATGGGACACAGTGCGGCTGCATTTGATGGGGCACAGTGAGGCTAAATTTGATGGGACACAGTGAGGCTGCACTTGATGGGACACAGTGAGGCTGCACTTTATGGGACAAAGTGAGGCTGCACTTGATGGGACAAAGTGAGGCTGCATTTGATGGGACAGTAAGGCTGACTTTGTTGGGACACAGTGAGGCAGCATTTGATAGGACACAGTGAGACTGCATTTGATGGGACAGTGAAGCTTCATTTGATGGGACAGTGAGGCTGCATTTGATGAGACACAGTGAGGCTGCATTTGATGGGACACAGTGAGGCTGCATTTGTTGGGACAGTGAGACTGCATTCAATGGGATACAGTGAGGCTGCATTCAATGGGACACATTGAGGCTGCATTCGATGGGACACAGTGAGGCTCCATTTGATGGGACACAGTGAGTCTGCATTTGATGGGACACAGTGAAGCTGCAATTGATGGGACAGTGACACTGCATTTGATGGGACAGTGACGCTGCATTTGATTGGACACAGTGAGGCTGCATTTGATGGGATAGCGAGGCTGCATTTGATGGGACACAGGCTGCATTTGAAGGGACAGTGAGACGTCATTTGATGGGACACAGTAAGGCTGCATTTGATGAGACAGTAAGACTGCATTTGATGGGAAAGTGAGACTTCATTTGATGTTACACAGTGATGCTGCATTTGATGGGACACAGTGAGGCTGCATTTGATGGGACACAGTGAGACTGCATTTTTTGGGACGTAGTGAGGCTGCATTTGATGGCACACATTTGAGGCTGCATTTGGTGGGACACAGTGAGGCTGCATTTGATGGGACACAGTGAGGCTGCATTTGATGGGACACAGTGAGGCTGCATTTGTTGGGACACAGTGAGGCTGCATTTGATGGGACACAGTGAGGCTGCATTTGATGGGACACAGTGAGACTGCATTTGTTGGGATGTAGTGAGGCTGCATTTGATGGGACACATTTGAGGCTGCATTTGGTGGGACACAGTGAGGCTGCATTTGATGGGACACAGTGAGGCTGCATTTGATGGGACATAGTGAGGCTGCATTTGATGGGACACAGGGAGGCTGCATTTGATGGGACACAGGGAGGCTACATTTGATGGGACACAGTCAGGCTGCATTTGATGGGGCAGTCAGGCTGCTTTTGATGGGACAGTGAGTATTCATTTGATGGGACACAGTGAGGCTGCATTCGATTGGACACAGTGAGGCTGTATTTTTTTATGGGACACAATGAGGACACATTTGATGGGATGCAGTGAGGCTGCATTCGATGGGAAACAGTTAGGCTGCATTTGATGGGACACAGTGAGTCTGCATTTGATGGGACACAGTGAGGCTGCATTTGATGGGACACAGTGAGGCTGCATTTGATGGGACAGTGAGACTTTATTTGATGGGACACAGTGAGGCTGCATTTGATGGGACAGTGAGACTTTATTTGATGGGACACAGTGAGGCTGAATTTGATGGGACACAGTGAGGCTGCATTTGATGGGACGCAGTGAGGACGCATTTGATGGGACGCAGTGAGGCTGCATTTGATGGGACACATTAGAGGCTGCATTTGATGGGACATGGTTCGGCTGCATTTGATGGGACATCGAGGCTGCATTTGATTGGACAGCGAGGCTGCATTTGATGGGGCAATGAGGCTGCATTTATTGGGGCAATGAGGCTGCATTTGATGGGATAGCAAGGCTGCATTTGATGGGACACAGGTTGCATTTGATGGGTCAAAGTGAGGCTGCATTTGATGGGACCGTGAGGCTGCATTTGATGGGACAGTGAGACTGCATTTGATGGGACAGTGAGACTGCATTTGATGGGACACAGTGAGACTGCATTTGATGGGACACAGTGAAGCTGCAGCTGCATTTGATGGGACACAGTGAGGCTTCATTTGATGGGACAGTGAGGCTGCATTTGATGGGACTGTGAGGCTGCATTTGATGGGACAGTGAGGCTGCATTTGATGGGACAGTGAAGCTGTGTTTGATGGGACAGTGAAGCTGCGTTTGATGGGACAGTGAGACTTAATTTGATGGGACACATTGAGGCTGCATTTGATGGGACACAGTGAGGCTGCATTTGATGGTACCCGGTGCGGCTGCATTTGATGGGACACGGTGTGGCTGCATTTGATGGGACAGTGAGGCTGCATTTGATGGGGCACTGTGAGGCTGCATTTGATGGACACAGTGAATTCCCTTTACCAATCCGGAAGGTTAGTCAGGGGAATTTGCAGTTGTTCACAAAATAATGGGATGTCTTCTGGCATCCTTAGTTAGTGCTGTTTGCCCAAGAACGTGGTATTTAAGGCAATAGGAAGGCGCCTTCAGTATGGGATGCCTTTCTCTCTCAGGGTGATTAACATAGTTAGGTTGCATGGCTCTTTTGTTCTGCAGGGTAATGTGAGAGACATCTTGAAACAGGGAAATAGCATGCCCATTAAAGAGGATTTGATCATTCTTCCTTGCTTTGTTCAATATCTACTCTTTCAGAGCGAAGCTGTGCAGGCAGCATATAATATCCCTGGGGGGAGCTGTGTCTATGGGGTGAGGATTTAGTGCCCTATGAGCCCTCACAAAGTCAATGTCTGTGTCTTTGGGGCTTTCAAGCAGTTCATTAATTACAGCCTGGACAGCCTGTTTGATTGGATTGGGTTCTACCTTCTCTGGTATCTCTCTCACCCTAATATTCTGTCTCCTTTCCCTATTGTCAAAATCTTCCAAGTATCTGTTAATAAGGATTAAGTGGGTAGCATGTGAGGAGACTGTGCTTACCAATATTTCCACAGCCCTGTCACGTTTGGCTTCTGCCCTCTCTGTATGTGAGAGGCGCTCAGATAGGGCTAAAAGATCTGCCTTAAGATCTGTTATAGCTGAAGAAAAACTGTTCTTAATGTCAGCTGCTATTTTATGCTTCTCTGATAACTGCAGTGGATGATCTGTACACTCCAGGTCCCTTGTCATCTCCTCAGAGGCTGACAGGGAGCCCATACTCTGCTCTGCCTCATGTCCCTGCAGCACCATCTTGGCTGTGGAGTGGCCTCGTGTCCTGTGCGATTGGAATTCGAACGGTATGCTGCGGGATCCGGGAGTGGAATGCGAGCGTTGCTGCTGTTGAGGGCCAGATTGGGCTTTGTCTCACCTGCCCCGTGTTGAAATCTGAGGCTGGAAAGGGTCAATTCTGCCGCAGGTAGTGTAGAGCTCAGGTATGCTGCATACATCTTTGTCGAGCTCCAAGCCATGCCCCTGTGAGGCTGCATTTGATGGGACAGTGAGGCTGCATTTGTTGGGACACATTTGATGGGACAGTGAGACTGCATTTGATGGGACTGAGTCTGCATTTGATGGGACAGTGAGGCTACATTTGATGGGACACTGAGGCTTCATTTGAAGGTACACAGGCTGCATTTGATGGGACAGTGAGACTGCATTTGATGGGACAGTGAGACTGCATTTGATGGGACACAGGCTGCATTTGATGGGACAGTGAGGCTGCATGTGAAGGGACACAGTGAGGCTGCATGTGAAGGGACACAGTGAGGCTGCATTTGAAGGGACACAGTGAGGCTGCATTTGATGGGACACAGTAAGGCTGCATTTGATGGGACACAGGCTGCATTTTATGGCACAGTGAGGCTGCATTTGATGCGACACAGGCTGCATTTGATGGGACAGTGAGGCTGCATTTGATGCGACAGTGAGGCTGCAGTTGATGGGACAGTGAGGCTGCAGTTGATGTGACAGTGAGGCTGCAGTTGATGGAACAGTGAGGCTGCATTTGATGGGACACAGTGAGGCTGCATTTGATGGGACACAGTGAGGCTGCATTTGATGGGACTCACTGATGCTACATTTGATGGGACAGTGAGGCTGCATTTGATGGGACACAGGCTACATTTGATGGGACAGTGAGGCTTCATTTGATGGGACAGTGAGGCTTCATTTGGTGGGACACAGTGAGGCTGCATTTGATGGGACACAGTGAGGCTGCATTTAATGGGACACAGTGGGACTGCATTTGATGGGACAGTGAGACTTTATTTGATGGGACACAACAAGGCTGCATTTGATGGGACAGTGAGACTTTATTTGATGGGACACAACAAGGCTGCATTTGATGGGACAGAGAGGCTTCATTTGATGGGACAGTGAGGCTGCATTTGATGTGGCAGTGAGGCTGCATTTGATGGGACACAGTGAGGCTGCATTTAATGAGACACAGTGAGGCTGCATTTGATGGGACAGTGAGACTTTATTTGTTGGGACACAGTGAGGCTGCATTTGATGGGACAGCGAGGCTGCATTTGATGGGACAGCGAGGCTGCATTTAATGAGACAGTGAGGCTGCATTTGATGAGACAGCGAGGCTGCATTTGATGAGACAGCGAGGCTGCATGTGATGAGACACAGGCTACATTTGATGGGACAGTGAGACTGCATTTGATGTAACAGTGAGACTTCATTTAATGGGACACAGTGAGGCTGCATTTGATGGGACACATTTGAGTTTGCATTTGATGGGATACAGTGAGGCTGCATTTGATGGGGCAGTCAGGCTGCTTTTGATGGGACAGTGAGGCTGCATTTGATGGGACACCATATGCATTTGATGGGACAGTGAGGCTGCATTTGATGGGACACAGTGAGGCTGCATTCAATGGGACACAGTGAGGCTGCATTTTATGGGACACAATGAGGAAACATTTGATGGGACGCAGTGAGGCTGCATTCGATGGGAAACAGTGAGGATGCATTTGATGGGACACAGTGAGTATGCATTTGATGGGACACAGTGAGTCTGCATTTCATGGGACAATGAGTCTGCATTTGATGGGACACATTTGAGGCTGCATTTGATGGGACAGCGAGGCTGCCTTTGATGGGACACAATGAGGCTACATTTGATGGGACAGCGAGGCTGCATTTGATGGGACAGCGAGGCTGCATTTGATGGGACAGCGAGGCTGCGTTTGATGGGGCAGGGAGGCTGCACTTGATGGGGTAGTGAGGCTGGATTTGATGGGACAGTGAGGCTGCATTTGATGGGACAGTGAGGCTGCATTTGATGGGACAGCGAGGCTGCATTTAATGAGACAGTGAGGCTGCATTTGATGAGACAGCGAGGCTGCATTTGATGAGACACAGGCTACATTTGATGGGACAGTGAGACTGCATTTGATGGGACAGTGAGACTTCATTTAATGGGACACAGTGAGGCTGCATTTGATGGGACACATTTGAGTTTGCATTTGATGGGATACAGTGAGGCTGCATTTGATGGGGCAGTCAGGCTGCTTTTGATGGGACAGTGAGGCTGCATTTGATGGGACACCATATGCATTTGATGGGACAGTGAGGCTGCATTTGATGGGACACAGTGAGGCTGCATTCGATGGGACACAGTGAGGCTGCATTTGATGGGACACAATGAGGAAACATTTGATGGGACGCAGTGAGGCTGCATTCGATGGGAAACAGTGAGGATGCATTTGATGGGACACTGTGAGTATGCATTTGATGGGACACAGTGAGTCTGCATTTCATGGGACAATGAGTCTGCATTTGATGGGACACATTTGAGGCTGCATTGGATGGGACAGCGAGGCTGCCTTTGATGGGACACAGTGAGGCTACATTTGATGGGACAGCGAGGCTGCATTTGATGGGACAGCGAGGCTGCATTTGATGGGACAGCGAGGCTGCGTTTGATGGGGCAGGGAGGCTGCACTTGATGGGGCAGTGAGGCTGGATTTGATGGGACAGTGAGGCTGCATTTGATGGGACAGTGAGGCTGCATTTGATGGGACAGTGAGGCTGCATTTGATGGGACACAGTGCGGCTGCATTTGATGGGGCACAGTGAGGCTAAATTTGATGGGACACAGTGAGGCTGCACTTGATGGGACAAAGTGAGGCTGCACTTGATGGGACAAAGTGAGGCTGCATTTGATGGGACAGTAAGGCTGACTTTGTTGGGACACAGTGAGGCAGCATTTGATAGGACACAGTGAGACTGCATTTGATGGGACAGTGAAGCTTCATTTGATGGGACAGTGAGGCTGCATTTGATGAGACACAGTGAGGCTGCATTTGATGGGACACAGTGAGGCTGCATTTGTTGGGACAGTGAGACTGCATTCAATGGGATACAGTGAGGCTGCATTCAATGGGACACATTGAGGCTGCATTCGATGGGACACAGTGAGGCTCCATTTGATGGGACACAGTGAAGCTGCAATTGATGGGACAGTGACACTGCATTTGATGGGACAGTGACGCTGCATTTGATTGGACACAGTGAGGCTGCATTTGATGGGACAGCGAGGCTGCATTTGATGGGACACAGGCTGCATTTGAAGGGACAGTGAGACGTCATTTGATGGGACACAGTAAGGCTGCATTTGATGAGACAGTAAGACTGCATTTGATGGGAGACAGGCTGTATTTGATGGGACACAGGCTGCATTTGATGGGGCACAGTGAGGGTGCATTTGATGGGACACAGGCTGCATTTGATGGGACAGTGAGGCTGCATTTGATGGGACAGTGAGGCTGCATTTGATGGGACACAGTGAGGCTGCATTTGATGGGACACAGTGAGGCTGCATTTGATGGGACTCACTGATGCTACATTTGATGGGACAGCGAGGCTGCATTTGATGGGACACAGGCTACATTTGATGGGACAGTGAGGCTTCATTTGATGGGACAGTGAGGCTTCATTTGGTGGGACACAGTGAGGCTGCATTTGATGGGACACAGTGAGGCTGCATTTAATGGGACACAGTGGGACTGCATTTGATGGGACAGTGAGACTTTATTTGATGGGACACAACAAGGCTGCATATGATGGGACAGCGAGGCTGCATTTGATGGGACAGTGAGGCTGCATTTGATGTGGCAGTGAGGCTGCATTTGATGGGACACAGTGAGGCTGCATTTAATGAGACACAGTGAGGCTGCATTTGATGGGACAGTGAGACTGCATTTGATGGGACAGTGAGACTTTATTTGTTGGGACACAGTGAGGCTGCATTTGATCTGACAGCAAGGCTGCATTTGATGGGACAGCGAGGCTGCATTTAATGAGACAGTGAGGCTGCATTTGATGAGACAGCGAGGCTGCATTTGATGAGACACAGGTTACATTTGATGGGACAGTGAGACTTCATTTAATGGGACACAGTGAGGCTGCATTTGATGGGACACATTTGAGTTTGCATTTGATGGGATACAGTGAGGCTGCATTTAATGGGACAGTGAGGCTGCATTTGATGGGACAGTGAGGCTGCATTTGATGGGACACAGTGAGGCTGCATTTGATGGGACACAGAGAGGCTGCATTTGATGGGGCAGTCAGGCTGCTTTTGATGGGACAGTGAGGCTGCATTTGATGGGACACCATATGCATTTGATGGGACAGTGAGGCTGCATTTGATGGGACACAGTGAGGCTGCATTCAATGGGACACAGTGAGGCTGCATTTGATGGGACACAATGAGGAAACATTTGATGGGACGCAGTGAGGCTGCATTCGATGGGAAACAGTGAGGATGCATTTGATGGGACACAGTGAGTCTGCATTTGATGGGACACAGTGAGTCTGCATTTCATGGGACAATGAGTCTGCATTTGATGGGACACATTTGAGGCTGCATTTGATGGGACAGCGAGGCTGCCTTTGATGGGACACAGTGAGGCTACATTTGATGGGACAGCGAGGCTGCATTTGATGGGACAGCGAGGCTGCATTTGATGGGACAGCGAGGCTGCATTTGATGGGGCAGAGAGGCTGCACTTGATGGGGCAGTGAGGCTGCATTTGATGGGACAGTGAGGCTGCATTTGATGGGACAGTGAGGCTGCATTTGATGGGACACAGTGCGGCTGCATTTGATGGGGCACAGTGAGGCTAAATTTGATGGGACACAGTGAGGCTGCACTTGATGGGACACAGTGAGGCTGCACTTTATGGGACAAAGTGAGGCTGCACTTGATGGGACAAAGTGAGGCTGCATTTGATGGGACAGTAAGGCTGACTTTGTTGGGACACAGTGAGGCAGCATTTGATAGGACACAGTGAGACTGCATTTGATGGGACAGTGAAGCTTCATTTGATGGGACAGTGAGGCTGCATTTGATGAGACACAGTGAGGCTGCATTTGATGGGACACAGTGAGGCTGCATTTGTTGGGACAGTGAGACTGCATTCAATGGGATACAGTGAGGCTGCATTCAATGGGACACATTGAGGCTGCATTCGATGGGACACAGTGAGGCTCCATTTGATGGGACACAGTGAGTCTGCATTTGATGGGACACAGTGAAGCTGCAATTGATGGGACAGTGACACTGCATTTGATGGGACAGTGACGCTGCATTTGATTGGACACAGTGAGGCTGCATTTGATGGGATAGCGAGGCTGCATTTGATGGGACACAGGCTGCATTTGAAGGGACAGTGAGACGTCATTTGATGGGACACAGTAAGGCTGCATTTGATGAGACAGTAAGACTGCATTTGATGGGAAAGTGAGACTTCATTTGATGTTACACAGTGATGCTGCATTTGATGGGACACAGTGAGGCTGCATTTGATGGGACACAGTGAGACTGCATTTTTTGGGACGTAGTGAGGCTGCATTTGATGGCACACATTTGAGGCTGCATTTGGTGGGACACAGTGAGGCTGCATTTGATGGGACACAGTGAGGCTGCATTTGATGGGACACAGTGAGGCTGCATTTGTTGGGACACAGTGAGGCTGCATTTGATGGGACACAGGAAGGCTGCATTTGATGGGACACAGGAAGGCTGCATTTGATGGGACACAGGGAGGCTGCATTTGATGGGACACAGCGAGGCTGCATTTGATGGGGCAGTCAGGCTGCTTTTGATGGGACAGTGAGTATTCATTTGATGGGACACAGTGAGGCTGCATTCGATTGGACACAGTGAGGCTGTATTTTTTAATGGGACATAATGAGGACACATTTGATGGGATGCAGTGAGGCTGCATTCGATGGGGAACAGTTAGGCTGCATTTGATGGGACACAGTGAGGCTGCATTTGATGGGACAGTGAGACTTTATTTGATGGGACACAGTGAGGCTGCATTTGATGGGACACAGTGAGGCTGCATTTGATGGGACAGTGAGACTTTATTTGATGGGATACAGTGAGGCTGCATTTGATGGGACAGTGAGACTTTATTTGATGGGACACAGTGAGGCTGCATTTGATGGGACGCAGTGAGGACGCATTTGATAGGACGCAGTGAGGCTGCATTTGATGGGACACATTAGAGGCTGCATTTGATGGGACACGGTTCGGCTGCATTTGATGGGACATCGAGGCTGCATTTGATTGGACAGCGAGGCTGCATTTGATGGGGCAATGAGGCTGCATTTGATGGGATAGCGAGGCTGCATTTGATGGGACACAGGTTGCATTTGATGGGTCAAAGTGAGCCTGCATTTGTTGGGACCGTGAGGCTGCATTTGATGGGACAGTGAGACTGCATTTGATGGGACACAGTGAGGCTGCATTTGATGGGACACAGTGAGGCTGCATTTGATGGGACACAGTGAGGCTGCATTTGATGGGACAGTGAGGCTGCATTTGATGGGACTGTGAGGCTGCATTTGATGGGAGAGTGAGGCTGCATTTGATGGGACACAGTGAGGCTGCATTTGATGGGACACAGTGAGGCTGCATTTGATGGGACAGTGAAGCTGCGTTTTATGGGAAAGTGAAGCTGCGTTTGATGGGACAGTGAGACTTAATTTGATGGGACACAATGAGGCTGTATTTGATGGGACACAGTGAGGCTGCATTTGATTGGACCCGGTGCGGCTGCATTTGATGGGACAGTGAGGATGCATTTGATGGGACAGTGAGGCTGCATTTGATGGGACAGTGAGGCTGCATTTGATGGGGCACTGTGAGGCTGCATTTGATAGACACAGTGAATTCCCTTTACCAATCCAGAAGGTTAGTCAGGGGAATTTGCAGTTGTTCACAAAATAATGGGATGTCTTCTGGCATCTTTAGTTAGTGCTGTTTGCCCAAGAACGTGGTATTTAAGGCAATAGGAAGGCGCCTTCAGTATGGGATGCCTTTCTCTCATAGGGTGATTAACATAGTTAGGTTGCATGGCTCTTTTGTTCTGCAGGGTAATGTCAGAGACATCTTGAAACAGGGAAATAGCACGCCCATTAAAGAGGATTTGATCATTCTTCCTTGCTTTGTTCAATATCTACTCTTTCAGAGCGAAGCTGTGCAGGCAGCATATAATATCCCTGGGGGGAGCTGTGTCTATGGGGTGAGGATTTAGTGCCCTATGAGCCCTCACAAAGTCAATGTCTGTGTCTTTGGGGCATTCAAGCAGTTCATTAATTACAGCCTGGTGAGCCTGTTTGATTGGATTGGGTTCTACCTTCTCTGGTATCCCTCTCACCCTAATATTCTGTCTCCTTTCCCTATTGTCAAAATCTTCCAAGTATCTGTTAATAAGGATTAAGTGGGTAGCATGTGAGGAGACTGTGCTTGCCAATCTTTCCACAGCCCTGTCACGTTTGGCTTCTGCCATCTCTGTATGTGAGAGGCGCTCAGATAGGGCTAAAAGATCTGCCTTAAGATCTGTTATAGCTGAAGAAAAACTGTTCTTAATGTCAGCTGCTATTTTATGCTTCTCTGATAACTGCAGTGGATGATCTGTACACTCCAGGTCCCTTGTCATCTCCTCAGAGGCTGACAGGGAGCCCTCACTCTGCTCTGCCTCATGTCCCTGCAGCACCATCTTGGCTGTGGAGTGGCCTCGTGTCCTGTGCAATTGGAATTCGAATGGTATGCTGCGGGATCCGGGAGTGGAATGCGAGCGTTGCTGCTGTTGAGGGCCAGATAGGGCTTTGTCTCACCTGCCCCGTGTTGAAATCTGAGGCTGGAAAGGGTCAATTCTGCCGCGGGTAGTGCAGAGCTCAGGTATGCTGCATACATCTCCGTCGAGCTCCAAGCCATGCCCCTGTGAGGCTGCATTTGATGGGACAGTGAGGCTGCATTTGTTGGGACACATTTGATGGGACGGTGAGACTGCATTTGATGGGACTAAGTGAGTCTGCATTTGATGGGACAGTGAGGCTACATTTGATGGGACAGTGAGGCTTCATTTGAAGGTACACAGGCTGCATTTGATGGGACAGTGAGACTGCATTTGATGGGACAGTGAGACTGCATTTGATGGGACACAGGCTGCATTTGATGGGACAGTGAGGCTGCATTTGATGGGACAGTGAGGCTGCATTTGAAGGGACACAGTGAGGCTGCATTTAAAGGGACACAGTGAGGCTGCATTTGAAGGGACACAGTGAGGCTGCATTTGATGGGACACAGGCTGCATTTTATGGCACAGTGAGGCTGCATTTGATGGGACACAGGCTGCATTTGATGGGACAGTAAGGCTGCAGTTGATGGGACAGTGAGGCTGCAGTTGATGGGACAGTGAGGCTGCATTTGATGGGACACAGGAGGCTGCATTTGATGGGACACAGTGAGGCTGCATTTGATGGGGCACAGTGAGGCTGCATTTGATGGGGCACAGTGAGGTTGCATTTGATGGGGCACAGTGAGGCTGCATTTGATGGGGCACAGTGAGGCTGCATTTGATGGGGCACAGTGAGGCTGCATTTAATGGGGCACAGTGAGGCTGCATTTGATGGGACACAGTGAGGCTGCATTTGAAGGGACACAGTGAGGCTGCATTTGATGGGACAGTAAGGCTGCATTTGATGGGACAGTAAGGCTGCATTTGATGGGGCACAGTGAGGCTGCATTTGATGGGACACAGGCTGCATTTGATGGGACACAGGCTGCATTTGATGGGGCACAGTGAGGCTGCATTTGATGGGACACAGGCTGCATTTGATGGGACAGTGAGGCTGCATTTGATGGGACAGTGAGGCTGCATTTGATGGGACACAGTGAGGCTGCATTTGATGGGACACAGTGAGGCTGCATTTGATGGGGCACAGTGAGGCTGCATTTGATGGGGCACAGTGAGGCTGCGTTTGATGGGGCACAGTGAGGCTGCGTTTGATGGGGCACAGTGAGGCTGCATTTGATGGGACACAGTGAGGCTGCATTTGATGGGACACAGTGAGGCTGCATTTGATGGGACACATTCTGCATTTGATGGGACACAGTGAGGCTGTAGTTAATGGGACAGTGAGGCTGCATTTGATGGGGCAGTGAGGCTACATTTGATGGGGCACAGTGAGGCTGCATTTGATGGGACACAGTGAGGCTACATTTAATGGGACATCACAGAAACTTTCTCCTGCGTTCCTGTTGAAGATTTGCTCAGCTGACATTCCTTCTGGCTCCTGTTCCTCCTTGCTGTACTACACATTTATCTCTGGCTCTCTGATATTTGCTTGGCTGACTACCCGATCCAGTTATTGAACTCTGGCTTGTTTTAACTTCAGTTACTCTATTTACCTTATTATTATTATTACTACTATTGTTATTATTATTATTAAACAAGTGTGATTTAACTATACTTCTGTCTCGGTCTGATTCATGGTTCCTGACACAGTGAGGCTGCATTCGATGGGACACAGTCAGGCTGCATTCGATGGGACACAGTGAGGCTTCATTTGATGGGACAGTGAATCTACATTTGATGGGACACAGTGAGACTGCATTTGATGGGACAATGAGACTGCTTTTGATGGGATACAGTGAGGCTGCATTTAATGGGACACAGTGAGGCTGCATTTGATGGGACACAGTGAGGCTGCATTTGATGGGACACAGTGAGGCTGCATTTGAGGGGACACAGTGAGGCTGCATTTGAGGGGACACAGTGAGGCTGCATTTGAGGGGACACAGTGAGGCTGCATTTGAGGGGACACAGTGAGGCTGCATTTGAGGGGACACAGTGAGGCTGCATTTGAGGGGACACAGTGAGGCTGCATTTGAGGGGACACATTGAGGCTGCATTTGAGGGGACACAGTGAGACTGCATTTGAGGGGACACAGTGAGGCTGCATTTGAGGGGACACAGTGAGGCTGAATTTGATGGGACAGTGAGGGTGCATTTGATGGGACACAGTGAGGCTGCATTTGATGGGACACAGTGAGGCCGCATTTGATGGGACACAGTGAGGCCGCATTTGATGGGACACAGTGAGGCCGCATTTGATGGGACACAGTGAGGCCGCATTTGATGGGACACAGTGAGGCCGCATTTGATGGGACACAGTGAGGCTTCATTTGATGGGACACAGTGAGGCTGCATTTGATGGGACAGTGAGGCTGCATTTAATGGTACAGTGAGGCTGAATTTGAATGGACACAGTGAGGCTGCATTTGATGGGACAGTGAAGCTGCATTTGATGGGACAGTGAAGCTGCATTTGATGGCATACAGGCTGCATTTGACGGGACAGTAAGGCTGCATTTAATGGGACAGTAAGGCTGCATTTGATGGGACAGTAAGGCTGCATTTGACGGGATAATGAGGCTGCATTTTATGGGGCATAGGCTGCATTTTGATGGGACACAGTGAGGCTGCATTTGATGGGACACAGTGAGGCTGCATTTGATGGGACACAGTGAGGCTGCATTTGATGGGACACAGTGAGGCTGCATTTGATGGGACACAGTTAGGCTGCATTTGATGGGGCACAGTGAGGCTGCATAAGATGGGCACAGTGAGGCTGCATAAGATGGGCACAGTGGCTGCATAAGATGGGCACAGTAGCTGTATTTGATGGGGCACAGTGGCAGCATTTGATGGCACAGTGAGAGCATTTGATATTGCACGGTGGCTGCATTTGATGGGCACGGTGGCTGCATTTGATGGGGCACAGTGGCAGCATTTGATGGCACAGTGAGAGCATTTGATATTGCACGGTGGCTGCATTTGATGGGCACGGTGGCTGCATTTGATGGGCACGGTGGCTGCATTTGATGGGCACAGTGGCTGCGATTGATGGGCACAGTGGCTGCGATTGATGGGCACAGTGGCTGCGATTGATGGGTACAGTGGCTGCGATTGATGGGGTTTTTTTTCAGAACTTTTCAGTATTTTAGCACCCCCCAAAAAATTTTGAGCACCAGCCGCCACTGGTAGAGTATCTGTGGAGTTAAATGACTCCCTGTCTTCAGATGGTCAGGTAGAACAGTCGCCACAAGGTCTCGCACAAGGCCTCAGCAAGTTATGGTGGAGATGTCTCCTAATGGGATTAGGCCTTTCCAAGACTACATCGTACACCAGAGTTGTAGGGAAGGGCTGCTTCTTCTGATAGGGTGTGCACTCTCATTTAGGTTCCAGTTTACCTCCTATCTTATTCTTGGTATTTTTCACCAAGACTCAGTCCAAGTGTTGGACATGGTCCTCAAAAGTTTTGTAGAAAATGATGATATCGTCCAGGTAAACTATCACAGTCTCAAAATTAAAAGTCCCCCAATCACCTTTCCATTAGGCGTAAAGTGATGAGGGCATTGCTCAGCCCAAAGAACATTAGATTAAACTCAAACAGTCCCAAGGTTGTGATGAAGGCAGTATTTTCACAATCCTGATCCCTTACTGGGACTTGCCAGTAGCCACTCACCAAGGTGAGGGTAGAAGTGTACTGGCCTGACCCAATGCCATAAGTGTTTCCTCTATCCGGGGTAATGGGTAGGCATCCTGGTGGGTACAGGCATTCATCTTGCGATAGTCCATTCAGAATTACAGGCTTCCATCTTTCTTTCTTGCCAACACCACAGGAGCAGCCCTGGTACTCCGACTCTCCTGGATTACCCTCTTTGTAGCATGTTGAAAAGCAAGTCCCTGACCTCCTGGCACAGGGCTGGGAGAATGTTGCTGTATCACTTCTGGATTGGGTGGTCAATGGTCTCCATGTACCCATAGTCCTTTGGGCTGGTGGCAAGGACCAACTGGTGCTTCTTTAGCAGTTGATGTAGCAACTTCTGTTGTGGTAGAGGATAGTCCTGGAAAGGAATGTACAGCTGCTCCATGGGTAGCTTGTATTGTGACTCATCCAGCAAAGCCATAGCTGTCTGAAGCTGAGCACATGTGGCCTGTACCCCAGGCTGAGCCTCCAAGATGTAATGATTGGGTACCATGTACAAATCTGCTAGGATAGTATTGTTGGAGAGTGCAATTTGGGTGGTTCCCAGGTTGATGAGCTGCACCATGACCTTCCCTTTGTTAAATTTTGAGAGGGTGAATGCAACCAGCCACTCTCCAGGTGCCATGAGTCCCTGCGGGGTTCTATTATCTATCACCCCCTGTAGCTTTTTGTGGGCTCTGATGTCAGAAACCATGAATCAGACTGAGACAGAAGTATAGTTAAATCACACTTGTTTAATAATAAAAGTAAATAGAACAAACGTAGTCAAAACATAGCCAAAGTTTGGTAACCAGAACGGATAGTCAGACAAGGCAGAAAGTCAGGAAGCCAGGGATCAGCATAGTGCAGTAATGGCAAACTTTGGCATCCAGATGCTTTGAAACTACATTTCCCATGATGCTCATGCACTCTGCAGTGTAGTTGAGCATCATGGGAAATGCAGTTCCAAAACATCTGGGCTGCCAAGGTTCACCATTACTGGCATAGTGAAACAGCAAGCAGGATCTGGGGCCAAAAGGAATGTCAGCCAAGCAGGTCTTTAACAGGAACGCAGGAGATAGTCGCTGTGATGTTGACCAAGGCAAAGTCAGAGATCATCTGGGCTGGATGGCTTAAATAGGCAGAACTGATGAGCAGGATATCATCAACAGATGAGTCACTGGGGAGAGATAGGAGCTGGCAATTAGCCGACAGCTGAGCGGCCAGCTTAGAGAAGGAAGAACTGAGCCCAGCCCTGACAGTACCCCCTCCTCAACGACCCCTCCCCCTCCGAGGACCACCAGACTTGAGGGGAAAACATCTATGGAAATCACGGAGGAGGACAGGGGCATGTACATCTGAGGATGAGACCCAAGATTGTTCTTCCAGACTGTTCCCTTTCCAATGCACCAGGTACTATATGCACCCATGGAACCTAAGGGAGTCAACAATGGACTATACTTCATAATCCTCATGGTTCTCAACCTGTACAGGGTGAGGATGTGGCACCAAGGTGGTAAAGCAGTTGCAGACTAAAGGTTTTAATAAGGTGACATGAAGTACATTTGATACGCATATTAGAAGGAAGGTCTAATGCGTAAGCCACTGGGTTAATCCTGCGAAGAATACAGAAAGACCCAATAAACCAAGGTGCAAACTTCGGAGAGGGAACACAAAGTTGAAGGTTGAGAGATGACAGCCAGACCCTGTTCCCAACCTGGTAGGAAGGCGCAGGAAGGCGTCTGCGGTCAGCATGGAGTCTGTAACTATCATTAACATGTCGCAAAGCCTCCTGGACATTTGCCCAAGTGGAACAAACACCACAGAGATGCTCGTCTAATGCAGGAATACTCTGCGGAACAAATGAGTCAGGCAACATGGAGGGTTGGAAAGCATTGTTCGCCATAAATGGGAACAATCGGGAAGCAGAATTCAAGGCACTGTTGTGAGCAAGCTCTGCTCACGGTAAGAGGTCTGACCAGTTATGATGGTCAGAAATATAGCAATGTAGGAATTGCTGTAAACGGGAATGAATTCTGGACAGCCGCACTCATAGCTTAGCCTTGTTTATTAAGAAAATGCACATTAATTACAGGGAACAGCAGACAGGAATAGAGCTAATGTTTCGCACTAACATTAGTGCTTACTCATAGCATTTCCTGGAGCGGTGATTACTTCTTCTTATAATGTAGGAATTGCTCCAAGGACTGATTGGCTCGTTCTGCAGCCCCATTAGACAAAAGGCTCGCCAGAACCAGGACACAAACTAACAACCCCTGTCCGAGACAATCACCTTGGGTAGCCCATGTAAGTGAAAGATCTCCCGAGCAAAAATGGAAGCCAGTTCCTTAGAAGTGGGCAACTTCTTAAGTGGAATACAATGAGACATTTTCGAGAACCGGTGAACCACCATAAGGATAACTGTGTTGCTCTTGAAGTTGGGTAACTCCACAATGAAATCCATAGACATGTGGATCCAGGGCCTCTTTCCATTGGGTATGGGTTGTAGGAGGCCCACTGGAAGGTGTCATGGACTCTTACTCTGAGCACACACGGAACAGGCAGCTACGAAGGCAGTTACATTAGCACGTAGACTAGGCCACCAGAATTATTGGGAAATGGCCAAAAAGAGTTGGTTTTTCTCAGGGTGGCCAGCAGCCTTGGGAGAATGGTAAGTCTGGAGCATGCAGTACGGAGACTCTCTGGGACAAAGCAGTGGTCACAAGGTTTCTCAGGAGGAGTATGGACTTGAGCAGCAAGAATTTTGTCACCCAAAGGAGAAGTGAGACTGGTGTGAACCATGGCCAGAATACGATCATGAGGAATCACAGGAACGGGAACCGACTCCATCTTGGAAGTGGAGGAAAATTGTTGTGACAAAGCGTCAGAGATTTCATCTCCAAATACGGAAAGGTTTCTTCACAGTAAGAGCTGTGAAAATGTGGAATAGACTCCCGCCAGAGGTGGTTCTGGCCAGCTTAGTAGATTGCTTTAAGAAAGGCCTGGATACTTTCCTAAATGTACATAATATAACTGGGTACTAACATTTATAGGTAAAGTTGATCCAGGGAAAATCCGATTGCCTCTTGGGGGATCAGGAAGGAATTTTTTTCCTCTGCTGTAGCAAATTGGAGCATGCTCTGCTAGGGTTTTTTGCCTTCCTCTGGATCAACTGTGGTTATAGAATTGGGTATATTGGATTGTACGATATTTTTTGTTTTTTTTTGTTTTGTTTTTTATGGTTGAACTGGATGGGCTTGTGTCTTTTTTCAACTTGACTAACTATGTAACTATGTCAGCCCTTACATTCTTAGTACCAGGTAAAAATGAGACAATGTAATTGAAACTTGACAAGAAAAGACTCCATCGTGCCCTTCTGGGAGAGAGGCGTTAGCCTCAGACAAGAATGTGAGATTCTCATGGTCAGTATTAGGGATGAGCTTTGAGTTCGAGTCAAACTCATGTTCGACTCAAACATCGGCTGTTCGCCAGTTCACCGAACAGCGAACAATTTGGGGTGTTCGCGGCAAATTCGAAAGCCACGGAACACTCTTTAAAAGTCTATGGGAGAAATCAAAAGTGCTCATTTTAAAGGCTTATATGCATGGTATTGTCATAAAAAAGTGTTTGGGGACCTAGGTCCTGCCCCAGGGGATATGTATCAATGCAAAAAGAATTTTTAAAAATGGCTGTTTTTTCGGGAGCAGTGATTTTATTAATGCTTAAAGTGAAACAATAAAAGTGTAATATTCCTTTAAATGTCATACCTTTTGGGTGTCTATAGTATGCCTGTAAAGGGGCACATGTTTCCTGTGTTTAGAACAGTCTGTCAGCTAAATGACATTTCAAAGGACAAAAAGTAATTTAAAACTATTGGCGGCTATAATGAATTGTCGGTCCAACGATACATATAAAAGTTAATTGATAAAAACGGCATGGGATTTCCCCACAGGGGAACTCCGAACCAAAATTTAAAATAAAAATGGCATGGGGGTCCCCCTAAATTCTATACCAGTCCCTTCAGGTCTGGTATGGATATTACGGGGAACCCCATGCCAAAATAAAAAAAAAATGGTGTGGGGTCCCCCCAAAAATCCAGATGAAGAAGAAGAAGATGGAGAAAGAAGAAGAACACCAAAAGAACACCAGAAGAAAGAAGATGGAAGAAGAAGCTGAAAGAAGAATAAATTAATAAAGGACTTGTCAAAAACCGTCTCCTGTGTTTTTTAAACTTTTTGACACTTTTTTTGTGAAATGGTAGGGGTGCCCTTACCATTTCACACGGGGGGGGCAGGATCTGGGGGTCCCCTTGTTAAAGGGGGCTTCCAGATTCTGGTAAGCCCCGCGCCTGCAGACCCCCACAACCACCGGCCAAGGGTTGCGGGGATGAGGCCCTTCTCACCATCAACATGGGGACTAGGTGCTTTGGGGGCTACTTCAAAGCATCCTCCCAATGTTGAGGGCATGTGGCCTGGTACGGTTCAGGAGGGAGGGGCGCTCTCTCATCCCCCCTCTTTTCCTGCAGCCTGCCAGGTTACGTGCTCGGATTGCGTGCTCGGACCTGAAGGGTCTGGTATGGATTTTGAGGGAGACCCCACGCCATTTTTTTTTTATTTTGGCACGGGGTTCCCCTTAATATCCATACCAGACCTCAAGAGTCAGGTATGGAATTTAGGGGGACCCCCTCGCCATTTTTTTTTTAATTTTGGCATGGCATTCCCCTTAATATCCATGCCAGACCTGAAGGGCCTGGTTTAGGGGCACCCCTACGCATTTTTTTTCTTAATTTTGGGTCGGGGTTCCCCTGTGGGGAAATCCCATGCAGTTTTTATCAATGAACTTTTATGTGCATTGTCGGACCGACAATTCATTAATAGCTGTGAGTAGTTTTAAATGACTTTTTTTTCCTTTGAAATGTCATTTTGCTGTCAGACTGTTCTAAACACGGGAAACATGCACCCCTTTACAGGCATACTATAGACACCCCCCAGGTACGAAATTTAAAAGAATATTACACTTTTATTGTTTCACTTTAAGCATTATTAGAATCACTGCTCCCAAAAAAACGGCCATTTTTAAAAATTCTTTTTGCATTGATACATGTCCCCTGGGGCAGGACCCAGGTCCTCAAACACTTCTTATGACAATAACTTGCATATAAGCCTTTAAAATGAGCACTTTTGATTATTCATGTTCGTGTCCCATAGACTTTTTTTTTTAAATCAAAATTAAGTTTATTGAGAAAAAACACATCTGGACAAACACACGTACCATCAATAGGGATATATATCTCAAGTTACATACACAATATCTTTCCATTCTAGTATCTTAAACATTCACTATTATGTAGTTAAATCAGTTTGCTTTGGGCCTGAGGGCCACGTTTAACATAATGTAGCATGTCAATCAATTATAAAATAAAGGTATATAACCTGGATATTATATGCATCTATGATCTATCAGTAGGTCAATATTGTTGTGTGACCAGAAAAAAAAAGAAAAAAAAAAGAGAGAAAAACAGATATATCCTTAATGGATGTATACAACCAAATGTTAACCAATTATTCAAAATATAAGTTATGTCCACCCCTACCATACTTTTCCTGCAGCACATTGCAAGACTACGGTGCAGCTCGTAAGTTAACTCACCCATGTACCCTGTGTGTACTCTACATTTGTAGGAGTCTGTGTTTTACTAGTTGAGTTGGGCCTAGTCCCGGAGTATCTAACCAAGATTGCCACATTGAAAAAAAATTTTCATGGGGGTTACAATGTTGATAGGTAATCTTTTTTGCGTATAAGCAAGTTATTTACCAATTTCACCCATTGTTCACCTGTTGGTACCCTCGAGGTGATCCACAGCCTCGCATTTGCTTTACGAGCTATATACAGTAGTTGTGACCATTGTCAAGAGTGAGGGCACCTCCAGGGCACCAAGCAGGCATATCACTGGATCCTTTATAATCGGAAATTGGAATACCTGTGAAATAGTATTGAGAACATAGCTCCAATATCTGAAAAGTTTTGGGCATTTCCACATCATGTGTAATAAATCACCATTATGGGTGCCGCATTTTGGGCATAGTGGAGTAGCTCTAAGTCCCCATTTGTGCAAATGAACCGGGGTTCTGTATACTCTGTAGTAGATAGAGATGGGATAATCTCTGTAATGCCGATACCGAAACAAGTGGAGCAGAAGTTAGACATAACTCCCAGGTGTCTCCGTCCATAGGACCCAGATCTCGTTCCCATCCCTTTCTACAGGACAATGTATTAGCATTATATGTGGAGTTAAGCAACCTGATATATACTCTTGAAATCATACCCTTTCTCTCATCCGTTGACAACACATCATTCATTAATGGATGCACCATCACCCCCAGCGGAGACACCCTACCCTGACTATGAATAGCATGCCTCAGCTGGAGGTATCTATAAAACTGTGTTCTAGGAAGGCAAAATTCCTCACTAAGTTCCCTAAAGGATTTGAGTGTGTTTTCCAGAAAATAACTGTGCAATATAATGAATACCTGCAGCCTCCCAGGAGCGGAAATCCTCTAGTTTGAGAAGCTCTTTAAAGTATACATTCCTCCATATAGGAGTCCAAGAGCATACCCCCTTAAAATGGAGAAGAGATCTAACATACTTCCAGAGAGTATTTAGTAGAGTGATGGTGGGAAGCGAATTTGACAAATGCGTGAATCCTGCTTCCAGATGAGCCAGTACCGGGAGACTGGACCCATCCGGAAGCAACAGGGATCTAATAGGGTCCAAAGGGTCCACTTCCCCCCAGTTACTCAACTGTTGCAACTGGGAAGCTACAAAGTAGTACCTGGCGTGTGGGACTGCCATACCTCCCTGGTCCTTAGCAAGTTGTAATGAATGCAAACTAATACGTGCCTGTTGGGTACCCCAAATGAGGTCCCTGAACTGAGTGTCTATACGTGTAAACCACTTGTGAGTTATCCATATTGGGGAGTTGTGGAATATGTAAAGAAGTTGGGGGGCCCATACCATTTTAATTAAGTTTACTCTCCCTGTCACAGATAGGGGCAACTTTTTCCATGTGACACATTTCACTTTCAGTTTTTGGAATAGTGGGGACATGTTCAGGTCTATGTACTGAGTAGGATCTGGTGAAATTTGTATACCTAGATAACGGAACTCCTCAGTTACCACAATATCTTTTGCACACGCAGGCAGAGGCTTTGGTAGTGGCTCCAGGGGCATTAACACTGACTTGTTCCAATTGATGCTAAAACCCGATAGCTTCCCAAAGTCAACAATCAGGTTCATTACGTTTTGCAATGAGCTATCAGTATCTCCCAGGCATATTAAGGTATCGTCTGCGTATAAGGATACTTTATCGTGATTAGAGCCCTGTCGAAACCCTACAATATCCTGTGAGGTCCTAATATGTATAGCCAGAGGCTCCAAGGCTAGGGCAAACAGCAGGGGGGATAAAGGACACCCCTGCCGTGTGCCTCTGTGGAGTTGCAGTGGAGATGATATATCTCCATTGATACGCATTCTTGCCGACAGGGAACTATATAACAGTTGAACCCATCTCAAGAAAGAGCTACCCACCCCAAATCTGGTAAGTACCTCCCATAGATAGGGCCATTCAACTCTATTGAATGCTTTAGCAGCGTCTAGAGAGAGAATAGCTCTATTACCCGGATTATCAGCAGGAATCTGTATATTAAGAAATAGTCTGCATAAGTTTTGGGATGTGTATCTTGTTGGTATGAAACCTGATTGGTCCCTATGGATTATTTTCTGTATACACTTGGCTAGCCTATTCGCCAGAACCCTGGCCAATAGCTTGACGTCAAACGTAAGTAATGAAATAGGTCTGTACGAGTCCGGCGAAGAGGGATCCTTACCAGGCTTTAACAGCACCACTATAAGGGCTTCATTCTTAGAGGCAGGTGAAATACCAGTCTCAGATGCCAAATTATAAACTTTTAATAGTATGGGAATCAACTGCATCGAGTATCGCTTGTATACTTCCGCCGGGAGACAATCAGCTCCAGGTACCTGACTGTTTTGTGTATGTGCCAAAGCCTCCAACAACTCCTCCTCAGTAAGGGGAGCATTCAGCAGGGACACATCCGAGGATGATAAGCAGGGCAAGGGGTATTTATCTAAAAACAAACAGATATCTTCATGTGAGGGTTGGACTTTGGACGTATAAATCTCTTGAAAAAAACCCTTAAAAACTTCCATAATATCTTTGGTGGAATGGTGTAATGTTCCTTGCTTGTCAGTCACTGTACCTATGTGTGAGGATGGCTGCTGCGATTTAGCCAATATTGCTAGCACATGACCTGTATTTTCCCTTACCTCAAAATAAGTCTGCTGTAGGAAAAAACGTTTATTCTCTGCTAACTGTAATGAAAGATCCTTAAGCATGGGTTGGGCAGCTAACCATGATCTTTTGGTGTCATCAGTGGGGTCAGCTATATATTTTGCTTCTGACTGCTGTGCCATGTCTAGAACTGAATTCTCCCATTCTTTAGTAGATGTTTTAATGTGGGATATCACTCTAATGAATTGACCACGTAAAAATGCTTTTACTGTCTCCCAGACTATATCTATAGTGGTTGAGCCTATATTCTGTTTAAAAAACTTTATGAGAAGTTCTGGGATTAGGTCAGGTTCTGAAATAAGAGACAACCATAGGGGATTAAGTTTCCAAAGTGTGTTGCTTTTGGTCACCCCTACCCGGATATCTACCGAAAGTGGGGAGTGGTCAGACACTTGTCTAGGGTGGCATTGCGAGGGCTCTAACAGTGGTAAGAAAAGGTCATTTCCTAATCCCAAGTCAATTCTAGATAGACCTCCTATCGAGGCTGACTGGCATGAATATACCTTAGCTTCTGGATTGCATGTCCTCCAAACATTCACTAGGCCCATCTCTGACATAAGATGAGCAAACGAGGTAAGCCCATAACGTCTCTGAGCGCCATCTCCTGTCCGAGCATATAACTTATCCCTTTCGTGATCAACATAATTATTGAAATCTGCCACGACTAGGATCGGCACACCCGGATAGCAAGACAAAAAGTCTGCCAGAATTTTCATTATGCCAGCAGAGAATGGTGGGGGAATGTAAAGTCCCGCCAATATACATTTTATCCCATATAATGAACACAAGAGAAAAATATATCGACCATCTGGATCAATTTTAACCTCTATAGCAGAAAACTGTACTCCCCTTTTCACTAGGAGACTCACCCCCCTCGAATACACTGAGTAAGTAGCATGATATTGATGACAAAACTGCCGTGTAGCAAATTGAGGAGTAGTGGTTGAGGGGAAGTGAGTCTCCTGCAAACAAATGACATCTGCGTTCAAACGCCTGATCGTGCGAAGCACTGCCAGGCGCTTGACAGCGTTATTCAGGCCCTGAACATTCCAGAAATAAATTCTAGTTATCTTGGGCACTGTGGTAAAACAACCATATCAAAAAGGATGACATTAAATAATATATCCTGAAAAAGAGACCATAAATCAAAATCATTGAGGAAGTCCCAATTGTGTGGTATGAGGGAAAAAAAGTAGCACAAAAGAAAGGTAGCATTTAATATAACGGGGAGGTAGCATGCTATTGAAAGGAGCCACAAGTTGACCAGGAACGTAGCAAGGTCCATTTGCTGCAAGAAGGGTGGTATTACACAAGGGTTCATGATGGGGTGGACAACAAAACTGAAAAATAATATATAACCGGCCAACATGGCCAAACTGATTTGCCAATGGGCTGTTGGAGGTCTGGACCAGACCACATTGGGGGTAACAGTGGAAGCGCACCGTAGTGTCTTAAAAACTTCTCTGCAGCAGGAACAATAAGCCCTGTTAGTCATGGTAGTCTGTGAATCAACAGCCTTCTCCGCCTTGGCTACAAATCCTGGAAAGCAATAAAGAACCTATTGGCGCAGTACTTTACCCGTCAGGAGAAACGGGGCGTCGGGTGCGACTTTCCTTGATCTATCTTTCTTCCCGATCTAGCCATTGCACTTCTGTGGATGGTAAATCAAAGAAGTGCACTGAACCCAGTGCTTCCACCCTGAGACGGGCTGGATACAGCATGGCATATTTTAAATCAAGTGCCCTGAGGCGTTTCTTAATATCCATGAATTTTGCACGCTGTTTCTGCAATTCAGCAGAAAAGTCTGGAAAAAAAGATATTTTGGCATTATCGGCTTTTAATGATTCTGGTTTGATCCCAGCATTCTGCAATATTGTATCTCTGTCCTTGTAGTGAAGGAGCTTGAAAAAAAAGGGTCTAGGAGGGGCTCCTGGTGGCAAGGGCCTGGCTGGCACCCTGTGTGCGCGCTCCACAGAAAACACAGAGGTAAACACATCTCTACCAAATGCCTCGATCAACCATTTTTCAATAGAGTCCACTGGGTTCTTTCCTTCTATTCTTTCAGGAAGCCCAATCATTCTGACGTTGTTTCTCCTCATTCTATTTTCCAGTTCTTCTATACGTGATTAATGTTGTGTAAGAAGATGGTTATTGTAATTGAGGTCACTCTGCATGGGCGCCATATCATCTTCAATGGAGCTCACTCTCTCCTCTAATGCAGAGGTTCTTTCTCTCAGCTTTTGTGCATCCTGCCTTAAAAAGGAGATTTCCACTCTAACCCCCTTTATCTCAGTTGTAAGCAAGTTTAATGAGGCATTACAGTTATTCACTGCTGAGAATATATCCCTGAGTGAGGGCATCATCAGTGGAGGGGCTGGTGGAGACATGAGGCCTAGTGAAGCCATCCTCTGGAGTACTCAATGCGCCCCAAGCAGGCCTCGATCCACTGGCATCATCAAGCGGTACTGTATCATCTGCTTCAGATGAGCCGCCGGATGAGTCCTCTGGGAAGTCGGATGTTGTACTGGAATCTGTGGTAAGTGATCTAGCAAATAGTTTTTCTGCGGCCTCCTTATGAATATCCTAGCAGATCGTTGTGTCAGCGCACCATTTTGGGCCATGCTGTCCGCGGACCGGGACACGTTCTGTCTTCTAGCAGCAGACATCGCATCGGATAATCAGCCGTTCAGGGTCTGGTGATGGTCCGGCACCTTCCGACAGCCGATGGGGTGAGTACAGCGCTGTATAGGGTAAGTATGCAGGATAAAGTAGTGGAGTTTCGGCAGAGAGACCTGAACTCACGTCTCGCGGCCACGCCCCATGTCCCATAGACTTTAACGGTGTTCGCGTGTTCGAACAAATTTTTTCCTGTTCGCAAGTTCTGCTGCGAACCAAACCGGGGGGGTGTTCGGCTCATCCCTAGTCAGTATGAATGAGAACCGACACAGTGGTACCTTTGAGGAGATGTCTCCATTCTTTCAGGGCTAAAATGATCACTAACAGCTCTCTGTCATCAATCTCATAATTGCACTCCACAGGTGACAATTTCTTGGAAAAGTAGACACAAGGAAGCATAGCGTTCTCAGAAGTAGGACGTTGAGACAGAAGGGCACCAACTCCAGTCTCAGAAGCATCAACTTTGAGGATAAAAGGTAGCATAGGATCAGGATGAGCCAATACAGGAGCAGAAACAAAGGCAGCCTTGAGACTCTCAAAGGCCTTAATGGACTCCGGAGACCAACTCTGTGGGTTACTATCCTTTCTGGTCATATCAGTAAGGGGCTTGACCAGAGACGAGAAGTTACGAATAAACTTCCTGATAATAGT
Organism: Aquarana catesbeiana; assembly: GCF_042186555.1. Lineage (NCBI taxonomy): Eukaryota > Metazoa > Chordata > Amphibia > Anura > Ranidae > Aquarana > Aquarana catesbeiana. The sequence continues at coordinate 147,115,412 of NC_133334.1, forward strand.
TGGCAAAGCCAAGAAACTGCTGCAGAGGATGTAAACCCACGGGTCGACAAAGGAACAGTCTCATGAGTCACATGGGCAGGCTGTAGAGGTCTCCTGTCAAGAGCCTCAATGGCAAGTGGTGTGTTATGCAGCTGCAGTGGAACAGAGTGCTTCGATACAAAGGCAGCATCAATGAACAAGCCTGCAACCCCAGAGTCGATTAGAGCCTGTATCTCGATGGACGACTCAGCCCATGAAAGGGTAACCAAAACCAGGGGCTTATCCTGGGGACGAAACAATGTCACCAAAGGTCTGTCTGTGACAGGACCTCAGGGTTCAGGCGTTCCCAGGACAGGTAGGACAAGACTTCAAAAAGTGACCTGCCTGGCCACAATAAAGGCACAATCTCTCCCTCCTCCTAAGGGTTCTCTCATCTGCAGAGAGAAGCGTGAAGCCCAAGTGCATGGGTTCATCTTCACTGACCGACTCGGTCCCAGGAGGTATGGGAGGTGAGGGAGGCAAGGGTGGGACTGCAAAGCTCAGAGACAGTACAGGAGGCTTCCACAAGCACTCCATAAAAGAGAGTCTTTATCTGAGTCTGGAGTCAATGAGGATGGCAAACTTGATCAACTTCTCCAGCTCAGTGGGTATATTTTGGGCTGCTATCTCATCCTCGATGGTATCTGAGAGACCATGAGAAAAAGCAGCCATGAGGACCTCATTGTTGCAAGCAATCTCTGCTGCCAGAGTACGGAATTCAATGGCGTAATCGGCAACAGTTCTCGAACTCTGCTTGATGAACTTGAGGCACTTGGCAGCAGACGCGGAGTGTGCAGGAATGTCAAAGGGGAGAAACCCTCTGCATTGGACTGGGACGCCCCAAATTGCTGGGGAAGCAGAGCAGAACCAGACGTACCTCTTATAGAGGTAATACACGAGGTGGGTGCCTGCAAAGAATATGTAGCAGCAGCAGGGACGGCCTGCAACACAGGTTGTACTGGAGCAGCCACAGTGGGAGATTCCAGGTGAGCCGTGCGACTCAGGAGCATTTGTAACATCATGGCAAACTGATCAATGCGATGATCCTGCTCATCCAATCTGGAAAAAATATTTACAGCAAGTGGATTGACTGCATCTTCTGAATTCATGGCCTTCGCCTACTATCAGAAACCATGAATCAGACCAAGACAGAAGTACAGTTAAATCGCACTTGTTTAATAATGAAAGTAAATAGAACAAATGTAGTCAAAACATAGCCAAAGTTTAGTAACTGGAACGGATAGTCAGTCAAGCCATAAAGTCAGGAAGCCAGGAATCAGCGTAGTGGAACAGCAAGCAGGATCTGGAGCCAGAAAGAATGTCAGCCAAGCAAGTCTTTAACAGGAGTGCAGGAGAAAGTCTCTGTGATGTTGATCAAGGCAAAGGCAGAGATCATCTGGGCTGGATGGCTTAAGTTGGCAGGACTGACAAGCAGGATATCATCAACAGGTGAGTAATTGGGGAGAGATAGGAGATGGCAATTAGCCGACAGCTGAGTGGCCAGCTCAGAGAAGGAAGGGCTGAGCTCAGCCCTGACACCTAAAGAGAAGGGACCAAACTACCTCTTGGAGGTTTGCCAGTAGAAGCTTCTGTTTGGGGGGTGTCCGGACAACCATGACCTGTTTGGGTTGTTTACTAGCTGCCTTCTGTTGAGCCTTGGAGGCCCAGATGATGTTGAGCTACACAGCTCCCAGCCTTGTGCCCACCAACCAGAACACTCAAACTTGGCCAGCAAGCCAGGTGTCAGGACTTGTTATTACCTGGGTCACCTGCTGGTGGCACTGTTGTTCCTGAAGTTGAAGGGCACAGTTCCGGTGGCCACCAGGTGTGTTGGGTGTCTAAGTAATTAGGCTGCACCTGGGAGGTACTTAATCCCATCTATAACTGAGGTTTAGTGCTTCAGTGTTCTTTCAGTGAGCCACGTCCCTGCCTGATCCTTGTTCCTGTTCCTGTACCTGTTCCTGTGCCTGATTCTGACCCTTGTTCCTGTTTCCTGCACCTGAAACAATTGGTATGGAAAAGCTGACTGGGACACAAGTCACCACCACTCCTACGTGATCCACCACTTGGTCATCAATGTGGATCTTCACCCATGCAATACCTTCCACCAGGATGGGCAAGTTATTGGTTGCTCTAAGGGATAGCCAGGAGGGGTCCAGTCAGCCTCACGTCCAAAACCAATAGACATTGAAATCATACTCCATGACTGTGACTTCAGACCCTGTGTTGATTAGGCACGGGACTTCCAGTCCATTCACTATAGCAGTCACCACTGCCTGTGTGAGCTTTTAATTTCAGGCCTGCCACAGTTCTTGCTCACATGCCCAAAACGTTCACACCGACAGCACTTAGTCTTACCAGGTCCCTCCATAGTAGGTTCTCACCCTTAGAAGGAGGGGTCGAATCCCATTTGAGTGTGGACAACTGCTGTTTCAGGAAAGCAACATCCAAGGCGAGTTCCCTTAGTGCTGTCCATGTGGCAGACAGAGGTGAGGGAAGCCAAAACCTCTTCTTTTATATGCAGCAGATCATACTTTGCTACATACTGCCACTGCCGCCTCCGCATCTCCTTGTTCTCATGCAACCACATCTACCACAATCTCGTGGAAAGAGATGGTGGGTTGTACTCTGATTTGCTCCTGCAGGGCCCTCCTGACTGGGCCTGCTTTCAGTCCTGCCACAAACTGACCCTTCACTATGTGGCCTGAGTCTGTGATTTCTGCACAGTCATGTGCATCCTTCTTTTGCAGCTATTTCCAGAGGTGTTGGAGTGAGACTGCAAAGTGTGTGAGACTCTCGTCCTGCTGTCTCTGGACAAAGAATCTGTCGGCGTCATCCTCCAAGGAGTTAATGGATAACTCTGATCAGTGGGAACCTTGTGCAGTTGTGCAGCGCTCTCCATCCTCTCCTCAAATTCCACCAGGGGCATAATAGAGGCATTGAACTTAGGCACAAGGGCCAGGACTGATTCTAATGGTGCCATAATAGTGCCTTTCCTTCTTCCTTGTTGTGGGATACAGAGCAATCTTTCAACATTTGCTCGGATAACCATTGGAAACTGAGAGAACAGCAGGACAGAGCCTTTGATGTACAGTACATGACAGCCACAAAACCCAGGATATAACAACACAGGCTGTTTTTGACTCACTTTTTCAGAGTCAAAATCTTCTGGTAAGTGTGGTGTGGTGTGTTATCTATAGTATGTACATAGGTCTTCTAGAGAGAACAGTTTGTGGAGCACTATACTGCCTCTGTGGTCCATGTTGAAGCACTGTGCATGAGGAGTGGGACTGCCATTTTTTTTTATTATTACAAACATCACTTTTTTTGGATACTATTTGCACTAGACTGTATTAATGCAAAATTATTTTTGACACAAAATATTGGCACCCCTATATTTCTGCCAGATAATGCACCACTTTGCACAGAAAATTGTTGCAAAAGTGGATAAAAAAAAGCCAAATCTGACACATTCCACGCAAAACTCCAAAAATGGACTGGACAAAAATATTGGCACCTTCTCAAAATTGTAAGAAATAATTGCATTTCAAGTTCGTGATGCTCCTGTAATTTGTAATTAAACTCACCTGTGTCAATTAACAGGTGCTGACAATATAGAGATCAAGTTAAAATTAGGAGCAAGAGGGTGGGACTTTGAACGAAGCACGTGGTTGAAATGAATACAATGGTGGAGATTGAGATATTTAATATTCCCTAAATAACAAATTACACACATGATTTCAATACACATGCAAATAGGAATACACATTAATCGTGGCGTCAATTCCTAAAACAGTGGTAACTGGTAATAACATGGTTAAAAATGGGTAGCATGATAGAGATACAGATTCCACCACAGTGGCGGTGCGCCCATAAAGGCGCACGGGCAAAGCCCCCTCTCTCCTGCCACCCCTCTAGCACCAATAGATAGATTCATGCATTGCATGAATCTATCTATGGCTGCCGCTGCCACCCCCTATTCAGGCGCCCAGCCCCTATTCGGGTGCAGGTCACCTGAATTACAGTGGTGGGGGGTGTTTTTGAAGCACCTGATTAGATCCATAGGCTGTAATAAGCGCCAAAAAAGGTGACCTGCAACTGCCAAGCTGGGCGCTCACAGGTCATTCAACTGTGTTAGAAAAGCGAATGAATATTCACTTTCCTAACATTAAACCGCCTCTCCGCCAATCAGGTGCTCAGATCTGTTACGTCACCTGAATGGCTGGAAAGACAGGCGCTGTGATGCCAGGCATCCAATAATAGCAGAGGACAGGAAGAGAGGATGGGAGAAGACATTGAGGAGCTGTCCCTCCGAGACAGGCAAGTGCAAACGGCGGGCAGGCAGGCCGGCGGGGGGCACACTGGCAGCGTTTGACATGGCACAGTGGCTGCGTTTGACGGGCACAGTGGCTGCGTTTTATGGGGCACAGTGGCTGCATGTTATGGGGCACAGTGGCTGCATTTTATGGGGCACAGTGGCTGCATTTTATGGGGCACAGTGGCGGCAATTGATGGGCACAGTGGCTGCAATTGATGGCACAGTGGCTGCAATTGATGGCACAGTGGCTGTGATTGATGGTACAGTGAGGCTGCAATTGATGGGGTTTTTTTCAGAATTTTTCAGTTTGTTTGCGACCCCCCCCCCAAAAATTTGAGCACCAGCCGCCACTGGTCCACCATATATATATCACAGTGGGGTATAAAAATGTTGCAAGGTAACATCTGCATGGCCTATGACCTTACTGGTCCCTGTCACATAATATGATGGTATGAATATATAAATAATAGAAACTGTTAGAGCTGTAGTATACTGGTATACAGCAGTTGTTAGCTCAACGCATTTTGTGGCTTGGTGCCACTCATCAGGAGTAGGCACATGGTGTATCTGCAAATAGGAGATGAACAACTAGATAAATAATCTTGGATCAATAGAGGGTAGGAGAATGAAGATTGAGACCCCCCAATAGATCACTTACAAGTATATATGCAACTGGAGGCGTAATGTCAAGGACCACGGACCACCCAAGGGCAATATAGAGATCAAACTGGCAAACAATAAAAATGGTGAAAAATTGACTCAACCTTTCTGTTGTGTGTCTCTGTGTGTCACATGGAGCATTGAGAAGAGAAATAGCAGCAACGAATTGTCTGAGGATTTGAGAACAAAAATTGTGGAAAAGCATGGACAATCTCAAGGTTACATGTCCATGTCAAGAAGTTTACAGCCCATGGCACTGTAGCTTATTTACTTGGATGTGAATGAAAAAGAAAACTTGATCAAAGATTGCAAGGAATGATTGATCGAAATGGTGGATAAAGTACCCTGATTAACTTCCAGGCAAATTCAAACTAACCTTCAGGCACAGGGTACAACTGTGTCGGCTTGTGCTATACATCGCTATCTGAATGAAGGAAACCCAGGAAGACCCCATTACTGACACAGAAACATAATAAAGCCAGATTGAAGCTTGCCAAAACTTACCTGAGGAAGCCAAAATCATTTTGTGAGAATGTGCTGTTTCTTTTTTTCTTGCATCTATCTAGCAAGGTTATTTTGTGGTATAAGCAAGGAAGCTGAGACCTCTGCAGTGTGTAAATGTGCTTTTATTATACAGAAATACTGTACATACAAAACTATTACAATATTAGGAATACAGTACAAGACTGACAGATATCTATAACAAGCAAAATGCCTAGCAAATAAACAGCCTATGGTCTGTAACAGTAAAAATACACGTAAAAGATACTTGTTCCAGTTACTGTGTTCGTGATCTCCGTTGACAATGAGGCTTCTGGAGATCAGGCACCTTCTTTTTCGCTGATTACAGATTCTTCCTCCTGCTCCCGTGTTAACCTAGGATGAGTGGCTCCCCACTATTAGTCTCTACTGCTCCTTTTATTTGGGCTTTTGTTTACCAGTTTGTTGACAATGGTTACAAACTAGTTTACCTTAACAACCAAACTGTCAACAGTTCCCATTGTTACCAAGGCATTCGTTTGAGAACCATTCTCAGACAAACCTGATCTCTGCAATTTTGCCTACTTCCTTCTGTATGTGGCTCTCTGTTCTTTTCATTGCCTGCCTTACTGCCTGCTTACTGCATACAATCTGCTTATGAATTGCATGTGAACTGCACGCAAACTGCAGGTGAGTCACATAGGAACTGCATAAGAATTGACAATGAACTGCACGTGAACTGTTTATGAGCTGCATATGAATTCTATAGGAACCACATATAAATCGCTTGTGAATTACATTTGAATTGCTTATGAATGGCATATAAACTGCTTATGAATTGTATATGATCAGCTGGTAGGAGTGAACACAAACAGTGGAGGGGCCAGATTTTAACATATCTTTTCTCTGTATGTGGGTCTCTGTTTTTTCACCATTTATTCCATTGCCTGCCCCCTGAAGACTGTGGAAGAGGAGAAGGGGAAGTGTTATAAAGCAGTACATACCGACGTCATCGGGAGAGTAGGCAGAGAAAAGAATGGGTGAGTGATAACTATCATTCATGCAATGAATTGTCTGCTGAATTGCTTACCGAATTGCATATTAATAGCATATAAACAGCACATGAATTGCAGGTGAACTGCAGATAAATTACATATGAACTGCTTATAGAACTGCATAGGTTTTGCATAGGAATCGCATATAAACTGCTTATGAATGGCATATGAACGGCATATGAATTGATACAATTGTCTAATTTAAAAAAAGAACTCTTCTGACTAGCCTTAGGTGCCATCTAGGAAGTTGGAACTCAGTGGGTAATAGCACGTGGATTGAGGGTCCAGAGCCTGAGAAGTGACCAGGCCACCAGTTGAGAGCAAGAAGAAGTGTCTTCCTGAATCTAATGAAGACATATATGGACTAGAAGAGTGTATTTGTCATGTATCAGGTGAGACCAGAACTGGACAGCACCAGAGGAAACCAGACCTATATAAGTGAGAATAATGTGATTTAAGATGAGTGAAAAATATATAATACAACCACCTCCAATGTAATACAGTGCACAACCAACCAAATCACAGACAGAGACCCACAAATAACAATACTCAGACAGATATATATATAATGGGGAATACCGGAATCAACAGGAGATACCGGCCAGGGTCATCAACAGGAGATCAGCAGATGGGGACAGGGAACAAACAGGACAAGGAGAGGATGGAAGGATAAGGCTGCAGGGCATGGGTAAGGGTAACAGGGATGCAGGAGGAACAAGTTCAAGTACAGGCTACAGGGTTCAGGTACAAAGACAGGATCAGGTACAAAGCTCTCAGGATCAGGTCAGGGCACAAGGAAGATACCAAGGCAAAGTGTGTGTGTGCTTGCCGGGTATTTATCCACTTCAACCCCAGAGGATTTTACCCCCTTCCTGACCAGAACACTTTTTGCGATTTGGCACTGCGTCACTTTAACTGACAATTGTGCGGTCGTACGATATTGTACCCAAACAAAATTGATGTCCTTTTTTCCCCACCAATAGAGCTTTCTTTTGGTGGTATTTGATCGCCACTGTGGTTTTTATTTTTTGCGCTATAAACAAAAAAAGAGTGACAATTTTGAAAAAAACTCAATATTTTTTACTATTTGCTATAATAAATATCCCCCAAAAATATATAAAACATTTTTTTTTATCTCAGTTTAGGCCGATATGTATTCTTCTACATATTTTTGTAAAAAAATATCGCAATAAGCATATTTTGATTGGTTTGCACAAAATTTATGGTAAATAAATAAAGAAAAAATACTGCGCTAGATAGTGTATATAAAGCAGCAACTAAAAACCATCTAATATCTCCATGGTGAAAAAATCAAGCAAATAAATAAAGTTGCACTAAAGAGAAATGCATGTGAAAAATCATGAATAATACATATGCATAAATATTTAAATGCACTAAATAAACTATGAAACATAACATGAAAACAATCACAAAGTGCAATGAATCAAGCATATACAGTGGGGATCGAAAGTTTGGGCACCCCAGGTTAAAATGTGTATTAATGTGCATAACGAAGCCAAGGAAAGATGGAAAAATCTCCAAATGGCATCAAATTACAGATTAGACATTCTTATAATATGTCAAAAAAGTTAGATTTTATTTCCCTCATTTACACTTTCAAAATTACAGAAAACAAAAAAATGGCATCTGCAAAAGTTTGGGCACCTGCAGAATTTATAGCATGCACTGCCCCCTTTGCAAAGCTGAGGCCTGCCAGTGTCATGGATTGTTCTCAATCATCGTCTGGGAAGACCAGATGATGTCAATCTCAAAGGTTTTAAATGGCCAGACTCATCTGACCTTGCCCCAACAATCATCACCATGTGTTCTTCTAAGCAGTTGTCTAGAAAACTGAAACTGAAAATAGTTGACGCTCTCAAAGCTGGAGAAGGCTATAAGAAGATAGCAAAGCGTTTTCAGATGTCAATATCCTCTGTTCGGAATGTAATTAAGAAATGGCAGTCATCAGGAACAGTGGAAGTTAAAGCAAGATCTGGAAGACCAAGAAAAATATCAGACAGAACAGCTCACAGGATTGTGAGAAAAGCAATTCAAAACCCACGTTTGACTGCACAATCCCTCCAGAAAGATCTGGCAGACACTGGAGTTGTGGTACACTATTCCACTATAAAGAGATACTTGTACAAATATGGTCTTCATGGAAGAGTTATCAGAAGAAAACCTCTTCTACGTCCTCACCACAAAAATCAGAGTTTGAACTTTGCAAATGAACATATAGACAAGCCTGAGGCATTTTGGAAACAAGTTCTGTGGACCGATGAGGTTGAAATAGAACTTTTTGGCCGGAATGATCAAAGGTACGTTTGGAGAAGAAAGGGCACAGAATTTAATGAAAAGAACCTCTGTCCAACTGTTAAGCATGGGGGTGGATCAATCGTGCTTTGGGGTTGTATTGCAGCCAGTGGCACAGGGAACATTTCACGCGTAGAAGGAAAAATGGATTCAATAAAATTTCAGCAAATTTTGGATGGTAACTTGATGCCATCTGTGAAAAAGCTGAAGTTAAAGAGAGGATGGCTTCTACAAATGGATAATGATCCTAAACACACCTCAAAATCCACAGGGGATTACATCAAGAGGCGTAAACTGAAGGTTTTGCCATGGCCTTCACAATCTCCTGACCTCAACATTATTGAAAATCTATGGACAGACCTTAAAAGAGCAGTGCGTGACAGACAGCGCAGAGATCTCAAAGAAGTGGAAGACTTTTGTAAGGAAGAATGGGCAAAGATACCTCAAACAAGAATAGAAAGACTCTTGGCTGGCTACAAAAAGCGTTTACAAGCTGTGATACTTGCCAAATGGGGAAGTACAACATATTAACTCTGCAGGGTGCCCAAACTTTTACAGACGCCATTTTTATGTTTTCTGTACTTTTGAAAGTGTAAATGATGGAAATAAAATCTAACTTTTTTTGACATATTATAAGAATGTCTAATCTGATTTTTCCATCTTTCCATGGCTTCGTTATGCACATTAATACACATTTTTACCTGGGGTGCCCAAACTTTCGATCCCCACTGTAATAATGTCCACAATGGGTAGCATGAATGAATAAGTACACACAACCAGTGTGTGGTGAGTTCCAAGGTGGGAGATAATAGGGTGAAATATTAGGAAACTCCCAGGGGCATGGATGATGAATGGATGGATCACAATAAGAGAGCGCAATCTGTGTGTGCAGACCCTTACCAGAAAAGGTGGACCCCCTCCAGCGTAGGGTCATGTGAGCAGACAGATTACCCTCTGTAAGGAGCTGTAGAAATGTCAGTATCTGATGTCTCTGATCTCCATTTCACTCAAAATGATGGATAGAGATGTCAGACAGGGAACGGGGAAACCCGATATGATAGCTTCTCTGGCTCTGAAAAGAGACACACTCGGGCTCTGGGCCCTGACGATCATGTCAGAACTTCGGAGCTGTCCTGTGTCTTCTGCACACTTTTGAAGGAGTGCAATTATCCCTCCCCGTTCTTATTTCGGACTACAGAACAGTTCTCTTTAAAAATGTATTTTATATCTCTGTGCAGCAGGTCTTCCTTCCAACATGCCTCACCTTGCTCTGTCTGCAAAATTTATGGTGTCTACAAAATAGGGGATCATTTTATGGCATTTTTATTTTTAATTTTTTTTTAGGAATGGCAACGATCTGCAATTTTTATCAGGACTGCGACATTATAGCGGACACATCAGACATTTTTACACTATTTTGGGACCATTCTCATTTATACAGCGATCAATGCTATAAAAATGCATTGATTACTCTGTAAATGACACTGGCAGTGAAGAGGTTAACCACTAGGGGCAGTGAAGGGCTTAAGTGTGCCCTATGGAGTGATTCTAACTGTTAGGGGGCTGGACTTTAACACACAGGACAGTGATCACTGCTCTCGATGACTGTGATTTCTGTCCTGTCACTAGGCAGAACGGGGAAATGCTTTGTTTACAAAAGCATCTCCCCGTTCTTCCTCTCCGTGACATGATCGCGGGCACCCGGTGGACATCGCCCGCGACACCGCTTCTTAAAGGGGACGTACCTGTATGCTCTTTTGCCTACCAGCGCCATTCTTCTGACGTACATCAGCGTGTGCTGGTCAAAGGGTTAAACACATCTCCTGCAATCAGGCTCAATCAGGCTCAGGTGACGCCTGATCGCAGGAGATGATGTCGGCTCCACACTTCCAGGAACCACCCGCTGGTGGGCGCCAGTACTGCAGCCCAGAGATCAAATAGTACCACCAGCAGGAGAAAGCTCCCTGACAGTTCCAGACTGCCAGGAGCCACCCGCTAGTGGACATCAGTACTGCACGCCAAATGTCTGACAGCGCCACTAGCAGGTAGAACCTTTCCTGACAGTATTAAACAATGCACTCCGGTCCATATAATTCTTTCTTAGGTTGAGGCTGACACTTCCTGCTATCAGTTAGTGGATATAGGGATTTTCATGAAAAGCACACATAAAATATTGCATATTTTACCATTGCTACTATTCTTCAATTGTGTTAGCTTATTGCACCAGGGGTGTACCCAATGTCTTGTCTTTTAATTTTTTTCTCAATCAGTTCAGCTTTTAACTAACCCATTTTTGAAAGGAAGCTATCAGCTCCATTATTTCTAAGTAGGTGCCTCTTTTAGGACACAAAAGGGTCGATTTCTTAAAGGCAAATAGGCTGTGTCCCTTGCAAAGTGCAGTTGCTCCAAAGATAAGTAAATGAGTTAAAGGCTCACTTTGCAAAGAATTCCCAAACATGTGCAAGGAAAATTAAAAAAAACAGCATTTTTGCTTGCACATGATTGGATGATGGAAATTAATCACCTCTCACCTGGCTTACAGACAAACGATGGCTGGGCAGGAGCACTGTTATCCTGAGTGGACGTCATATAACTCCCCCCCCCCGGGACTGTGCCTCATGCAAGCACCATGGGCCGAGCTGTGGCGATGCAATCTGTCACCCGGTGTACCAGTGGATGACAGATCAGTGTACTAGGCCACTGCCGGTAACATGCGGTGCTGTGATCAATCACAGCAGATCACATGCCAATTGTACACAATGAATTGCTTTCATTCATACCATTCATTGTGAGCTATTGTGTTCATCTCTCTGATTGGTTACAGTGATCATATGGTACAGACAAGGTTAATCACAGCCCATCTATTCCATGTGATTAGCTGTGACCAGTCATAGCTAATTGCAGTAGTACTCACTGGATGAATAGATGTCATTCATAAAAAATTGTTACTTATAAAAGTGATTATCCCTATTATAAGCAATCATAATGTGCAAAAAAAAAAAATAAAAAAATCCTGATTACCTCCCCTTTACTATGGTAACATAGTATTGCTCTGGTCACAGTATGTAAAAAAAAAATTGTAATAAAAAAGAAAAAAAAAAAGAAAACATTATCCCTTTCATGCCTAAGCCTATTTCTGACATTTGTTGCTTACAAGTTAAATTTATTTTTTGCTAGAAAATTACTTAGAACCCCCAAAGATTGTATATATTTTTTAGCAGAGAATCTAGAAAACAAAATGGCGATTGTTGCAATATCACACTGTATTTGTGCAGCGGTCTTTCAATCTCAATTTTTTGGGAAAAAAGACACTTTCATGAATTAAAAAAAAACTAAACAGTAAAGTTAGCACAGTTTTTTATATAATGTGAAATATGATGTTACACCGAGTAAATATATACCTAACATGTCATGATTTGAAATTGCGCACACTCGTGGAAAGGCGACAAACTACGGTATCTAAAAATCGGCGCTTTAAAAAAGAAATGGTTACCAGGTTAGAGTTACAGAGGAGGTCTAGTGCTAGAATTATTGTTCTCACTCTGACGATCGCAGGGATATCTCACATGTGTGATTTGAACACCGTTTACATATGTGTGTGACTTACTGTACGTATGCGTTTTCTTTAATGCACGAGCTCGCAGCGATGGGGGCACTTTATTTGTATTTTTTTACATTGTCACTTTAAAAAAAATAAATAAATAACTTCTATTGCTGTCACAAAGAATGTAAACATCCCTTGTGACAGTAATAGGTGGTGACAAGTACTCTGTATGGAGGGATCAGGGGTCTAAAAGACCCCAAATCCCTCCTTTGCACTTCAAAGTATTCAGATCACCAAAAACTGTGATTCTTAATACTGTCATTTTTTTTAAAAACAGCGCCATTGGCAGCCGAGAAAACCAGAAGTGACGTTGTGACATCCGAAAGCTGAAAATTGGCCTGGGCAGGAAGGGGGTGAAAGTGTTCAGTATTGAAGGAGTTAGGGAAATACACAAAGAGTATAAAAAAAAGGGTGCTAGTATGTCATCATCCTGGCAATTTTTCTATATACTACCTGTGACATCCTTGTTTTTTTCAGAGTTTTGGAAATATGTATAAATACATACAGTAAGTGGTCCACATAGTGAACTTGATGTAGAGTTATTCACTTTAAGGTCATCACAGAGGACAAGGAGGCACTCTTTACATCTGGGGGAAAAAGAGATTTAACCTTCACATATGGAAAGGCTTCTTCACAGTAAGAGCTGTGAAAATGTGGAAAAGACTCCTTATCGAGCCGGTTCTGGCCAGCTCAGTAGATTGTTAAAAAAAAAAGCCAGAATTCTTTCCTATATGTACTAAATATAAATGGATTCTAATATTTATAGGTAAAGTTGATCCAGTAAATATTCAATTGTCTCTTAGAGGATCAGGAAGGAATACCCCCCCCCCACTGCAAACTAGATAATGCTTATTGGGGTTTTTTTGTGGCTTCCTCTGGATCGACTGTGGGGATAGGATAGGGTATATGGAGGTTTTTCGTTTATGTGTTTTTTTTTTTTTAATTCTCTGTGGGACTTGTTTTTTTTTTTCAACCAGACTAACTACAGTATGTAACTATGTAACATCGTGTTTGTTTATTATTGCATAGATATCCTCCCTAAATATCCTGAGAAAGGGGAACTATATGCCTACGAAACATGGTGAGAAACATTCTCTCCACTGTCTACATAAAAGAACTTGGGAATCCTGTGTGGTGGAAATTTATGAATAATCAATGTTATGTATATTGTTTGTATATGTCAGCTCATGGCACAAATATTTAGAAAATAAATGAATAATTGTTTTTTTAATGTAAAATAAACGTATGTTTTCTTGTTTTTTTCAATCTTTTTTTATTATTAAGGAAAGTCAGAATACAAACGTTTGTACAGGGAAAACACATAGGCCGGAGCTGCGACCAAAATACAGCATAAATACAGTGACTGCCTAAACTTAATTATAATGAAAGGATTATGAACACAGAGGCTCTCGTAAAACAGATAAACATATAAATGTTTTGGATATTTCTTCATCCATTGTGGGAAAAGTAGACACTTCCAACCCTTCTTCTGGCAGTGAGGGTAGAGGGTCACATCTGGGGACAACAGGGGCTAACAACCCGTGTTGGTCCCAATGATGAACGAACTTCCTGAGGCCCTGGCAGCCAGGAACAGACAATGGACAGTGTCTCAAAGATCTGAGGCTTCCCATCTCTCAATGGCTCACACGACAACTTGATTTGCAGACATCCATCACAAGGGTAATCTTCTGCTTGAATACCCTGAATATTTACGTCTTCTAACTTTTTCAGGGGCTGGTATGACAAGTACCTCTTGTAAAAGTCTCTGGTCAGCAGGGTAACCTGGGCACCCTGGTTATCAAGGATGGCTCTGGTATAGATCCCTTTAATCAGAACAGGCACTACAGGCAGAGGGCCTACCAACTGGGTAGGGGGCCTGTTAGAAACATCTGTAACAACAGATTGGCACACTTGGACTCGTGCTCTCTTCAGCTTCCGGCGCTGGGCACACCGCTTCCGTCGTCAGTTTAGAGACTGATAGGCATTTCTCACTGAAACAGTATAAACAGCAGATGTTCTCTATTGCTCCCTTGCAGATTCAGGGAAAGTCCTTTTTGAAGGTCTGGATCTTCTCTCCATCCTTGGGTCACTTCTCTGAGGTCTCCGCCAGTCTTCTGTCTCCATTCGTGGACTACTTGCTGGTAGTGACCTATACCTCCACAGTTTTGACAGACGTCTTGCTTTGTGGACTTCTGACCAGACAACCCAGTACGTTCTGCCATCAATTTGTTCATCATCTCGGCCATCTGGGACACTTGCATCTTCAGTGTGTCTATCTCAGACATGAGATCCAATGACTCGGGTAACATCTCCATCATCTTGACCATCCCTCTTTGCAGCTGAAGCGTCAGCTCTTCCAGCTCAGGATCGGTCCTCCTGCTTTGTTGGATGGATGGAGACCTAGATATTGTGTCAGCGGTCGCTCTCAGAACACTGGACTGACATTTTTCCCCCCAGGCCTTTCCATGAAGCTCAGTTGTCATACTCGCTTTTCTGCAGGCGATTTCTTCTTTGCACCTCTGAATCGCAGTGTCAAGGTCCATACTGGTGCCTTTAGGGGGAGCCCTCTGGGGAGGGGGTTGATTGCAGAGTCACAGTATCCCGGACGAGCCCCCATGTGTAGCACTTACCCCCGAAGGAGCTGCTGGTATTTGATCGGGCCTGTACTCTGCTTTTCCACCCCCAATAACTTGGCTCAATCCCCTTGACACAGCTGTGGTGCAATGTTATTGTGAAGCTAATAGTGATGGATAACCCCACAATGTGCAGTATAACAATAATATACCTTTGTTATTACCTGGGTATCCGATGTTCCACCTGCTGGAAAAGGAAGAACACTCCACACCAATTGTACTTAACCAAGAACGTATTTTTACTGGAACTGATATAAAACGGTAATTACATTTATCTGCACTGTCACACAAACTAATGCAACAGTCCAATAGGTATTCACAACAGTTTGTACACATAAAGTTGTCTTAGATGACCCCTGAGAGTGCAGACTAATGCTCAGAGCACAAACACCTTAACTCTGGGCACCTTCTCACTTCCAGCACACTTTGGTAACCACAGAAATGCAAAATTAAACAATCACACACAACACAATTTCTAGGGAGCTCCCCCTACTTTATAATGCAGTCCCTCTTATCAATAATAGGATGCAATACCTTGCAATGAGGGATGCGGTCTTTTCAGTCTTCTGTCTTCTGCTAGCTATTTGTGTAATCCACAGAATTTCCAATCAATAAAATGTAGAATAATGTAGAGAAGTAACTTTAATCGTGCAAAGTATCTGTGAACTCCCTCCCTGGGAATGTACCTCCAGCGGCAGTCACTTAGTAATGAAATCAGGCTTGAGGCCTATGCACATGTAACTATATTGAACTTAACTGTTCCATGGGACTACCGGTCCCAGCAACACTATGCAATCAGCCTAAGTGTGTGAAATGCAGTACAAAGTTCTGGACATCAGCCCTCTCACCACACTAGATCCAGCCAGATGGATGCCTTCACTCCACAAGATCTCAGTCTATTTGCTGCGGCCACACCATCAAGCTGTTCCGTTTCACAGATGACCGGGAGTCCTCGGTTACCTCATTCAAGGTTCTCTGGAACGATCACACTGCTGCTTTAGCACGCTGTGATGTAAGGCAGGAACAAAGGCTGCTGTTCCGCTCTGCACAGGGTAGGCCACAACTCAGGAACAAGAGACCTAAGATGGCTGCGCGGGGCCTTTTATAACCTACCCAGCATGCAGTTCAGTGCTGAGTGTACATGGGAGGTCACTTGGCATAGTGGGTAGGTCAGTTCTTTGTAAAATGTAAACAAACAGTCACTTCCTGTAACATTCCTCCAATGTTCTTGAAACAGAATGCAGAATAAAGTCCATTTCACATTTTGGCCACTAGATGCATTGTCCATACTTTTAACATTACATTAAGGAAACAGGCAAAAATTTGTCAGTGCTACATAAGATTAACCAAAAATATCATCCAAGATTCTAATTTACACTCTAGATCCACACTCCTATTCAGTCTTGATATTCACAAAGCCTTCAACGGCGTTAGCTGGTCATACTTAGACATATTGCTCCCTAGATATGGTATAGGCAGTGAATTCCTACATGGTTTCAAAGCCCTATACCATGACCCACAAACACACATCAAACTCCCTGGCAATAACTCAGACTTCTTCCCATTAAGTGAGGGCACCAGGCAAGGGTGTCCACGTTCCCCATTCCTCTTTGCTTTGGCCATAGAGCCCCTTGCTTGTGTGATCCGAAATAACATTGACATCAAAGGATACACTAAGGGATCCAAAGAATTCAAACTAAGCCTTCACGTGGACGATGTCCTTCTTTTCCTATCTGAGCTACTTATTTCCTTACCAAACTTGACGAAAACATTAGACATATTTCATGACCTTACTGATTTAAGAGTAAACGCTCGGCCCTACCCATTAATGTCCCACCGGCACTAACTTTAGTACTAAAGGATAGATTTCCATTCAATTGGAGCTCAGATTCATTCAGATATTCAGGAATTCATATTACTCCCTCATACAAAACCCTATTTCATGCTAATTATCCACCATTATTTAACAACATAAAAAATATACTACTTTGCGCATGCGTGGCTCTCTAAGATGGCGGATGCGTGCTCCCTGAGCTCCGCTCCCGTCCAGTGTTCCGCGGCCTCTACACAGCAACATTAGCCACCAAAAGCTCCGGAGGCGAGACGCCATGACTCCGCCATGACTCCGCCATGACTCCGCCACGACTCCGCCACACACTCTGACACCCTATGGGCAAAATCGGGGACCAGAGATCCCACTATCGAGCTACACAACCCGAGGCCTTCCTCCACCATGGACCGCTTCCTGACCAGGCCTCAATCCCCGGTCTCAATTTCTCAGGGAGATCCGGAGGACTACATCAGCACCCTAATAGCGGAGGACGGATCGCAGCAGCAGGCCATCCTCCCACGCACGGCTTCCTCTCCTCTCCCGGTCCTGACCCCAGAGATGATGGACCCTAAACTCCAGGCCCTGGCTCAACAGGTAACCAGAGACATAGCACAAGAGATGGGGAGAATATCTAGAGAGCTCAGGGGAGAGATAGATGCATTTGGAGAACGCACAGCTTCCCTAGAGACAAAATTTGACGAGACTCTGCTCTGTGTACAGGCTCTTGAAGAGGAAAATGCAATCCTAAAAAACTCAGTGTCCCAATTGCAGTTTCAGCAGGAGGACCTTGAAAATAGGGAAAGACACCAGAACCTGAGAATTCTCGGAGTCCCTGAGACTGTTGCCGACAACAACATCAGGCCTTATCTCTTGGGCCTATTTAACACCCTCGCACCTGAAATTGTGGACAGTGATTGGCGCCTCGACAGGGCTCATAGGTCCCTGGCCCCTAAACCCCCTGCAGGGGCCAGACCCCGTGACATAGTGGTACGTTCCCACTTCTATGAGAGTAAAGAGGCTCTAACTAGGGCCACACGCAACAAATCAGGCATTGACTACAAAAGAGACAAAATCCAATTGTTCAATGACCTCTCTCTGATCACTCTGGCCAAACGTCGCTCTCTACCGCCCATCACTTCTCATCTACAGCAACACAAGGTCCCTTATTTTTGGGGCTTCCCCTTTCGCCTCAACGTCATTCTGAATGGGGTCCAACACGCCCTTTGGGATCTTCAAGAAGGGGATGCATTCATCAAACGTTTGGGTCTACCTCCACTCCCTGCGAACATGGATCAGTCCCTGCCTACCACCCCGTGTCCATTGTCAGCTCTATCCAGAATCTGGACCTCAGTGAGAGGAAGAGGTTCAAAGACCTACTCCACACCCCAGCGTTCTCAACGCTCAAGACCACCCACTTGATTTGATGTGGACACCCCATCCTTGTCCATATCCTTTTTTGGCTCCATTTGGGATCTTGACCATCATTCCACTCCCTATATGGGCCCACTGTGTTTACAGTATGCCTCCCCTTACAGGCATCCTGCAAATTTTAGGCTATATTTGCTGCCAGTTTGTCTTTTTGTTTATAGTTCCAATTTTCTACAGGAAACAGTTGTTTTTTCTTTATTTAAGGTTCCCCCACGGCTGCTACTACCCAGGTAGCCCACAGGTGTGCTCGGACAGGTAACGCTAATGGCGGATCATTGTGATGGGTAGTTGCGGCTCCCTCACCACCTTGGAGATGGTTATGCTCCCCTACTGGTCCTCAGGCTACGGCCGAGGACTCCTGAGTAGTCCTTGCTCAGGCCTTTTTGTGATGTTGTTTTCTTTTTTTCTCATTTATTGGGCCTCACAGGTCTTTTTGTTTCTAAGCAACATAATCTCCCATGATTTTTTTGGATCACCTCATGTGTGCTCCAGTGATGTTTTCCTACTTTTTCTTTTTTATATTTCTCATATTTTATGTTTTTTTTATTTTTAGTCCTATGGTTGATCATCTCACAATAAGGGATCTTTTGGTCAGACTAAGGTCTGCACTTAGGCTACGCTTACATGCATTTACTGTTGGACTGTTACCCATTGTTTTGAATATTTCTAAGCTAAATTATGATGTTTACTCATGGCTTTAAAACTGTTATCATATAATGTGAAATGTTTGAATTCCATAAAAAAAGATGGATGGCCTTTAAGGAATTCAGGGCCTCCGGTGTGGATGTCATCCTGGTACAGGAGACACATTTCCGGGTCGGAGGATCCCTGAAATTTGTCTCCAGACACTTCCCTGTGCCCTTTCTAGCATCGGACCCATCTGGAAGGGCTGGAGTGGCAGTTTTGGTTAAACCCTCGTGTCCCCCCCAGATTACGTGCACCCAACTTGACCATCATGGGCGTTATATGATTCTAGAAGGCACTTACTTATCTAACCCTATGATGATCATGAATGTATATTCTCCTAACACGGGTCAGATTAAATTCCTTACTGAAGTTTTTGAACGATTACACAGAGTATCTCATCCCTTTATGATAATTGGGGGTGACTTTAATGCTGTTCTCTCGCCCGATCGGGATAGGAAATCTTTGTTCCATGCCCTGCCCTCTCATGCCCCACAGTCCTTAGCCACTTCCTTCAGGAAACTGATTCACACCCACCATCTGTTTGATGCATGGCGAGTTAAACACCCCGTGGGTCGTCAATTTTCATTTTACTCCCCTCCCCACAAGATGTTTTCAAGACTGGACTATTTCCTGGTGACGGATCCATTGATTTCCCACACGGTGTCCTCCGACCTGGGTCCAATTACCTGGTCGGATCATGCTCCTTTGTCTCCAGACCTTTGCCTCTCGGCGGCATTTCCCAGGAGGTGCCACTGGAGGCTAAATGAATCTTTACTAAAACATCCCGAATCTAGAGGTAAACTTCTCACCACCCTAACTGAATACTTTCACTTAAACACAGGTTCCGTGTCCAGCCCATCCGTCCTCTGGGAGGCTCATAAGGTGTTCTTTAGAGGGCAGTGTATCTCTGTGGGATCCCAGAGAAAGAGGGACTCTTTAATTTCGGAACTAACGTCCGCTGTGTGCTCTCTGCTACACGCCCCCACGATGGTCCGGCTGCGCACGGTAACTTCTCTACGCAACCGTATAAAGTCTCTAGACATGTCTAAAATAGATAAATCTATTCTCTGGGCTAAACAAAAATTCTATGAATTTTCAAATAAACCGCATAGGACGTTGGTATCCAGACTTAACCCTAGACCCTCCCTCTCTTTCCCAGATCATATAAAACGCACGGATGGGACTCCCACCTACTGCCCACAGAATATGACTCAAGTATTTGGGGAATTTTATGACAAACTTTATAACTGCCTCTCCCTCGACCAACATCCCTCTTTTGACCAAAAAGCTTTTGAAACATTTATGGTGGATCTCCGTCTCCCCCAGCTTGCTGAGGGGGAGGTGCAAATTTTAAACGCACTCATTACCGAGAAAGAACTTACTCGCACCGTCAAATCTCTCCCATCCCATATAGCCCCAGGCCCGGACGGCCTCCCATACATCTATTATAAGACCTTTCTCCCGACTCTTTCTAAACACTTGATATCTCTATATAATTCCCTCCTTCAGGGTCAGTGCCCCTGCCAAAATTTTTACACTCCTATATTATGGTAATACCCAAACCGGACAAGGATCCATCGCTCCCAGACAGCTATAGGCCAATTGCGCTTTTAAACTCAGACTACAAGCTCTTTACCAAAATTTTGGCTAATCGCCTTTCCCAATACCTGACAAAACTGATAGATAGAGATCAACAGGGTTTTGTCCCTTCTAGGCACGCAGGGGACAACACCAGATGAACCATCGATCTCATTGATATATTAAACAGAGTCCGCCGCCCTGCCCTGATCCTTAGCCTCGATACCCAAAAGGAGTTCTATCGATTAAGCTGGCCATATATGTTCACAACCCTTACTAAATTTGGATTAAGTGGTCCTTTCCTCACGGTCCTCCATGCCCTTTACTCTAATCCCTGCTCTCAGGTCCAACTAGCATCCTTCACCTCCCGCCCATTTTCTATGTCAAATGGTACCAGGCAGAGCTGCCCCCTCTCACCACTCCTTTTCATCCTCTGCCTGGAGCCATTAGCTGAGGCTATTAGATCACACCCAGACATACGAGGGGTTCCTATGTGACAAAAGGAATATAAACTTTCTCTATTTGCCGATGACGTGCTTCTGACTCTTACAAATCTCCATGTATCACTCCCATCCCTACACGCCCTACTATCTCAGTTCAGTTTACTTTCGGGATACAAAATTAATACATCCAAGACTGAAGCTTTGACCTTACATCTCCCTCCTGAAGATTTCCTTTCGCTAAAGAACTCATATCCCTATCGCTGGTGCACCTCTTCTCTCAAATACTTAGGAGTACAAATCACTCTGTCATATTCTACCCTTTACTCAGCCAACTATGTCCCCCTATTTAAATCTATCAAAGATATGTTAAATAGATGGAATCCCCTCCCGATACCTTGGATAGGCAGGATTAACGTACTGAAGATGTCGGTAATGCCCAAACTGCTGTATTTTTTTGAAACGCTACCTGTCCCTATCCCGATGGCCCAACTGAAACTCCTTAAACGGTGGTTTCTTAATTTTATATGGAAGGATGGGGCACATAGAGTAGCCAGCTTGGTTATTTTTTCCCCCAGGGGACAGGGAGGTATGGGAGCCCCGGACATCCACAAGTACTACTTGGCTTCCCACTTCCATGCGGTGGTATCCTGGTCCAGCATGCGTCCTCCAAACAGGTGAAAGGAGATACAGATGGGTTCACTGTTCCCGACCCACCCCTGCTCCCTGGTTTGGTCTCCTGCATTATCTACTGATCCCAAACTCCATGACCTCTGTCTGGGCCCCATGCTGTTTTCACTCAGGATTTGGTGATCCTGTTACACCAAATTTTCACTGGGATCCACTTGCCCTCCCCTTTCTAATGTTCTTTTTAATCCCCTGCTCCCTGACAGTCTCTCACACTCCCGCATTTTCCCTTGGGCCAAGGCGGGTTTGTTCCAGCTCCAACATTTTGTGTACCCTATCACTCAGAAACTTTACTCCTTCCAGGACCTACAAACTATAAGTCAAATTCCAAACCAGCTGTTATTTTCATACCTCCAAATAACCCACTATCTAGCATCCCTCTCACCCTCTCTTACTTTGACCAAACCTACGCACTTCAAAGTTATATGCTCTCAGGGACCATACCAACCGCGACTAATATCTGACATATATCGACTTTTGCAAGAGAACCTTCCACTCTCCGTGGAGCCCCACTCATATATGAGTAAATGGTCACATCTGATACAACAACAAATTTCCTCATCCCAATGGGCTAAAATTTGGACCTCAACATCCAAAATATCCCGATGTGTGGCGCAAAGAGAGACAGCTTACAAAGTACTTCTTTTTCGGTATAGGACCCCTGAGGTTCTTCACTGATATGATGCTTCTCTCTCCTCTTTGTTGGAGATGTGGAAGGATCAGGGGTTCTCATTATCACATTTTTTTGCAGTGCGCATTGATAGCTACCTTCTGGTCCATGGTTGTATCTGTGCTCCAGCAGATTCTTGATTCCCCAAGAATCCCGTCAGATCCGGTTCATCTTCTTTTAGGCCTCCCAATCCCTGGATTGGGAAAAACTTTGAACAAATTGGCATCATATATATTACTGGCTGCAAAGAGAGCTATTCCTGCATGCTGGCTTTCCACCTCCCCTCCAACCCAGTCCCAGCTTATACAAGCTATTACTGATATCAGTAGAATGGAGCATATGACAGCCATGGTGGAGGATGCTGTTGAAGGTTTTGATAGGATCTGGGGCCCTTGGGACCGCTATATACATAGCTCTTCAATGTGGATTGATGATCAACATATTATGTTCCTTTTGCTGTTATTTTTCATTATTTTTGTTTACATTTTGTAAAAAAAAAAAATACTGTTTTTGTATTCTTACATCTGCTTATTTTCTTTTCTTGATTGAAATTATCAAAGTATGTATGCTATGATCTTTGAAAAACTTTTTCAATAAAAATACAATTAAAAAAATAAATAAATAAATAAATTAAAAAAAAAAAAAAAAAATATATATATATATATATATATATATATATATATATATATATATATATATATATATATATATATATATATATATATCTCATTAATGGGAAGAATTGTAGCCCCAAAAATGGTTATACTACCAAAAACTTTTTTTTTTTCAGATCACTTCCTCTTTTAATACCCAAAAACACATTAGATTTACTCCAAAGAGATATCAACAAATGTATTTGGCAAAACAAAAAACCCAGATTTAGCTACTCCCTGATGTTAGGCCTCAACTAAAAGAAGGACTAAATATCCCAAACCTTTGGTTATATTATCTTTCAGCCAGATTTACCCAATTAGCACAATGGTACGCTCCCGCCATGCAAATCCCATGGCTCTCATTTGAAGACCAATCGGTACTCCCATATCACCTACCAAGTCTGTCTTACCACAGAAAATTAGACTATTAAACATGGTTGTAACAAATTCCTTACAACTATGGAACAGACACAATAACACATTTAACATGTCTTCAGACATCCCTCCCCTAGCATCCTTCCTAGGAGACCCCTACTTCACGGTGCTAGACATTAGCCAAAACTCTCTAACCACATGGCAATTTCACAACTTAACAAACCTAAAATCGTTTACCCATAACAATACATTTTATTCATTCACTGATCTCCAATCAAAATATGACCTTGCACACACAGAACAGGAGAACTACTCAAAGATCAGATATTTCTACCAAAAACACTTCTCACTCACTCTCCACTCCCCCTTTTCACTTTTCGAACAAATTTGCATTTCCTCCCCACATGATAGAGGTTTAATTTCCAGACTTTATAAAAATCTAAATGAACTCAACATGCCAGAAAAATAACACCCCATGCTCCAATAGGAATCTGATTTAGACTTATCATTTTCACCTAAACAATGGGATACTATATTCGAAAATCTATGTGCACCAAAACAACCTCTATCAGAGAATCAGCCACAAAACTACTCTATAGATGATATCTTACCCCTGACAAAATTAACTCATTCTACCCATCAACATCCCCCCTCTGTTTCAGGGGCTGCCCCACACAAGGAAAACTATCACATACGTTTTGGGACTGTGTTAATGTTACATACCTGCTGGATGAGCCTGACGTGCAGTGGGAAGGCTTTCTCATACAACCCCGGCTCAAGGGCCACCGGTT
Organism: Aquarana catesbeiana; assembly: GCF_042186555.1. NCBI lineage: Eukaryota > Metazoa > Chordata > Amphibia > Anura > Ranidae > Aquarana > Aquarana catesbeiana. Next base: position 147,139,633 of record NC_133334.1, read on the forward strand.
TTGCAATAGTGGCCTTAAGAGCCTGGCAGGGTATGTGTGCCTGGTTCGTCTTTGGTCTTGTCAGTTCAGCAGGTGCAGCAGGAAACAAGAAGCAGTCTGGTAGGTGCAGGGCTGGGGAGACACTGAATATGTAGACAGACAAGCCGGGTTTGGTAACAGACGATCAGATGTAGATATAGACAACAGGCAGAGAATGGTCAGGATACAGGCAAAGCTCGGCAGCAGGATATCAAGCAGTGTAGAGCTGAGCGTGGTTACATGTCAAGCTGGAGTCAGGATAACAGAGATCAATCAAAGAGCGACGAGGGTGGGACTTTACATGAAGTGCATGAATACAATGAGATAGAATTGGTGAACAATTGGGAAAATTTATTGGATTCATAAAGGATATCACATGCATAAAATGGTAACAACAGTTTCAAGTCGAAAAAAATTATAGCAATTGACATGATAGCAACAAAGGTACATGATATGATACATGGTGAGAAACATGATAACACGAATGTAACAATTTCCCACAGTACACCAAATTGATGAAAGTATAAAACCATAAAATATAAGGTAATGCCTGTTATGAAAAGTAACCTCAATATCCTGTGGGGTAAACATTGTATAACAATTGAAGAGACTTGGGTAAAATTATTGAAGAACACGACATTTGGTGGCTCTACGCATTTCGTGGCTGAAGTGCCACTCGTCAGGAGGTGATTCGAACATAGCATTTGACCCAGGACTAGACAAAAAATTACCCCTGGGAGCGCAAACCACCAGACCTACTAAACAAAGCCTATGTATTGCAAGACTATTATTTCAACACTAGCTAATCGACATCTGGAGGGAACTCAACCCTTCAAAGCAAGACTTTACGCATTAATCTCACCCTCATCAATCATTTGCCAGGATAGACCATATCCTAATCTTCTACCACAATTCCCTTGGCACACAAATCTTTCATCAAAGATACAGTGTGCTCTGACTATTCACTGGTCTTCTTAGTTATAAAAAGACCTCAGGGCCAGAAAAGTCCCATACACTGGAAACTGAACAAGTCAATTCTTAGCAACGCGCTGCGAACAATAAAAATAGAAAGAGCCATCATTGACTTCTTCCACAATAACGACGTGGAGGAGGTATCTCCCGCTACCCTTGGGCAGCGCATGAAGCCACCATTAAAGGGAAATTTATACAGCTCTCATCCCAAATTAACCAAGCACACAGGGCGGACATAGAGCACCTGGAAAAGGATTTCCTTACCTCAGCCAACAACACAAATGAGACCTCAAAGCTGTCCCTGTTTCCAAACTGGATGCAGCAAGAACTGCGTTAAATCTAATCTATATAATACACTGTGCAGCGCTGATAAATATGGAAACAATACTATATAAGTATATGAATCCAGTAAACACTATATATAACATAAATGTCTAAAGCATAACAACATATAAACATTATAAATAAAGTGCTCGTGCTCCATGATATTGCACTCAGTCCTCAATTAGGTTATTAAAGTAAACAACAACAGTCCATGTATATGAAAATAAAGTGCTTGTCCTCTGTGATTTTTAATTAATCCTTGATGAGTGTTTAAACAAAACAGCAAAAGTCTATATTAACATCAACCATGTGATAATTGTGTCTTCATGCGTTGTGCACACACCACCCCAACCAAGTGTACCTTCACCTTAGGGGCTTAAAAAATAAGCCTGTAATTGATATCAATAGCCTGAAGGGATCCTCCTTTGCAAACAGAACTCCACACATATACAACTCACATTTCAAATGCCGTATATACTCGAATATAAGCCGAGGCACCTAATTTTACCACAAAAAACTGGGAAAACGTATTGATTCGAGTATAAGCCTAGGGTGGAAAATGCAGCAGTTACTGGGTAAACAATGCCCATCTGCAGCCTCACTGTGCCCATCTGCAGCCTCACTGTGCCCATCTGTATCATCAATACCCATCTGCAGCCTCACTGTGGCCATCTGCAGTCTCATTGTGCCCATCTGCAGCCTCACTGTGCCCATCTGCAGCCTCACTGTGCCCGTTGCAGCCTCACTGTGCTCATCTGCAGCCTCACTGTGCCCATCTGCAGCCTCACTGTGCCCATCTGCAGCTGTAACTTTGATAACCAAAACAGCGGGTGTCTCCCGCTGTGTCATGCAATCTGTTCATTGGCCATCCACTGTAACAAAGCCCCGCCTCCTCCTCGTCCATGATAGACGGAACACTGATTCAGTTTCCCAGCATTGTATTAGGGTTCCGTCTATCACGGACGGGGAGGAGGAGGGCTTTGTTACAGTGGACGGCCGCCGAACCGTTAAGACTGCATGACACAGTGGGAGACACCTGCTGTTTTGGTTATCAAAGGTATGGCTGCAGATGGGCACAGTGAGGCTACACCCACACTCGAGACCCTCACTCGAGTATAAGCCGAGGGGGGCTTTTTCAGCATAAAAAATGTGCTGAAAAAGTTGGCTTATACTCGAGTATATATGGTAAACAAAAAACGACTTTTAAAGTGCTATAGTGCTGAGGGGTGATAGAGTCACCTGTGGTCCGGTTCTGCAGCCCCAGTTTACACGGCATTCCCTCTGTCCTATGCCAGGTCTGCAACACTTCCTGGTACCTCTCTCATCAGTCGAACAAGCTCCTCCTACCGGTTTCATCACAGTCTCGTGACTTCCTCTTGGAATACTGAGTTTATTTTAGGTTAATTTAGGCTTAGTGTGGCAGCTCACAAGATTTTTACCCATTGCATTAAATCTAGCTCTCACGTCTAAAGCAGAAAAGAGTCTGAGATGGAGTGGAGACAGGTTCTACTAACACAAAGACAGAATGGGCTCGATGTTAGCGGCTGGTCTATCTCCCAAACTGCTTATGCGGGCGGTCCCCACTATATGCCTCCCAGGTGGCCCGTTAACACACAACCCGCAAAAGATCATGGGAGCTTTCCATGATTTCTATACAAAACTATACATCGGGAGAAACGCGGTTGATCAAACTCTGGTCAACTCTTTCTTAGATAGCAGAAAACAAATACTCTTGCACACAAGTGTGTTAACCAGGTGGACTAAAGTTCATAGTAGACGAAACCTCAGGCCTTGCTGCCCTGAAGGATAGGAGTATCCTAGCAGTTAAAAGAGTAATGAAAATAAGAGGGCGCACCAACCTTGTGCATTATCCTTAGATATATTTTATTAAAAGAGTAAATTAAAAACTACTCACAAAGTTGTGAAAGAAAACCACAATATAAAATAGTCTTCAGGTGATGGCAATCGGTATGACAAAAACAGTCTCCAGATCAGTCTCCAGATGGTAATAGAAAAGATTTTGAGGGCCACTGCTGGCTGACAGGTTTCAAAGGGATACCTTCTTCCTCAGAGCCCAGCAGTGTTATCTCCTTCAGCTTCTTATATATATAAGTATATAAGTGTGCATTCATAGAGCACCTCCCAGGGGGGTTCAGAGGTCCCACCTACAACTGTGCGCGGTCCAGCAGGAGGGCAATGCCCAATATCAACAAAGGAATACATCCATGCATACATAAGTAAACATAGACACACACATATATATATATATATATATATATATATATATATATATATATATATATATAGGCATTAAAGTTCGAAAGTGTACTTGTTGGAGTTCCTTCATCAGGACTGGCAACGAGACCAGGGGGCTCGTTAAGTGGAAAAGCACATCATCGGCATAGGCCGAAAGTTTGTGCTCTGCATTGCCCACTGTTAGGCCGCTGATGTCTGTGTTCACTCTCACCCTGCGCAGTAAAGGCTCAAGGGCTAGTGCAATAGGAGAGGCGAGAGGGGACACCCCTGTCTCGTGCCATTCCTGATCGAGAACCTGGATGAGAAAATGCCATTAACTTTAACCTGTGCTCTAGGCTCTGTATATAGGGCCAGTATCCAGGCTAGCATGTTTGAGCCTAACCCCAGTGTGCCTAGGACTTCATGGAGGTAGGACCAGTCAATGCGGTTGAATGCTTTCTCGGCATCTGTAGAAAGTATTAAGTAGGAAAGGGGTTCTTCTCTTACTCCTAGCCCAGTGTATAAGCTGGATTGCCCGAATGGAGTTATCTCTAGCTTCATGTCCTGTGATAAACCCTGTTTGGTCAGAGTGTATTACGTGGGGTATAAGATATTTCAGTCAGGATATGGTGCGGTAACTCTGTGGGGCAGTGGGGCCTTTTCGTTCGTTATTAACCATAGCAGGTAATCTAAATATATATGTATACCAATCGGTACAGCAATGATTACACATAAAAAATGGAAAAAAGAGGAAACTAGAAAAAAAAAGGAGACTAATTGAGCAAGGCTTACTACATAAAAAAAAATAAAAAAAATAAAAAATCAAGTGAATGATTATCATTTCTAAAATGAGAGCTTATCCTAGACCCAGCTATAATTATGTTTATTTTTATTTTTACACAATTTTATGTTATTTTATGTATTTCAGGATCTTCATTAAGGCCTCCAGGAGTGAGACTCCCAAGGGTGAAGATACAGAAGGCTTCTCGGTTGCATCAATTCTGGTGTCTGCTCCCTTCATCTAGATCTCCTCCAATCGGCTCTATCCCAAAAACACTCATGCCCGATGGGTCACCTTGATGGGCTTCTTGGAAATGCTGTGGGACTGGGTATTTCACTCTTGATTTGATAATGCCACATTTGTGTTCACCTATCCTGACTCTCATAGGGCGAGATGTCCGGCCTACATAAAGGCGACCACATGGGCAGATAATGCCATACACAACATACTCTGTTTCACAATTAATAAATTGTTTTAATTGGTGGACCCTTCCATCTTTCCCTACTACAGTCATTGTCCTGTGCCACATATACATACATGTGCCACAGTTTATGACACTACGCCTATAGCTCCCCTTTTGGTCAAAAACTGTCGACCATATACTTGTAGACTTATTAGTGGATTTTTTCACCCTACTCAGGGCTACCAAGCTCCTCAAATCCCGGGGCTTTCTAAACACAATGTTGGGTCTATGAGGAAATCTGCTACTTAGCACAGGATCTTGTCCCTCCTCTCTTTTTCTTGTTTTCTTTGTCAATGGAGTGGACAGTGAAGGGTCCGTTGCAGAACCCTACATTTTTGCAATATCCATCTTTAAAAAAGTCAGGGGAGGTGTAACATCGGCTATACTACCACAATTGAGATCTGACTCTAAATTCCCAAGGATTGTGATAGGATTATGGGTCTCTACGCCACAAGATAATTCAGAACCTATTCCTATGCCAGTGGCTCTAGATGTACTAGAAGTACTAACCTTGGGGGAAGATGGATTACGTATAGGGCAATCTGATAGTGTTGCTTGTGCCCCCCCTAGAGGTAATAGGCTCTTGTCCCCTTTGTTTCCAGTATCAGGACCCTTTACTTGTAGGTGTCTTTCAATTCTGGTTACTTGGGATAGATTATCGTTACTACTATTTTTATTATTTCTATTCAATGACAAAGATTGGGGGGTTTTAGTTGAACCATTATTTTTTATAGAATGTTGTTGATGAGAATTGTGATTATATTCATGTTGGTCCCTATTGTGGGAATGGTATCGACTAGTTTGTGATGGTGTATACCCAGCTGTTCCTCTCCTGTTGTGCCCTCCTCTATTTCTCCCTTTATATTTAGAGTTGTTCTTAGTTCTACCACTCTTTGGTTGGATATGACCATTCTTTTATGAATCAGTCTGGCACTGGAGTGAACAGGGTTCTTGAGGTTGCATAGTGGAATGTGTAGACTTATTTGTTACGGGATGATAACCTCAACCTTTCTTATGCTTGATTATGCTTGAGTTCCATCCTGGCAATAAGAACAATAGCAATAAACATCTAGAGCCCTTTGACATTTCTATAGATAGTTTGAAGTAAAATCGGGACATTATTATAAGAAAGGCGGATAAAGGTGGGAGTTTAGCTATCCAGAACAAAGATGACTATAGCTGAAGCAAAAAGATTGCTGGATGACACTGATACATATACAAAATTGAGAAGAGATCCCATGGTGGAGTATACGAAAGAACTAAAAACACTTTTAGATCAAGCTCTAGTGAATGTAGTTCTTACAAAAAATTAATATAATTTTTTCTACAGTAGACAAGCAGTGACCCCACACTTCTATCACATCCCTAAAGTGCATAAAAATGATGTAGATCTCCTGGGAAGACCGATAATTGCTGGAATCGAAAGTCTCTCCAGCAATTTGGGATTCTATATCGACCATTTCTTACAGGACATTGTGATCAGCCTCCCATTGTTTGTAAGAGATTCTGGCCACATGCTCGAAATTCTATCCCATTATAAATGGCAGTCCAGCTATAGATAGCTCTCTCTGGAAGTGTCCTCTCTTTATACATCTATAGACCACACACATGGCCTAAGAGCCATCAACTACTATCTGTTAGAAGATGGTAGACTGAACTCACTGCAGGCCAAATTCTTGTTGGATTGTGTTGAATACTCTCTTACACATAATTACTTCTCTTTTCTTGGGGAACACTGCCTACAGATTAAGGGTACGGCTATGGGGGCCAGGTTTGCCCCTAGTTATGTAAATCTCTCCATGGGTTATTGGGAGAACTCTTCCATATGGAACAACAATCCGTTTTTTGCAAACCTGGTCCTCTTTGCTAGGTACATTGATGACATTTTTATAATCTGGGAAAATGGGACAGATCAAGATTTAAGAAATTTTTTGGAATACTGTAAGGATAATCCCTTTGGTATTGAATTTACTCACGTTATTGATAAAGACTGTTTAGTCTTTTTGGATCTGGAATTTAAGAGAAATGCTAATGGTGATATTTTCTCTAAAACCCATTTCAAACTGAGTGGAGGCAACTCTTACCTGCACGCCAGAAGTAACTGTAACAAGCCCCTGCTCGCTCGGTTCCACTCTCCCGACACTCCTCTGTGGCTATTGAATCAGATTGCAGATCGCAACGTCTGATGGTTCGGTCATCCGATGCTCCGGGATTCAAACTACAGCTATGTGCCGTTCTAATCCAGTTATATGTGATAGCTCAGAACAAACACCAGGCAGGCTGTATGTAAGTTCAAACAGGAATCTCACTTTTATTGATGCACACAACACACTTTTATACACAGCAGTTTGAACACCCCGCCCCCAACAACCACTTTCCTATTGGTCAATTGTAAAGTACACTCTAGTCTTCACTCAGGTCCTCTTGTCCATGCAAATGAGGACTTGAAACAGGGTCAGCAGAGAGTGGTCTGATAGCTTGAATAGGAGGACTGATATGTGTAATGACACAGAGAAGCCCCAGGGGGTAATTAAAGTACATAAACAAATGGTCAAACACAGAACAATGCCTTCCTTCCAGACCATGGAGCTCTCTGGAGGGGGTTACCCTTAATACAGGGCAGAAGACCCCCCACTGTGTAATAGAAGCAAAGGAGAAATACTTCAGTATTCCAAGCTTCATGACAATCCAGTATTCCAAGGTTCATAACAGCAACCATCATCCTAGATGGGTTAAAAATGTCCAGTATGGACAATTTTGCCATCTGAGGCACACATGTACAAAAAAGGAAGATTATTTAGAACAAAGTGAGCTTCTTAGAAAGAAGTTCCAGGAAAAGGGGTATGATATATATATTTTATATATATATATATATATATATATATATATATATATATATATATATATATATATATATATATATATATATATATATATATATATATATATATATATATATATATATGTATCTATATATTATGTAAAAAAAAACATCTTTTTAAGCTCCTTCAGCTATGGCCATGGGTACCTACAGAGTCAGGTCCATAAATATCGGGACATCGACACAATTCTAATCTTTTTTGCTCTATACACCACCACAATGGATTTGAAATGAAACAAACAAGATGTGCTTTAACTGCAGACTTTCAGCTTTAATTTGAGGGTATTTACATCCATATCAGGTGAACAGTGTAGGAATTACAACAGTTTGTATATGTGCCTCCCACAAGGGACCAAAAGTAATGGGACAGATTAACAATCATCCATCAAACTTTCACTTTTTAATACTTGGTTGCAAATCCTTTGAAGTCAATTACAGCCTGAAGTCTGGAACGCAAAGACATCACCAGAAGCTGGGTTTCATCCCCGGTGATGCTCTGCCAGACCTCTACTGCAACTGTCTTCAGTTCCTGCTTGTTCTTGGGGCATTTTCCCTTCAGTTTTGTCTTCAGCAAGTGAAATGCATGCTCAATCAGATTCAAGTCAGGTGATTGACTTGGCCATTGCATAACATTCCACTTCTTTCCTTTAAAAAACTCTTTGGTTGCTTTCGCAGTATGCTTCGGGTCATTGTCCATCTGCACTGTGAAGCGCCGTCCAATGAGTTCTGAAGCATTTTGCTGAATATGAGCAGATAATATTGCCCAAAACACTTCAAAATTCATCCTGCTGCTTTTGTCAGCAGTCACATCATCAATAAATACAAGAGAACCAGTGCCATTGGTAGCCATACATGCCCACGCCATGACACTACCACCACCATGCTTCACTGATGAGGTGGTATGCTTTGGATCATGAGCAGTTCCTTTCCTTTTCCATACTCTTTTCCCATCACTCCGGCACAAGTTGATCTTAGTCTCATCTGTCCATAGGATGTTGTTCCAGAACTGTGAAGGCTTTTTTAGATGTTGTTTGGCAAACTCTAATCTGGCCTTTTTGTTTTTGAGGCTCACCAATGGTATACATCTTATGGTGAACCCTCTGTATTCACTCTGGTGAAGTCTTCTCTTGATTGTTGACAATGACAAAAAGGGGACACTCACAGGAGTAGGGGTTGGGGTTCCAATGTTTTCTTGATTGTTGACTTTGACACACATACACCTACCTCCTGGAGAGTGTTCCTGATCTGGCCAACTGTTGTGAAGGGTGTTTTCTTCACCAGGGAAAAAATTCTTCGGTCATCCACCACAGTTGCTTTCCGTGGTCTTCTGGGTCTTTTGGTGTTACTGAGCTCACCGGTGCATTCTTTCTTTTTAAGGATATTCCAAACAGTTGATTTTGCCACACCTAATGTTTTGCTATCTCTCTGATGGGTTTGTTTTGTTTTTTCAGCCTAATGATGGCGTGCTTCACTGATAGTGAAAGCTCTTTGGATCTCATATTGAGAGTTGACAGCAACAGATTCCAAATGCAAATAGCACACTTGAAGTGAACTCTGGACCATTTATCTGCCCCTTGTAAATGGGATAATGAGGGAATAACACACACCTGACCATGGAACAGCTGAGCAGCCAATTGTCCCATTACTTTTGGTCCCTTAAAAAGTGGGAGGCACATATACAAACTATTGTAATTTCTACACCGTTCACCTGATTTGGTTGTAAATAACCTCAAATTAAAGCTGAAAATCTGCAGTTAAAGCACATCTTGTTTCATTTCAAATCCATTAGGGTGGTGTATAGAGCCAAAAAGATTAGAATTGTGTTGATGTCCCAATATTTATGGCCCTGACTGTATTTATATATTGGTATATATGTACTCTTGTCCGTATGTCCATTGACTTGTTCCTAATATGGTATATTCAAGTGTGTGTGCACTTTTTTGATAAGGGCATTTATTGAGAGTCGCATATTTGGTGATGTGATCCCAGAGGGGCTCAGGGACCTTTATGGCTGGTACACTAAGGGCGTTATGTGCTTGTTGCGAGGAACTGCCCCCCATCTCTCTTTGTTGGCTTGGGCTAGCATTGGCCTGTATAGAGAGCAGCAGACATGTCTGCCTTGCCCTCTATGGAATAGTATACAGCAAAATGGTGGCGGCTGATATTATGTCTAGCGTCAGCCCTGCGCGGTGGTGGGCGTGCGGGAAGTGACGTCCTGATCGCACTTCCAGGTTTCTGGAGTGCAAACAATACAGTGTGCATTCCAGACATGGTCTGGCCGTGAGGGGAGGCTAACAATGCTACTGATGTGGTTGTTACCACATCTAGTGGTGGTGCATGGTGCACTCTGAAGGGGTAAGCTCCAGATTTCCACAACACTGCACTCACTGGCTGGTACCCAGATAGTTGTGAAATGTTTACCCAATGTCTCTATATAATTACTTATGGGATAAGATTCAGATCATCATATTATTGTTATTTTCCCAGATGGCTGTAAACTGTTTGCCTACTTTTTGACCTTTGTGATTACTTTTGCTGCAATTGTCTGGCCCGTGTAATGATAGAGATCTTTGACAACTCACTGTGGGTACAGATGTTTGCAACACCATGTGTATTGCTTAATGGGTACTTAGTTAATTGATTATATATGTATGTGTCTATGTTTACTTATATATGCATGGATGTATTCCTTTGTTGATATTTGGGTGTTGCCCTCCTGCTGGACCCCCCACAGTTGTGGGTGTGACCTCTGAACCCCTCTGGGAGGTGCTCTATGAATGCACACTTGTATATATATATAAGAAGCTGAAGGAGATAACACTGCTGAGCTCTGAGGAAGAAGGTATCCCTTTGAAACACGTCAGCCAGCAGTGGCCCTCAAAATCTTCTCTATTACAATCTGGAGACTGTTGTCGTCAAAACGATTCGTCTGAAGACTACTTTTATTGCAGTTTTCTTTCACATGTTTGTGAGTAGTTTTTAATTTACTCTTTAAATAAAATATATCTAAGGAGAATGCACAAGGTTGGTGCGCCCTCTTTTTTCCATTTCTCTTTCAACTCCTTCTTAGACTCTTTACTTATTCCCAATTTGGAATATCAACACTGTGACAGATTGGGAGCTCCAATATCCTCTGAATAGGTCACTGGAGTCATCAAACATCTAAAATGGGTCTCGGCTCTAGGGCCTGATGGCTTTTCCATCCCCTACTATAAAGCCTACGCAGCTACCCTATCCCCTTAACCACTTCAGCCCTGGAAGATTTGGCTGCTCAAAGACCAAAGCATTTTTTGTGATATGGCACTGAGTTGCTTTAACTGACAATTTAGCATTCATACAATGCTGTACCCAAACAAAATTGATGTCCTTTTTTTTCCTACAAATAGAGCCTTCTTTTGGTAGTATTTGATCATCTCTGCGGTTTTTATTTTTTGTGCTATAAACAAAAAAATTGTGACTGTTTTGAAAGAAACACAATATTTTGTACTTTTTTTCTATAAGAAATATCCCCATTTTTTAAAAAAAAAAAGCACATTTTTTTTCTCAGTTTTGACCAATGTGTATTCTTCTACATATTTTTGGTAATAAAAATCGCAACAAGCGTATATTGATTGGTTTGTGCAAAAGTTATAGCGTCTACAAAATAGGGGATAGATTTATGGCATTTTTATTATTTGGGTTTATTTACTAGTAATGGCAGCGAGCTGCAATTTTTATTGTGACTGCGACATTATGGCGGACACATCAGACACTTTTGACACATTTTTGGGATGATTGACAATTATACAGCGATCAGTGCTATAAAATGCACTGATTACTATATAAATGTCACTAGCAGGGAAGATCAAGGGATTAACTGTGTTCCCTGACTGTATGCTCTAACTGTTGGGGGAGGTGACTGACTGGAGGGAATGATGGATCATGGTTCCTAGCTATTAGGAACTCATGATCTGTCTCTCCCCTTACAGAACAGGGATTTGTGCTTTTACACACACAAGTCCATGTTCTGCCTCTTGTGCCCGTGATCACTCGTGGCAGGTGGTCATCACGACCGTCGGTCTTAGCGACCATCGGCCACAAGCAATGGCACTCCCGCAGTGCAGCGGGCGTGTGCGCACCTGCTATCCTGCTTAAAGGAGCCGACGTATAGCTACGACAGCTCATTGGAACGTGCCAACCTGCCGCAGTATAATGATGATAGCTGGTCGGCAAGCGGTTAACTAGCACATTTTTTCAATTTCCTCAGGCAAGGAGAATTCTTAGAATGTTCCCTAAACTCAGCATACATCACCGTAATTCTAAAGCCTGGGAATCCTCACTAAAATCCTAGCTTATCGACTCTCCTCATTCATTAACTAATACATACATAAGGACCAGGTAGGATTTATTCCAGGTAGACAAGGCCCAGACCAAATCAGAAGAGCGATAGACATTATCTCACTTTTACAGTCAGGTTGGGAAGGAGGGCAGCTACAAGAAGGTTTTCTCCTGTCCATCAATCTACAATAGGCCTTCGATTCAGTATCCTGGCCCTACCACTTCTCCATCTTGGAGCGATGGGGAGTGGGACAACATTTTACTAACATTTTAAGTACCCTCTACTCGACCCCTGAAGGCAGGGTGTGACTCCAAGGCTTTTATTCAGAACCCTTCCTAATTTCCAAAGGCACTAGACAAGGCTGCCCCCATCCCCTTAAATTTTTGCAATGACGATTGAAACCTTAGCAATAGCCCTTAGGACCAACCCAGACATCCCCAGAATTACATGTGGTTCCCAAATACAGACAACCTGCTCCTATTCATCACTTCCCCACTAACTTCATTGCCAAACATATCGTTCGTTATTGGGCAAGACCCAATAACGAACATTATGTTTTTTTAGCGCCACACTTTATTTTGAGTTATTTATGCACAATTTGTCTGATTGTTGTGTCGGCTGCTTTTTATACTTTGGTTGGCGCATTATTATAATTTTTGGATATATTGCCAAACATATGCCGCCTGCTTACTAAACTTGGAAACATATCAGGCCGTCACATTAACATGTCTAAATCTCAAGCCCTAATATCAATATCCCCAAATCCTTACTCTCCCGACTAAAAGACCATTTGATTTTACTTGGAGCGATTCCACAATACCCTATTTGGGAGTCACACTCACCAAAAAATGAACCAATTATATTCAGCTAATTATCCCGCACTGATTAAAAAACTGGAATCTGACCTTAGCCAATAGTCACAGCTCAATCTTTCATGGCTAGGACGGATTCACTACATCAAGATGACCCTACTTCCACGTATCCTGTATCTTTTTCAATCACTGGGGCTCAAAGGGACACCGTTATGCTAAAGGGATCCTCTTTAGAGCTCGCAACAAGGAAGGTTTCAGATTACACAACCTTCTTTGGTACTATCGGGCAGCCCAGTTAGCCCAGATTTCTGTCATATACTCAAATCAAACCAGATTGGGTCCATATGGAACACCAGGCATTACCTCACTTCACTCTTGATTACCTAATGTGGTGTCCCCCTAAAAATTGCCCATCAATTATGGCTCAAGCACTTTCCCACTCATACTCGTTATGGGATAGCCTAAAAGGTCACACGGAATTAACTTCCCAGATCCTCCCACTCGCCCTTCTATTGCACAGTCCCCAATTTATTCCTGGAATGAATATTAAAGAATTTCAATGGTGGTTGGACAAGGGGATGTACAGAATCGGCCACTTCTTTAATCTTGCTGGCGCACTCACCCCTAACCATTGTATCAACAAACTAGAAATGCCCACCTCTGAGAGATTCAGATTCCTTTCAGATTCCCAATTTTCTTCACTCATTGTGGAGGACTAAACCTTCCCCTCCTAACATTACACCATACGAACACTAGTGGGCCATGGAGCAGAGAGGAGGAATCTCGGTGATCTATGAGTCACTTGTGGGGGTTAACTCTAAACCCGGCTATATGACAGAATGGGAAAGGGATCCTCTCACGAGAGAGGGACATTGAAGAATGATACACTGCAAACTCCAGGGCCTACCGAGGAATTTTAAATGTTTTATTGATCATAGCAGGTCTCAAGGTAATAACACAATGGTACTTGGTACCCACAAGGCTGGCCAAATTGTACCCCACAGCTTCTCCTCTTTGTTTCTGGGACTGCTCTCACGTGGGTTCCATGATCCACATCTGGTGGGAATGCCCCAAAAAAAGAAGCTTGGGATAAAATATTCATCACGGTACATAAAATTACAGGTGTCCAAGTCATAAAAGCTCCACACATAGCCTTACTGAATTTTCCTATTGAAAAGGCTTCTAAAAATGCAGGGTAACTAATCCACTTCATATTTCTAGGGGGTAAACTGACAATAGCTAGAGCCTAGAAGCGACCCTCTGTCTCCTTTATCATGATGAAAAAGAAGATTTCATGGATCATGGCTCAGGAGAAGATGGTCAGCATACTGTACTTCAGGATACAGTAAGCAAGTTCGAAGCCACCTGGGAACCTTGGGCTGACTATATACACACCCCTTTGAACCCTTCATAGGGCTGATAAATCCAGTTCAGGGTCCTGTCAGGACATACGTGATTTTTTGCCTCTACCCTTTCCCTCCTTTCCTGCTCTATTTCCCTCCTTTTTTTCAATTTCCTATTTAACTCTCTTAAATCTTTATTGTTCTTTTAGCACGAGCAATCGCCGTGTATGTTACAGTTATATTTCTCATTGGATTGTACTTCTCAACCATAATGTACAAACATTGATGATGATCAGAAATGCTCTGTGAAGCAGTAGTTGGCCCCACAGCCCATGACACAGATTGATCCCAGTAGGGGTGTTGGGGCTACAGGGCCTACTCTGTTCCTTCGCTTCAACATAATAATCAATGTCCAACGGTTTAAATAATCCAAACCTAGCTAGTGTAATGACATAAGATATTCTACATTTTACATTCTGTATAACAGATGGTTCTAATGCTATTGTAAACTTTGTTCTTACTGAAAGAAAAGCAGAGACCACCCTTCGTTTTATGGGGAATAAGCACTTGTTTAGAGACTCTGTGTTTCTTGACATTCCAAATGAAATGTATAATCTTAAATTGGAATCTTACTAGGTCAGACCTTACCAGCGCTGTTGGTAGTGAATGGTAGGGATGAGTTTAATGTTCGAGTCGAACGTAAGTTTGACTTGAACATCAGGTGTTTGCCTGCTCACCGAACAGCGAATATTATGGGGCGTTCATGGCAAATCTGAGCACCGCGGAATGCCCCATAGTGCACTGCGAGATCGCAGTGCATTGATGTCTGATGATTGGCCAAAGAATGCACCTGACCTGCATGCTTTGGCCAATCACAGCGCACTCTGCCGTGAGAGCCATCATTGGCAAAAAGCAGGGTGCCCTTGGCCAATCATGACTCAGGGGGACTAAGTCCATGCTCCACACTATATAAGGCTGCTTACATAGCAGCCGCTAGGGATGAGCCGAACACCCGCCTGTTCGGGTCGCACCAGAACATGCAAACAGGCAAAAAATTTTTTGAACACGCGAACACCGTTAAAGTCTATGGGACACGAACATGAATAATCAAAAGTGCTAATTTTAAAGGCTTATATGCAAGTTATTGTCATAAAAAGTGTTTGGGGACCTGGGTCCTGCCCCAGGGGACATGGATCAATGCAAAAAAAAGTTTTAAAAATGGCCGTTTTTTTGGGAGCAGTGATTTTAATAATGCTTAAAGTGAAACAATAAAAGTGTAATATTCCTTTAAATTTCATACCTAGGGGGTGTCTATAGTATGCCTGTAAAGGGGCGCATGTTTCCCATGTTTAGAACAGTCTGACAGCAAAATGACATTTCAAAGGAAAACAAGTCATTTAAAACTACTCGCGGCTATTAATGAATTGCCGGTCCGACAATACACATAAAAGTTCATTGATAAAAACGGCATGGGAATTCCCCATAGGGGAACCCCTGAACCAAAATTAAAAAAAAAAATGATGTGGGGGGTCCCCCTAAATTCCATACCAGGCCCTTCAGGTCTGGTATGGATATTAAGGGGAACCCCGGCCAAAAAAAAAATTGCGTGGGGTCCCCCTCAAAATATATACCAGACCCTTCAGGTCTGGTATGGATTTTAAGGGGAACCCCACGCCAAAATTAAAAAAAAATTGGGTGGGGACTCCCCAAAAATCCATGCCAGACCCTTATCTGAGCAAGCAACCTGGCAGGCCGCAGGAAAAGAGGGGGGGACGAGAGAGCCGCCCCCCCTCCTGAACCGTACCAGGCCACATGACCTCAACATTGGAAGGGTGCTTTGGGGTAGCCCCCCAAAACACCTTGTCCCCATGTTGATGAGGACAAGGGCTTCATCCACACAACCCTTACCCGGTGGTTGTGGGGGTCTGCGGGCGGGGAGCTTATCGGAATCTGGAAGCCCCCTTTAACAAGGGGACCCCCAGATCCCAGCCAGTCCCCCGTGTGAAATGGTAAGGGTGTACAAAAGTAGCCCTACCATTTCACAAAAAAAGTGTAAAAGATGTTAAAAATGACAAGAGACAGTTTTTGACAATTCCTTTATTTAAATGCTTCTTCTTTTCTTCTATCTTCTTTCTTCTATCTTCTATCCTCTTTCTTCTATCTTCTATCTTCCTTCGGTTTCTTCCTCCATCTTCCACTCCTCCATGACGACATCATGAAGCTGGTGGATGTTAGAGACCTTGCGCTCCTCCACCTTCTGTTTGAGGATGCCCCACAGATGCTTAATAGGGTTTAGGTCTGGAGACATGCTTGGCCAGTGTCACGGAACGTCCCACACTCCGCTTGAGTGCTTCCGTCATATACCACTTCCTCCCAGCCTGTATACAGATATCCCAACCTCTCTGAGCACAAAACAAGGCGACACTTGCTTGTTGCTACCAAGAACTGTTTATTTGAGATCTCACCCACATTTATACACCAGGATGACTCAAAGCTAACCTAATTAACATGAGCTAATTTACTACAAAATTTACCCAGACTAGATGACAGACTTGTGGGCACCGAGCTTCACACAGTAATATAAACACAATAGCTGGAGCTAATTACAATTAACAATACAAACAAAACTTAATTAACATGAGCTCCAATAGGAGTCGTCCCGTCTCCTACATTGTATAGAGGACAATATGATCAGCTCATTCAATTAACATACATCCTGGGAGATATTGTGGACAAATATTACTGTCCCATTTTAAGTAGTCCAAGATATATTTTCTCACTCACCCTGTGCCAGGATGGCACAGGGTGACTTAGACATAAGATGTATTCTGACTTCCACGGGCCCTCCCGTCACAGCCAGTCCATCATCTTTACCCTCAGCTTCTCTAGCAAGGCAGTGGTTGTCTTGGAGGTGTGTTTGGGGTTGTTATCATGTTGGAGTACTGCCCTGCAGCCCAGTCTCTGAAGCGAGGGAATCATGCTCTGCTTCAGTATGTCACAGTACATGTTGGCATTCATGGTTCCCTCAATGAACTGTAGCTCCCCAGTGGTGGCAGAACTCATGCAGCCCCAGACCATGACACTCCCACCACCATGCTTGACTGTAGGCAAGACACACTTGTTTAACACCATCTGAACCAAATAAGTTTATCTTGGCCTCATCAGACCACAGAACATAGTTCCAGTAATCCATGTCCTTAGTCTGCTTGTCTTCAGCAAACTGTTTGTGTGCTTTCTTGTGCATCATCTTTAAAGGAGGCTTCCTTTTGGGATGACAGCCATGCAGACCAATTTGATGCAGTGTGTGGTGTATGGTCTGAGCACTGACAGGCTGACCCCCTCCAACCTCTGCAGCAATGCTGGCGGCACTTATACCTCTATTTACCAAAGTCAACCTCTCCCCATATAATTTTTATGGCAATAACTTGCATATAAGCCTTTAAAAGGAGCACTTTTAATTTTTCATGTTTGTGTCCCATAGACTTTAACGGTGTTCGCATGTTCGCACAAATTTTTTGTCTGTTCGCATGTTCTGGTGCGAACCGAACTGGGGGGGTGTTCGGTTCATCCCTACTGAGCGCAAAGAATATAATAAACGTGGCAAAAGTGTAATTTTTATTGAATAGATTTTTCCCATTCAGGACAAGCCATGTGTCATCCACCCCCCAAGTCCTCTTCCAGTTTTTTATAGAGAGGTGGATAATTCTTCTTGTATAGGTGTTAAATGGATACAGCGAAAGGGAGAAAGACGGATTTCCAATGAAACAGGAATGCTGCTTGCAGACAAGATTGTCCTGCCAGCCCCTGGCCAAGCAGCTTCCTGTATGCAAACCTTCTGAATCGAGGACAAAAGGGGAGGACAAACAAACACATGATCTATCGTGGAGTATATTTGATGGTACTGAGAATAATGGGTAAAATCCCACGTAGTGAGATGTTTTTCATGCCAGGCATCAATTAAGTTCAGCGCTTGTAATAATTTAGCAAAATGAAGGCTAGCAATAGAGAGACGGCACACCTGCTTGGCCAGGGGCATAGAGGAGTCAATACTGACATCTAGGGCCAAATTTTAATTTCCTCCACAAATCACAATGCCCTCAAAGTGGGGGGACAGGGAATGAAACATGTCAGCTAAATGCAACGCTTGACCCTTATTCGGTGCATAATAAGAGAGCAAAGTAAACAATGATTCACCAATATGAATGGGAGTGTTCTCCCAAGGGTTTTTTTAGCAGCTAAATGATCTATTCAAAATTGTATAAAAAGGATCTTTATTTGAAAAATTGATTGGCATGTATTCAACAGTAAAATATGAGCTCTGGTCATGGGGCATAAAGCATTTACAAAGAATACAGCATTGCAAACATATAAATACACAGCATTCTATTACAGTGGTTGCTATGTCACAACCTGGATAGATGATCACCACAGACATACGTGTAAATGTAAGTAGCACATTGTTAATATGCCTGGCTGACAAGGCTGTTAAATTTTACCAATAGAGTTGGCTCAGGCTACCCCTAGTGGAAGCACACAAAATCTGGCTTGATTTAATCAAATGATTTGGCCATTTAACTCCTTTCCTTTCAGAGTCCCTACTCTTTTATGCATATTAGCAGCCAAGTTGCATATTCCATTGCAATGATGGTCTACACTAATTATATCAGTGTTTAAAGGTAAAAAAAAAAATTGTTTTTTGCAATTATTATACAGGATTTATATAGCGTCAACAGTATAGCGCTTTACAACTTGAGGGTAGACAGTACAAATACAATACACATTAATACAGTAGGAATCAGAGGGCCCTGCTCCTTAGAGCTTACAATCTAAGAGGGAAGGTCAAGAGATACAAGAGGTAATAACTGTGGGTGATGTGCTGATTGAGAAGATAAATGTACAGTTGTAAGATGGGGGCCAGATAGGCTTCTCTGAAGAGATGAGTTTTCAGGGATCGTCTGAAAGTGGATAAAGTAGGAGAAAATCGGACGGATTGGGGTAGAGCATTCCAGAGGATGGGAGAGGCTCTGGAGAAGTCCTGAAGGTGAGCATGGGATGAGGTGAGAGCAGGAGCTCTTGGGAGGAGCGAAGAGAATGATTAAGTTGGTATTTTGAGACTAGGTTTTTGAAAGTTATAGTTGGTATCTTGAATTCAATTTGGTGACTGAGTGGCAGCCAATGGAGGGATTGGAAGAGGGGTATAGCAGACGCTGAGCAGTTTGTGAGGTGGATGAGCCTGGCAGCAGCATTCATGGTGGACTGAAGTGGGGATAGCCTATTTAGAGGTAAGCCAATGAGGAGGGAGTTGCAGTAGTCAAGGTGGGAGAGGACCAGGGAGTGGATTAGAAGCTTTGTGGTGACATTGGTTAGGAAGGGGCGTATCTTGGAGATGTTGCGGAGGTTGAGGTGGCAAATTTTGGATAGCGATAGGATGTGGGGCCGAAAGGTTAGTTCAGAGTCCAGGATTACACCTAGGACCTTAGCGTGGGGGGACACATTGATGGTTGAGCCTTTGATATTGACAGAGAAATCAGGGAAAGTGGCACCTGAGGGAGGAAATATCATGAGCTCGGTTTTGGACAAGTTGAGTTTGAGGAAGTGATGTGACATCCAGGCTGATACTGTATGTCTGCTAGTAAGTTGGTAATGTGTGAGGAGACAGATGGAGAGAGCTGGGGGGTGGAGAGATAGATTTGGGTGTCATCAGCGTAGAGATAATATTTAAGGCCATGGGAGGCAATCAACTGACCCAGGGAGGTGGTGTAGATTGAGAAAAGGAGAGGTCCAAGAACAGAACCTTGGGGGACCCCAACGGAGAAAGGAAGAGGAGATGAGGAAGTAGAGTTGTAAGTGACACTGAAGGAGCGGTGGGATAGGTAGGATGAGAACCAGCGAAGAGTAAAGTCATGGAGACCAAAGGAGTGGAGTTTATTGAGGAAGAGGGGGTGGTCCACTGTGTCAAAGGCAGCAGAGAGATCCAGGAGAAGTAGTACAAAATAGTGTCCACTGGTTTTAGCCGTTAGTAGGTCATTTGAGAGTTTAAGGAGAGCAGTTTCCGTGGAGTGTTGAGGGCGAAATCCGTACTGAAGGGGATCAAGAAGTTTATTCATGGTCAGATGGTCGCTTAGTCGGTTGTAGACCAGTCTTTCAAGAAGTTTGGAGGAGAAGGCGAGTAAGGAGATGGGACATAGGTTGTTAAGATTGGTGGGGTCCAGTGAGGGCTTTTTAAGTATGGGGGTGACTAGCGCATGTTTTAGAGAGTTTGGGAAGATGCCACAACAGAGTGAGAGGTTGAAAATGTGAGTTAGAGAGTGTAGAATTGAGTCAGAGGGTGAGCGTAGCATTTGCGAAGGAGCAGAAACCAGGGGGCAGGTGGTTAGATGAGTGTTAGTTAAAAGTTTAGCAACCTCCCCCCTAATTTATCTGAAGCCCCCTCAAAAACACCATAGACAAATACCACTTGCCAATGGAAGTCAGAGACCTCCCATCCTACCCCCCTTTCCCCCCTCCCTTCTTTCCCCTTCTTCCCCTTCCCTGCCCCCCAGCCCCCCCTCCCCTCCTCTCCCCCTCTATTCCCTATGCTCACCATCTAGACACCCACGTAGGCATACAGTCTTCCCGCTTCACATACTCATTAAATATCCAACCCAAAAGATGAACTTAAGACACACACAAAGTCATACTGAATGCTCACTGACCAGGTCCACATATAGCCAGGGATATGTACAAAATACTCCCGACAGATGTCTTACTCTAATCTCACGCTATAAGACTTGCATATCGGTACTTCCACTAGACGTGGAATAAATTTCCCACAGAGCATCTGTTATCGGGCAATTAAGGCCCAAGTAAAGGTATAAGTTGGGTTAATACCCCTCCCACAATTAATCCAGTATGGAAGTGATTGTCAATACTAGCTGGGACATTCTGTTATGATGTATCTCATAAAAATTTCATCAATGTTTAATGATTGCTGTAAAGACTTTTTATTCTTCAATAAAATACTTTGGAAAAAAAAAAGTTTATCAACCTCATTAATAGTAGCAGGGTTGAATGAAGAAAGTAATGATTGTATCTGTGGACATGGGGTGTTGCATGGGGGAGATTTTTGCACATTGAAGATCTCCTCATGAATTGTATCAGTCTTAGTTTTGACGTGATTAGCGATCTCCTGGGTAGTGAGTGAGTTGGTGGGTGGAGGCAGTGGAGGACAGAGTAGAGTGTTGAAGGTAGAAAAGAGTTGACGTGGACTGGATGAGAAGGTGTTAATAAGTGTGATAAAGCAGGTCTTTTTGGCAGTGTGAAGGCAGGAATAGTATTTTAAGAGGGCAGATTTATATTGTGTGAAGTCTTCCTGGAACTTAGTCTTATGCCACAGACGCTCAAGAGCGCGGCTACGTTTTCTGAGATTTCTGGTGTCATCTGTTTGCCAGGGTTGTAGCAGTCGGGGCCTAAATCTGTGTGTAATGAGGGGGCAAGCTTGTCTAGGGAGGAAGACAGTGAACTGTTGTAGATGAAAGTGGCTAGGTTGGGGCAGGACAGGGGTGAGATTTTGTCATAGAGGTGATCAGTAGCAGAGTAGAGAAGAGAAGGGTTGAGGGGGCGAAGGTTTCTACGTGTAACTGTTATGCCCCGTACACACGGTCGGACTTTGTTCGGACATTCCGACAACAAAATCCTAGGATTTTTTCCGACGGATGTTGGCTCAAACTTGTTTTGCCTACACACGGTCGCACAAAGTTGTCGGAATTTCCGATCGACAACCACGCGGTCACGTACACCACGTACGACGAGACTAGAAAAGGCCGGTTCAGAACCAAGCGCGGCACCCTTTGGGCTCCTTTTGCTAATCTCGTGTTAGTAAAAGTTTGGTGAGAGACGATTCGCGCTTTTTCAGACTCGTGGCTTTCAGATCGTTTTCTGCCGTTCAGTTTGTGCTTGTGGGTTTGTATCTGCTCTTCAGTGCGTGCAGTCAGTTCGTATCAGAGTTTTCTGTGTGATCTTGCCTGCTCGTTGCTGTTTTTCGGGTCGCTCTTCACAGGCCTTGCTGTTCTTCAGTGCGTTCTGTTACTTCGTTCTGAGCAGCCGACCGTTTTCTAGCCATGTTTCGTATACGTACTCCTCGTACAGTTCGTGCTGTGCGGGGGCTTGGTGTTGGGGTCCTGACCTTGACACAAGTCCAGTCCATGAACAGGGTGGGGAGGAGTTCATGGACCAAGAATTGGTTGCTTCAGCGTGACCAGTTCTCTCATATGCCTTTGCTCCGTGAGATCCGTGAGAATAATCCTGATGATTTCAGGAACTTTCTCAGGATGACGGACCCCGTGTTTCACCGTTTGTTGGCTTCGCTGACCCCCTATATCAGCAGGCAGGATACCTGCATGAGGCAAGCCATCACTCCGGAGCAGAGGTTGGTCGCTACCCTGCGGTATTTGGCCACAGGGAGAAGCCTGCAGGACCTCAAGTTCTCGACAGGCATCTCCCCCCAGGCTCTTCTTTGTGGACATTTACTGCTTGTGTTTGTTTTAGCTGACCCTGACAGAAATGTGTGGAGTGCAGAAAATGTCATGATTGTGTAACCTTATACAAAGCACTGTTGGCTGTTATTTACTAAATGCAAAGACACTTTTCACTACAAGTGCACTTGCAACTGCACTGAAACTGCACTTGTAGTGCAAAGTGGATTTGCCCTTAGGAAATTACCCCCATTTTCTCATAAAACAACAATTACATCACCCCAAAAGTGTTGTAGTGTTGAGACAATAATCCACACATTCTTGATGAGCAATCTTTTTAATACCTGCACAATCACATGTGCATTTACCAAAGGTTTTTCTGACAAACCAACATGTTTGTTGTATAACAATTTTTGTGGTGTCATTATCCAAAATCAAAATGTCCATTTTATAGAAAACAGGCATGTGTAAAACCCACAAGAAAGACACAAATCTTGATCTTACAAAGTTCACATTTGGTAGAACTTGAAGGCAATATCAGACATGAGTATTTAGGAACTGTGTTTGATATTGCGTTCAGATGGGGGGAAATCACCCCTGGAAAAGCCAAATTTGGAAGATGCACACAAATTTCACAATGTCAACATGTGCGACCTGCCATCACGGGGGATCAAGGGATGTGTTTTGGGGGAGAAAGCCCTTCCTCAACGCGACTTTATAATTGAGGAAGGAGTTGCACCCCCAAAACGCGTCCATTGATCTCCCGTGATGGCAGATAGCACATGTTGACACATTGTGTGCATCCTCCAAATTTGGCTTTGGGAAAAATCACAAAAACATTTCGCACATTGTAGCAGACAAAAGAAGAAAGTGATTTGGAGGGGCTTTAAACTCGCCCCAAAACATCAATGATGTTTTTATATTTTGGAATAACATCATTGATGTTTTGCTTGATGTTTTCCAATTGTAAATTACACCCCATGATCTCCCCGATCACGATCTGGGCACTTTCTGATGTGAAAGGATCTTCATCCACAACCTCACGATCACCTAAAAAGAGAGGAAACCCAAAATAAATTGGGTCGAAAAAAAATGCCGCCATCCATCTCTTATCGGAGCCTGTGGTCGCAGACACTCACCTGTTGTGGTGACTAGTTCCACCACGTCTTCTTCCTCCTGCTCATCTTGTGTTGGGTGGATTTCCCCTTCTTCCAGAGGGGGGGGGTCTCTGGTCTCCTCAGATGAGGGGTGTCCTCCGAGTCTTTTCTCCCCTATGTAAAACAAAAATGGTATAATTAACACACAGATATTTGATGGCAGAACTAGAAAGATGAAACATTGCTTGGAAGTGGGGTACAATGATCTATTTTAGCAGAGTTCCAAGATGTAGCTTTTTTAGTGTCCTTTGTCAAGCTGCAATACTTTACCTGTTTGGTACAAGCTTCACAGATGTAGCCCCCCCTATAGTATACACTGGAGCACCTGTGTGGCCCCCCTGATAAAAAGGGTGTTTTGGGGTCCCACACTAGTGCTCCAGTGTCCAGATGTGAAAACAGCTGCTGAGTGTCCTCTCCTTACACAGAATCTAGTTTGCATTTCATTCTAGTAACCAAGCCATCTACACAACCCAATTCTTTGAAGACAAGTATAGGGCCTCAAAATGGTGGCCAAATGCATATGGCCTAAACAATGGTATTTTATAGTCCGAAATAAAAATGTGTGATCCGAATGAATAATGTGCCCATGAAAGTTGCCATTTTAAACTGTACAGCAGTTCCTAAAAGCACATGGAGCAGCACGAACGTAATAAACACAAGAACAATAGGAACACAGGACAACTACTTACTTTTTTGCAGCACTCTCCGGATCTTTCTGTACTGCTCATGTTCTCGTAATTTCAGGTCCGACCACCGCTTCCTGAGCTGATCTTTCGATCGTCGTACCCTGAATTTCCGGTGCAGACTCCTGACCACTTTCGCCATGATCTTGGCCTTTCGGACATTGTGGTTGGGGTAAGGCCCATACTTTCCATCATAGTCGGCCTTCTTCAGGATGTCCACCATTTCCAACATCTCCCCAAAGGACATATTTGAGTCCTTTAATCTCCTTCTGGATTGGGACGTTTCAGGCTCCGGCCTTTCCTCCTCCTCCTCCTCCTCCTCCTCCTCCTCGTTGCTCCAATTATCAGGATCCTGCTGTCTCTCCGCCATGTGCTCTTCCTCCACTGCGCCGGAATGAAAAGGGGCGGGGAATAGAATAGAAAGAACGTCAGGGGCGGGCGGAGTTATACGCATGCGCAGTGTGTATAAATCGTAACGCGCGCGTCTTACGTACGATCTGTGAGCGGAGGAAGGAGCATCAGAGACGCCGATCGTGCTAACGAAGGTAGGATCTAAACTTGGGCCTATACTGCTTTGAAATGGAAGCCTATATTGTAACAAGATTAGGAGAGTTTGGCCTGACATAGGGTTTGTCTTGTGTCTTGCAGAGAAAATGGATGGGTTCAACGACCACAATTTCCTGCCCCTGTTCATAGACAAGTACAGGGAGCTGCCCTGTCTGTGGCAGGTGAGACACCCCCACTATAATCACAAACAGAAGAGGCAGGCAGCGCTGGAGAAACTGCTGGAGTTGGTGAAGCCGGTGGTCCCCACAGCAACCATCCCTTATTTAAAAGCCAAAATTGGTGGCCTGAGGAGCTTATCTTAGGGAGCGCAAGAAGGTCACGGATTCCCAGAGATCCGGAGCTGCAGCAGATGACGTTTATGTCCCCAGGCTGTGGTACTACGAGAGACTGCGATTTCTGTCAGACCACACTGAAGTCAGGGAATCCCTCTCTACTCTTCCTTCCACTCTTCCTTCCATCCCAGCTGAGGCTTCTGATGTCCAACCTGGGCCTTCCAGCCAGGAAGAAGTGGAGGAGCCCAGCTGGAGTCAGGTATAGCATTCTTCTACAGATTTCTGGGCAATAAATAAATGATGTTTACTAGATGTTATTATTGATCATTAATTGCTGATTAAAAAAAGTGTTTTACATATCAATAGACAGTAGTGGGCACCAAAAATTGGGACAAGAATGCAAAATGTTGGGCTCAGAAGGATAGTCTGTTATATTTGTTAACATTGAATTTGCAGCAGTCTGGAGGTGAAAATTGTGTGTGATTGATGTAAAAAAAACTAAAACTATGTCCCTTTTTCATACACAGGAAGACCTCAGCCAGGAGGAGTCTGTGGAATGTGGCAGTCAGGAGGAGGCGGGGATTATTAGTGTCAGCCAGGAGGAGGCGGGGATTAGTGGCAGCCAGGAGGAGGCGGGGCTAAGTGTCAGCCAAGAGAAGCCTGGGACAAGTCGCAGCCTGACTGAGTCTCAGGTTCCTCCCCTCCGCCTTCCATACAAAAGGGCCAGGAAGGCCACTCCCAGTCCTGTGCAGGATTCAGCATACAGGCTGATCCAGGAGGCTTCTGCGTCCCTCAGAGCCTTCCCCAGTCCTGAAGAGGCCTTTGCCTGCATGGCTGCCACCAAATTGCTGGGCATGCAGGAGGGCCAACGCAAGATCTCTGAGGACCTGATTTATAAAGTCCTACGTAAGGGGGAGAGTGGGGAACTGACACACAAGACGGATGTCATTGAGATCGACGATCCTCCTCCTCCTTCTCCTCCTGCTGCCACAACTCCACCACCACAGCCAAAGGCTGGAAGGAAGCGTGGAAGGAAGACCAAAGAGTGATTGCCCTGGGTTCAGTCTGGTCTGACAAAAGCTGCAGTCTCTCGTATGACCACAGCCTGGGGACACAGATGTCATCTGCTGCTTTCCGGATCTCTGGGACTTCTGGACCAGACTGCCCTCCCTTAGATAAGGACTCCTCAGGCCACCAATTTTGCTTTTAAATAATTGATGGCTGCCCTGGGGGTCCAAGGCTTCGCCCACTTCTGCAGTTTCTCCAGCGTTGCCTCCCTCTTTGTTTATAGTTGTGAGCCCTTAATAACATTTTTTAGGTAAATTCTACTCTCCTGTGTGTGCCCCAGACGACGTCATCGTGTGACGAAACGCGCGTCGGGAGGAGCTGACGTGCTGACGTCTCGCGTGGTCCGTGTGTGGACGGGTGAACGCTATAGCCGGCCGGCTTTTGCTATGTACATGCCTGGTTTCTTTTGATACAATGTAAGTGCAGATTTTATCTTTTAAATAATAAATTAGTTTTCTGGATTACGCTATGTCCATTCCTTCTTTTCTCTTGGGGAACCCCTGAGCGAATTTTATCCCGGTACCTTGGCGGTGTATGTGAAAAGTTTTTTGGGACCGATCTTTATGCGGTTTGGTGGACCATCCTCATCCCATTTTTCCTTCTGCTTAAAGGCCCCGACCGGGTCAAGGTCACAAGCTTACCAGAGCTTGCCTTGTGGTAAGCATTCAATTTTACCGGTGTTATCACAGTGGTGCGGTGGAGGATTCACATGGTTACCCAGTAACATCACTTTGAAGATAATACTTTATATTGCTTGACTTTTTCACTTATATTTGAATGAACTTTATTGATGCTTATTCAGATTTGTTTTTTCACTTTATATAATTTATTATATGGGTTGGTTTCACATACATGTACCTGTATATGTTATTATTATTTGCACTGTGCATACTTCTTGGTGCACATTATTAGGTATTCAGCGCTGCTACTTATTGTTAGTTGTTTGATTAGGTGTGTATCTCACGTATAGCAGCAGCTTTTTAGGTGAAAGCTTTTTCTTTCCTTTTTTAATTTTATTTATAGCGCGGTATTTATTATTATTAATTATATCTCCTGTGTGTGTTTTCATCCAAAAAGGACAGTTTGTTGGTGACGATTCAGGTACATTTCTAAAGTACAATGTTAAATTAACAAGGGACAACAACACCAAACAATCTCCTACAGATTAAATAGAACAACATATCAATGGTGTTGTGGGAACTTGTCACAAAAAACACACAAACATTTTCGGGAGTACAAATCAAAATCACCAAAAAAAAAAATTAAAAAAGAGAAACACAAAAAAAGATTCTACATTAAAGTAACAAAAAAAAAAAAAAATTATGTTGTCAGATGTGAGAAATCAAAATATATTGAGGGAATCCCGATAAATAGTAACGAAAGAAGTTTGTGAGAAGTGTGTGTGAATATGAGCATCAAAACGACTTAATTCTTGTCACATTATAAAGAAGAAGAGAGTGCGCTGTATTAAACCATTTTGAACATTGCAGCGTGACGAAAGTGCTGTATCCATTGCGAACGCTAAGTTTACCAGAACGAGCTGTCCCGTGTCGGAATTTCTTCTGAGCATGCGTGGCACTTTGTGCGTCGAAACAGGCCACACACGGTCGGAATTGACGCGATCGGATTTTGTTGTCGGAAAATTTTATCTCCTGCTGTCCAACTTTGTATGTCGGAAAATCCGATGGAAAATGTCCGATGGAGCCCACACGCGGTCGGAATTTCCGACAACACGCTCCGATCGGACAATGTCCATCGGAAAATCCGACCGTGTGTACGGGGCATTAGGCAGTTGGAGGGAGAGGAGGTGAAAGACAGGGAAAGAGCAAAACTAATAAGGTGGTGATCAGAGAGTGGGCGAGGATTGTTGGAAAGGTTGCATGGAGTGCACAGATAGGAGGAATCAAGATCAAGGGTGTTGCCGTTGGAGTGAGTAGGAGCCTGTATCCATTGCTTCAGGTCAATCAATAAGGTTAGACTGAGAAGTTTAGAAGTGATAGTAGTGTTAGTGTTAACAGGGATGTTGAAGTCACCGAGAATAATTGTGGGGATTTCAGAAGAGAGAAAGTAGGGAAGCAAGGCAGAGAAGTCATCAAGGAAGGCTGGTACTGGTCCAGGGGGCCGGTAGATGACAGCAATTCTTAGAGAAATGGGAGAGAATAGACGAATGCAATGTGCCTCAAAAGAGGAGAGTGTCAGGGAGGGAGGTAGGTGAAGGTTCTGCATGGAGCTAGACCACTTGGTCTGGGGGAGTGAGTCCAGAGAAGGCCACCATGGGAGAGGGAAGCAGGAGAAGTAGTATCTGATTCATGAAGCCAGGTTTCAGTAATGGCAAGTAGGTTAAAGGAATTTGTGATAAAGAGGTCATGGAGGGTGGTGAGTTTGTTACAGACAGAGCGTGCATTCCAAAGGGCACAGGAAAAGAGGGGGCTGGTTTTGGAAAGAAGAGGAATAGAGACCAAGTTCTGTGGGTTGCGGCTCCTGCCAGAGGGTGTAGGGGAATGGGAGCATTGGGCAAACACAGATGATGGTGGCCCAGGGTTTGGGGATATGTCACCAGAGGTTAGGAGAAGCAGGAGGGTGAGGGAGGTAATGTGGGAATGTGATTTATATGAAGGGGCATGTCTCAGAGTACTGGAGGTTTTATCAGTATATGGATGTAGAATGAGCAAGAGTTGGTAGGAGCAGTAGTAGGGAGAGGACAAAAGGCAGGGTGATATGTATAAGCAGGGGGTGGAGAAGAGGGGTGAAGGTAAGAGAGTTTGTGGAGAGAGAACACGAGTTTCAGAAGCAGTGGTAGAGAGCGCATGTTACAGAGTGGAAGGAGAGCTTAATAGAGAGACAGGGTCACCTGCAGTCTGTTAGGTGCTTTCCAGTGCAGTTTGCTATATTTGTTTGCTTCATGCAATCAGTGAAGTGCAGTTATTGAAGTGCATATCATTTGTAGAAAGAATCACTTAGAGATAGAAGCCTTAAAAATAGAAGCCCCTGCAATGTGATCCCCCAGCAATGTGCTGACCCCTTAAGGATGCTCAAATTTATACTGTTATAAGGGTGGGGTGGAAGTTCATTAATTAATCATGAGTGAATATAAGAATGCCTAACAATCAAAGTGGACCTTTTGCTTCTAAAGTCAGAATAGCAAGAGGCCAGAGGCCAAGATAAGATCAACACATAAAACTTAGGTAAAATAGTCCAGAGCAACAAAAAACAAAGGTCATGGTTATGCACACAGGGCAACAGATAGAGAAGGCCACAGAAGTATCAGTAACAGAAGTGATCGTTCCGGAGACCCATGGAGGAGGTAACTGAGGAATCCTGATTGTTAGAAAACGGAACAGCGTGACAGCGTGGTTAGAGCTCCGCGTGGACTGAGAACTGCTGAAATGGAGACACCCATCTGTCCGGATCCGGTGCGTTGAGAGGGTTAACACCCAGAAGTTTGTTTATTAGAACCCCCAAACATTATATATGGTTTTTCTTCTAACACCCTAGAGAATAAAATGGCGGTCATTGCAATACTTTTTTTTGCACCGTATTTGCGCAGCGGTCTTAAAAACTCACTTTTTTTGGAAAAAATTCACTTTTTTTAATAAAAAAATTAGACAACAGTAAAGTTAGCCCAATTTTTTTTATATTGTGAAATATAATGTTACGCCAAGTAAATTGATACCCAACATGTCACGCTTGAAAATTGCGCACGCTCGTGGAATGGCGTCAAACTTTTACCCTCAAAAATCTCCAATTCTACAGGTTGCATATTTTGCGGTTCAGAGGAGGTCTATGGCTAGAATTATTGCTCTCGCTCTACCGGTCGCGGCGATACCTCACATGTGTGGTTTGACCACTGTTTTCATATGCGGGCACTACTCGCGTATGCGTTCGCTTCTGCGTGCGAGCTCGTCGGGACAGGGGGGTTTTAAAAATTTTTTTTTTATTTGTATTATTTATTTTACAATATTTTATTTATTTTTACACTGTTTAAAAAAAAATGGTGTCACTTTTATTCCTATTACAAGGAATGTAGAAAAAAGAATGGCAGGACCTTTTAAATATGAGATCTGGGGTCAAAAAGACCTCAGATCTCATATTTACACTAAAGTGCAAAAAAAAAAAGTCATTTAGAAAAATGACATTTGAAAAAATGTGCCTTTAAGAGGCGTGGACGGAAGTGACGTATTGACGTCGCTTCCGCCCAGCAGTGTATTGGAGACGAGTGAGCGCCATCTTAGCCTCACTCGTCTCCAGACACACCACACAGAAGGACGCGATCGCCTCCACCGCTACCGACGGCTCCGGTAAGCGGCGGAGGGCGGCGGAGGGCACCGGATTGCGGCGGGAGGGGGGGGCCCTCTCCAGCCACCGATAAAAGTGATCTCGCGGCGAATCTGCCGCAGGGACCACTTTTATATGACAGCCGGCCGCTGCACGAAAACGGGGATATCGGGGTTATGGCAGCTAGCTGCTGCCATAACAACGATATCTCCGTTCAAAGTTTGGACATATATAGTCGTGCGGCGGTCTTGAAGTGGTTAACACTACACACATTTGAAGAACTCTCTGTGGATTACAATTTCTGATTCATAGCTAGCGAAGATTCAAGATGTCAGGACTATTTTTTTTCTATTGCAGGGCTCTGCATCTAGTTATAAAGGATGGTGACTTGACAGTTTAAAGCAGGGGGAGCTCCCTAGTGTATATATATATTTAGGTATATTTGTGTATGTTACAAAGACTGTCATAATTATTCACTATACTGTTACAATACGTTGGTGTGATAGTGTAGTCATTGTAATAACTTTTATAATAAAATTAAATAAATTGCGCTTGGAATAAGTAAAAAAAAATGAAGAAAAATTGGAAATAGAATCAAATTGTGAGTAAAGATAAATTGGCTGCTAGGTACATACAATGAAAAATTATATCATGAGAAATTATACAGTGAAAAATTAATTCTATACAGCTGCGGCTATAAGTGGGGCACACCAATAAAATATGTAAAACAGAAAACCGCGCTGAAACATTAATGAATAAAGTCCAATTATCGATCGATGAATAAAGTCCAATTATAGTCCAGAATAAAGCAATCAATAATAGTAGACTTCTCTATGTGATTAGGTGGGAAGAAATAAATACACTTGAAATGTAACTGTGTGGTGAACTGCTTACCAGAACGTAAGCCAAATCAGACAGATGGCTTAAACCCAGCCCGGGCCTTTAGAAGCGTTCCAATAGACAGGATCAGTCGCGCTCGTGCAGCAAAACAGGTCCGCGTGGGGTTTAATCAAAAAAATATGCAAAAACCATAGCGTGATACTGACATAGTAATGCAATAAACCAAAAAAAAAAAAGGAGAAAAATGCAATCTCACAAATAATCATGAAAATCATATATACATCCTGTATGCACAGCATATACAGGGACGTGAAATTGGTGACATGCAACATGCAAAGAGTAGTGTCCTTGGATATGAAATAAATAACACCAAGTGTATCTGCTTACCAGAAATCAAAATTAGAAAAGCAAACAAATATCACCAAAATCAGAAATCGCACCAAGTGCACAGACACAAGAGGTCGCTTACCAGATGGCAAACTAGTGAAGGCACATTCAGCTGAAGGCTTACCGCCTCTGTGTGACCCAGATAAAAACTTATTTGAACCCTTAGGGGTTCCTGCTCACCAGAAGGTCAATTGGAAATAGCCCAAAACGAAATCTTGGCGGAGTCACCGCGATCCCGTCCTAGCAGACTCTTCACAGGCTCAGTATGCATAGGATTTCGAAAAGGAAAAATAGCCAATAGCGTGATAACGTTGAGACTTCGATTTATTAAAAAAGCAACACTTACAATAAAAACAACGAATTACAGCAATGCCGGCCGGCACTCAGACAGCTCCCGTCCACAACAGGGCGACGTGGTGACGTCAGCACGTCCCTCCCAGACGCGTTTCGTCACAGGTTGACGTTCTCAATGGGGAACGGGCAGCGCGCTGAGCCACCACAATATATGCAGACACCAAGCCTCGCTCTGGGACCCAATAGGTGAAACACAGAACGCCATCTTTGGTGTGGGCATGGATATTAACAAATTACAGGAATAGAAATAAAACAATGGCGAAAACGTCAGTCAATTCTCATCCCTTTTTAAGGTATATCTGACACATAAGGACTGAGAGTACTTAAAACTACAAAAGTATGAAAATAAAAACTGCGAAAACGTCGGTCAATTCTCATCCCTTTTTCAGGTATATCTGGCACATAAGGACTGAGAGTACTTAACACTACAAAAGTATGAAAATAAGAACTGATGTTATTATTGCCCTCTGTATAAGGAGGGCGGACCTCAGTAGCCAGATATAGGAGGGCTGACCTCAGTAGTCAGATATAAATATCCAGGCAGCAGTGTCCCTGATGAATAGACATCATATCAAAACCCTGGACATTTGACCATATGGGAACAAACGGCATAAATTAACTAATTAAAAGCTTGATAGCACATGGCCCCATTAGGTTCCTCATAAAAAATGTTTGCATATATATACCCAAACATAAATTTGGACAAAACATGTATAAAATATTACAAATACCAAAGCTGATAGGCCTATACCTTATAAAACAGAAAACAAAATAAAAACATGAACTTGTATATTGAATCCCATGAACTGTGGGTTACCTTCCTAGTCACACACTTATAGTATGATTGACCTCCTTAGATGTAGTGGGTAATTTAGGACAAGAATAAAAATAGATACATATGAAGAACACAAACCAATATATAATCTAAGGAAAAAACCTTGTAGATTAACAGCTATAATAATTCTTACTATTATGGGGCCCACCTAAAATTAAAAAACAGTGGTAATATGACTGCCCATATGATATGTCTATATAAATGAAAATATAGGGATCAAAACCAGAACCATATCAGGGGCCCAGACCAGAGCATATTTCAACCAAAACGCCATCCATAAGGGAAGACTAAGGAAGGAGAGGTTGAAGCCATGCCCAAAGCTGGGTATGTCTGTTCCACTAAAAAGTTTTTTCAGAAAAAATTCCACAGAAAAAACTACAATATTCAGGAATTGTCAATGAACGCATTGACATCCACATCTATGTTCAGACCGTGGGGCGTGTAGCTTTTAATCCTATGGATCCAAGACATTTCGGATTTGGAAATCTCTCGTACCAAGGAGCTACCCCGCCAGTGGGGTTTATAGCGGTCAATCCCTAAAAATAAAGTGTTAGAAGGGTCTCTATTATGAACCAGCCGGTAATGTTTCGAGACCGAATGGTTTTTAAAGCCTGTCAGAATGTTAGTAATATGTTCGTTGAGCCTCACTTGGAGGGGGCGTTTGGTCCGCCCCACATATTGCAAGCCACAAGGGCATTGCAATAGGTAAACCACTCCAAAGGTGGAGCAGGTGATAAATGGGGTAATGTGATGAATTCGACCCGTTTTAGTGGAGGCAAATGATTGGGTCCTCCTATTCACACACGAGTTATAGGAACAGACCCGACATTTATTACATCTATAGAAACCGGTTGGTTGGTCAAAGAAAGTGGCCCTATTCTGAGGAGGGTCTAATACCCCTGGGGCTAACCTATTCTTAAATGAAGGGGCCCCTTTAAACACAATTTTAGGTTTGGGTGGTAAAACTTCCTTCAAAACTCGGTCATTGGTGACTATATGCCAGTGTTTGGAAACTAGTTGTTCCCTATGTTGGAGTGAATATGTGGTGATAAAAGGGACTCCTATATTGTTAATAGAGGTACCCGTTCGAGGTCTGTCCCTCAACAAAAGCTCCCTATCCATTTCTTGTATACTTTTCAACACAGGCATCAAATCACCATTGGTATACCCTTTTTCTAGGAACCTCTCAGTAAGAACATTACTTTGTGATAGAAATTTCTCAGGGTTCGAGCAGTTCCTCCGCATTCTCATATATTGACTTTTGGGGATTCCTTTCAGCCAGGGTCTATAGTGACAGCTTTCTAATGGAATGTAGGAGTTCCTGTCACTCTCCTTAAAAAAGGTTGATGTAGATAGAATTCCACCCTCTATAGATATAGTGAGATCCAAGAAGTGGATTTGAGTCTGACTTATCTCAAAGTTCAAATGGATTCCACGATTGTTGGTATTAAGGGAAGACATGAACTGCTGAAGTTCCAAGCCATCTCCATCCCATAGGAGGAGGATGTCATCTATATACCTAGCCCACAGGACAAGATGGGGATTCCGGTGGGCATAGATGACATCCTCCTCCCACTTGGCCATAAATAAATTGGCCAAGCTGGGGGCATATTTTGCCCCCATAGCCACGCCACGACTCTGGCGGTAAAATTGATCTGAAAACCAAAAGTAGTTGTGGGAGGCCGCAAAGACCAACAGCTCCATAATAAAAGAAATCTGGTCTACAGGAAGGCCTGAGTCTCTCATTAGGGCTCCCTCTACTGCTTGAAGGCCCATGTCATGGGGAATTATGGTGTATAAAGAGGTGACATCGGCGCTCACCAACCACATCCTCCCAGGTCTGATAACAGTACTAGAGAGAAGATTTAGCACATGGCGGGTGTCTTTGATGTATGAGGGCATCATTTGAACCAAGGGCTGAAGGAAAAACTCAATGTATCTGCCCACCCGGGATGTGACAGAATCAATGCCACTCACAATGGGGCGTCCCGGGGGGCAGATAGGGTTCTTGTGAACCTTTGGAAGATAATAAATAATAGGGGTTCTGGGAGCCCTGGGAACTAAAAATAGACTCTCCTTGCCCCCCAGAATACCCAAAGAAGTACCCTTAGAAATGATCTTTCGTAGCTCCTTGAGGTAGCCATTTTTTGGATCAGAGGGGAGGGGGGTGTAGGTCTCCGTATCACTAAGGATCCTGGACATTTCAGCCAGGTAATCCTTCCGATCGAGCACCACTATCCCTCCCCCCTTATCCGCAGGGCGGATAACTAGATCCTTATTTTTGCATAAAGAATCCAACCCCTCTTGTATGGCTTTAGAATTTTTTGCATTTTTCACCTCTAGCTCTTCGAGATCCCTTAACACTACATCTCTGAACACTTTCAGTGTGGGAGCAAGTGTCCCAGGGGGATTAAAGAGGGATGCATTCGCCAACCCTGAATGCACATAATTATCATTAGATTGGGAATTCCTTACAATAGGATTCCCTATCATATATCTCTTTATATTCAGTTTGCGGACAAACTTGTGGACATCCATGTATGTTTGGAAGCGGTTTAGGCTTTTGGGGGGGCAAACTTGAGTCCTTTGTCCAAAACCAACTTTTCGGACTGCGTAAGCTCTACAGTGCTCAAGTTAAAAATACCCTGTCCTATTACATTCTGGCTTTTTTTTGCTCGCATACGCCTCCCCCCTCTAGTTCCTCGCTTCTTTCTACCGGCCTTTTGAGTCCCTGG
This sequence comes from Aquarana catesbeiana, assembly GCF_042186555.1. Lineage (NCBI taxonomy): Eukaryota > Metazoa > Chordata > Amphibia > Anura > Ranidae > Aquarana > Aquarana catesbeiana. The sequence goes on from NC_133334.1 coordinate 147,175,406, forward strand.
CCTGGCTTGGAAAAACCCCAAGTTCCCGCTCCTCTGGATGGCGGGGCAGTAAAACCAGGTGTAACTGGATTTTGGGAAGGAAAAGACATAGTGGGAACCTGGATATCCGGTTGGTATTCGTATGGTGCATGGGGAGCAGACATTCCCTCATAGGGGTTCATGTCGCTTATAGGAAAAAACCTATTTTGTGTGGGGAGATTGTACTCCCAACCCGCAGCATAAGGGTCCTGATAGGGTGGTTTCTGATATACGTCATAATTATGGTTGGGTCTCCACCAATCCGGGTAGTTCCCACCGTAACTATGACCTCTAATAGAATTGGACGGGCCACGTCCTCTTCCACCTGTAGGGTGACCGCCTCTCCATGAAGGAGGGGGGATAGACCTAGCTCCCCCTCCCCTCTGTGTGTGATTGGGCCTAGGGGGTCCTAGGTTGTACTGATGGTGTGGGGGAATATTGTTAGGTTTATTAGCTCCTATTGGTCTATTGGTGAGGGGATTGATACCTCTGGGGACCTGTACCCTTTTGGATTTTACCCAAGGGGCCTTTTTTATTATTGTTATTTCTTGAAGGTGGCAATTGTCCCAGGAAACAATTGCCACTACTACTACTGTCCCCATAACCTTGGGTGACTACCTCCATCTCAGTATTAGCCTGATTCACTGAATCTTTCATACTTTTGTAGTTTTAAGTACTCTCAGTCCTTATGTGTCAGATATACCTTAAAAAGGGATGAGAATTGACTGACGTTTTCGCCGTTGTTTTATTTCTATTCCTGTAATTTGTTAATATCCATGCCCACACCAAAGATGGCGTTCTGTGTTTCACCTATTGGGTCCCAGAGCGAGGCTTGGTGTCTGCATATATTGTGGTGGCTCAGCGCGCTGCCCGTTCCCCATTGAGAACGTCAACCTGTGACGAAACGCGTCTGGGAGGGACGTGCTGACGTCACCACGTCGCCCTGTTGTGGACGAGAGCTGTCTGAGTGCCGGCCAGCATTGCTGTAATTCGTTGTTTTTATTGTAAGTGTTGCTTTTTTAATAAATCGAAGTCTCAACGTTATCACGCTATTGGCTATTTTTCCTTTTCGAAATCCTATGCATACTGAGCCTGTGAAGAGTCTGCTAGGACGGGATCGCGGTGACTCCACCAAGATTTCGTTTTGGGCTATTTCCAATTGACCTTCTGGTGAGCAGGAACCCCTAAGGGTTCAAATAAGTTTTTATCTGGGTCACACAGAGGCAGTAAGCCTTCAGCTGAATGTGCCTTCACTAGTTTGCCATCTGGTAAGCGAACTCTTGTGTCTGTGCACTTGGTGCGATTTCTGATTTTGGTGATATTTGTTTGCTCTTCTAATTTTGATTTCTGGTAAGCAGATACACTTGGTGTTATTTATTTCATATCCAAGGGCACTACTCTTTGCATGTTGCATGTCACCAATTTCACGTCACTGTATATGCTGTGCATACAGGATGTATATATGATTTTCATGATTATTTGTGAGATTGCATTTTTCTCCTTTTTTTTTTGGTTTATTGCATTACTATGTCAGTATCACGCTATGGTTTTTGCATATTTTTTTGATTAAACCCCACGCGGACCTGTTTTGCTGCAGGAGCGCGACTGATCCTGTCTATTGGAATGCTTCTAAAGGCCCGGGCTGGGTTTAAGCCATCTGTCTGATTTGGCTTACGTTCTGGTAAGCAGTTCACCACACAGTTACATTTCAAGTGTATTTATTTCTTCCCACCTAATCACATAGAGAAGTCTACTATTATTGATTGCTTTATTCTGGACTATAATTGGACTTTATTCATCTATCGATATTTGGACTTTATTCATTAATGTTTCAGCGCGGTTTTCTGTTTTACATAATAACTTTTATATACATATATCATTTCAGTAAAAAAAGGAGTTATTTTGGTTATTACAGAAGTCGATGTGCATTGTTGTTATTTCTCCTGCAGGTGGTGCTACAAGTAATCAGGTAGAGGTAAATATATGTATAAGTGTATATTGTGGGCTAAAGTTGGCATTAGTGTCATTACAACACTGCACTACAGTTGTGTCAAGGGGAGAAGAACGAGTTAAGAGGGGTGAAAAGATCAGAGGGGACAGGCCCAGTAATAAATCAGCAGCTCCACCGTGAGTTATTGCTACATGTGGGCGCTCATCCAGGATAACTATCACTCTGAAGTCAAGCACCCCCTTAAGAACCATAGAATGGATCCCCCCACAGTGGCACAGTGGTGTGAGGCAGAAGGCACCCGCTCAGAAGCGAGCGTGGCCATGGAACTCTGGGGAGATATCTGGGAGAAGGAACAAATTAACCGAGTGGTATAAACGCTTTCCCCAGAACAAAGAGCCAAGGTGGTCGCAGTCAGACCCAATCATGAGACATTCCGCACTTATGCATTATTAGAATGGAGGAAGGGAGTTCCGGAAAATTTCAAGGGTACAAGTGTTGAACTTGCTGATAAGACCAAATTTTATCTGACCCACCCAGGGGAAGAAGGGGAGAATCTTACCACCCTCCCACAGATGAGGGCAGAAGTCAAGGTTCCATCACAGTCAGCCCTGGCAGCAATTGAGCCAGAACTCTTCAAAGCCCTGGGGAACTTTGTGTCCCAATGTCAAAAAGGGAACCCAACATACCGAAAACTGGGCATTTTCTCGGGCTGACGGCCTGTACCCAAAGAAGAAGACTTTGAAGAGTGGTTGGAACAGGCCATGCAAGCTTTGTATGAGTGACATCCCTGAAACGCATAAAAAACAGCTGATTACCGAGAGTTTGAAAGGGCCTGCTTCCGAGGCTATTCGAAATCTGAAGCTCAGCAAACAGAATTGTGTAGCCCAAGACTACTTAGATATTCTACAAGATGTGTTCGGACGTACTGAAAAAGTTTCCGATCTAATTTATCAACTAGAACACACCTATCAAGAAACAGGAGAGAAGTTGTCAGAATATATGAGATGCTTGGACAAGGTCATTCACCAGATTTTGTTAAAAAAGGGGATGAAATTCGAGCCAAACAAGTTTTAAGAGGTGTCCAGCCTTTGGACCCCATCACGCTCCAGTTAAGAACTCGTTAAGATGGAGGCATATTAAAGTACCCCGATCTGATTTGGATTGTACGAGAAGAAGAAGCTATCCTAGAAAGAAAGAAGGGAAAGACTCAAGAGACGAAACAAGCTGTTGGAGTCAGGACTGTTAATGTAATGGATGATGATCCTCAGATTGAGCTCCTAAAGACTCAGATGGCACAGTTAATGGAGATGATGGCTCTGTTGACCGAAAAATCCCTTACTCCACCTGAAGGAGAAGTTAGAAAACCTGAAAATGTGTCAAACTCTACCTTTGAGAGGAGACCTTGGCTCTGTTTCAGCTGTGGAGGGGCTGGACACCATAGGAGAGTGTGCCCAAGCCCAAGGGCAGCAGTGAGATGGCAACAGCCGGCGGAAAACTTCAAAGGGCCCCAGTGAAGGAGTCAACTGGGTGCACTGTAACAGCCGCCAATTCCAACAAAACCCAGCCACGCCAAGTTACGAGGATAAGAGAGAAGACGAAGTTGGGCAAACGCCCATGGAAACGAGGAATCAAAATACGTACTAATAAGCAGAGTAAGCCAACCTCGCCTTGTGGATTTCCTCCCACGCTAGTAGGACCCTCCCCGATCATCCCAATCCAGGTGGAAGGAATCTATGCCAAAGCCCTTCTGGAAACTGGAGCCCAGGTGACTCTATTATACAAAGATTTCTATGTGAAGCATCTCAAACATCTGCCCCTGCAAAAGTTGGAGGAATTAGAGATATGGGTCCTGGGTACCCAGAACTTCCCTTATGAGGGATATATCCCTATCAAACTCACCTTTGACCCGAATGTGGCTGGAAAAGTGGAGACTTTCGACACCCTGGCTGTAGGGTTTCCTCGGCCCCCTGGGGCTCATAGAAGTTCCCTTATCATCGGAACAAATACTGATCTGGTCAGAAGACTCCTGACACCACTTGTACAGAAGGAAAGTGCCCCAGGCCATGAAGGTACACCCCATGCTAACTCAAGTGTACAAGGATATAGTACACCAACAGAAGGCCCCACCAGGAGGAGTGGGAAAAGTTTAGACTGAGTTGAAGAACTGCTACAACCGGGTGAAGTGATATGCATGAGGGCCTCTGTCAAGTTGAGTTGGAGACAACCTGGTCGATTCATTGTCTTGGAGACGGTGTGGGTCTGGAGATAATCCCAAAAGTGTTATCAACTAAGGTGCTTAAGAGAAGCAGAGGGAGAGTTTCAGTCAGTGTTCGGAACACATCTTTGCCTGTGAATGTACCAGCAAGAATGCTGCTTGGGCAGGCGAATCAAGCAACCCCGGTCTCGCCAAGTGATGTTAAAAGAGGACCCAAAGGGGAGAATCCCATAGAAGACTTCTACCCGAAGAACACCTCCCTTACGCCTGTTTGGATGGAGAGGGCCAAAGCCCAGCTCATGAGATGGAGAGAGGCTTTCTCAAGGAGTGAGTTTGATGTGGGGTATGCTAACAGTGCAGAGCACAAGATCCGGCTGGAGGAAGACAAACCTTTTCGAGAAAGGGTTAGGAGGATCCCATTGGGAGATCTGGAGGACCTTCGAAAACAGCTGGCTGAGCTGAAAAGGACTGGGATTATCAGGGAGTCCAGGAGTCCATACGCCTCCCCAATAGTGGTAGTGAGGAAGAAAAATGTTCCACAATGGCTGTGTATCGACTACAGGACTCTGAACCGACGGACCATTCCCGATCAATACACTACCCCTCATATAGGAGATGCCTACAGAGCCTGTCAGGAGCGAAGTGGTTCAGTGTATTAGACTTGAAGAGTGGTTATTACCAGATCCCCATGAGTCCTGAGGATCAGGAGAAGACTGCCTTCATTACCCCCGTGGGGTTCTATGAATTTAACCGGATGCCACAAGGTCTGTCTGGGGCCCCAGCAACTTTCCAGTGGCTCATGAAAAAGATGGTAGGCGACATGAACGTGATTGAGGTTCTAGTATACTTAGACGATATCATAGTATTTGGCTGAACTCTTGAAGAGCATGAAGAGCGACTTGAAAAGGTCCTGAAGAGATTACATGATGAGGGCTTGAAACTTTCAATGGAGAAATGTCAGTTCTATCAATCATCAGTGAACTATCTGGGGCACATTGTGTATGAAGAAGGGATAGCAACTGACCCTGAGAAAGTGGAAGCCGTTACCTCTTGGCCCAAGCCCATGAATGTGACTGAGCTCAGGTCATTTCTGGGATTCTGCTCCTACTATCGAAGGTTTGTGGAGGGGTTTGTGAAGATAGCCCACCCACTCACGGAACTATTGAAAAATCAAGAAGAGGCTGATGTGGATTCAGAGAAACCTACGAGGTGGAAAGAAGGGTCCAGAAAGAATAAAGTGTCTATTTAGGATCAGTGGACTCCGCAATGTGAGGAGACATTCAGACAATTGAAGTGGAGCCTTACCACTGCTCCAGTGTTAGCTTATGCAGATCCTACCAAACCCTATGAACTGCACGTGGATGCCAGCTGAGATGGGCTCGGCGGAGTACTCTATCAAGATCATAATGGACAATTAAGGCCCATTGCTTATGTGAGCTGGAGCCTATCCCCTGCTGAGAAGAACTACCCCACACAAACTTGAGTTTCTGGCCTTGAAGTGGGTCGTAGTAGACAAGTTGAGGGATTACCTGTATGGTGCAGAATTTGTAGTCAAAACAGATAACAACCCTCTCACATACTTGCTTACCACCGCAAAATTGGATGCTACAGACCATAGGTGGTTGGCTGCTCTTTCAACATTCTCCTTCAGCTTATAATACAGACCAAGAGTGGACAAGAGAGATGCAGATGCGCTGTCAAGAAGACCCCACAGTCTCTTGAGTTCCCAAGAGGGTTGGACTCAGCTTGCCCCCAAAGGGGTAAGAGCCCTTTGTGAAAGAGCAAAAAAGCAGAAGAAAGGTGGAGCCAGAGCTGAAGAGATTGGAGTGACTACAGCAGGGGTGCCCAGGTACTACTGTAATGTCTCTCAGATTGCAGGAGAAGGTCTACCTAAGTTATCAAGGAAAGGCCTTAGGAGAGATCAACAGGAAGATCCACTCTGCAGCTTGATACTGGAAGCTTTGGCGAGTCAGCACCCCGATTTATTTTTGAAAAGTGCTCGGAGGGAAGCTCTGTTGTTACATAAAGAGTGGAGTCAGCTGCAGTTGCAACAAGGGGTGGTCTACCGAAGGGGCCCCTCTGAAGATCTGGAGGAAAAGTGGCAACTGTTTCTGCCAGAGAAAAACAGGGAGAAAGTGTTAATCGCCCTGCATGATTGTTATGGCCATCTGGGGGCAGAGAGAACTCTTCAACTGATAAGGGATAGATTCTATTGGCCTTACATGAGGAAAGAAGTGGGGAGTTACTGTCACTCCTGCCATAGGTGTACCCAGAGAAAGACTGCCGCAACGACCCGCCCCGATGGGTCATTTATCAAGCCAAGGTCCCATGGATTTAGTTTGCATAGATTTCCTGTGTTTAGAATCCGACTTGAGTGGGCAAGGAAATATCTTGGTAGTCACAGACCATTTTACCAGGTATGCTCAAGCCTTCTCCACGAAAGATCAGAAGGCAGTCACAGTGGCAAAAACGCTAGTGGAGAAGTTTTTCGTCCATTATGGCTTACCACAGAGGATTCACTCAGATCAGGGAAGAGTTTGAGAGTATGCTCATCAGGAAGTTGTTGGATTTATTGGGAATTCAGAAGTCTAGAACTACACCTTATCACCCGCAAGGAGATCCTCAGCTGGAGAGTTTTAATAGAACTCTTCTTAATATGTTAGGGACACTGACCTCTGAGCAAAAGCCCAACTGGAGTAAGCATATCACTGCTTTAGTACATGCGTATAATAGCACTAAGAGTGACGTCACAGGATATTCACCTTATCGGTTGATGTTTGGGTGAGAGGCTAGATTACCAGTGGACTTGGCTTTTGGAACTTCTCTGGACCACACCTCAGAACTCTCATCGAGGATATACAAATAGGCTGCGGAAGAGTCTGAAGATTGCTCGGACTATGTCAAACAACAGAGGGAATAGAAATAAGAGGAACTTTGACCTCAAAGTAAGGGTTCAAGATCTACAACCTGGTGACCGAGTTCTACTAAGAAATTTGGGTATTTCTGGGAAACACAAGTTGGCAAATCGCTGGAGGTCACAGCTATACATCATATGTAAACAGCTCCCAGGGCTTCCAGTATTTGAAATTAGACCAGAAGGAAGTGCTGGACCAGTTAAGACTTGTCATCGGAATCACCTTTTGCCCCTCACTGATGCAGTCAGATTAATCCCCGAGGAGGAGTTTTCATCTACATCAGATGTTGCACGTCGGCCTGTAACTAGGTCTCAGTCTGGGTCTTTAACAACTGAAAATAGTGAGGAGAGAGACATGGACATCAACTGGTTGTGGTCATCTGATACACCCGAAGCTGAAAGGAGTGTTTCATCCCCGACAATCAGAGAGGATAGTGAGGCCCTTAGGACAGAAGCTCCAGAGTTTATACCATCATTGTCTGAACGGGCTGAAGGGTGTTCGTCTCCCACTGAATTGGAAGAAACAAGGTCCATAATAGAAGAAAACAGTGTTCACCCAGAAATATAGGACACACCAAAAGGACAAAGAGGAAAGCAGAGCATTCACCCACCCAAAAGACCTCTAGACGAGTGCACAGGACCGACAGAGGAGCCTCCCACCAATTCTCAGGTGTTGGGAAACTATTCTGTGTACCCACAACTGTCACCTTGGTATCAGATACAGGTGTGTCAAGGGGTGAAACAGGGCTCTCCATTTTCAGATTGACAGAGGAGAAACTAGGCTCATCGACATTCCTTTTACTGGTAACTTTTGTTACTTCAGAACACTCGCCCAATGCATTGGGCGAGTGTTCTGAAGTAACAAAAGTTACCAGTAAAAGGAATGTCGATGAGCCTAGTTTCTCCTCTGTCAATCTGAAAATGGAGAGCCCTGTTTCACCCCTTGACACACCTGTATCTGATACCAAGGTGACAGTTGTGGGTACACAGAATAGTTTCCCAACACCTGAGAATTGGTGGGAGGCTCCTCTGTCGGTCCTGTGCACTCGTCTAGAGGCCAAAATGTGTAGTAGGAACAAGGTCTTGCATATCTTTGCAATATAATAAAGAGTGAAAAATGTAAGGGGGTCTGAATACTTTCCGTCCCCACTGTACATATATCATTTCAGTAAAAAAAGAAGTTATTTTGGTTATTACAGAAGTCGGTGTGCAGTGTTGTTATTTCTCCTGCAGGTGGAGCTACAAGCAATCAGGTAGAGGTAAATATATGTATAAGTGTATATTGTGGGCTAAAGTTGGCATTAGTGTCATTACAAAACTGCACTACAGTTGTGTCAAGGGCAGAAGAATGAGTTAAGAGGGGTGAAAAGATCAGAGGGGACAGGCCCAGTAATAAATCAGCAGCTCCACCATGAGTTATTGCTACAGATAGAAGCCCCAGCAATGTGCTGATCCCTTAAGGATGCTCAAATTTATACTGTTATAAGGGTGGGGTGGAAGTTCATTAATTAATCATGAGTGAATATAAGAATGCCTAACAATCAAAGTGGACCTTTTGCTTTTAAAGTCAGAATAGCAAGAGGCCAGAGGCCAAGATAAGATCAACACATAAAACTTATGTAAAATAGTCCAGAGCAACAACAAACAATGTCATGGTTATGTACAAAGGGCAACAGATAGAGAAGGCCACATACCAAACACACATACACAGAGACAGCAAGCAGATCCCAGTTTCATTTAAAGGTGGAAGTTGTGGTTGAGCTGATACATACACAGAAACAGCAAGCAGATCCCAGTTTCATTTAAAGGTGGAAGATGTGGTTGAGCTGACACATACACAGAGACAGCAAGCAGATCCCAGTTTCATTTAAAGGTGGAAGTTGTGGTTGAGCTGATACATACACAGTGACAGCAAGCAGATCCCAGTTTCATTTAAAGGTGGAAGATGTGGTTGAGCTGACACATACCTGTAAAGAGACAGAGAAGAAATGTTCAGGTGAGGCAGAACTTGAAGCAGAGATTGAAGTGCATATCACTTGTAGAAAGAATCACTTAGAGATAGAAGCCTTAAGGATAGAAGCCCCTTCAATTGCTTCCCCAGCAATGTGCTGATCCCTTAAGGATGCTCAAATTTATACTGTTATAAGGGTGGGGTGGAAGTTCATTATTTAATCATGAATGAATATAAGAATGCCTAACAATCAAAGTGGACCTTTTGCTTCTAAAGTCAGAATAGCAAGAGGCCAGAGGCCAAGATAAGATCAACACATAAAACATAGGTAAAATAGTCCAGAGCAACAAAAAACAATGTCATGGTTATGCACACAGGGAAAGAGATAGAGAAGGCTACATACCAAACACACATACACAGAGACAGCAAGCAGATCCCAGTTTCATTTAAAGGTGGAAGATGTGGTTGAGCTGATACATACACAGAAACAGCAAGCAGATCCCAGTTTCATTTAAAGGTGGAAGATGTGGTTGAGCTGACACATACACAGAGACAGCAAGCAGATCCCAGTTTCATTTAAAGGTGGAAGTTGTGGTTGAGCTGATACATACACAGAGACAGCAAGCAGATCCCAGTTTCATTTAAAGGTGGAAAATGTGGTTGAGCTGACACATACCTGTAAAGAGATAGAGAAGGAATGTTCAGGTGAGGCAGAACTTGAAGCAGAGATTGATGTGCATATCACTTGTAGAAAGAATCACTTAGAGATAGAAGCCTTAAGGATAGAAGCCCCTGCAATGTGCTTGCCCAGCAATGTGCTGACCCCTTAAGGATGCTTAAATTTATACTGTTATAAGGGTGGGGTGGAAGTTCATTAATTAATTATGAGTGAATATAAGAATGCCTAACAATCAAAGTGGACCTTTTGCTTCTAAAGTCAGAATAGCAAGAGGCCAGAGGCCAAGATAAGATCAACATATAAAGCTTAGGTAAAATAGTCCAGAGCAACAAAAAACAAATGTCATGGTTATGCACACAGGGCAACAGATAGAGAAGGCCACATACCAAAGACACATACACAGAGACAGCAAGCAGATCCCAGTTTCATTTAAAGGTGGAAGATGTGGTTGAGCTGATACATACACAGAAACAGCGAACAGATCCCAGTTTCATTTAAAGGTGGAAGATGTGGTTGAGCTGACACATACACAGAGACAGCAAGCAGATCCCAGTTTCATTTAAAGGTGGAAGTTGTGGTTGAGCTGATACATACACAGTGACAGCAAGCAGATCCCAGTTTCATTAAAAGGTGGAAGATGTGGTTGAGCTGACACATACCTGTAAAGAGACAGAGAAGTAATGTTCAGGTGAGGCAGAACTTAAAGCAGAGATTGATGTGCATATCACTTGTAGAAAGAATCACTTAGAGATAGAAGCCTTAAGGATAGAAGCCCCTGCAATGTGCTCCCCCAGAAATGTGCTGACCCCTTAAGGATGCTTAAATTTATACTGTTATAAGGGTGGGGTGGAAGTTCATTAATTAATCATGAGTGACTATAAGAATGCCTAACAATCAAAGTGGACCTTTTGCTTCTAAAGTCAGAATTGCAAGAGGCTAGAGGCCAAGATAAGATCAACACATAAAACGTAGGTAAAATAGTCCAGAGCAGCAAAAAACAACGTCATGGTTATGCACACAGGGCAACAGATAGAGAAGCCCACATACCAAACACACATACACAGAGACAGCAAGCAGATCCCAGTTTCATTTAAAAGTGGAAGTTGTGGTTGAGCTGATACATACACAGAGACAGCAAGCAGATCCCAGTTTCATTTAAAGGTGGAAGATGTGGTTGAGCTGACACATACCTGTAATGAGACAGAGAAGAAATGTTCAGGTGAGGCAGAACTTGAAGCAGAGATTGAAGTGCATATCACTTGTAGAAAGAATCACTTAGAGATAGAAGCCTTAAGGATAGAAGCCCCTTCAATTGCTCCCCCAGCAATGTGCTGATCCCTTAAGGATGCTCAAATTTATACTGTTATAAGGGTGGGGTGGAAGTTCATTAATTAATCATGAGTGAATATAAGAATGCCTAACAATCAAAGTGGACCTTTTGCTTCTAAAGTCAGAATAGCAGGAGGCCAGAGGCCAAGATAAGATCAACACATAAAACTTAGGTAAAATAGTCCAGAGCAACAAAAAACAACGTCATGGTTATGCACACAGGGCAACAGATAGAGAAGGCCACATACCAAACACACATACACAGAGACAGCAAGCAGATCCCAGTTTCATTTAAAGGTGGAAGTTGTGGTTGAGCTGATACATACACAGAGACAGCAAGCAGATCCCAGTTTCATTTAAAGGTGGAAGATGTGGTTGAGCTGACACATACCTGTAAAGAGATAGAGAAGGAATGTTCAGGTGAGGCAGAACTTGAAGCAGAGATTGATGTGCATATCAGTTGTAGAAAGAATCACTTAGAGATAGAAGCCTTAAGGATAGAAGCCCCTGCAATGTGCTCGCCCAGCAATGTGCTGACCCCTTAAGGATGCTTAAATTTATACTGTTATAAGGGTGGGGTGGAAGTTCATTAATTAATCATGAGTGATTATAAGAATGCCTAACAATCAAAGTGGACCTTTTGCTTCTAAAGTCAGAATTGCAATAGGCTAGAGGCCAAGATAAGATCAACACATAAAACTTAGGTAAAATAGTCAATAGCAAAAAAAAACAATGTCATGGTTATGCACACAGGGCAACAGATAGAGAAGGCCACATACCAAACACACATACACAGAGACAGCAAGCAGATCCCAGTTTCATTTAAAGGTGGAATTTGTGGTTGAGCTGATACATACACAAAAACAGCAAGCAGATCCCAGTTTCATTTAAAGGTGGAAGATGTGGTTGAGCTGACACATACACAGAGACAGCAAGCAGATCCCAGTTTCATTTAAAGGTGGAAGTTGTGGTTGAGCTGATACATACACAGTGACAGCAAGCAGATCCCAGTTTCATTAAAAGGTGGAAGATGTGCTTAAGCTGACACATACCTGTAAAGAGACAGAGAAGGAATGTTCAGGTGAGGCAGAACTTGAAGCAGAGATTGAAGTGCATATCACTTGTACAAAGAATCACTTAGAGATAGAAGCCTTAAGAATAGAAGCCCCTGCAATGTGCTCCCCAGCAATGTACTGACCCCTTAATGATGCTCAAATTTATACTGTTATAAGGGTGGGGTGGAAGTTCATTAATTAATCATGAGTGAATATAAGAATGCCTAGCAATCAAAGTGGACCTTTTGCTTCTAAAGTCAGAATAGCAAGAGGCCAGAGGCCAAGATAAGATCAACACATAAAACTTAGGTAAAATAGTCCAGAGCAACAAAAAACAAATGTTATGGTTATGCACACAGGGCAACAGATAGAGAAGGCCATATACCAAAGACACATACACAGAGACAGCAAGCAGATCCCAGTTTCATTTAAAGGTGGAAGATGTGGTTGAGCTGATACATACACAGAAACAGCAAGCAGATCCCAGTTTCATTTAAAGGTGGAAGTTGTGGTTGAGCTGATACATACACAGTGACAGCAAGCAGATCCCAGTTTCATTAAAAGGTGGAAGATGTGGTTGAGCTGACACATACCTTTAAAGAGACAGAGAAGGGATGTTCAGGTGAGGCAGAACTTGAAGCAGAGATTGAAGTGCATATCACTTGTAGAAAGAATCACCTAGAGATAGAAGCCTTAAGGATAGAAGCCCCTGCAATTTGCTCCCCCAGCAATGTGCTGACCCCTTAAGGATGCTCAAATTTATACTGTTATAAGGGTGGGGTGGAAGTTCATTAATTAATTATGAGTGAATATAAGAATGCCTAACAATCAAAGTGGACCTTTTGCTTCTAAAGTCAGAATAGCAAGAGGCCAGAGGCCAAGATAAGATCAACACATAAAACTTAGGTAAAATAGTCCAGAGCAACAAAAAACAACTGTCATGGTTATGCACACAGGGCAAAAGATAGAGAAGGCCATATACCAAAGACACATACACAGAGACAGCAAGCAGATCCCAGTTTCATTTAAAGGTGGAAGATGTGGTTGAGCTGATACATACACAGAAACAGCAAGCAGATCCCAGTTTCATTTAAAGGTGGAAGATGTGGTTGAGCTGAGCACATACCTGTATGTATGTGGTTGAGCTGAGCACATACCTGGTTGAGCTGAGCACATACCTGTAAAGAGATAGAGAAGGAATGTTCAGGTGAGGCAGAACTTGAAGCAGAGATTGATGTGCATATCACTTGTAGAAAGAATCACTTAGAGATAGAAGCCTTAAGGATAGAAGCCCCTGCAATGTGCTCCCCCAGCAATGTTCTGACCCCTTAAGGATGTTTAAATTTATACTGTTATAAGTGTGGGGTGGAAGTTAATTAATTAATCATGAGTGAATATAAGAATGCCTGACAATCAAAGTGGACCTTTTGCTTCTAAAGTCAGAATTGCAAGAGGCTAGAGGCCAAGATAAGATCAACACATAAAACTTAGGTAAAATAGTCCAGAGCAACAAAAAACAATGTCATGGTTATGCACACAGGGCAACAGATAGAGAAGGCCACATACCAAACACACATACACAGAGACAGCAAGCAGATCCCAGTTTCATTTAAAGGTGGAAGTTGTGGTTGAGCTTATACATACACAGAAACAGCAAGCAGATCCCAGTTTCATTTAAAGGTGGAAGATGTGGTTGAGCTGACACATACACAGAGACAGCAAGCAGATCCCAGTTTCATTTAAAGGTGGAAGTTGTGGTTGAGCTGATACATACACAGTGACAGCAAGCAGATCCCAGTTTCATTAAAAGGTGGAAGATGTGCTTAAGCTGACACATACCTGTAAAGAGACAGAGAAGGAATGTTCAGGTGAGGCAGAACTTGAAGCAAAGATTGAAGTGCATATCACTTGTACAAAGAATCACTTAGAGATAGAAGCCTTAAGAATAGAAGCCCCTGCAATGTGCTCACCCAGCAATGTGCTGACCCCTTAAGGATGCTCAAATTTATACTGTTATAAGGGTCGGGTGGAAGTTCATTAATTAATCATGAGTGAATATAAGAATGCCTAGCAATCAAAGTGGACCTTTTGCTTCTAAAGTCAGAATAGCAAGAGGCCAGAGGCCAATATAAGATCAACACATAAAACTTAGGTAAAATAGTCCAGAGCAACAAAAAACAATGTCATGGTTATGCACACAGGGCAACAGATAGAGAAGCCAGCGCCTTGAGGCGATTCAGTTCGCAACTGCAGCGCTATACAAATCATTCATTCATTCATTCATTCAGAAGGCCATATACCAAAGACACATACACAGAGACAGCAAGCAGATCCCAGTTTCAATTAAAGGTGGAAGATGTGGTTGAGCTGATACATACACAGAAACAGCAAGCAGATCCCAGTTTCATTAAAAGGTGGAAGATGTGGTTGAGCTGACACATACCTGTAAAGAGACAGAGAAGAAATGTTCAGGTGAGGCAGAACTTGAAGCAGAGATTGAAGTGCATATCACTTGTAGAAAGAATCACTTAGAGATAGAAGCCTTAAAGATAGAAGCCCCTTCAATTGCTCCCCCAGCAATGTGCTGATCCCTTAAGGATGCTCAAATTTATACTGTTATAAGGGTGGGGTGGAAGTTCATTAATTAATCATGAGTAAATATAAGAATGCCTAACAATCAAAGTGGATCTTTTGCTTCTAAAGTCAGAATAGCAAGAGGCCAGAGGCCAAGATAAGATCAACACATAAAACTTAGGTAAAATAGTCCAGAGCAACAAAAAACAACGTCATGGTTATGCACACAGGGCAACAGATAGAGAAGGCCACATACCAAAGACACATACACAGAGACAGCAAGCAGATCCCAGTTTCATTTAAAGGTGGAAGAAGTAGTTGAGTTGATACATACACAGAGAAAGCAAGCAGATCCCAGTTTCATTTAAAGGTGGAAGATGTAGTTGAGCTGACACATACCTGTAAAGAGATAGAGAAGGAATGTTCAGGTGAGGCAGAACTTGAAGCAGAGATTGAAGTGCATATCACTTGTAGAAAAAATCACTTAGAGATAGAAGCCTTAAGGATAGAAGCCCCTGCAATGTGCTCCCCCAGCAATGTGCTGACCCCTTAAGGATGCTTAAATTTATACTGTTATAAGGGTGGGGTGGAAGTTCATTAATTAATCATGAGTGACTATAAGAATGCCTAACAATCAAAGTGGACCTTTTGCTTCTAAAGTCAGAATAGCGAGAGGCCAGAGGCCAAGATAAGATCAACACATAAAAGTTAGGTAAAATAGTCCAGAGCAACAAAAAACAACGTCATGGTTATGCACACAGGGCAACAGATAGAGAAGGCCACATACCAAAGACACATACACAGAGACAGCAAGCAGATCCCAGTTTCATTTAAAGGTGGAAGATGTGGTTGAGCTGATACATATGGACAAATCGAGGAAAGCTGGAAGCCGCACACCGGTGTAATGATGAATGCTTTATTTAAAAAGCTGAATCATGAAGAAACACAAAACATTACAGCAGAAGCGTACAAAAACAACTGACACATTTCACACTCACGATGAGTGCTTATTCATAAGCACTCATCGTGAGTGTGAAACGCGTCAGCTGTTTTTGTACGCTTCTGCTGTAATGTTTTGTGTTTCTTCATGATTCAGCTTTTTAAATAAAGCATTCATCATTACACCGGTGTGCGGCTTCCAGCTTTCCTCGATTTGTCCGCTTCATCTTGCATCAGCCAGCACCTGGGACTCTTCCCTCTTGAAGGATAACACTATACTGGCTTTCATCTCCCCTGATTTGTGCCTACCTGAGCGGTGGGACCCCTCTCTTCTTAGTTTGCACTTCTGGATTTGAGCTGATACATACACAGAGACAGCAAGAAGATCCCAGTTTCGTTTAAAGGTGGAAGATGTGGTTGAGCTGACACATACCTGTAAAGAGACAGAGAAGGAATGTTCAGGTGAGGCAGAACTTGAAGCAGAGATTGAAGTGCATATCACTTGTAGAAAGAATCACTTAGAGATAGAAGCCTTATTTTTTGCGCTATAAATGGAAAAAGACCGAAAATTTTGAAAAAAATGATATTTTTTACTTTTTGTTATAAAAAAAATCCAATAAACTCAATTTTAGTCATACATTTAGACCAAAATGTATTCGGCCACATGTCTTTGGTAAAAAAAAATGTCAATAAGCGTATATTTATTGGTTTGCGCAAAAGTTATAGTGTCTACAAGCTAGGGTACATTTTCTGGAATTTACACAGCTTTTAGTTTATGACTGCCTATGTCATTTCTTGAGGTGCTAAAATGGCAGGGCAGTACAACCCCCCCCCCAAATGACCCCATTTTGGAAAGTAGACACCCCAAGGAAATTGCTGAGAGGCATGTTGAGCCCATTGAATATTATTTTTTTGTCCCAAGTGATTGAATAATGACAAAAAAAATTACAAAAAGTTGTCACTAAATGATATATTGCTCACACAGGCCATGGGCATATGTGGAATTGCACCCCAAAATTCATTCAGCTGCTTCTCCTGAGTACAGGGATACCACATGTGTGGGACTTTTTGGGAGCCTAGCCGCGTACGGGGCCCCGAAAACCAATCACTGCCTTCAGGATTTCTAAGGGCGTAAATTTTTTATTTCACTCCTCACTACCTATCACAGTTTTGAAGGCCATAAAATGCCCAGATGGTACAAACCCCCCCAAATGATCCCATTTTGGAAAGTAGACACCCCAAGCTATTTGCTGAGAGGCATGTTGAGTCCATGGAATATTTTATATTTTGACACAAGTTGCGGGAAAGTGACAATTTTTTTTTTTTTTTTGGCACAAAGTTTTCACTAAATGATATATTGCTCACACAGGCCATTGGCATATGTGGAATTTCACCCCAAAATACATTTAGCTGCTTCTCCTGAGTATGGGGATACCACATGTGTGGGACTTTTTGGGAGCCTAGCCGTGTACGGGGCCCCGAAAATCAATCACCGCCTTCAGGATTTCTAAGGGTGTAAATTTTTGATTTCACTCTTCACTGCCTATCACAGTTTCGGAGGCCATGGAATGCCCAGGTGGCACAAAACCCCCCAAATGACCCCATTTTGGAAAGTAGACACCCCAAGCTATTTGCTGAGAGGCATGGTGAGTATTTTGCAGCTCTCATTTGTTTTTGAAAATGAAGAAAGACAAGAAAAAAATTTTTTTTTTCTTTTTTCAATTTTCAAAACTTTGTGACAAAAAGTGAGGTCTACAAAATACTCACTATACCTCTCAGCAAATAGCTTGGGGTGTCTACTTTCCAAAATGGGGTCATTTGTGGGGGTTTTGTGCCACCTGGGCATTCCATGCCCTCCGAAACTGTGATAGGCAGTGAAGAGTGAAATAAAAAATTTACGCCCTTAGAAAGCCTGAAGGCGGTGCTTTGTTTTCGGGGTCACGTACGCGGCTAGGCTCCCAAAAAGTCTCACACATGTGGTATCCCCGTACTCAGGAGAAGCAACAGAATGTATTTTGGGGTGTAATTTCACATATTCCCATGGCATGTTTGAGCAATATATCATTTAGTGACAACTTTGTGCAAAAAAAAAAAAAAAAAATGTGTCTCTTTCCCGCAACTTGTGTCACAATATAAAATATTCCATGGACTCAACATGACTCTGAGCAAATAGCTTGGGGTGTCTACTTTCCAAAATGGGGTCATTTGGGGGGGTTTGAACTGTCCTGGCATTTTATGCACAACATTTAGAAGCTTATGTCAAACATCACCCACTCTTCTAACCACTTGAAGACAAAGCCCTTTCTGACACTTTTTGTTTACATGAAAATATTTTTTATTTTTGCAAGAAAATTACTTTGAACCCCCAAACATTATATATGTTTTTAAAGCAAAGGCCATACAGATTAAAATGGTGGGTGTTTCATTTTTTTTTTTTCACACAGTATTTGCGCAGCAATTTTTCAAATGCATTTTTTGGGGAAAAAACACACTTTTTTAAATTTTAATGCACTAAAACACACTATATTGCCCAAATGTTTGATGAAATAAAAAAGATGATCTTAGGCCGAGTACATAGATACCAAACATGACATGCTTTAAAATTGCGCACAAACGTGCAGTGGTGACAAACTAAATACATTTTTAAAAGCCTTTAAAAGCCTTTACAGGTTACCACTTTAGATTTACAAAGGAGGTCTACTGCTAAAATTACTGCCTTCGATCTGATGTTTGCGGTGACACCTCACATGCATGGTGCAATTGCTGTTTACATTTGACGCCAGACCGACACTTGCGTTCGCCTTTGTGCGAGAGCAGGGGGGGACAGGGGTGCTTTTTTTTTTTTTTTCTTTATTATTTTTTTGCTTTTTTATCTTTTTTTTAAACTGTTCCTTTAATTTTTTTTAATCATTTTTATTGTTATCTCAGGGAATGTAAATATCCCCTATGATAGCAATAGGTAGTGACAGGTACTCTTTTTTGAAAAAATTGGGGTCTATTAGACCCTAGATCTCTCCTCTGCCCTCAAAGCATCTGACTACACCAAGATCGGTGTGATAAAATGCTTTCCCAATTTCCCAATGGCGCTGTTTACATCCGGCGAAATCTAAGTCATGAAATGCTCATAGCTTCCGGTTTCTTAGGCCATAGAGATGTTTGGAGCCACTCTGGTCTCTTATCAGCTCTATGGTCAGCTGGCTGAATCACCGGCTGCATTCTCAGGTTCCCTGTTGAGACAGGAGAGCCAGAGAAAAACACGGAAGACGGTGGGGGGGCATTCCCTCCCACTGCTTGTAAAAGCAGTCTAGAGGCTAATTAGCCACTAGGATTGCTTTTACATGAAAGCCGACCGCTGGCTGAAAAGAATGATACCAAGATGATACCTAAACCTGCAGGCATCATTCTGGTATAACCACTCAAAGTCCTGAATGGTGTACCTGAAGACAAAAAAATGGTTAACAATAAAACACAGTAAACGGTAAAGTATAAAAAATTGCATACCTGAAAAGCAAACATGATAAAACATAATAACAATAAAACATTGCAGAATAGAATACAGTAAAAAAGAGCAGAACAATAGAGAGAGAATAGAGAGAGAGAGAACAATAAAACAACAACTATTTTTTTTTATTTTATATATATATTTTTTTTTACACTTTTTTTGTAACTAACTTTTATAACTATAACCGGTTCCAGGTTCGGGTCTCTCAAAATGCGATGGCATCTTGGGAGACCCTGTGAAAGTGTACCTAGTCTGTGCAATGCTGTACCCTACGCTAATACACAACTAGTGAATGGTAGCGTTCAAAACATTCACCAATGCAAAGACCAGGATTGTCAGGACAGGAGGGACAATAATAGCGGGTGTCACGCCTATATCCGTGCTTGCTGCAGACACAACATCTTTTTTGGGGGGGTTCGCTGGGTAGGGGTACTAGGGAGGACATAAAGAAAATGCCTCTCATGCAGCCGACTGCATTTGGTTGGAGATGTGAATGGGGAAAGTACAGGCGCTGCAGAAGTGGTGGGTTCCCAATTATTAGGATTGGCGATAGCAGCAGGAAGGGTATTATGGGCACGACAGGCCTGTTTGTCTTCTTCTTGGTGGCAGCGGGACACTACTTGTGCTTGCCACCTCACCAGCTTGAACTGCACTTATGGGACTCACCACGTCACCAAGTGTTACTGCAGTGCTGGTTTGACTACGACAGGGGTGTACTAGGCCGCTGGTGCATGCCAGTTCACCAAAACGCTACCAAAAAAACTGTTAGCGATCGCAGGGATCAGGCCTGACTCTGCGAACGCTGCAGTTATGCGTTTAGTGTTTTGTAAGTGACAGTGATCGATCGATACTGCACTTGGGTGGGCTGGGCTGGGCCGGGCGGAGGGGCAAAACGCAGGTGCTAGCAAGTATCTGGGCTGATCCCGCTAACACTGCATTTTTGGGAACCCTAAACTGCTGGGGATGCGAGTATAGATCTGATCGGATCAGATATTGATCCGTTCAGATACTATACCACTAAGGGAGGCGTATGCTGCGTGCGTGGGTGTTAGCGGTACTGGCGCTAATCTGACGCTGCCTGGGGCGATGCATATCACCACCGTGTGATCAGGGGGCTAAACCTTTATTCGGTAATAAACGGCGGGTGCCCTGACACTATAAAAAATAAACGAACTAACCAGCGTCACCCGTAACAGTTATATGGTGATCAGTGGTGAAAGGGTTAACTAGGGGGCAATCAAGGGGTTAAAACATTTATTAGGCAGTATATGGGGGTCCCTGTCGCTATAAAACGCTGACAGCAAACCTAAATATTTACCTCCCTAACTAGCGTCACCAGTGACACTAATACAGTGATCAGAAAAATGATCGCTTAGCGACACTGGCGATGGGGGGTGATCAAGGGGTTAAAACTTTATTAGGGGGGGTTAGTGGGGTACCCTAGACCTAAAGGGGGCTAACAGTAACTGTCCTACCACACTAACTGTAACAAACTGACACCATGCAGTAATCAGAAAAAAAAAAAAAAAACTGCTTGGTGTCAGTGTGATGGGGGGAGGGGTGATTGGGGGGTGATCGGGGGGGGGGATCGGGGGGTAAAGGGGGGTGTATTGTGTGCCTGGCATGTTCTACTGTGTGTGTGTAGTGTTTTCACTCAAAGTGCAGTCTTCTCTCCTCGGCGCCGGAACGGAAAATACCGAGCCGAGGAGAGATGACATCATTTCCTTTGCTGCTGTTTAGCATACAGCAGCAGAGGAATGATTTGATTGGCCGGCGGCGATCGCAAGGGGGGCAACGAACGGATGGTCTCCCCTCACCTCCGATTGCCGCTGGACAAAAGCAGACCACCTCCGGCACTGGGGGGGTCCGATAGGACCCCCACCCGCGGGAGGCAGATCACGTTCATGTACGTGATTCTGCCTGCCCGTGCCCCCTTGCCGACGTACATCAGCGTGAGGCGGTCCTTAAGTGGTTAAATAATCATGAGTGACTATAAGAATGCCTAACAATCAAAGTGGACCTTTTGCTTCTAAAGTCAGAATAGCAAGAGGCCAGAGGCCAAGATAAGATCAACACATAAAACTTAGGTAAAATAGTCCAGAGCAACAAAAAACAACGTCATGGTTATGCACACAGGGCAACAGCTAGAGAAGGCCACATATCAAAGACACATACACAGAGACAGCAAGCAGATCCCAGTTTCATTTAAAGGTGGAAGACGTGGTTGAGCTGATACATACATAGAGACAGCAAGCAGATCCCAGTTTCATTTAAAGGTGGAAGATGTGGTTGAGCTGACACATACCTGTAAAGAGACAGAGAAGGAATGTTCAGGTGAGGCAGAATTGAAGCAGAGATTGAAGTGCATATCACTTGTAGAAAGAATAACTTAGAGATAGAAGCCTTAAGGATAGAAGCCCCTTCAATGTGCTCCCCCAGCAATGATTTCAATGATTTTTTTCTTTTTTTCTCCTTTGAATATTTTTCCTTGGTTTGTTTGCATAGATCCTAATTAATTATTAATACTTACTTTGTTTATTTCACAGTCACAGTGGGACAACACCCTTAATCAATTAATTGAGTCCTATTTAGTATTCTCATACACCTACTCACATTTTCTTCACTTAATATACTGTAATTATTCATCACATAGTTAGGGCTTATCCCCTTCCAATCATCACTTATATTATTATTAATCACTATGCAACTTTATTCATAAAGATTCACATATTTGGGATAACATTAAGAAAAATTCTTTACTCTATAACATATATATAATACACTATATACCTCCATTAGTAATCAAAACAGTCTACCTTACCGATCCCCCCTTTGTATTATTATATTGACTATTTTCCTACTATATCGAATTTGGGAATCAATTTCAGGTGCCGCCTTTCCCTCCTCCTTTTGAGGTGGTATTAAACGTGGTTCCTTGTAAGCCTCTTGGGCGGTGTTTCTTCCTTTGGAGAGTGGAGATTAGGGATGAGCTTCATGTTCGAGTCGAACCATGTTCGACTTGAACATCGTGTGTTTGGCCATTCACCGAATTCCGAACGATATGGGCCATTCGCGTCAAATTCGAGTGGTGCGTCACAGTCCATAATTCACTGCGGCATTGCAGTGCATTGCTGGCTGATGATTGGCCAAGCATGCACTATGATCCCCATGCTTGGCCAATCACAGCGCCATCTGTACAGAGAGCCGTAATTGGCCAAAGTCAGGGTGGCTTTGGTCAATTATGGCTCAGGGGGTTTACTACACGCCCCACACTATATAATGCCGCCTGCACGGCGGCCCTGTGTAGTGTATTCCGGCGTTGAGAGAGAGATAGATAGACAGAGAGACAGTGTCATTTGATTTAAGTTATATAGAGTAGGCAGGTGAGTCAGTTATATGCACTTACATCCTAGGTGTTGTATATATATATATATATATATATATATATATATATATATATATATATATACACTGTATTCAGTTTAGCTAGAGCCGTTCCTGTTACTATCTTCCTACTGACAGGTACGCAGGTGTTTTTACAGCTACCTGAAGAAAATTGCTGGTGTTCTTCTGATCCTATGAGTCCTATTAGCTACAGTATTTACAGTTAGTGTAGTGCGTCCTCTGCACAGTGTGCACCTAAAGCTACATGAAGAAAATTAGTGGTGTTCTTCTGATCCTATTAGTATCGCAGGCAGCTGTAGTATTTACAAGTTAGTGTAGTGCGTCCTCTGCACAGTGTGCACCTAAAGCTACCTGAAGAAAATGAGTGGTGTTCTTCTGATCCTATTAGTACAGTACTGCAGGCAGCTGCAGTATTTACAAATTAGTGTAGTGCGTCCTCTGCACAGTGTGCACCTAAACCTACCTGAAGAAAATTAGTGGTGTTCTTCTGATCCTATTAGTACATTACCGCAGGCAGCTGCAGTATTTACAAGTTAATGTAGTGCATCCTCTGCACAGTGTGCACCTAAAGCTACCTGAAGAAAATTAGTGGTGTTCATTTGATACTATAAGTACCGCAGGCAGCTGTAGTATTTAAAAGTTAGTGTAGTGTGTCCTCTGCACAGTGTGCACCTAAAGCTACCTGAAGAAAATTGGTGGTGTTCTTCTGATCCTATTAGTACTGTACCACTGGCAGCTGCAGTATTTACAAGTTAGTGTAGTGCGTCCTCTGCACAGTGTGCACCTAAAGCTACCTGAAGAAAATGAGTGGTGCTCTTCTGATCCTATTAGTACAGTACTGCAGGCAGCTGCAGTATTTACAAAATAGTGTAGTGCGTCCTCTGCACAGTGTGCACCTAAACCTACCTGAAGAAAATTAGTGGTGTTCTTCTGGTCCTATTAGTACATTACCGCAGGCAGCTGCAGTATTTACAAGTTAATGTAGTGCGTCCTCTGCACAGTGTGCACCTAAAGCTACCTGAAGAAAATTAGTGGTGTTCTTCTGATCCTAATAGTACACTACCGCAGGCAGCTTCAGTATTTACAAGTTAGTGTAGTGCATCCTCTGCACAGTGTGCACCTAAAGCTACCTGAAGAAAATTGGTGGTGTTCTTCTGATCCTATAAGTACTGAAGGCAGCTGTAGTATTTAAAAGTTAGTGTAGTGTGTCCTCTGCACAGTGTGCACCCAAAGCTACCTGAAGAAAATTGGTGGTGTTCTTCTGATCCTATTAGTACAGTACCGCAGGCAGCTGCAGTATTTACTGTTGTAATATGTTCACCGATTTATGTGGGACATTGTTGTGTGTATGTACACATGCAGTCAATATTGACCAGGCCAGAATTCAATTGACTGGTTGATTTGTCCAACTGAATTTTAACATATCAAGGGGACTCTTTAATGTGTTAATCTCATGCAAGTCTACCTAGGTGTGTGAGGTGAGGTATGGTCTGGAAACCTAATTGAACATTTCAAAGGGTACATTGTTTAAAGGACCATAGTAGAAGTATTTATTGATGGTAATTAGACTTGACGAGGTAACAATAAGATCAAAGAGTATTTTGGGTTGACCTAGCAGAAACTCCCTCCTAGTGGACTAGTATTTGATGGAGGACATTCAAGCTGGCATTTAGTGTTTTTGGAGGTTAGGCTTGTCTGTGCATGGCTGGGAAGACTGAATAATATGGGTCTCTGAATTATATCTCCTCTGTCGGATTTCTTTGTCATCTGTGGACTTTGGACTTTGTGCTGTGTTGGAAGTCAATAAAGTGCATCTCTCTGGAAGAATTGGGTTGCTGCGGAAGAGTACTTATATCATCATCATTATATAATAATACTTACTTATTAATTATCTATACACCCAATATACATTAATATATTAAATCACTACACTGGTGCCGTTCATGTGACCAGAAGAGCATTTTCGGACTTAGTAACAGAAGTCGGTGGTGACAACAATCCTGTGAGTTGGACAGAAGTCTGATGAAGAACCAAGAGCTGTGCTGTGACTCTATTGTCTGGTTGTGACATAAGAGAGTCTGGATTACAAAATTTAACAAGTTGGGAACCCCAGAATTATTCTCTGGAGACTGGAAACAACAAAAAAGGACTGTGTCGTGTACCAGAAGACCTGAACTGGAATCTGAAGGAGTAACTAATGCGGTGAGTAAAATATTTCCTTTTTTTTAATTATTAGTAATATAGTCAAAATGCTTACTCAGTGTGAAGCTAGTGTCAGTTCTGATAAAGTTAACAGATGGGTATTAAAATGTATTAAGCGCCATGGCGGTCCTTATGAAATTCCAGAAAAATGTAAGCAGACATGGACGATGATGAAGGAATTTTTAGAGAAAAATATTTTTGATAGCAAAATTTCAGAAAGTAAAAGAAAAGGTTGCATTATACAGGGCTTATTATCTTGCTGTTTAACAATGGAAAGTTCTTTGAATTATAAGGTTGAGGAAATTACCCAGTTACAGAAGGCAGTTGATAATAGCAACAATGTTTGTGAGAGGTTACAAAACCAATCAGACACTGAGACAGTAAATTTAAAGTTGCATGCGGTTACCATTGGTGAAGCCTTAATTGAGAAATCTAAACGTTGTGATGAATTATCAGAGGAAAATGAGAGATTAAAATTAAGAATTATGGAATTAGAGAAGAGATCTCAGGAATGCAGATATGCATCAAATCTTGGATTCAGCAATCTGCAGCAAACAGAACCTCATATTAAATCTGATAATTCATTACCAGCTGCACCCACTGTGACTACCACAGTTTATAACAATAATAATAATACAGGGGAAGTTCAGCTTGTAATGAAGCCATTAAAATCAAAATTATTAGACGCAATTCTTAAAGAAATAGGAATGGTTCCATACCATGATTTAAACAGATTTTTAAAATGGTTTTGTGACGTGCAGCAAGTCAGAGATATGTACAATCTCAACCCATCTGACTTAGAAAGAGTTTTGCAACATTCTATAGGAAGTGGTATTTGGATGAGAATTAAACAAATCTGTATTCAGCCTCTGAGGACAAGGGACATATTACTGGAATTATTATGTGTTTTGTATGGTGTACGTTCTGATGTTACTATTCATGGGAAGATCCAACAAATGCAAAATGAATCTCCCTATGAATTGTCACACAGGATAGCAACTATTATGGAATTATTGGTCGGTAATAATCTTGCATTTGAGCGTGGTGGCTTGATACATATGAGTATGTTTCTAGATGCGTTGCATGAAGATATCAAACAAAATATTTTACTAGTTACCCCAAATCCTCATGATTTAAAAGACATATTGTTGAGAGCAGACCATTTATGGAGAAAGTCAAATGAGCAGGCTGTCAAAATTGATTTAGCCACATTGTTTAGGACAAATACTGAACATAAAGATCAGAAGATAATATCCTATGATAACACCCAGAGAGGACACTCCGGGTCAAACATAGGTGATATTAATATGAAAAACAGAGCTGACCAAAATAATAATAAGAAAAGGTCCAAGACTTGGATACCGTTTTCTCAGTTAAAACAGAAATATGACCACCTGAAAATTGAGTATGACAAGATGAGAGAGGAGCGTGATAAATTATTACAGCAGTTGAAGGGGGTACAGGGTGTCATGAATGTACAAGATGTACATTCTCCAGATCTGTTTTGGAATGCAAATGACACTTCTCTAGCAGTGGGGGTGAATTAGCTCCAAACTGTAAACGTGTAAATAGTGTTTTGTTTTAACTTCAAACAATGTTTAAGGACCTCGCTAATGAGTTTTGTTGGAGAGTTTTTTTGTCTTTCAGATATTGACATTTAAATGACGGTGAATAGCAGAAGCACAGTCTGAAATTGAATAGTGGGGGAGAATTATGGGAGAAATGCTGAATAGACAATATATCACTATACATGGAATTATAAAGCATTCATGGACTCTCTCGGAATTCATCAAGCAATGGACCTTTTTTTCTTTTTTCTTCAACGCCCTAATTTTTAATTTTTCTCCCTTTTCCTGATATATTTTGCTTTTCATTTTTTTATTTTCTTTATGTTTTATTTCTTGAACATTTATCTTAAAACCAAAGAGAAGCATTTTAACCTAAAATAATTTTCATAACATCTGTACATATTACATAATGCATATTGATCAATATATTTAACATCTAAGGTGAGATGCTGCACAATGGCTTGGCATAGCATAAATTTTAGTATGTTGGGTGGTTTTCATAAATTTATAAGAGGGGTGAGTGAAATTCATCACTCTAGTCATGATTTGAAACTTTGTTGATTCAGTTGTTTATAATATGCTAAAGGCTATGACATATATGGATGAAAGATATCTTTCTACCTTTCATGGTGAAGATACTGGCAAGAATTTCCACTGCCGCTTTGTCTGGACAGAAGATCTGATAAACACTGATGTGAAGCTGACTCTATCTGAACCATCGTGTGGGGGTATATGTATATGTTGGTATACCATTCAAGTGTAATTATGGACTGAATGATCCAAGTAACTGCTTTATTGAAGACAATGGGGGGGTCGGCCTACAGCAAATTACAAAAGCAAATTGTGGCTGGCAATCAACAAATTCTGGTACTTGACAGGTACACAACCCGGTCATCTTTGTTCAAATTGTGGAAATGGAAAGAAGCAGATGTGAATTGTAAAATGCTTGCAAGATGGACTCATGAATGTCAAGTGCAAGAAAATAGTTTGAAGCACAGTTCTTACTGCCATATCCAAACTTTTTGACCTTGAAAGTGAGTGCTGGTACATTGATAGCTCTTCTTACTGTAAAGATGAAAGTAGAGTGTTTGCGTAAAAGCATCTTTAAAAATGGAAAGCTTGAGCCTGGAGATGAGAGAATCCTGGATTTGTGGATTGGAGTTCCCAGAGCATACCAAGTTTACTTTCAGTGAGATGGTGAGAGATGTGATGAAGTCAGACTGAAGAATGGACTGTGACATCAGCTCGTCTTTGCGCAATATTCAAGATCTTGATGTGATATAATAAGGCCTAACAGCTATATGGGCCACTGATGTTTACCAAATCCTTTTCCAGTCATGGTCTAAAAGTTATATTATCTAATAACTGTTTCATGGGGATATTTTAGAGGCTGGCGAAGAGAGATGTAACCAGTTTCAACTTCATATTTTATATGAGCCATTGTAAAGCATCCAGTACCTTAAATCGTAATGATATTTTTTGTTGTTTGATTTATGGGTCAGTTCTAGTAGTTAGAACCGACCCAAGTGTGGGTATATGTTGTAATATGTTCACCGATTTATGTGGGACATTGTTGTGTGTATGTACACATGCAGTCAATATTGACCAGGCCAGAATTCAATTGACTGGTTGATTTGTCCAACTGAATTTTAACATATCAAGGGGACTCTTTAATGTGTTAATCTCATGCAAGTCTACCTAGGTGTGTGAGGTGAGGTATGGTCTGGAAACCTAATTGAACATTTCAAAGGGTACATTGTTTAAAGGACCATAGTAGAAGTATTTATTGATGGTAATTAGACTTGACGAGGTAACAATAAGATCAAAGAGTATTTTGGGTTGACCTAGCAGAAACTCCCTCCTAGTGGACTAGTATTTGATGGAGGACATTCAAGCTGGCATTTAGTGTTTTTGGAGGTTAGGCTTGTCTGTGCATGGCTGGGAAGACTGAATAATATGGGTCTCTGAATTATATCTCCTCTGTCGGATTTCTTTGTCATCTGTGGACTTTGGACTTTGTGCTGTGTTGGAAGTCAATAAAGTGCATCTCTCTGGAAGAATTGGGTTGCTGCGGAAGAGTACTTATATCATCATCATTATATAATAATACTTACTTATTAATTATCTATACACCCAATATACATTAATAGACTAAATCACTACATTTACAAGTTAGTGTAGTGCGTCCTCTGCACAGTGTGCACCTAAAGCTATATGAAGAAAATTAGTGGTGTTCTTCTGATCCTATTAGTACAGTACCGCAGGCAGCTGCAGTATTTACAAATTAGTGTAGTGCATCCTCTGCACAGTGTACACCTAAAGCTACCTGAAGAAAATTGGGGGTGTTCTTCTGATCCTATTAGTACCGCAGGCAGCCGTAGTTTTTACAAGTTAGTGTAGTGCGTCCCCTGCACAGTGTGCACCTAAAGCTACCTGAAGAAAATTGGTGGTGTTCTTCTGATCCTATTAGTACAGTACCGCAGGCAGCTACAGTATTTACAAGTTAGTGTACTGCGTCCTCTGCACAGTGTGCACCTAAAGCTACCTGAAGAAAATTGGTGGTGTTCTTCTGATCCTATTAGTACAGTACCGCAGGCATCTGCAGTATTTACAAATTAGTGTAGTGCGTCCTCTGCACAGTGTGCACCTAAAGCTACCTGAAGAAAATTAGTGGTGTTCTTCTGATCCTATATTAATACCACAGGCAGACAGCTACAGTATTTACAGTTAGTGTACTGTGTCCTCTGCACAGTGTGCACCTAAAGCTACCTGAATTAAATTGGTGGTGTTCTTCTGATCCTATATTAATACCACAGGCAGGCAGCTACAGTATTTACAGTTAGTGTACTGTGTCCTCTGCACAGTGTGCACCTAAAGCTACCTGAAGAAAATTAGTGGTGTTCTTCTGATCCTATATTAATACCACAGGCAGACAGCTACAGTATTTACAGTTAGTGTACTGTGTCCTCTGCACAGTGTGCACCTAAAGCTACCTGAATTAAATTGGTGGTGTTCTTCTGATCCTATATTAATACCACAGGCAGGCAGCTACAGTATTTACAGTTAGTGTACTGTGTCCTCTGCACAGTGTGCACCTAAAGCTACCTGAATTAAATTGGTGGTGTTCTTCTGATCCTATATTAATACCACAGGCAGGCAGCTACAGTATTTACAGTTAGTGTACTGTGTCCTCTGCACAGTGTGCACCTAAAGCTACCTGAATAAAATTGGTGGTGTTCTTCTGATCCTATATTAATACCACAGGCAGGCAGCTACACTATTTACAAGTTAGTGTAGTGCGTCCTCTGCGCAGTGTGCACCTAAAGCTACCTGAAGACAATTGCTGGTGTTCTCATATTAATAATACTACAGGCAGGCAGTTGATTCTGCTAGCTGCAATATCAGTATATATATATACATCCCAGCTTTGTGCAGCTACATCTCACTGCAGGCCATTAGTATGTCTGGAAGGCCAACAAGGAGAGGCAGACAGTAACAAGCCAATAAAAGAGGGCAAGCAGGCTCTGTGTCTAGAGTTAACAGTGCTTGTCGTGGAGACGGTGCATCCTCATCAGCACGTGGCCGTGGGACACGCTTGTCCTTTTTTTCGGCAGCTGTCCGTGTTGAGCCGCAACATGCGGAAGACTTGGTAGAGTGGATGACCAAGCCGTCCTCATCCTCCTCATCCTCTCTCACCCAGGCTCAGGGTACTTTGTCTGGCAAAGCAGCTGCCAACGCGGCCTCTTCCCTCGGCTCAGTGGCATCAGTCACTCCTTCCCTAGCTCCACCATGTCCTCCTGAGGAGTCCCCCAAACTGTTTGACCACAGTGTTTGGTATATGCTCCAGGAGGATGCCCAGCATTTTGAAGGCTCCGATGATGGTACCCAGCTAGAGGAAGGCAGTAACGTGAGCCCAGAGAGAGGGGGTGACCAAGAAGGACAGCAATCTGGCAGTCATGTTCCCCCAGCTTTGCTCCAGTGATGAAGAGGGAGGGTATGATGAGGTCACTGACTCCACATGGGTGCCTGATAGGAGAGAGGAGGAGGAGGAGGCACATCACCAACGAGGCAGGATTCCCTCCAGGGGCCAGCTTAAGGGCAGCACACCGACTGCGTCACACCGCCTCGCTGTGTGCAGGGCACATGTGCAGGGCGCTGCTGTCTCTGCACGTTATTCCAAAAGTTATTTGGTGTGGGCCTATTTTGAGATGAGTGCATCAGATCCCACCGCTGCTATTTGCAACATATTAAGAAAGAAAAAGATGTGCAAAGAAACCGCTACAAATAACAATAAATATTGCTGTGAACAAATTCTCTAAAACATGATAATATGAAAAATTGAGTGGTGTATCAAAAAACAAATAGTCCATGTGATATAAAAAATAAATGAAGAAAATCCAAAGTGAATTTATCAAAAACAGAATTTCCCAAAATGCAATGCAACTTAATCTTGAAAAGCAGGACACATATTAATTCGAATCATCTGGAATACGGAGCATAAAATGCAAATACAAACTGCTTACCAGATCCGTTGGATCTCAAATGCTAGAGATCAGAAGCGCTTGTGCATTAGCCTGCCAGCAGGTGAACTCACAGTGATTGAAAGCAGAGAGGAATCCACCTGTTTATCCAGGAATCAGCAAGGACAAAACTTCACTCTCCGGGACACTCTCATAAAAGCCAGGGTATTCTCATGTAAGGAGGAATACAAGAGGGCTTCATGGTGCAGTATGGGTGGAGCATGAGCCTGTGACATCACCACGCTGAACAGCTGACTGGTAGACACTGCGGCTGATTCAAACCTGTTTTTCTTACCTGCTTGAATTTATGGACTTTGTATGATTTGTTTTTTAAATAAATACCTTTGCTGGAACATACTGCACCATGAAGCCCTCTTGTATTCCTCCTTACATGAGAATACCCAGATCCTGGCTTTTATGAGAGTGTCTGGGAGAGTGAAGTTTTGTCCTTGCTGATTCCTGAATAAACAGGTGGATTCCTCTCTGCTATAAAGCACTGTGAGTTCACCTGCCGGCAGGCTAATGCACAAGCGCTTCTGATCTCTATCATTTGAGATCCAACAAATCCAGTAAGCAGTTTGTATTTGCATTTTATGCTCCGTATTCCAGATGATTCGAATGAATATGTATCCTGCTTTTCGAGATTAAGCGAAGAACTTTTGCATCTCCTAAATTTTGAAGGATCATTTTGGGATATTCTGTTTTTGATAAATTCACTTTTGGTTTTATTCATTTATTTTTTATATCACATAGACTATTTGTTTTTTGATACACCACTCAATTTTTCATATTATCATGTTTTAGAGAATTTGTTCACAGCAATATTTATTGTTATGTGTAGCGGTCTCTTTGCGCATCTTTTTCTTTCTTAATATTGGTTTTAGGTTTTGGTATTTGACCTATAGAGGTGCAGCATTTAATCACGCTTTATTTAGTTATATCACTTGTGCACATATATTTTTTGTATATATTGATTGGTTAGTGCAAATATCCCCTTCTTATTTGCAACATACACTACCGTTCAAAAGTTTGGGGTCACATTGAAATGTCCTTATTTTTGAAGGAAAAGCACTGTACTTTTAAATGAAGCTAACTTTAAACTAGTCCTAACTTTAAACAAATATACTCTATACATTGCTAATGTGGTAAATGACTATTCTAACTGCAAATGTCTAGTTTTTGGTGCAATATCTACATAGGTGTATAGAGGCCCATTTCCAGCAACTATCACTCCAGTGTTCTAATGGTACAATGTGTTTGCTCATTGGCTCAGAAGGCTAATTGATGATTAGCAAACCCTTGTGCAATCATGTTCACACATCTAAAAACAGTCTAGCTCCTTTTTAGAAGCTACAAAACTGACCTTCCTGTGAGCAGATTGAGTTTCTGGAGCATCACATTTGTGGGGTCAATTAAACGCTCAAAATGGCCAGAAAAAGAGAACTTTCATCTGAAACTCGACAGTCTATTCTTGTTCTTAGAAATGAAGGCTATTCCATGCAAGAAATTGCAAAGAAATTGAAGATTTCCTACAACGGTGTGTACTACTCCCTTCAGAGGACAGCACAAACAGGCTCTAACCAGAGTAGAAAAAGAAGTGGGAGGCCGCGTTGCACAACTAAGCAAGAAGATAAGCACATTAGAGTCTCTAGTTTGAGAAACAGACGCCTCACAGGTCCCCAACTGGCATCTTCATTAAATAGTACCCGCAAAACACCAGTGTCAACATCTACAGTGAAGAGGCGGCTGCGGGATTTTGGGCTTCAGGGCAGAGTGGCAAAGAAAAAGCCATATCTGAGACTGGCCAATAAAAGAAAAAGATTAAGATGGGCAAAAGAACACAGACATTGGACAGAGGAAGACTGGAAAAAAGTGTTGTGGACGGATGAATCCAAGTTTGAGGTGTTTGGATCACAAAGAAGAACGTTTGTGAGACGCAGAACAAATGAAAAGATGCTGGAAGAATGCCTGACGCCATCTGTTAAGCATGGTGGAGGTAATGTGATGGTCTGGGGTTGCTTTGGTGCTGGTAAGGTGGGAGCTTTGTACAGGGTAAAAGGGATTCTGAATAAGGAAGGCTATCACTCCATTTTGCAACGCCATGCCATACCCAGTGGACAGCGGTTGATTGGAGCCAATTTCATCCTACAACAGGACAATGACCCTAAACACACCTCCAAATTGTGCAAGAACTATTTACAGCAGAAGCAGGCAGCTGGTATTCTATCGGTAATGGAGTGGCCAGCACAGTCACCAGATCTGAACCCCATTGAGCTGTTGTGGGAGCAGCTTGACCGTATGGTACGCCAGAAGTGCCCATCCAACCAATCCAACTTGTGGGAGCTGCTTCTAGAAGCGTGGGGTGCAATTTCTCCAGCTTACCTCAATAAATTAACAGCTAGAATGCCAAAGGTGTGCAATGCTGTAATTGCTGCAAAAGGAGGATTCTTTGATGAAAGCAAAGTTTGATGTAAAAACATGTTATTTCAAATACAAATCATTATTTCTAACCTTGTCAATGTCTTGACTCTATTTTCTATTAATTTCACAACGTATGGTGGTGAATAAGTGTGACTTTTCATGGAAAACACAAAATTGTTTGGGTGACCCCAAACTTTTGAACGGTAGTGTATGTCTCAAGCGTATCTCGCGTGGCCAAAACATCTCCCGCTTGGGCACCACATGCTTGACCAGACATATGTTGACCTGCTATGCAGTTTGTTGGCAAGCATACCTAAAAGACCCACACCAAAGAACAAAGAGGACCTCTCCTTGCTCCTCATCAGCTGGGATCTACAACCCCACTATACATTCAGTCCTCTCTGAGACCTGCACAGAGAGGAATGAAGGTGTAGAATTAGGTGTGTCACAGCCAAGTACTTGGGGGCAATCTGCTATCAGTACACCAATGTCAAATTGTACCAGGCAAATTTCCCTGCTCCAGCTGCTGCACCGCCGAAAGAAGTTCGCTCCCAGCCATCCACATGCCCAGCGGCTGAATGCTAGCTTGGCTAAATTGCTAGCACTTCAACTGCTGCCTTTTCAGTTGGTAGACTCTGCCCCCTTCTTCTTCTTCTTCTTCCTCCATGGCCTCTTCCTGTGCTGATTTGTCTTCGGAACCAGCGGTGCTCTGTATGCGTTCAAGGGGCTACGCAAACACGCAGGCCAAAAGAAGCCATGCGGTGCTTGAGCTGGTGTGCTTGGGGGACAGGAGCCACACTGGGGCAGAGATTCTGTCAGCTCTGCAGGGGCAGGTTCAGAGGTGGTTGATGCCATGCCAGCTTAAGGCAGGTATGGTGGTTTGCGACAATGGCACCAACCTCCTCTCCGCACTCCGACAGGGACAACTGACCCATGTGCCCTGTTTGGCTCACGTCCTTAACTTGGTGTTGCAGCGGTTCTTGGGCAGGTACCCGGGCTTACAGGATGTCCTGAGGCAGGCCAGGAAAGTCCGTGTGCATGTCCGCAGGGCATATAATGCCAGTGCTCGGCTGGCTGACCTCCAAAAGGAATTTAACCTGCCCAAGAACCGCTAATCTGTGACATGCCCACCAGGTGGAACTCAACGTTGGCTATGCTGCAGCGGCTGCACACATAGCAGAGGGCCATCGATGAGTACCTGTGCGACTATGGCACCAGGACAGGGTCAAGGGAGCTTGTTTTTTTTCCCCACGCCAGTGGGCCATGATCAGGGATGCATGCACTGTCCTGTCACCATTTGAGGAGGCCACAAGGATGGTGAGCAGTGACAGTGCATGCATCAGTGACACTGTCCCCCTTGTCCACCTGTTGGAGCACATGCTGTGTGGAATAATGGACAGGGCACTTGAGGCAGAACAGAGGAAAGAAGAGGAGGACTTCCTTAGCTCTCAAGGCCCCCTTTATCCAGACAGTGTTCCTGCATGCCCGCCGATCACACAGGAAGAGGAGGAGGAGGAGGAAGAGGAGGATTGTGTCAGCATGGAGGTAGAGCCTGGCACTCAGCATCAGCAGCAGTCTTTAAGGGATCATTTACAGTCCCAAGAAACCCATGGACTTGTATGTGGCTGGGAGGAGGTGGCTGCGGATCATGTCATCCTTAGTGACCCAGAGGACTCTGGACCGAAAGCCTCAGCAAAATCCTGCAAAGCCTGCGGAAGGATCCTCGTATTCGTGATATCAAGGAGAGGGATCAATACTGGCTGGCAACCCTCCTTGATCCACGTTACAAGGGTAAGGTTGCGGACCTTATCTTGCCATCGCAGAGTGAGCAGAGGATGAAACATCTTTGGGAGGCCTTGCAGAAAGGTCTGTGCAATGCGTTCCCAGAGACTGGGAGGTTACAAACTCCTGTTCCTGGACAACGTGTTGCTGAGGCTTCAGTCAGTCAAAGAAGGAGCGGTGGAGAAGGTGGCTGTCTGACCGATGCGTTCAGACAATTTTTTAGTCCGCAGCCCCAAGGTATGATAGGTTCCAGCAACCATCGCCAGCGTCTGTTTTACATGGTGCAGGAATACCTAGGGGCAAGATCTGACTTGGACACCTTTCCCACCGAAAATCCTCTGGGTTACTGGGTCTTGAGGATGGATCACTGGCCAGAGCTTGCACAGTATGCAATTGAGCTACTGGCCTGTCCTGCATCCAGCGTTCTTTCAGAACGCACATTCAGTGCTGCTGGAGGCTTTGTAACCGATCACAGGGTGCGCCTGTCCACCGACTCGGTCGATCAACTGACCTTCATAAAAATGAATCTGTCTTGGATCACCACTAGCTACCAAGCACCTGATGCTGATGTAACCGAATAATTTTTTTTGAAATGTCTGATCTCTTCAAGACTGCCTATGCTGATCCTGAGTGACTATCCTGTTATGTTGAGTGACAATCCTCTTCCTCCTCAATGATCATGCTGATAGCTTGCAAGAATATTTTTGGTTCTGGGCGCCGCCACCAGTGGCTAAGGCCCAATTTTTCAGCCCCTGTTTAACAGGGCGTGTAATTACAATTTTAAATTTTTGATGCAATACTTTGCAGCAGGGCTCATTCCTGCGCTCCAACTAGAGTATCTGTGAGGGGTTGCAGTGTTGTGGCACCAGCACCAGTGCCTAAGGCCCAATTTTTTAGCCCCTGTGTAACAGGGGCGTGTAATTACAATTTTTAATGCAATACTTTGCAGCAGGGCTTGTTCCTGCACTCCAACTAGAGTATCTGTGAGGGGTTGCAGTGTTGTGGCACCAGCACCAGTGCCTAATGCCCAATTTTTCAGCCCCTGTTTAACAGGGGCTTGTAATTATAATTTTTGATGCAATATTTTGAAGGAGGGCTCATTCCTACCCTCCAGCTAGAGTATCTGTGAGGGGTTGCAGTGTTGTGGCACCAGTGCCTAAGGCCCAATTTTTCTGCCCCTGTTCAACAGGGACATGTAATTACAATTCTTGATCTAATATTTCACAGCAGGGCCCGTTTCTGTGCCCACCAAGAGTAACTGTGAGGGCTTACAGTGTTGTGGCAACACCAACACTTAAGGCCCAAATTTCTGCAGAGTATATAGGGCAGGCCCCTACTTTCAAACATCCAACTTACAAACGACTCCTACTTGCAAAGGGAAGGAGACAACAGGAAGTGAGATGAAATCTACCCCTAGGAAGGGAAATTCTCTCCTGTAAGAGTTAATATGGGAAAAATGTGTCTCCTCTCCACTGATGCTTTATCACCAATCCTTGTTTCACTAAAAACTCCAAATTGTCAAAAAACATTTGTCATTGGGGCAGAAAGTGAGGTGAAATCTTTTGAAGAGGTGCACAGACAGCAAAACAAATGTCACAGGGGTGATAACCCTTCCCTATTCCCTATTCCCCTTCCAAAAAGCTTAAAAATAGATTTTTTTACACTTTAAAAATGTACCAGTTCAAAATTACAAACAGATTCTACTTAACAACAAACCTACAGTCCCTGTCTTGTTTGCACTGCCTGTATACTGCTGTTCAGAGTATATAGGGCCTGGGGGCCCCACGAGTTTCCTTTTTTTAATTTGGGTGCGGGGTTCCCCTTAATATCCATACAAGACCCAAAGGGCCTGGTAATGGGCTGGGGGGGTGTACCCATGCCGTTTGTCTCACTGATTTTCATCCATATTGCCGGGACGTGACATTACATTAAAGCCGCAAGCAGTTTTGAATGAATTTTATTCCTTTATAAATGTCATTTTGTGCAGGGACTGTTCTATGCATGGGAAACATGCGCCACTTTAAAGGCATATCATAGACACCCCTCAGGTACGATATTTAAAGGAATATTTCACTTTTTTTTTTCACTTTAAGCATCATTAAAATCACTGCTCTCGAAAAAACTTTAAAACTTTTTTTTGCATTGATACATGTCCCCTGGGGCAAACCCAAACCCTTTTTAGGACAATACCATGCAAATTAGCCTTTACATTTAGCACTTTTGATTTTGAACGTTCAAGTCCCATAGACTTCAATGGGGTTCTAATGTTTGCGCACATTTTCGGTCAGTTCGCAGGTTCTGGTTCTACCGGGGGGTGTTCGGCTCATCCCTAGTGAAGATACCCATGGAGTCCACTGGATCATTCAAATGTTTTTAATCTTCTGGTTATGAGGTGATCCATTTCAGCTTTTAGCGCTAAATATGACATTGTGATGTACATGTAATTTAGTGCAAGATGAAAATTGCTTTTTGAACTGCTATACATATCTTTTAGAGAAAACTATCCCCTGGAAGAAGACCGTGACTGAGTAGGTCGAAACACGTAAGGCTCTGTGACATAGCAACCACTGTAATAGAATGCTGTGTATCTATATGTTTACAATTCTGTAATCTTTGTAAATGCTTTATGCCCCATGACCAAAGCTCATATTTTACTGTTACTTGAATATGTGTCTTTCCCATAATATATGATTAACCTATATAGCCTTTAACTCGCAAATAGCGACCTTCTGGGTCCCTAATATCTTTAACAAGGGAGAATGGGACATGTTTAGCGACTACTGATATCTGCATTAGCTATGTAGAATAATGGGAATTGTTTGTGGAAAAATTTAGGTTTGTAGGAGGAAGGGAAATGAGTCTCCTGAATGAGCACTACATCAGCCTTCTTGCATTGTTTCAGAGGTGAGTTAAGACCCTGCACATTATGAGAGATCAGTCTAATCAAGGGGGGTTTAGAGACTGCCATTATGCACAGTTAAGATGGACAGAGAGATACCCAGTGCGCTCCCACTTACCGCCAGTCAAATCGAGTGGGCGTCACTGTGTCCTACTGTAAAGCCACTGGAAGGTGCAAAGGTGCAGGCATCTGGGTTTCCACAGGAAGCAAAAAGGGGAGAGATAAACTGAAAATGAGAACAAGATATAAAACATATTGAAAAATATCCAAAGATAAATTAGGGTCCGCGTGGGACAAACAGGGTCTGCACTAATGCAGACACAGTCTAAATTAAAGCACAAGAGCACCTGTGTTATGAGTCAGAGAGAAGGCCCAGCCCAAAACCATACATGAACAAAAACATTAGAGCTTTAAGTAACATAGAAACCAAATGAGATAAGGTAGCTCTCTGCTATAAACAGTCTTAAGAAGAAGAGAAAATAATAGTAGCTCAGCCATGGTATTCAGCCAAACAACCTAACTAGGTATCAAAACTACTGACAAATGGTAATCTGGCCATAAAAAGAAAATGAGCTCAGGAATTTGGAAAGTGTTAAGTTCTCCTGGATGAGGTAGAAAAGTCATCAAGGAAATCCCAATGAGGTCAAAGGCCAAGGTAGAACCTTATCAAGATCCTTTCATTTGTCATGGTGAAGGAGAATTTCTGGATGCCCGGAAATGTTGATTATTCCACAATGGAGAGAATTGGACATCCAGTGGGTGTCTCCACCCTCTGTGAGGATGGACACTGCTTGGAGGAGGAGGCATTAGGCTCCAAGGAGATGGGGCCCAGGCGTAACAGCAATCTTTCCCCTTACGCAAAGTTGGTGAATGGATAGGGTTTCTTCTCATATGTGAAGTGTAGGCAAAAAGGAAAGGCCCACCAATACTTGATAGCCTTTCCTGAAAGGGCCTGCAGGAGGGGTTTCAAGGCCCGGTAGCTCTGAATAGTGAAGGGTGAGATATCAGCAAAGATTTGCACCTTATGTCCCAGGACGGGCAAAATTCTCATTAGCCCTGGAAGCTTTCATCATCATTTCTTTCACAGCATAAAAGTGCAGCTTAACAATTATATTGCTAGGCAAGCCATCAGAGTAGCTTGGAGAGCCCTATGGGCCCGATAAAGTTCAAAGTCGTGGTCTGACAAATTTGGGAGCAGGTCTTGAAACAAAGAGTACACTACAGAGTCTGTGTCCTTCACCGACTCAGGAAGCCCTCGTATGTGAGAGTTATAGCGCATGGAGCGATTCTCCAGATCATCAATTTTAGTAAGGGCCTCATCCAAGTGCTCTTGAAGATCCTGAATGCATTGCATGTGTTGATTTGTGCAAGCAATAGTGGTCTGCAGTTTAGTTTTAATAACTTCAATGTGATTACCCAAGCCCAGGATGTCCGCTTTAATATCTGCAGTAATCTAGCCAAACCTTGCTTCAGCAACTCAGAGAATTTAGATACTGTAGAAGTTAGTGAGCACCAATGTCTGTCTGGGAGAGATCATGGGGTGGGGTAGTTGATAACTGGGCCAGTAATGGTGGCTGAGACACCAGGAAATTATCCAGAGTGCGCTCTATTAGGGACTCCGTGGAAACTGGAGAGTCCCTGGGGGCCAGTGGGTAAAGGACTGGGGGCAAAGGCCCCAACATCCATCCATCTGTTCTTCTCCCCCCTCTGCAGCAGCAGGGTCCATCCTACCTTGAGGCTGTGTCTGAGGCACAGCAGCTATCTTGGATTATGGCTGCGAATTTCCGGTAGGCAGCAGAGCCCGGGACAGAGTGTGGCAGTCAGAA
The DNA here is from genome assembly GCF_042186555.1 of Aquarana catesbeiana. Taxonomy (NCBI): domain Eukaryota; kingdom Metazoa; phylum Chordata; class Amphibia; order Anura; family Ranidae; genus Aquarana; species Aquarana catesbeiana. The sequence continues at coordinate 147,215,156 of NC_133334.1, forward strand.
CCACCGGCCATAAATAATGCGGGATGGCCCCCGGGTGCTGCTGGTATAGTGGGAAATGAGGAAAGCCCACTCTGATCACTGAAATGGGCTGATGTTTGTGGCCCCGATGCAAAGCTAGCCCAGAGCAAGCATTTTGAAACATGAATTTTATATAAAATGTCTACACTGATACCTGTCCCTATTTTAAATAATCACTATTTTAAATAGAATTGTCATTCATAGTTCAAAAGTTTTCTTTTCTTGAGTTTTTTAAATGTTCCCTTTAACCACTTGCCGACTGCCCCATAGCAGAATTATTGCTACAGGGCGGCTGCACTGCACAGGATCACATATATACAGTACAGCATATGTGATCCTGCACGGGTATCGGGCGTGAGTGGCGGCTTGCTCCCGCTGTGATTTCACACCAATGTCTGCCGGCACTCGCTGATCATTCTGTACACAGGCAGAACAACAGTCTGCCTATGTAAACAAGGCAGATTGCCATTCTGTCAGTACAGAAGATATGGATCCTGTGTTTCTGTAAAGCAGGAACATTTATCCATGCCTTCCACTAGTAAAAGCACCTCCTCCACTACAACATTCTAAACATTAGCTAGGCACACATTTAACCCTTTCATGGCCCCTGATGTTAACCCCTTCCCTGACAGTGTCATTAGTACAGTGACAGTGCATATGTTTAGCACTGATCATGTATTAGTGTCACTGGTTCCCAAAAAAGTGTCAATTAGGTGTATGCAATGTTGCAGTCCCACTATAAGTTGCTGATTGCCACCATTACTAATAAAACAATACAATAAAAATATTTGTAGACGCTATAACTTTTGCGCAAACCAATGAATATACGCGTATTGGGATATTTTTTACCAAAAATATGTAGCAGAATACATATTGGCCTAAATTGATGAAGAAATTAGATTTTTTTTTTAATTTTATTGGATGTGTTTTAGAGCAGAAAGTAAAAAATATAGTTTTTTTTCTTTCCAAAATTGTCAGTCATTTTTTGTTTATTGTGCAAAAGATAAAAAAAAAAACACAGAGGTGATCAAATACCACCAAAAGAAAGTTATATTTATGGGAAAAAGGACATACATTGTACTTGGGTACAGCATCACACGACCATGCAATTGTCAATTAAAGTAACGCAGTGCCGTATCGCTAAAAAATGGCCTGGTTAGGAAGTGGGGTAAATCTTCCGAGGGTCAAGTGGTTAAGAACCAAAACTATGTCCATACCCTGGTCTGCTTGCAGAAAATGATGTGCCCAGTAATAGGTGTTCTTTTTTGATGTCTGTGTAACTTCATTCTTTTATGTAATGTCGGTCCTGTTTTATCAATTTAAGATCATTGATTGCATTTTTTCATTGGATGATGTATACAACATTACTGGAGGTTAGGGATGAGCCGAACACCCCCCTGTTTGGTTCGCACCAGAACATGCGAACAGGCAAAAAATTTTCGAACACGTCTATGGGACTCGAACATGAATAATCAAAAGTGCTAATTTTAAAGGCTTATATGCAAGTATTGTCATAAAAAATGTTTGGGGACCTGGGCCCTGCCCCAGGGGACATGTATCAATACAAAAAAAAGTTTTTAAAATGGCCGCTTTTTCGGGAGCAGTGATTTTAATAATGCTTAAAGTGAAACAATAAAAGTGTAATATTCCTTTAAATTTCGTACCTGGGGGGTGTCTATAGTATGCCTGTAAAGTGGCGCATGTTTCCCATGTTTAGAACAGTCTGACAGCAAAATGACATTTCTAAAGGAATAAAAGTTATTTAAAACTACTTGCGGCTATAATGAATTGTTGGTCCGGCAATACATATAAAAGTTCATTGATAAAAACAGCATGGGATTCCCCCACAGGGAAACCCCAAACCAAAATTAAGAAAAAAAAAATGCATAGCCGCCCAAAGCACCTTGTCCCCATGTTGATGAGGACAAGGGCCTCATCCCCACAACCCTTGCCCGTTGGTTGTGGGGGTCTGTGAGCGGGGGGATTATCAGAATCTGGAAGCCCCCTTTAACAAAGTAACCCCCAGATCCTGCCCCTCCCTGTGTGACATGGTAATGGGGTACAAAAGTACCCCTACCATTTCACAAAAAATGTGTCAAAAATGTTAAAAATGACAAGAGACAGTTTTTGACAATTCCTTTATTTAAAGTCTTCTTCTTTCCATCTTATTCGGGTCGAAGCGGGGAAGAAGACGCCGCGGAGGAAGATGCCGGACGAGAACACCGGAGCAAGAAGCAGAGGATCGGAGGAAGAACCAGAGGAAGAAGAAGATGGAAGAAGAAACCGAAGGAAGAAGGAAGGCAGAAGACCAGAAGAAGACCCGAAGAAGATGGAAAGTAGAAGACTTTAAATAAAGGAATTGTCAAAAACTGTCTCTTGTCATTTTTAACATTTTTGACACTTTTTTTGTGAAATGGTAGGGATACTTTTGTACCCCATTACCATTTCACATGGGGGGTGGGATCTGGGGGTCCCCTTGTTAAAGGGGGCTTCTAGATTCCGATAAGCCCCCCACCCGCAGACCCCCACAACCACCGGGCAAGGGTTGTGGGGATGAGGCCCTTGTCCCCATCAACATGGGTATAAGGTTCTTTGGGGGGCTACCCCAAAGCACCCTCCCAATGTTGAGGTCATGACACTTTTTTTTACTTAATTTTGGTTCGGGGGTTCCCCTGTGGGGGAATCCCATGCTGTTTTTATCAATGAACTTGTATGTCTATTGCCAGACTGACATTTCATTATAGCCGCGAGTAGTTTTAAATAACTTTTATTCCTTTAGAAATGTCATTTTGCTGTCAGACTGTTCTAAACACGGGAAACATGTGCCACTTTACAGGCAAACTATAGACACCCCCCCCCAGGTATGAAATTTAAAGGAATATTACACTTTTATTGTTTCACTTTAAGCATTATTAAAATCACTGCTCCCGAAAAAACGGCCGTTTTAAAAACTTTTTTCTGCATTGATACATGTCCCCTGGGGCAGGACCCAGGTCCCCAAACACTTTTTATGACAATAACTTGCATATTAGCCTTTAAAATTAGAACTTTTGATTTCTCCCATAGACTTTTAAAGGGTGTTCCGCGGCTTTCGCATTTGCCGCGAACACCCCAAATTGTTTGCAGTGCGGTGAACGGGCGAACAGCCAATGTTTGACTCGAACATGAGTTTGACTCGAACAGACAGCCCATCCCTACTGGAGGTACAGATATACTGTATGCTCTTGCAATACTGAAGGTCCCTATTGTAAGGTTAACACATTTTAATGGATTGAATTACCTCAGACACTAACTGTATGGTAAAAAGGAATGCAATTTGGTAGTTGTAAAACATGTAGGGCCTTTGGAGAGAACTGATATTTCTGGTTCTAAAAGTTATGATTTTATAAATAATGATTCCAAGTTTTTTCTGTCTTCAGTACAGTCCACATATTTGCATGACATACCTTAGGATTCTGGATTGGCTTGCAGGTCACTGATAGAAGAAAGTGTAGATAGATTAGGGATGGGCTGAACATCCCCCATTTCGGTTTGCACCAGAACACTGCGAACAGGCAAAAAGTTCTAGCGAACATGTGAACCATATTAAAGTCTATGGGACACAAACATGAAAAATCAAAAGTGTTAATTTTAAAGGCTTATATGCAAGTTATTGCCAAAAAAGTTTATGGTAACCTGAGAACTGACTCAGGAGACATGTATCAATGCAAAATTATTTTTTTTAACAATCATTTTTTCCATAAGCAGTGATTTTAATACTGCTTAAAGTGAAACAATAATGTAGCAACACCCCCGAAGGAGCTGCTTTTATTGGTTCAGTCCTTTACTCCACCTCTCAGCCCAAAAGAACTGTCCCAGCCCCTCTGGCACACCTAGCAAGATGGTTAATGGGATAAACCGATAATAATACACAACACAGTTCTGTTCTTCAAGTTTACTTGGAGCAGAATAAAGTTTAGATTAACATTAGTCAGCCAAGGCCTGTGCAAAGCCTCATACACACGATCGGACTTCAAACAAACTTTTCCGTGGATTTCTGTCCAAAGGGTGTTGACCGTGAACTTGTTATGTATACACACAGCAGGACTTTATCAGCCAACTTTCACCAAATCACGTGGTTTTTCAGCTCTTTGCCGCCACCCTTTGGTCAACTTCTGTATTGTTGCCTGATCTTTTGCATTGGTTCTGAGCATGCGTGTTTGTACTTTGGACTAAAGTCCTATGGACTTGTGTACACACGATAGGATTTTGCACCATAGGACTTTTGTTGCCAGAAAGTTTGTCTGTTTGCACAGTGAACATTTGTCCGATGAAAACCGAAAAAGTTTGTCCGATGGAGTGTACACATAGTCAGATTTTTCCTTAAAACAGGTCATTTGCATGTTTGTTGTCAAAAAGTCAGATCGTGTGTATGGGCCTTTAGTAGCCAGGACTTGGTTGAAAAAGTTAAAAAAAAAAACAGTCAGTAATACTATGCAAAAAATAAACGGTAAATAACAATGTACACAGATTAAATAGGCTCCCCCAAACACGCTACTGATGTATGTAGAATGCTATGGCTAAACGGGAATCCCAGACCAGCCTATAATACTTCCAATACACGCAATTAAGTAATTTAAACACCAGTGGCATGTCACCTTTAACCGCTTCCCGACCAGCTGCCACAGTTTTACTGCGACAGAATAGCATGGGTGGGCATAATGTTACGTCAGATTGGATTTGATCCAGAACTGATCAATCCCCAGGCCCAGGCCTATGATATCTGGCCTGGACCTGGTGATCGCTCCTGGTGAATGAGATCCTTCCCCTGCATGTGAAAGTGTAAACACTGCAGGGGAAGTGATGTCATCTCTCCTCGTGGAAGTCTTTTCGTTCCAGAGAGAGGAGAGATAACATCTAACCGTGAGTTGCACCAACACTACACTGACATCAGTACACATAGGCACATATTTCACCCCCCGATCGCCCCCCCCGATCGCCCCTCCAGTTAACCCCTTCACTCCCTGTCACTGTGTCACCCAGTGCAATGTTCATTTTTTTTTTAACACTGTACTGGTGTCATCAGTGACACTAATGAATGTTAGGGTACTTAGTGTAGGCCCAGATAGGTCTAGGGACCCCCCCTAACCCCCCCTAATAAAGGTTCAACCCCTTGATCACCCCCTGTCATCAGCGATCACTGTATAAGTGTCACAGGTGATGCTGATTAGCTAGATTTTTTTGTATAGTGTCAGGGCACCTGCCGTATGTTACCCAATAAAGGTGTAACCCCGTGATCACCCGGCGGGTGACATCAGTTAGGTTCTAGTGTCAGTCAGGGTCTGCGCTGCCCTAGGCAGCGTTAGATTAGTGCCAGTAGCGCTAACACCCACGCATGCACCATACACCTCCCTTAGTAGTATAATGTCTGAACGGATCAATATCTGATCTGATCAGAACTATATTAGCATCCCCAGCAGTATAGAGTTCCCAAAAATGCAGTGTTAGCGGGATCAGCCCAGATACTTGCTAGCACCTGCGTTTAGCCCCTCCACCCAGCCCAGCCCAGCCCAGCCCACCCTAGTGCAGTATCAATCGATCACTGTCACTCACAAAAACAAAACACACATAACTGCAGCGTTCGCAGAGTCAAGCCTGATCCCTGCAAACGCTAACAGCTTTTTTGTTAGCGTTAGAATCAGTCACTGACAGTCAGGTGATTTTTTTCCTGTGAGTCTCACTACTGTACCAGTAAATTTAGAGACCAAAATGTCAAATCGAAGGCACAGTAGTGAAGAGGCCTACACGTTTCTGAGCATGACAGATAGTGAAGAGGAAGTCACTCATCTGTCAGATTCAGGCTCAGTGCCCTTCCTGCTGCATTTTCCAATCCTAATTGGGAGCCCACCACTTCTGCAGCACCCGTACTTCCCCCATTCACTGGCCAACCCAGAATTCAGGTGGAAACAGTTGATTTTACCTCACTTGATTGCTATTTGCTGTTTTTCACGGAAGATCTCTATAGATCTATTGTGGACCAAAGCAATTTATATTCTGGTCAATTCATTGCCACTAATCCCCAGCTGACCCTTGCCAGAGACTGGAAACCTATTATGGTTTCTGAATTTAAGACCTTTCTGGGCCTATCCCTCCTCATGGGTATAACTAAAAAGAGTGAGTTGCGGTCATATTGGTCCACTGACCCAATTCACCATATGCCCGTGTTCTCTGCCTCCATGACCAGGACACAATACGAGCAGATCTTGCGGTTCATGCACTTCAATGATAATGAACTCTGTCTTCCTCGGGGTGACCCTGGATTTGATCAGCTCTACAAAATTCGGCCTCTCGTAAACCACATCAACCAACAGTTTGAAGCCTTTTTTACCCCCCATCAAGTTGTCTCCCAGCAAACGTGCCAGATATGGGGTCAAGATGTATAAGCTCTGTGACAGGGCCACAGGCTATACATATAGTTTTATGGTTTACGAGGGAAGAGATCGTTACGTAGAGCTTGAGAACTGCCCAGACTACATAGGGAGCGCTGGTAAGATTGTGTGGGACTTGGTGTCAACCTTGTTCGGAAAGGGGTACCACTTATATGTGGACAATTATTACACGAGCATGCCACTTTTTAGTCACTTTACTTGTCTGATTACGGAATTGGCACATGTGGCACCGTGCAATCTAATAACCAGGGATTACCCCAGCAGTTTATAGATTCCCGTCTTAGGCTGGGGGAGAGAGCCTGCTTGAAGTGTAATAATTTGCTTGCTGTGAAGTGGAGAGATAATAAGAATGTTTTCATTCTGTCTTCCCTTCACGCAGACACGACGATCCAAATTCCTACAGCGACTGGTGTTGTGGAGAAACCCCTCTGTGTCCACGAATATAACCTTAATATGGGAGAGGTGGACCTCAACGACCAGTTGTTGGCGCCGTACCTAATTGCCCTAAGGCCAGACGCTGGTACAAAAAAGTGTCTGTATACTTATTTCAATTGGCTCTGCTGAATGCTTATGTGCTATACAAAGCTTCAGGACAAACTGAATCCTTCTTTAAATTCCAGGAAGAGATCATCACAGCCCTTCTGTTTCCAGACGGAGCTGTGGCCCAACTTACCAATCCAATTGCAGTGAGCCGGCTGCATGAAAGGCATTTTCCGCATGTTCTCTCTGGTACTCCTACTCAAAGAACAACACAAAGAAGATGTCGTGTCTGTAGAAAGCGCAGATATAGGTGTGACACCCGCTTTTATTGTCCCTCCTGACCAACCTTATCTTTGCATTGGTGACTGTTTCCAACGCTACCACACACTAGTGGAGTATTAGCGTAGGGTACAGCATTGCACAGTCCTAGGCATACTAACACAGGGTCTCGAAAGATGAGATGGCCATCACATTTTGAGAGACCCTAATCTGGAACATTTACAGCTTATATAAAAGTGCAAAAAAATAAAATAAAAAACACAAAAACACAAAAGAATAAAAAAGCCAAAATTAGTTGTGGTTTTATTTTTCTTCTCTCTATTGTTCTCTCTCTTACGTTTGCTCTCTATTGTCTGCTCTATTGTTCTCTCTCTTTTGTTACTGTATTTTAGAATTGTAATGTTTTATTTTTACTATGTTTTATTGTATTTGCTTTGCTGTTATGGTAAGTCTTACTGTTTGCTGTTATTGTTAACCATCATTTGCTTAGCAGGTACGCCATTCAGCTGCAGCACGGGTTTATTTATTCTGACAGCAACAGCGTTTGCTCCCACGATACATAAAGCCGTGACTCCAGCGCTGTCAGAGCTGATTTCCCCACCATAGTTAAAAAAAGAGCATATATGCTGAAGCATGGGGGTAGGGGTGGAGGAGCGATTTGCTCCTAACATTAGGAGTGGATTGCCCCCATGCTTCGGCATATATTTTTTAGGCACGGATTGCGTTAAAAAATGTTTTATTTTGACTATATTTTATTGTATTTGCTTTGCAGGTATGGTAAGTCTTATTGTTATACTGTAATGTTACTTTGTTTTATTGTTAACCATCAATTGCTTAGCAGGTACACATTTCAGCTGCAGCACTGATTTATTTATCTTGACAGCAACAGCGTTTGGTCCCACGATACGTAAATCAGCGATTCCAGGGCTGTAGGAGGTGACTTCACCACTACAGTTAAAAGAAAATGGTGCATGTATGCCCATCATTAGAAGTGGGTGGATGAAGGGCAGTATTCTAATGGTGGGCATACCCACGATCAATCTCTTTTTTTTCGTTCAGCCCACAGGCTGCATGAAAAAAAGAACATTAAAATACTGCATATGCCCAACAAGGACCAGCAACATACTGGTATGTTGTTGGACTTTAAGTGGTTATACCATAATGATCATCTTAGTATCATTCTTTTCAGACAGCGGCCGGCTTTCATGTAAAAGCAATCCTAGCAGCTAATTAGCCTCTAGACTGCTTTTACAAGCAGTGGGATGGAATGTCCCCCCTCCCACCGTCTTCCATGGTTTTCTCGGGTTCTCTGTTGGGACAGGAGAGCCCGGTGGTTCTGTCAGCTAATCATAGAGCTGATCGGAGACCAGAATGGCTCCAATCATCTCTATGGCCTAAGAAACCGGAAGCTATGAGCATTTCATGACTTAGGTCATAAACAGCGCCATTGGGATATTGGGAAAGTATTTAATCACACCGACCCTAATTTTTTCAAAAAAAATTACCTGTCACTACCTATTGCTATCATAGGGAATATTTACATTCCCTGAGATAACAATAAAAATGATAAAAAAAAAAATAAAGGTTCAGTTTAAAAATAAAACAAAAAAGCAAAATAAATTAAACAAAAGCACCACTGTCCCCCCGTGCTCACGCGCAAACGTGAACGCAAGCGTCGGTCTGGTGTCATATGTGAACAGCAATTGCACCATGCATGTGAGGTATCACCACGAAGGTCAGATCGAGGGCAATAATTTTAGCAATAGACCTCCTCTGTAAATCTAAAGTGGTAACCTGTAAAGGTTTTTAAAGGCTTTTAAAAATGTATGTAGTCTGTCGCCGCTGCACAATTGTGCGCAATTTTAAAGCATGTCGTGTTTGGTATCCATGTACTCAGCATAAGATCATCTTTTTTATTTCATCAAACATTTGGGCAATATAGTGTGTTTTAGTGCATTAAAAAAAGTGTTTTTTTTCCAAAAAAAAATGTGTCTGAAAAATCACTGTGCAAATACTGTAATGCCCCGTACACACGCTTGGATTTTCCGATGGAAAATGTCCGATCGGAGCGTGTTGTCGGAAATTTCGACCGTGTGTGGGCTCCATCAGACATTTTCCATCGGATTTTCTGACACACAAAGTTGGAGAGCAGGAGATAAAATTTTCTGACAACAAAATCCGATCGCGTCAATTCCGACTGTGTGTGGCCTGTTCCGACGCACAAAGTGCCACGCATGCTCAGATTTCAGCTCAAAATTCAGACACGGAACAGCTCGGTCTGGTAAACTTAGCGTTCGCAATGGATACAGCACTTTCGTCACGCTGCAATGTTAAAAATGGTTTAATACAGCGCACTCTCTTCTTCTTTATAATGTGACAAGAATGAAGTAGTTTTGCTCATATTCACACACACTTCTCACAAACATTTTTTTTTGTTTTTTTATTGGGATTCCCTGAATATATTGTTATTTGTCACATCTGACAGAATGTTTTTTATATTTTTTTTATTTTGTTTTGTTTTTTAAGCCATTTTTGGTTTAGATTTTATGTTTGTATTTTTTCCAAGGCTGATCTTTGTTTAATGTTGTTTTTAGTTTGACTCCAGAATATTTTTGTGTGTGTTTTGTGTGTCAAGTTACCACAACACCATTGACATCTTTTATTATTTAATCTCAAGGAGATTGTTTGTTGTTGGTGTCCCTTGTTAATTTCACATTGTATTTTTGAAATGTACCTGAATCCTCACCAACAAACTGTCCTTTTTGAAGTAAAACACACATAGGCAAGTATAATTCCAACAAAAATTCCTTTATTAAGGGCTCAGAACCAAACAAAGAGGGAGGCAACACTGGATCAACATGAGAAATTAGCGAAGCCTGGGACCCCCACGGCAGACATCAATTCTTGAACATTAAAATTGGTGGCCTGAGGAGTCCATATGTAAGGGAGGGCAGTCTGGTCCAGAAGTCGCAGAGATCCGGAAAGCAGCAGATGACATCTGTGTCCCCAGGCTGTGGTACCACAAGAGGCTGCATCTTTTGGCCGACCAGACTGGATCCAGGGTCCTCACTTTCTGGTCTTCCTTCCACGCTTCATCCGGGGCTGTGGCTGTGCTGTTGGAGATGTGGCAGGAGGAGGAGTAGGACCTGGAGGAGGAGGAGGACTGGGAGGACCTGGAGGAGGAGGAGGAGAAGGAGGAGGAGGAGGAGGACCTGCAGGAGGAGGAGGAGGACCATCTGTGAGTTCGCAAAGGTGTGTCTGAGATGTAATTTGGCCCCTCATACCTTTATTAAGAGCCTCCAATATGAGCGACTCACACATGAGTTGTTGTCCCTCCTCCATCCTCTGCATTTTAGAGGCAATGATGGCAGCAATGTCCTCCTCCACTGTGTGAGGTGCTCCCAGGGCCTCTGTAGCCCTCCAAAAGAGACCTATGGCAGCCTCCTCTAGGGCACTCCTCCTCCTGCCACTTTCTCTTTCCAGGTGTTGGGGAGGGACTGGCATATCAGGCAGGCGGCTCGGCCCAGCCACCTCCTGGCTGAGACTTCCCTGTGTATGAAAAAGGGACATGGTTTTAGTTTTTGCATCATAAATCACAATCCTAAATTAGTACTCCAAACTAACATCTAGTTAACATCATTGATTGGACAACCAGCAATATTTAGAGGAATGCTATACCTGGCTCAATCTGGGCTCCTCCACATGTTGTTGCCTGGAAGGCCCAGGTTGGGCGTCAGAAGCCTCAGCTGGAGGGGAAGGAAGCGTGGAAGGAAGACTGGAGAGTGATGACCTGGGTCCAGTCTGGCCTGCCAGAAAATGCAGCCTGTTATAGTACCACATCCTGGGGACATAGATGTCATCTGCTGCTCCGGATCTCTGCGAATCCTGGACTTTCTGGCACTCCCTTACATAAGTGCTCCTCAGGCCACCAATTAAGATCTTCAAAAATGTGATGTCTGCCATGGGGATCACCTGCTTCACAATTTCCAACAATTTATCCAGTGCTGCCTTCCTCTTTGTTTGGTTCTTGTAATGTGGGTTGTTGATCTCCCACAGACATGGCAGCTCCCTTAACATATCAATGAATAGTGACATGAAGTCATTATCTTTTAATAAGATATCCATGTTCACTGCAAGACACAACACAAGACAAAGCCTAATGTCAGACAAAACTCTCCTAATCTTGTTACAATATAGGCCTCAATCTAGAAGCAGTATAGGCACAAGTTTGTCTCTGACCTTCGTTCTTAGGATCGGCGCGTCCAATGCTCCTTCGTCCGCTCACAGATCGTACGTACTACGCACGTGTGTTACGCTTTATACACACTGCGCATGCGTGTAACTCCGCCCGCCCCTGACGTTCTTTCTAGTCTATTCCCCACCCCTTTTCGTTCGGCGCAGTGGGTGAAGAGCACATGGCGGAGTCACAGCAGGTGCGTGCTAATTATAGCAACAAGGAGGAGGAGGAGGAAAACCCGGATCCGGACACGTCCCGATCCAGAAGGAGACGATTTAAAGCCACAAATATGTCCTTTGGGGAGATGTTGGAGATGGTGGACATCATGAAGAAGGCTGACTATGACGGGAAGTATGGGCCTTACCCCAACCCCAATATCAGAAAGGCCAAGATCATGGCGAAAGTGATCAAAAGTCTGCACAGGAATTTCGGGGTACGACGATCGAAAGATCAGCTCAGGAAGTGGTGGTCGGACCTAAAATTAAGAGAGCCCGAGCAGTACCGAAAGATCCGGAGAGTGCTGCAAAAAAGTAAGTAGTTGTGCTGTGTTCCTATTCTTTTTGTCTTTATTATGTTCGTGCTGCTCCATATGCTTTTCTTAATTGTACAGTTTCAAATGTCAATTTTAATGTTCATGGGCCCATTATTCGTTCGTATCAAACATTTTTTTTTTTTTGCCCTCTAAAACATCATTGTTTAGGCCATATGCATTTTCCTACATTTTTTAGGGCCTACTTGGATGCAAAATATTTGGTTGTGTAGATGGCTTTGTTACTAGAATGAAATGCAAACTAGATTCTGTGTAAGGAGAGGACACTCAGCAGCTGTTTTCACATCTGGACACTGGAGCACTAGTGTGGGACACAAGAACACCATTTTTATTAGGGGGCCCCACACAGGTGCTCCAGTGTATACTATAGGGGGGTCTCCATCTGTGAAGCTTGTACTAAACAGGTAAAGTATTTCAGGTTGACAAAGGACAATAAACAAGCAACATCTTTGCTAAAATTGACAATTGTACCCCACTTCCAAGCAATGTCTCCTTTTTATAGTTCTGCCCTCAAATCACTGTGTGCTAATTATACCCTTTTTGTTTTACATAGGGGAAAAAAGACTCGGAGGACACCCCTCATCCGAGGAGACCAGAGACCCCCCACCTGTGGAAGAAGGTGAAATACCCCCAACCCAAGTGGAGCAGGAGGAGGAAGAAGATGTGGTTGACATAGGCACCACAACAGGTGAGTGTCTGCGACCACAGACTCAGGTAAGAGATGGATGCTGGCAGATTTTTGATACCTGTTTTTGTTTGTTTTCTCTCTTTTTAGGTGATCGTGTTGTTAGGGATTGAGATCCGTTCACATCAGAAAGTGCCCAGATGCTGATCGGGGAGATCATGGGGTGTAATTTAGAATTGGAGAACCTCAAGTCAAAAATCAATGATGTGATTAAAAAAAATAATAACATCATTGATGTTTTGGGGCGAATTTAATACCCCACAAAATCACTTTTGTTTGGTACAATGTTTAAAATATTTTTGAAATGTTTCGAAAAGCCAAATTTGGAGGATGCACACAGTGTGCCAACATGTGCTATCTGCCATCACGGGAGATCAATGGACATGTTTTGGGGGTGAAACCCCTTCCTCAATAATAAAGTAGCGGTGAGGAAGGGCTTGCTCCCCCAAAACACGTCCCTTGATCCCCCGTGATGGCAGGTCGCACATGTTGACATTCGTAAATTGGTGTGCATCTTCCAAATTTGGCTTTTCAAGGGGTGATTTGACCCCATCTGAATGCAATATCAAACACAGTTCCTAAATACTCATGTCTGATATTGCCTTCAGGTTTTACCATATGTAAACTTTGTAAGTTCAAGTTTTTTGTCTTTCTTGTTGGTTTTACACAGGCCTGTTTTATCGTAAATGGACATTTCTATTTTTGATAATGCCACCCCAAAAATTGTTATACAACAAACATGTTGGTTTGTTCTAAAAACCGTTTCTAAATGCACATGTGCATGCAGGTATTAAAAAGTTTGTTAATCAAGAATGTGTGGATTATTGTCTCAACGCTACAACACTTTTGTGGTGATGTAATTGCTGTTTTCGTAAAAAATGGTGGTTATTTCCTAAGGGCAAATCTTCTTTGCACTACAAGAGCATTTTCATTGCAGTTTCAAGAGCACTTGTAGTATAAAAAGTATATATGCCTTTAGTAAATAACAGCCAACAGTGCTTTGTATAAGGTTACACAATCACGCCATTTTCAGGACTCCACACATTGCTGTCAGGGTCAGCTAAAACAAACACAAGCAGTAAATGTCCACAAAGAATTTCTTTTTTTTTTTTATTGGAAAAAGGCTTCACAAATTTGAAGGCATATTGATGGCCCCCCTACCCGCAAAGAACTCCAGGTATCGTAACCGGACATCACGGGCACTCAGGGAGGGCAAGCCAGGATGGCCGCTTTCAAGCGCCGTCAGTGTTTCAGGTATCACTCCGGCCTCAGGCCCAACTGAGCCAGCATAGTTGGCCGAATGTTTCCTTAAAAAGTTATGGAGAATACAGCACGCCAGTATAATATGATTCAGTTTATACTCCGCCATATGGATAGGTGTCAGAAATAGGCGGAACCGGCTGGCCACGATTCCAAATGTGTTCTCCACCACACTTCAGGCTCTGGCCAGCCGGTAATTAAAAACCCTCTGTTTCGGGGTGAGGGTCCTCATCGGGAATGACCGCATCAGGTGGTCCCCCAGCGCAAACGCTTCATCACTAACAAACACGAATGGGAGTCCTTCCACATTGTCCTCTGGAGCTGGCAAGTCCAAGCTGCCATTCTGGAGATGCCTGTAGAACTCCGTCTGGGCGATGACTCCACCATCGGACATCCGGCCATTCTTCCCCACGTCCACATACAAGTCGTAATTAGCCGACACCACCGCCAACATCACAATACTATTGAACCCCTTATAGATGAAATAGTACGACTCCGAGTTGGGTGGTGGGATGATGTGGACATGTTTCCCATCAATTGCCCCTCCGCAGTTAGGAAAGTCCCACCGCTGGGCAAAGTGGGAGGCCACAGTCTGCCATTCCTGTGGCGTGGAAGGAAACTGTTGAGGAAAAAAAAAATTTATATTTTTGCTCAGAAACATGGCAAGCAGATTAGGCACAAACATTCTGGGGCAATCTCCAGATAGCATTTATTAAGGGGAATTTAACAACACCAAAGTATAAGGTACACCTATCATATTCCCCCCCCCTCTCATGGGCCATTTCGAACATTATGGGGGGTGTGGAAATCTTGGACAGGTAACCCTCTTCACTTCATTGAGAGATGAATGCCTAAATACAGGGTACTACTTGGAACAGCCCCTCCTTAGTTACACTATTGGCAGCCCACTGGACAGGTAAGAAGTGTCCGAATACAAAGATATAAATACACATTGTACACATTTGAGCACATTTGAACATTCTGCTATTACCTGACTCAAGATAATAATAGGATCTTAAAAATTCAAACAGTACCATTTGAAAGTATACAGGCAGGCCCTTGCACTACATGCTTTGGGGAATTCATCCATAAATCAGAGCACAAAAGAGATGGGTATAGTGTGTATGGGTTTGGCAAAGTCAGCAGATAGATGATTGAGGATAGATAGAGAATTGGGATCAGCTGACTTAGCAGTTGGGGAGGGAGGGTTACTAAAAATGATTTGGGGACACCACAAAAAATAAGTCTCTGCCACTCTGCCTGAATTTAAAGCTAAAATAACATTTCCAAACATTTTAGGGGGTGTTTGGGGTAAAGCACTACTATGGAGCTGATAAAATACATTGTTTTAAGTGACTACATGCGGTGAATATAGGGCCAGGAGAGAACATGCTTGGGAGGTTAGTGAAGGACATTCTGTATGAAGGACCTAAAAAATTAATTACCTAAAAATCCAGCATGCATGAGGACAAAGGGGACATTCACAGCATATTCCAATCATGGTAATTAGGGAATGAGGAACGAAATACAATATATTAGCACACATTAAATACAATGAAATGTGATATTAAAGGATAAAAATTTTACCTTCATATACTCCTTCTGCAGGACATGGATGATGGCAGAACAGGTCTCTGGGATAATGATACCCAGAGCCTGGGGCGAGATGCCTGTCGAGAACTTCAAGTCCTGCAGACTTCTCCCTGTCGCCAAATACCGCAGGGTAGCGACGAGCCTCTGCTCCGGAATGATGGCTTGCCTCATGCAGGTATCCTGCCTGCTAATATAAGGGGTCAGTGAAGCCAACAAACGGTGAAACACGGGGTCCGCCATCCTGAGAAAGTTCCTGAAATCATCAGGCATATGACAGAACTGGTCACGCTGAAGCAACCAATTCTTGGTCCATGAACTCCTCCCCACCCTGTTCATGGACTGGACTTGTGTCAAGGTCAGGACCCCAACACCAAGCCCCCACACAGCACAAACTCTACGAGGAGTACGCATACGCAACATGGCTAGAAAACGGTCGGCTGCTCAGAACGAAGTAACAGAACGCACTGAAGAACAGCAAGGCCTGTGAAGAGCTACCTGAAAAACAGTAACGAACGAACAAGAATACAATGACTATAAGTCACACGGAACTTGCTTGCACGCACTGAAGCGCAGATACAAACCCACAAGCACAAACTGAACGGCAGAAAACGATCTGAAAACCACGAGTCTGAAAAAGCGCGAATTGTCTCTCACCAAACTTTTACTAACACGAGATTAGCAAAAGGAGCCCAAAGGGTGCCGCGCTTGGTTCTGAACTGGCCTTTTCTAGTCTCGTCGTACGTGCTTGACGTCACCGCGTTCTTGGCGATCGGAAATTCCGACAACTTTGTGCGACTGTGTGTACGCAAAACAAGTTTGAGCCAACATCCGTCTGAAAAAATCCTAGGATTTTGTTGTCGGAATGTCCGAACAAAGTCCGACCGTGTGTACGGGGCATAAGAAAAAAAAAGTTGCAACATCCACCATTTTAATCTGTAGAGCCTTTGCTTTAGAAAAATATATAATGTTTGGGGGTTCAAAGTAATTTTCTAGCAAAAAAAAATTTTTTTCATGTAAACAAAAAGTATCAGAAAGGGCTTTGTCTTCAAATGGTTAGAAGAGTGGGTGATGTGTGACATAAGCTTCTAAATGTGGTGGATAAAATGCCAGGACAGCTCAAACACCCCCAAATGACCCCTTTTTGGAAAGTAGACACCCCAAACTATTTGCTTATAGGCATATTGAGTCCATAGAATATTTTATATTTTTGCCACAATTTTCGGGAAAACAAACTTTTTTCTTTTTTTTTTGCACAAAGTTGTCACTAAATAATATATTATTCAAACATGCCATTGGCATATGTGGAATTACACCCCAAAATACATTCTGCTGCTTCTCCTGAGTATAGGGATACCACATGTGTGAGACTTTTTGGAGCCTAGCCGTGTACAGGACCCTGAAAATCAAGCACCGCCTTCAGGCTTTCTAAAGGAGTAAAATTGTGATTTTATTCCTCACTACCTATCACAGTTACGGAGGTCCTGAAATGTCCAGATAGCACAAACCCCCCCCAAATGACCCCATTTTGAAAAGTAGACACCCAAAGGTATTTGCTAAGAGGCATGTTTTTTTCAGCTCTCATTTTTTTTTGAAAATGAAGAAAGAAAAGAAAAAATTTTTTTTTTCTTTTTTCAATTTTCAAAACTTTGTGACAAAAAGCGAAATCTGCAAAATACTCAACATGCTTCTCAGCAAATAGCTTGGGGTGTCTACTTTCCAAAATGGGATCATTTGAGGGGATTTTGTGCTATCTGGGCATTTCATGGCCTCCGAAACTGTAATAGGCAGTGAGGAGTGAAATCAAAAATTTACGTCTTTAGAAAGCCTGAAAGCGGTGATTGGTTTTGGGGTCCTGTACGTGGTTAGACTGCCAAAAAGTCTCACACATGTGGTATCCCCATACTCAGGAGAAGCAGCATAATGTATTTTGGGGTGTAATTCCACATATAATAATGCCATGTTTGAACAATATATCATTTAGTGACAACTTTGTGTAAAAAAAAATTGTAATTTTCTCAAAACTTGTGGCGAAATATAAAATATTCCATGGACTCAACATGCCTCTCAGCAAATAGCTTGAAGTGTCTTCTTTCCAAAATGGGGTAATTGGGGGGGGGGGGGGTTGTGCTATCTTGACATTTCATGGCCTCCAAAACTGTAATAGGTAGTGAGGAAGTGAAATCACCATTTTACGCCCATAGAAAGCCTGAAGGCGGTGATTGGTATTCGGGGTCCTGTATAGGGATGGGCGGACAGTTCGGCCCGAGCATAAGTTCGGGCCAAACTTTTGTTGTTCGGACGTTCGTTTAACAGCCGAACAAAAGGGTCGTTAGACCTTTTGTTCGCCCCCCATTTGTTCGCCCCCCCGAACTGACCACAAGGCATTGCGGCACTGAACAGTGCATTGCAAGCTGTGATTGGCTGAAGCAGTGAAAGCTTCAGCCAATTAGGGCACAGAGTGCTGTCACAGTCATGATTGGACACTGTCATCATGACTTTGTCCAATTATGGCTCATTCCCGTCCCACAGTATAAAAGTATTCTTTCAATGGCAGCCGTTTTCAGTGTGATTTTGGCATTGAGAGAGATAGAACAGGGCTCTGTTCAGTGCTATTAGTTAGTTTGCTATGCTGTGCTATTTTGCTTCAATTGTCAGTGGAGAATATTAGTTTAGTGTCAGTCTAGGGATAGTGTGAGTGTAGTGAGGAGGACCATCATTCAGCTTTTCATAGTGTGCAGCTAGAGTAGGGATAGCTCAGATAGTTTCAGTGTAGTGTAGTGAGACCGTGTCAGTAATCTTGACATTAGTATATAGCTAGAGTAGGGACAGATAGCTTCAGTGTTGTGACGGTTGAACACCGTCTATTTGATTGCGTTACTGCCAGTTTAACGCCATATCGTATTGCGTGCGTTACTGCCAGTTTAATGCCATATTGTATTACGCGCGTTACTGCCAGTTTAACGCCATATAGTTTTGCGTGCGTTACTGCCAGTTTAACGCTATATCATTTTGCATGCGTTACTACCAGTTTAACGCCATATTGTTTTGCGTGCTTTACTGCCAGTTTAAAGCCATATAGTTTTGCATGCGTTACTGCCAGTTTAACGCCATGTTCCTTTTGCGTGCATTACTGCCAGTTAAACGCCATATAGTTCTGTGTGCGTTACTACAAGTTTAATGCCATATAGTTTTGTGCATTACTGCCAGTTTAACACCATTTACTTCTGTGTGCGTTACTGCCAGTTTAACGCCATATAGTTCTATGCGTCACTGTATGTTTGGCGCATTATTTTGCAGAATATTATATTGTATTCGTGGAGTGTTTCTGTGTAGTGTGAGTACTCAAGGTAAAGGGCACCAAACACCTCTTTACATTGATTAAAGTGCATCTACGTAGAGATTTCAACTTCTCCTTTACATTTGCTTATAAGCACCACCCCCTCCCTCCCAATAATGTCTGGGAGAACAACAAGGAGAGGCAGACATTCCCTTGGCACTGTAAGGGGGCCAGCAACAAATGTGTCCACAGGCAAAGGTGGACGTGGTGGTCAGTCCTCAGGCACGGCATCATTTCCTCTCTTAGTGAGTTTGCCCGTGCTATCCAGCCACAGCATGCAGAGGAGGTGGTGGACTGGCTTACTAAACCTTCCTCATCCTCCTCATCCTCTGTCACACAAGCAGAGACAAGTGTGCAGTCCAGGGATGAGCCGAACACCCAGAACATGGGAACAGGCAAAAAATTTGTTCGAACATGCGAACACCATTAAAGTCTATGGGACTCGAACATGAATAATCAAAAGTGCTAATTTTAAAGGCTTATATGCAAGTTATTGTCATAAAAAGTGTTTCGGGACATGGGTCCTGCCCCAGGGGACATGGATCAATGCAAAAAAAAGTTTTAAAAATGGCCGTTTTTTTCAGGAGCAGTGATTTTAATAATGCTTAAAGTGAAACAATAAAAGTGTAATATTCCTTTAAATTTTGTACCTGAGGGGTGTCTATAGTATGCCTGTAAAGGGGCGCATGTTTCCCGTGTTTAGAACAGTCTGACAGCAAAATGACATTTCAAAGGAAAAAAGTAATTTAAAACTACTTGCGGCTATTATTGAATTGTTGGTCCGACAATACACATAAAAGTTCATTGTTAAAAAAAACGGCATTGGAATTCCCCACAGGGGAACCCCGAACCAAGATTTAAAAAAAAATGGCGTGGGGGTCCCCCTAAATTCCATACCAGGCCCTTCAGGTCTGGTATGGATATTAAGGGGAAACCCAGACAAAATTTTAAAAAAAAATGACGTGGGGGTCCCCCTCAAAATCTATACCAGACCTTTCAGGTCTGGTATGGATTTTAAGGGGAACCCCGTGCCAAAATTTAAAAAAATATGGTGTGGGGTACCCCCAAAAATCCATACCAGACCCTTATCTGAGCATGCAACCTGGCATGCCGCAGGAAAAGAGGGGGGATGAGAGAGCGCCCCCCCTCCTGAACCGTACCAGGCCACATGTCCTCAACATTGGGAGGGTGCTTTTGGGTAGCCCCCCAAAGCACCTTGTCCCCGTGTTGATGAGGACAAGGGCCTCATCCCCACAACCCTTGCCCAGTGGTTGTGGGGGTCTGCAGGTGGGGGACTTATCGGAATCTAGAAGCCCCCTTTAACAAGGGGACCCCCAGATCCCCGCCCCCCCTTGTGTGAAATGGTAAGGTACCCCTACCATTTCACAAAAAAACTGTCAAAAATGTTAAAAATGACAAGAGACAGTTTTTGACAATTCGTTTATTTAAAGTCTTCTTTTTTCCATCTTCTTTCTTCTATCTTCTTTCTTCCTTCGGTTTCTTCCTCCATCTTCTTCTTCTTCTGGTTCTTCTGGTTCTTCCTCCGGTGTTCCTCTGCGTTGTCTTCTTCCTTTCTTCTTCTCGGGCCGCTCCGCATCCATGATGGGAGGCTCCCGCTGTGTGACGCTTCTCGTCTTCTGACTGTTCTTAAATAACAGAGGGCGGGGCCACCCGGTGACCCCGCCCCCTCTGACGCATGGGGACTTGACGGGGACTTCCCTGTGGCATTCCCCGTTATGTCAGAGGGGGGCGGGGTCACCCGTTTCCCCAAAGCACCCTCCCAATGTTGAGGACATTTGACCTGGTACGGTTCAGGAGGGAGGGGTGCTCTCTCATCCCCCCTCTTTTCCTGCGGCCTGCCAGGTTGCGTGTCCTCGGATAAGGGTCTGGTATGGATTTTTCGGGGACCCCACGCCATTTTTTTTATTTTGGCGCGAGATTCCCCTTAAAATCCATAGAAAGACCTAAAGGGTCTGGTATAGATTTTGAGGGGGACCCCCACGCCATTTTTTTTTTAAATTTTGGCCGGGGTTCCCCTTAATATCCATACCAGACCTGAAGGGCCTGGTATGGAATTTAAGGGGACCCCCACGCCATTTTTTTTTTAAATTTTGGTTCGGGGTTCCCCTGTGGGGAATTCCCATACTGTTTTTATCAATGAACTTTTATGTGTATTGTCGGACCAACAATTCATTAATAACCGCAAGTAAATTTATAAGACTTTTTTCCTTTGAAATGTCATTTTGCTGTCAGACTGTTCTAAACACTGGAAACATGCGCCCTTTTACAGGCATACTATAGACACCCCCCCAGGTACGAAATTTAAAGGAATATTACACTTTTATTGTTTTACTTTAAGCATTATTAAAATCACTGCTCCTGAAAAAACGGCTGTTTTTAAAATTTTTTTTTTGCATTGATCCATGTCCCCTGGGGCAGGACCCAGGTCCCCAAACACTTTTTATGACAATACCATGCATATAAGCCTTTAAAATGAGCACTTTTGATTTCTCCCATAGACTTTTAAAGGGTGTTCCGCGGCTTTCGAATTTGCCGCGAACACCCCAAATTGTTCACTGTTTGGCGAACTGGCGAACAGACGATGTTCGAGTCAAACATGAGTTTGACTTGAACTCGAAGCTCATCCCTAGTGCAGTTCCCTGCAGTTGCCAGAGTGGATAAACCTGCCTACTTGTCCACATCAATTCCTGCCATAGCCCTAACATCAGCTATTGAGGAGTCAGCTGAGTTATTTGACCACAGCATCAGCCACTTGCTCCTTGATGATGCCCAGCCATTACTGGATTCAGATGCTGGTTCTGAGGTTAAGGATGAGGATGACAGGAACATGAGCCTAGAGAGAGGGAGGAACACTGGTAGACAAATTAGCATTCATGTTCCCCAATCCGCAGCTTATTGCCAAGTTGTCTCCAGTGGTAATGATGAAGATGGAGGAGATGGAGATGATGATAATGATGATGAGGTCACTGATGTGACTTGGGTGACAGATAGAGCAGAAGAGGAAACTGAAGGTGAGGCAGCACAACCCCAAGGAGGTCGGCATCAAGAAAGAGTAGAGAGCAGCCACCCTATTCCATCACATTCTGTAGCTGTTATCTCCTGTCCCACTCCCCACAGCTCAGCTGTCTGGGCCTTTTTCAGCACATCTGCAGCAGATCGCACAGTTGCTATCTGAAAACTGTGTCACAGGCACATCAAACGTGGCAAAAGCACCAACCATTTGGGTACCACATGCCTAACATGGCATTTAACGTCCAACCACTCAGCCCATTGGCAAGAGCACATAAAAGCCACACAAAAGGGGTACAAATCTGTTCCTCCTCCTCCTCCTTACCCACTTCAGTCTGCCCCTGTAATACCGAGTCATTACCTTTAAGCAGGCTCCACTGACAGGGATGATGGTATAGCACAGGGTGTCCAAGGTCCTAGCAGCTCATCTACCAGCAGCACACCACCAGCTGTAGACTGTAGCCGGCAAATTTCTATGTCCCATCTTCTGCAGCAGAAAAAAAAATACAGTCCCTGCCACTCACTTGCCCAGCTTCTGAATGCAAGCTTGTAAAAGCTGTTGGCTCTCCAAATTCTGCCTTTCAGCCTGGTGGATTCTGCCCCCTTCCGTGAATTTGCACAATGTGATGTACCACAATAGCAGGTTCCCAGTCGATAGTACTTTTCACGTAAGGCCGTTCCATCTCTCTACCAGCACGTGGAAGAGAATGTTCTGGCATCGTTGGGCAAGGCAGTCAGCCATAAAATCCACTTTACTGCTGACACATGGTCCAGCAATCTTGGGCAGGGATGATATATTTCATTCACAGCACTCTGGGTAACGCTGCTTGCAATTCGAAAGGATGCAGGACAGGGCTCAGTGCTGCAGCTTGTTGTGTCCCCATGTCTCCATACAGCTGGTGGTGATGATGCCAGACCTGTGAGCTCTACCCCCTCTTCCTCCTCCTCCTGCTCCACCACCTCCATGCCCTCCTCTGCGTTCAAAGGGTTTTTCCCAGAGTCAGGCTAAAAGGTGCCATGCAGTGCTTCAGCTGGTGTGTTTAGGTGTCAGGAACCACACCGGAGCAGAGATTCTTGCAGCTCTGCAAGGACAGGCCCAGATGTGGTTCACACCACGCGAGCTGGAGCCAGGAATGGTGGTGTCCGATAATGGCTCAAACCTCCTGTCCACCCTTAGACAGGGAAAGTTGACACATGTGCCATGCCTGGTACATGTCCTCAGTTTGGTGGTGCAGCGTTTCCTAAGTATGTACCCAGGGTTGCAAGATGTACTAAAGCAGGCCAGAAGAGTCTGTAGCCATTTCAGGCGGTCATACAGAGTCAGTGCTCGGTTGGCTGAAATTCAGTGGGAATTCCACCTGCCCGTAAACTGCTGATTTGTGACATGCCCACCAGGTGGAACTCAACTTTGGGAATGCTGCAGCGGCTATACATGCAGCAGAGGGCCGTCAATGAGTATTTGTGTCAGTATGGCACGATGACAGGCTCAGGCCACCACGGCTTTTTTTCCCCATGCCAATGGCTGATCATTAAGGATGCATGCACTGTGTTGTCACCATTTGAGGAGGACACAAGGATGGTGAGCAGTGACAGTGCATGCATCAGTGACACAATCCCTGTTGTGTTCTTGCTGGAGCAAACTCTGCGTGACATTATGGAGAGAGCACTGTAGGCAGAGCAGCAGGAGGAAGAGGAGGACTTCCTTTCCTCTCAAGGCCCGCTTTATGCAGACACCATCATTCCTATGTCACAGAACACGCAGGAGGAGAGAGGGGAGGAGGATGAGGAGGAGTATTCTGGCACTTTCATAGGCTTTGAAGAAGAGGAAGACATGTGTCAATCTATAAGCAATGGCTTTCCAACCCCAGGACCCTTGGGAGTAGTACGTGGCTGGGAGGAGGAAGTTCCAGATGTTGTCTTCCTGAGTGACCCAGAGGAGTCTGTTTCTCAAGCCTCTGCAAATTTGAGGCGCATGGGCAACCTCATGCTTCAAAGCCTGCAAAAGGACCCAAGAATACGTGGCATAAATGAGAAGGATGATTATTGGTTGGCAACCCTCCTTGACCACCGTTATAAGGGGAAGGTCTCTGAACCCATCCCGTCCCCACAGAGAGTGCAGAGGATAAAATCTCTTGAGGACACATTAAAGAGGATTTTATTGAACATTTTTCCTGACTCTAGCAGGTTACAGTGTGGTGGAAAACGTCCTTTAGAGTCTTCTGTTGGTCAAGAAAGGAGCATTGGAGAAGGCATCCACCTAGATGAGGCATTTCGGAATTTTTTTAGTCCTCGCTGCCCAGGGCTGTCAGCTTCAACATCCCATCGGCAGCGTCTGCATCACATTGTAGGATGATTACCTTGGGGCCAAAACAGAGATGGAGAGCTTTCCAGCTAACGATCCACTGGCTTACTGGGTCATGAGAATAGACCACTGGCCAGAACTTGCCCAGTATGCTATTGAGTTGTTGGGCTGCCCTGCATCCAGTGTGCTTTCAGAACGGGCATTCAGTGCTGCAGGAGGTTTCATGACTGATCTTAGAACGTGTCTGTCCACAGACTCTGTGGACCGTTTGACTTTTATAAAAATTAATCAGTCCTGGATTACCAGCTATGAAGCCCCTGATGCCGATGTCACTGATTAAGTCTTTTTGGGATGTGGAATCTCTGCAGGACTTTGAGGCTGCCTAGCTTTGAGGGTGTTCAATCATTTCATCTGGAAGAATGTTTTTGGTATAGGTTTCATGGGCACAATTAACACCCAAAGACCAATTTTTCTGCACCTGTCTGACAGGTGCATATCATTGCAATTTTTTACAGCAAGGCAAATTCTTGCTTTCATCAAGAGTACCTCTATAGGGTTACAGTGGGAAGGCACCACCGACACCCAAAGACCAATTTTTCTGCACCTGTTTGACAGGTGCATATCATTGCAATTTTTTACAGCAAGGCAAATTCTTGGTTACATCAAGAGTACCTCTATAGGGTTACAGTGGGAAGGCACCACCGACACCCAAAGACCAATTTTTCTGCACCTGTTTGACAGGTGCATATCATTGCAATTTTTTACAGCAAGGCAAATTCTTGCTTTTATCAAGATTATCTCTATAGGGTTATGGTGGGAAGGCGCCACCGACACCCAAAGACCAATTTTAACGCAACCGTTACTTCTATCCAAAGTCAAAGTGACACCAGAATGTATCCAAAAAATCTCTAATCTTCTTTCCAGTGCACTACATTATGGCCTCATCGTACACACTGGCTCCCCAGCTGTTGCTGAGCAAAATAAAGGCAGCTTGCAGGAAAAATGTCATTTTTTTGGGCTTTATAAATTCAATTTTAGCTGCAGCAGATTCTAGACATAGTGCAGCTCTGCCACTTTACAGTTATGCCGCGTACACACGAGCAGACTTTACGGCAGACTTGGTCCGGCGTACTGGATTTCGTCGGACAATTCGATCGTGTGTGGGTTCCAGCGGACTTTGTTTGCTCAAAAGTTGGACGGACTTAGATTTGAAACAAGTTTTAAATCTATCCAACGGACTCTTCTTTCTAGCGATTAAACAGTCGTCTGTGTGCTAGTCCGACTAACTCAAACTGACGCATGCTCTGAAGCAATTACAAGACGGAAGCGCTCAGTCTGGTAAAACTAGCCTTCGTATTGAAGCTAGCACATTCCTCGTCTGTGATCTTTTAATACAGCGCTTTTTTTTAATTTATAATGCGAGAGGAATGAAGTTGTTTTTCTGCTTTATATTCACACAGAGTTCTCACAAACTACTTTCTTCATGATTTATCCTCATTCCATGACTAATATGATATTTGTAAAAAGCCAGATCTCCATAAATAAAAACTTTTAAATTAGATTTTGGACTCATCTTTATTTTTTTATTGATTACAACACTTATCTATTTTACAATGTGTGCTAAATTATACCCACATTTTTTTTTTATTTTTTTTTGTGTGGATTTTCAAGTTACCACAATAACCTTAAAATATTTTGTGTTGTTTTAATGAACCTTAATGAGGTTGTTGTCCCTTGTTCATTAGACATAGGGGGGTGTATTTTACAAAGGCAAATTCATTTTTCACTACAAGTGCAAATTCTACTTGGAATTGCACAGAAAGAGCATTTTGAAGTGCCTTCGCTGTGGATCCGAGGGGCACATGCAAGGAACCCCAAAAAAAATAAAAAAACTTTTTATTGCACATGATTGTATGTTAAAATCAGCAGAGCTTCATTTCATTTCACCTCTTCCCCTCAGATTTACAGCGACTGCACTTCTAACAAGTGCACTTGCTGTGCAATTTCTAAAGTGAACTTTTCACTAGTACTTTTGACTTCTTCCTCTTTAAAGGGATTCATTGTTTCTGAAAGACAAGACACCAGATCAAAACTAATGTCAGTCACAAATCACAGGATTATTTTGGTTTGTAATCTAGGGGACACATACATACACACACACACACCAAACACACACACCCCCACTTTAATCTTACCTTCGTTTCTGACGCTCGCTACTTCCGCACGGACATATGTAGGCCATCGTAATAGCTTTATATACACTGCACATGTGTCATGCTCCGCCTGCGTCGCCCGCCCCTGACGTTCTTTAGTACGATTTGTCCCCGCCCCTTCACTCTTCATTGCGCAGTGGGAGTAGATAGCTAAGTGGAAGTAGCACGGAGGCAAGCCCGGAGCCACAACCATCCACATCCCGGTGGAGATATAAGGCCACCAACATGGCTTTTGAAGAGATGGTGGAGATGGTGTCCATATTGAGAAGGGAGGACTACAATGGGAAAAAAGGACCGTACACACAACCGAATATGCGTAAGGACAAAATAATTGTCACCGCTCTAGAAGCAAAATTTGGCACTAAACGGTCGAAAGAGCAATTGAGGAAGTGGTGGTCTGACATCAAAAGTCGGGAGCCAGAACAATATTGGCGAATAAAGAAGCTGCTTAAAAAAAGTAAGTACTTGTGTTTTCCTAATGAGATACTTAACTTGCATGCTGATCCATATTTTTTGACTTTATACAGCATCGTTCGTAAAGACCGTTCTTTGTAAAATACATATGATACTTTAGAAAATGACGTTATTTTTTTGCCAAATACGATGGGACAGGGTTGAACATACATTTATGTCTTGATAATTTGTCCAATTCCCACAATTTGTTGATGTGCTGTAGATGTGTTTGAAAATATAATGATTCTTCAAAAATGATTCAGTGTAATGTAAGGACAGGACACAGCAGCTGTTTACACATCTGGACTCACGAGCACTATAGTGTACTATGTGACCATAAATAAATTTTAGAGGGGTAATACCCACCAAGTGAGTGACAGACACCCCAGCTTAAGTTAATGTATTTTGGCGTGCATATTGTAACCCTTGTTTTTATTCACTCATTTTAGGTGAGTTTCTGGTTGTGGAAGGCCAAACGGCAGAGCCATTCACCACAGACAGTGCCCAAAGACTGAGTGGCCAGATAATGCTGTGGAATGGCCAAATAGATAAAATGCGTGACCAAATTCACAGCATGCAACTTCGCCTGGACTCCACGCAACAGGAAATGAAGAACATGATTGATGTTTTGGGCAGAATATAATAACGTTTTTCCTAAAAACATCAATCATGTTCTTCATTTCCTTGTGAAGTTTGTTTTCTCTTTAAAATGTTTTATAATTTTTTTGGTGCTACCCAAATTTACATTATGATGCACAGGGTGTGTCATCATGTGCTATCTTCCATCATGGGTTATCAATGTACTTGTTTTGTGTTTGCAACCCCTTCATCCTCCAAATTATTTTGTGGTGATAGGAACAAAAAGGGATTGCACACACAAAACACGTACATTGCTCACCCATGATGGGAGATAGCACATGTTGACTTGACCCTTTTGTAATGCTCAATTTTGAGCATATTCAAAATGAACAATTTCCAAGGGTGACATCACATGCACCATTCTTTAAATGTTGAACTTTGTAAGCTCTTTAATGTTTTGGTATGTTTTTAAAACACTGCTTTGAAAGTAAATATTTTTATCAAGGTCTATTTTTGCAAAAATATGTTTTTAATAACGTTAAAAAAAAATATTTTTACACCAAAAAAAATATGAAAAAAAAAAAACATAAAAAAAAAATGCACCTTTCAATGTGCACACAGTAAAAAGTTTGTACTAATACAATGTGTGTGGCTGATTATTTCAGAAAGAAAATTGTATATATTTTTGGGTGGTTACAGTGACAAAGGGCCAGATTAACTAAAGGTAAATGCACTTGCCACTACTACAAGTGCACTAGGAGACAGACAAAACTAAATGCAAACAAGAATAAAAACAAGATATTTTTGATCAATTTGTTTTATTGTATTTTTTGGTAAAATTAAAGCTGTTGCTGAATTCAATGGCCCCCCGACCATTAAAATAATTAACATAACGCTCACGCACTTGATGTGCGGTTCGGGGGGGGCCAAGCCAATACGGCCAATTTGTAGGACTGTCATTGTTGTATCTTGTTCCAGTCCAGCCTCAGGCCCAACAGAAGAAATATATGTAGCTGAATGTCTCCTTAAAAAGTTATGTAGGATGCAGCAAGCAAGTATGACGTAATTTAGTTTATATTCCGCCAGATTAATTGCTGAAAGGAACAAACGGAACCAGCTGGCCAGAATCCCAAAGGCATTCTCCACAACCCTTCTTGTTCTGGCCAGCCGATAATTAAATACCCTCCTCTCAGGGGTGAGTGTCCTTTGGGGGAACGGCCTCATCAAGTGCTCACCGAGAGCAAACGCTTCATCAGCGATAAAAACTGAGGGGAGTCCATCAACATTCTGGTCATCAGGTGGCAATCCCAGGCCACCAGTCTGGAGACGCTGGCACAGCTCGGTCTGTGAAACGACTCCTCCATCAGACATCTGGCCGTTCTTCCCCACATCCACAAACAGAAAGTTCAAATGTGCCGAGACCACCACCATCAAAACTACACTATTGAACCCCTTGTAGTTATAGAAATAAGACCCCGAATGCGGTGGTGGCACAATCTGGACATGCTTCCCGTCAATCGCACCGACACAGTTGGGAAAGTCCCAATGGTCGGCGAACTGGGAGGCCACAGTCTGCCATTCCTGTGTACTGGAAGGAAACTGTGGAGTGAAAAAATAAAAAAACATAGAAAGATAAGGACTTTTAAACCTAACTTGTATATCAGATTACACAAAAACATTAGTGAACAACAGCAGTCAAACATTATTAATATGTGTGTTTGTAATTTAAATTGTAAAAAACATAAGGCCCACTTATAAGATTAATCACCCCCTCTGATGGCCCATTGATCCATTTGAATGTGGGGGGAGGGGTTCTAATTAGGGTCAAAAACACACCTGACTGTTTACAACATTTGTGGGGTGCGGGAGGGGTTCTAATTAGGGTCAAAAACACACCTGACTGTTTACAACATTTGTGGGGTGCGGGAGGGGTTCTAATTAGGGTCAAAAACACACCTGACTGTTTACATAATTTGTGGGGTGGGGGAGGGGTTCTAATTAGGTTAACAAACACACCTGACTGTTTTAAACATTTGTGGGGTGGTGGAGGGGTTCTAATTAGGTTAACAAACACACCTGACTGTTTTAAACATTTGCGGGGTGGGGGAGGGGTTCTAATTAGGTTAACAAACACACCTGACTGTTTTAAACATTTGCGGGGTGGGGGAGGGGTTCTAATTAGGTTAACAAACACACCTGACTGTTTTAAACATTTGTGGGGTGGGGGAGGGTCAAACAAGACAATGGAGCAGACAATATACATTGTTCAAGGGACTATAGGCTAGAGATATAAATGGACCCAGGATTGCATGGTGGGGAGGTTATTGAAGGTAAATATGCATGTAGGTAAATATGCATGTAGGGCAATAAATGATTAATGTCCAAAAACAGGCATGCATGAAGATAAAGGGGACATTCACAGCATATTGAAAGCATGGCAATTAGGTAAGGAGGACATTCATACAATACATTAAAAAACATTTAATACATATCATGTAATGTTAAAGGATAAAACTTACCTTCATATAGTCCTTCTGCAGGACCTGAATGATGGCAGAACAAGTCTCTGGGATTATTATCCCCAGAGCCTGGGGGAGATGCCTGTCGAGAACTTCAAGTCCTGAAGACTTCTCCCTGTCACCAAGTAACGTAACGTGGCAACTAGCCTCTGCTCCGCACTGATGGCTTGCCTCATGCAGGTATCCTGCCTGCTGATATAGGGGGTCAGCATAGCCAGCAGATTCTATAAGACGGGGTCCGTCATCTGGAGATAATTCCTGAAATCCTCAGGATTATTCTCACGGAGCTCACGGAGCAAAGGCATATGAGAGAATTGGTCACGCTGGCGCAACCAATTTTTCATCCATGAACTCCTCCTCGCCCTGTTCATGGACTGGATTCAGGTCAAAGTATTAACCCCAACACCAAGTCCCCACACAGCACGAACTCGAGAACGAGTACGTCCACGCGACATGGCTTCAAAACGGTCGGCTGGTCAAACAAACAAACTTATAACAAACGCACTGAAGAACAGCAAGGCCTATGAAGAACGACCTGAAAATCAGGAACGAGCGGACCAGAACGACCTGCAAGGCAGGTTACGAACTGACCAACACACACTGAAAAGCAGATACGAACCTCACAAGCACAAACTGAACCGCAGAAAATGATTGAAATAAGCTGAAGTGTGAAAAGCGCGAATCGTCTCTAACCAAACTTCTACTAACACGAGATAAACACGAGATTAGCAGAAGGAGCCCAAAGGGTGCTGTAGTAGGGGTTGAACTTCCTTTTTATAGTCCCGTCGTACGTGCTATACGTCACCGCGTTCAAAACCAGCAGACTTTTGCAATGATCGTGTGTGGCCAAGTCTGTCCCTTTTTAAGTCCGGACAAGGAGCCAACAAACTCTGCCGCAAAGTCTGCCGTAAAGTCCGCTCGTGTGTATGCAGCATTAGACTAAGGGGACCCTCCTGGCACTATATTGGAAGGAATTTTTCATTTTTAGGCTTTCACTTTAAAAATAAAAAAATCACTGCTCATTTAAAAATGAAGTTTTTCACAAACTTTTTTTTATTGTTCGATGTCCCCCAGGGCAGTACCCTGACCCCTATAACTATTGTATGCCTAATTACTTGCATTTAAGCCTTCAAAATGGGCACTTTTGATATTTGACGTTCGGGTCCCATTGACTTTAATGACGTTTGTTATTCGGGTCTGAACGTTCGCGGTGTTCAGACGTTCTGGTCCGAACCGAACAGGGGTCAATTCAGCCCATCCCTAGTCCTGTACACAGCTAGGCTCCAAAAAAGTCTCACACATGTGGTATCCCCGTACTCAGGAGAAGCAGCAGAATGTATTTTGGGGTGTAATTTTACATATGCCCATGGCATATTTGAGCAATATATAATTTAGTGACAACTTTGTGCAAAAAAAAAAAAAAAGGTAATTTTCCCGCAACTTATGGCAAAATATAAAATATTCCATGGACTCAACATGCCTATCACCAAATAGCTTGGGGTTTCTACTTTCCAAAATGGGATCATTTGGGGGGTTGTGCTATCTTGACATTTTATGGCCTTCGAAACTGTGACAGGTAGTGAGGAGTGAAATCAAATATTTACGCCCTTAGAAATCCTGAAGGCGGTGCTTGGTTTTCTGGGTCCTGTACATGGCTGGGCTTCCAAAAAGGTCTCACACATGAGGTATCCCTATACCTAGGAGAAGCAGAAGAATGTATTTTGGGGTGTAATTCCATATATAACCATGGCATGTGTGAGTAATATATCATTTAGTGACAGCTTTGTGTAATATTTTTTTGTAATTTTTCAATCACTTGTGACAAAAAAATAAAATATTCAATGGGCTCAAAATGCCTCTCAGCAATTTGCTTGGGGTGTCTACTTTCCAAAATGGGGTCATTTGGGGGGGGGGGGGTTTACTGTCCTGCCATTTTAGCACCTCAAGAAATGAGATAGGTAGTCATAAACTAAAAGCTGCGTAAATTCCAGAACCAGCTCACACACCACTTAGTAAGTGAGTACTAATCTGGACATTCTTAACCTTACACCATACTCCCTCACTACTCACCAAATATAGGTTCTCCAACTGGGTTTGAGCTTCTGCCCCTCTACGACAATTGATAAATATGAAACCATTAAGGACCTATATTTATTTTCTCGGAATCTTACATATAAATTTTTGTTTGATAATGACCGGGTTCGATCTGTTTAAGATAAGCAAATTTCTGAACAAGTAAAAAATTTTACAATGGAGGACTTTCGGGCCCTCCGGGATCTAATGTTATTATTAGATGAAAATGAACAATCCAGCCAGGCTGATATCCCAATGACTTCCAATTCTAGTGTTGCAGTATCTGCACCTAAAAATCCACTTAGAGCAAAATCTCAGCACTTTCCCGATTTAATGACCAACTCTAATATCTGGGCCTTCCTGATGGGCATGATCAATGATGTCAAAAAAATGAATGTAATGCCCAAACATAGAAATCTTACTCAGGCACAGGTACAAGCAATTACACAACTACAGAATCACCCTGATTTGGTGATTAAACCCGCCGACAAAGGCGGGAATATTGTCCTCATGACCAAAGCTGACTACAAACACATGGTTATGAACATCCTATGTAATAGGGCATGGTATAGATGTATTGATTCCACTGAGATTGATTAGTATAGAACAGCATTTCTGACTATCATTGGTTCTGCCCATCAGGGAGGCCTCATTGATCAGGATCTTTACAATTTCTTGAACATACGCCATCCAAGAATGGCCACGTTTTATGCACTCCCTAAAGTGCATAAGGATTCGACCAAACCCCCTGGGAGACCCATAGTATCGGGGATTTGGTCCCTTACGGAAAATGCCAGCCGTTTGGTCGATTCTATACTCTTACCACATGTATTGTCACTACCCTTGTATATCAGAGACACATTGGATCTTCTCAAACACATCGAAGGGATGGTCATGCCTCCTCATGCCCTGCTCGTGACTTTGGATGTGGAGGCTTTGTACTCGAGCATCCCTCACGAGCAGGACATCAGGACAGCACGTACCTTCCTTCATGAATAAACCCACCATCGCTGGGACTATTGTGAGTTCATTCTGGAACTGTTGCGGTTCATTCTCACACACAATTGTTTCACATTTAACGAGTCCCACTTCCTCCAGGTACAGGGCGTGGCCATGGGCACTTGCTGTGCGCCCACCAACGCCAATCTGCACCTGGGGGGGTGGGAACGTGCTATTTTTTCGGAAGACAATCTATCACAATTCACGAGCCAGGTGATGTGCTGGCTGCATTTTATTGATGATATCTTTGTTGTATGGTCAGGTTCTATGGGAAGTTTAAATACCTTTGTCGAAAGATTGAATTGTACCTCGTTTAATCTGAAATTCACAGTGTGTAGTGACAAATCTACAATCACCTTCCTTGATCTCACGATTTGCAAGGATAGTGATGGCCGGCTGGCTTCCACACTGTTCCGCAAGGAGACGGCAGGGAATACCCTCCTGCACGTGGAGAGCACCCACCCACATACCCTCATACGTAGCATACCCTACGCACAATACCTTATACTCCGTAGAAATTGCACACACACGGAGGAATTTAAATGGCAAGCCAATCTACTCCGTGACCGCATGAGGGCAAGAGGCTATAGTAAACCACTCCTTTGCCGCGCTTACAACAAAGCGCTGCGACAATCACGGAACTCCCTTTTGTTTAAAATAAGATCCCTAAATCTAACTCAATGGTAAGATACATTACAAAGTACTCTCAACATCATGCAGAAATATGCAACATTTTAACTACACACTAGTCTCTGTTATGTGAAAATCCAATTCTGGCCAAATATGTACCGGTAACTCCTACTCCAGCTATTACATTTCGTAGATGCAGATCCTTACGGGATAAACTTACATCTAGTCACTACTGCAACGATTCTCCAGCACAACTCCTCCCAAAAGGTATTACTAGATGCGGGAGATGTACTTTTTGTCCCTGGATTCGTACAGGTACCTGTTTTGAACTACCCAATGGAGAAATCTTTACCCCTCACTTCCATGCGAACTGCGAAACTCAGGGTATAGTTTACCTAATGACATGCAATTGCCAAGCCTTTTATGTTGGGAAAACCATCAGACAATTTCGCTCTCGCATTAAGGACCATATTTACTACTCGGGTGGGGGTAAGATGATCACCTCAGTGAGCAGGCACCTGGACCTCTTCCATAGATTCGACACCTTGGTGGTTTCTTTCATCGCCCTCGCAGTGATCCCTAGGAACCCCCGGGGTGGCGATTGGGACAAACAAATACTGAGACAAGAAACACTCTGGATAGAACGCCTGAATGCAACCCGGGCTCCTGGCATCAATGAAGCTCAGTCCTACAAACCCTTTCTTTGAATCAGCATCTCCTATGTATATCTCAATGAGAATTAGTGTCCGTGAGATATTAGAGATTCGGGGGTAATTTATCTGACATTTTTCTCCTCTTCCCCTCTCCCTTTTACTTTTCCTTGTGGCATTCCTCCTCATACACCCTTTCCAACAGACTTCTGCTGTGTGTGTCCATATCCTTTCAATTCTACGTGTACTTACATCCAGAACACTGTTATGAACTGACTGGACTATTTACATATTAGAGCTCTAATTCCATTCATGAAGACTATTGATGCTTAGGTTTATAAATTGTTTAAAATGTTTAACAATGTTTGTTGATGATGATTTACCTTGTTATTTTTATTTTTTGTATTTCGTTCCTTTTTCCCTGCGGTGCTGTTCCAGTGTGGTTGGTGTGGGTGCCACCTAGTGGTGGGTTCTTGGCTGCCATACGGCCGCCCAGCGTCACACCAGCAGTGCTGATGTGACGCTTACATCAGCTGGCATGGATGGATTTTTCCCATCCTCCATGCCGGCTATTTTTGCTCTGTGCGGCGTGCGTCGCTCCTCACGTCGGATTCAAACTCATCCACACTGACGGTGATCCGGGTCGGGTGGCATGCATGCGCACTGGGAGCATTCGTCCGGCCTGGATGACGTCACGTCGGCTAAGCCGATTGGGTGACTACGGACGGGACGCACACACAAATAGGACGGCGTCCTGTTTATTGTGTACAACCCGATCCAGCGCAGGGAAGGCACCACGCATCGGAGGCTAAAGGTCCATGGAATTCAGGTACCCTTATCTTTACATAAGCAGCGGCTACAACATAGGGATTACTGGTATATATATTCTTTAGGCAAACATTTTCATAGCTGACTCCCCATCCTGCTCCCCTTTGTTTTCTAGGCATAAGCACCACTAAATTACCTGTTGAGACTCCTTGGCTTTGGCACCCATTTAACTATCTCTGACCTTCTGAACCCTCCTGTTATACTTATACATATAGATCTGAGACTGACAGGCAATATTATTTTACCTTCTGAGCTGCTGGTGAGTGAGTTTTGTTATGTGCTTTGTGAACCTCATGAATATCCTAGGCATGTAGATTACCGCTTTTTAAGTTAGTTTTTTCTTTTTAGAAAGGTCTCTGCATAGGACATATTATCAGCCCAAATTCATCCCGACATGTGCTGCTATACCACATTGCCGCCCCTTCCATAACCTGTGGACCTATTTTTCATGATTTTAGAATATATACACGTTGTGAGTACTTTCAGAGATATATCCTCTCTTTGTCTCTCCCCTCTTGGTTTCCCCCTCTCCCTTCCTGCCATACCCCTTTCCCTTCCATTCCACCCCCCCTCCCTCCCCTTTTTTCCCCCCTTTTTCCCCTCCCCTCCCTTCCCCCCCTCTTCCCCCCCCCCCCCTCCTCCCTTCATTCCGTCCCACTTTCCCCGTCCCCTTTCCCCCATTTCTCCCCCTTCCTTTCCCTACCATTGGTGGATCCACAACTATTTTTGTATGAAGCTTTTCTATATTGTTACACTTTTCAGCTACCATCCAGTACTATGTTGTGTGCGCCCCCATGGTAGCCTTTCACCACCTTCTGGGGTTGTGTCTCTACGCTATACCGCACTGTTTCAGCCTGCAGGGAATTGTGTGACGATGGAGTATATGGCATCGTTTTAGATGCTGGGTTTCAGGGTTATATGTATTAATTATATGTTATGTATTTTGATAGCCACAATTTATCTTTCCGCTCTTGAAGAAGCGTGAAGACACGCGAAACATGTTGAGCATTGAATATCTACCTGACATGAACTAATCGATTGTGGATCTGCTATCCAGCCATCCTCTCGGACCGATTGTTATTTGGGATATTTTTCCTCATGTCCGGAGAACTGTGCATTTAGATGGTGTTGTATAGCTATCGCTTCCTTATATATATATATGATTTGTGGTTTTAATTGATGTCCTTTTTGTATTTTTCAATAAAACTAATTTTTTATAGATACTTTTTGTAGTCGTGCCTAGAAAGTCCAAAGTCCCTCCTCCTTGTGTTTTGAGTCCAAATAATAGTTGTAGGACGTGGCACAAGCATACCTCTCATGTATCCACAGTACCACTCTGTGTTATGATACAATTTCAATTCTGTAAATTCCAGAAAATGTACCCTAGTTTGTAGACCCTATAACTTTTGCTCAAACCAATAAATATACACTTAATGACATTTTTTTTACCAAAGACATGTGGCTGAATACATTTTGGACTAAAGGTATGACTAAAGTTGAGTTTATTAGATTTTTTTTATAACAAAAATTAGAAAATCATTTTTTTTTTAAATTTTGGGTCTTTTTCCGTTTATATCGCAAACAATAAAAATCTGCGGCTGCAGAGCGTCCTTCTGAAGCATGTATGTGTCTGTGCAGAGCGTCCTTCTGAAGCATGTATGTGTATGTGGCTGCAATCCCCCTCTCACACAGCAACAAAGGGGTTGCTCTCCTGATGGGATCCAGGAACAAGGCTTTTTGGCCTAGTCCACTCTGTGTCTTTTATAGACTCCCCCACAATCCTCTTGCTCTCTTCATTGCAGCCTGGGATTTGCAGTCCTGCTCCCCTCATCAGTCAGTCAGGCTGCTTTGTGCTGGGACTTTATATTCCACAGTGTTTTGCTGCTGCTCCCTGATTATTGATTGTCAGTTTCTTCCAATAGGGAGGCTACAAAGCAAGCAGTTCTGTGTGTCTCTGTGTATGTGAGAAGAAAGGAAGGGGAGGTGAAAAAGCCCACGCAGCTGCTAGCAGGCAGCTCTTTCCCTCATGGATTCAATAGCCTGGAGAGGTACCTGCTACACACTTCCCCCACCAAAGAACCTTTGGTCCCCAAAGGAAGTAAAAAGTCTGCGACCTATTATATACAAGCGGAGAAAGCAAGTTAGTGTACACAGGAAACCATAAAAAATGCAGCGCTAGTGTGTAACAAAGTGCGAAAGTGAAGTATCACCTCATGTGAAAATACAAAGCTGATAGTAACTTGTAGGTCAGATATCAACGTGAACAATATACAACAACAAAAGGACAAACAAATCAGGAAAGTTTGTCACAGGTAGGTGAAAATGTCCATGTAAGACAAAAAAAAAAAACTGCAACTAAAACTGTCTGTGATAAACCAAAAAAATAGGAGATTCTTCAGTAAAATGAAATAAAGTCCCATGTGTAGATGATGCCTGTAGATGATAGTAAATCAACCACTATATGTGACAGGAATAACCTCTTCATAAGATATTTACTGCATCAAGATGGAAATATTGAAGGAATGGTTATGCTTACCATGAGAAGTGGACACACTCACCATACGGCGGTGGGTCAATCAGGTGTTTGGATTCAACAATCCGGCAGATATTTGATGGAAGGAGCTAGTGTGGAGATACGCCTCAATACTTCCATCAAAATCCGTGGTAAGCAAATGGTGTAGCTAGGACAGCTAACGAACTTGGACTCCCATCCGATGGTCACACTTGATAGGATGTACGAACTCCAAATGGTGTCACATCAAACCATAAAAAAGGAAAGAAGAGAAGGGCGTAAATCCAAAAATAAAACATTTATTGAAACAGCAAAAGCTTAACAGTGCAATCCACCCTAGTCGGGTGGGTACAGGGAGTGATCACATAAAAAGTAAAGGATAAAAAACAGTATCGCATGGTGTCAGAAAGCACCAGGGCTCAGCAACCCTTTTTTTGTCTTACATGGACATTTTCACCTACCTGTGACAAACTTTCCTGATTTGTTTGTCCTTTTGTTCTTGTATATTGTTCATGTTGATATCTGACCTACAAGTTACTATCAGCTTTGTATTTGCACGTAAGGTGATACTTCACTTTCGCACTTCGTTACACACTAGCGCTGCATTTTTTATCTTTTCACTTGTTTGTGCAGTTTACTATACTGTTTATGCTATCTGCTTTACTATTTTTTACCTACTTTTAAGTTTTATCACTAGTAGCGCGACATTATTTCATACTTATTGCTTACACAGGAAATCAGACAGTTTGCATCTGCATAAAAACCTGGCAGAGGAACCTTCTACCAATTAGCATAGGAGAGGAGGTTTTCTTGCCTATAAGCCACATGAATTGGGATGGCCCAGCTAGATGTGCCAGGGGGTGAGTTGGGGTTATCCTCCACTAAATGTGTGGTGGAAGGACCAGGCGCCTCAAGAGTCCTTTTTGAGGTGAGAACAGCTTCCTCAGAGTTTTCACCCAGCATATCATAAGTATGTCTCTTAGGTGGGTGAATAGCTCTTCGCTCTCTCTGTTCCTTGGGCTCTGGCGTTACAGGCACACTGGACTTGGCTTCATCGACAGCTTTTTCTTCCTGCATATCAGCCTCAGCTTCCTCTTCATTGAATGAAAATCTTCAGGGTCAGCTGTCATCAGGGAAGATTGAGTGTCTTTCAACTCTTCAGAGGGTGGACTTTGAGGCACAAACTCAAGAGCCTCTGGTCTGAGATTCCCAGCATCCGTCACTTTAGGAGGAGATGAAGGGGGGGTGGCAAACCCTGGCATTTGAGGTGGCCACAACCAGTCTATCCCCATCTCTTCATCTTCGCTGTCCTCATCATCTATAGCGAGAGGTACAGACCTAAATCTAGTGACCGGTCGGGATCTCTGAGAGGTCGTGGGTGTGGACTGTGAATCTAGCTGTGGTGGGAAACGAACTGCTTCTGATAGGGGCAGTAGACGGTTGCGGTGCCAAGTCTTCAGCAGGCCTGTTCTCCCCTCTGGTCTGATTTGATACACTGGGAGTCTTGGCAGCTGCTTGCAAATGACATAGGGCTGTGACTTCCAGCGGTCAGCCAACTTATGCTTTCCAGGGACACCCAGATTCCTCAGCAGCACGCTGTCACCGGGATGCAAATCCTGCACTCATACTCTGAGATCAAAGTTCCTTTTATTTCTTTGTCCTTGGGCATCTGAGGTAGCATGGGCCTTGTCATAGGCGGTCTTCAGACTTTTTCGCAGGCGGTCTACATACCCTCTGTGGGAGGTTGCTGATTTATGATCTAAGGACGTGCCAAAGGCAAAGTCTACTGGCAACTGGGCCTCCCATCCAAACATTAGATGATAAGGGGAGTATCCTGTGGCATCATTTGCGGTGCTGTTATAAGCGTGCACAATAGCGGCTACATGCTTGCTCCAGTGCTGCTTTTTCTCTGAATTCAAGGTCCCAAGCATATTCAGGAGGGTTTGGTTGAACCTCTCTGGCTGAGGATCTCCTTGAGGGTGGTATGGGGTGGGTCTGAACTTCTTAATGCCTAACGAGTCTAAAAGTCTCTTGATGATACTGCTTTCTCTGTCCACTCAAACTCCTACTGTAAAATGGCCAGGTAGTCAAAAGCCGTACAGGTTGTGTTACTAAATCTCAAGTTCCTGATCAGCCTCAGCAGTGGCTCCCCACAAACTCTCACTGATGCATTGCCTCTTTTGGGCCTCTGGCAGGTCCCACTCTTCTAGGGCCTGCATAGCCTGTTCCATCCATATTCTTCCTCTCCAGTGGGCACAGGCTGTTTTCCAGAGAAGGACCTCAGCTTCCGGTATCCAGCCCCACTGGATTTCCTTTCTGATATTTTGATACAAATTCTCCCATGGTGGTGAAAAATTCCGGTCTGATCATGGACAGGGGTGACAGGGGAAGAACTTCTTCCGTGGTTGACTCAGCTTTCCTGGAGCTGGTAGGACCCTCATCTGGAACCTTCAGATGGATTATACCAAGCTCTGTCTTGTTAGCC
Source organism: Aquarana catesbeiana (assembly GCF_042186555.1). NCBI lineage: Eukaryota > Metazoa > Chordata > Amphibia > Anura > Ranidae > Aquarana > Aquarana catesbeiana. Next base: position 147,255,296 of record NC_133334.1, read on the forward strand.
AATTGCACACTGGTACCTTTGAAGCTTTCAGGGACTCCTTGCTTCCACATAGGTGCGTGAGGTCCCGTGGTCTGTTTTGACAGCAATCACCCACACCTTCCCGTCTGGGGACAGCGTCTTCACAGCTTGGCTGATTTGTTCCTCAGCACAGACCTCCCCAGGGAGTTTGATCAACACGCTCAACTCTGAGTGGGTGCCTTCTTCCTCGCACCACTGGATAGCAGCAGCAAGGTCCATCCTGGCACTTGTAGGGAAGTTGATTGCAGAGAATGGACAATCCTGGATGTGAGCCTCCATGTGTAGAAACACCCCTGAAGGAGTTGCTTTTAAGCCCATGCAGCTGCTAGCAGTCAGCTAGCTCCCTCATGGATTTAATAGCCTGGAGAGGTACCTGCTACAATAAAAATGAAATATTCCTTTAAATATCCTGTCTGGGGGTCCCCTTAGTCTGCGTGTAAAGTGGTACATCTGTGCAATGAGTAGAACATGCTGCTCTCTCGCCCCCCCTTTTTTCCTGAGGCCTGCCAGATTGCGTGCTCAGATCTGGTCTGGTATGGATTTTGGGGGGACCCCTACACCATTTTTTTAAAATTTGGCGCAGGGTTCCCCTTAATATCCATACCAGACCTGAAGGGCCTGGTATGGATTTTGGGGGGACCCCCACGCAATTAAAAAAAAAAAATTGGTTTGGGGTTCCCCCTAATATTCATACCAGACCCAAAGGGTCTGTTAATGTAATGGGGGGAAACCCATGCCATTATTTTCAATGATTTTTATCTATATTGCTGAGACCCAACAATTCATTACAGCCACGATCAGTTTTAAATGATGTTTTTCCTTTTGAAACTTAATTTTGCTGTGTGTTCTAAACATGGGAAAACTGCGCCACTTTACAGGCATACTATAGACACCCTCAGACACGATATTTAAAGGAATATTTCATTTTTATTGTTTCACTTTAAACATTATTAAAATAAGTTCTGGTGTGATCTGTACTGGGGGGTGTTCGGCTCAACCTTAATGACAATTACTTAGTCATGCAACACTGTACCCAAACAAAATTTTTATCAGTTTATTTCACACAAATAGAGCTTTCTTTTGGTGGTATTTAATCAAGTAAAAAAGATTTAAAAATTTTGAAATAAAATACATTTTTTTATTTTCTATTTTCTTTTAATTTGGGGAATATGTAGTATGAACAAAGGGATATTTTTTGGCTGGATTTTTTAGGTGCTGATATAGTGAAAACAGATATTAAATTTAAATATAAAATGTTTTTGTTATGACATACACAATAAATTCACAAATAGTTGTTATTAAAAAAACATGGACAACAATACAGCTTATATAGAGATATTCTGTATATACAAAGGTATCTTATCCTGTAGATGTGACAGTTATGGAATTATCCCAACATGTTTCGCCACCATGGGCTTCCTCAGGGGATATATATTAAGTGACATGATACAGATCACTAAATATAAAATAAAATATATTTAGAACATAATATTTACAATTCATGATCATATCTTAAAAATATCAAAACATTTCTAGCTATTGTTGACTGCACCACCACTTACCCACAACAAACTCCCAACAGCTCCAAGGTGAATGCCTGAACCAGAGCGAACCCCCCCAGGACAGCCAGAACACAGGAAGGCCAGACAAGATCCAATCTCCAAACACGATAAGATACCTCCATATATATGGCATATCTATATATAAATTGTGTTATTGTTCATGTTGTTTAATAACAACTATTTGTGATGTTAATCTGTATGTCTTAATAAAAACATTTTATCTTTAAATACAATATCTGTTTTCACTATATCAGCACCTAAAAAAAAATGCCAAAAAATATCTCTTTGTTCATACTGCTTATTTACCAATGTTGGTGCTTACTTTCAACCAACCTGTAACACCATTTTTGGGAAATAAGAAATTTTTGTTCATAAATTTGGCCAAAATGTATATTGCTACATATCTCCAAGTTAGTGGATATGATTTAGTCTGTGTGAAAGTTATAGAGTCTACAAGCTATGGTGCAAATCATAAAAAAATGATTACACCTGATATACTGATGGCCTATCATATTTCTTGAGGCCCTGAAACCCCAGGAAAGTACAAATACCCCCAAAATGACCTTTTTTTGTAAATTAGACAGTCCAATGTATTTAGTAAGAAGCATAGTGAGTTTTTTGAGGTTGTAATTTTTTCCCACAATTTTTGGGAAAATAAAGAAATTAATTGTTTATTTGGACAAAATTGTCAGAATAATAAACTATTTCTCACACACAGCACACAGCACATGCATACTTCCAATTACACCACAAAATACATTATGCTACTCCTCCTGAGTATGGTGATACCACATGTGTGAGACTTTTTTTACAGCCTGGCCACATAGAGAGGCCCAACATGCAGGGAGCACCATCAGGCATTCTAGGAGCATAAATTACATATCTTTTTTTTTTTTTTTTTTTTCAAATATATATTTTATTAGTTTTCAATAGAAAAGAGAGGGGCAGAGCCCACAACATACCACAGTGGTATATAACAAAAGGGGGTCGCAGCCTCCCGGCATTACATTATAGTAGTACATGTAATACATCAAGGCATGTAGCATTATCATATCTTTAAATATATATATATATATATATATATATGGGTATCTTTGTTTCTCTGAGTTAGAGTCCCAGTATAATATGAGAGTATAAATACCCTAGTCAGGAGGCAGCTACCAGAGAAGAGAGAAAAAGAGATAGGAGAAAAAGTAATAGATAGGAGGGGAAAAGAAGTAAGAAGAAGAAACAAGAGGGGGGGTAAGAAAAGGAGGGGGGTATTAGGCATTCAGAAACGTGAATCCCTGTGTACGATGATTACTGTAGGTTGTCGATCAGTATGAGATGGTAGGGTTTTAGTTCCTAAGGAGGGATTTACCCCCTTCTGAATACTTGAATATATTCCAATGAGTCCATGTTTTCGGATAGGTTTCCTGTCTATCTTGAGCTGTCGTTATCAAGTCTTCCATTTTATTTATGTCTTCTACTTTCCTCAACCACATTGCTGTGGTTGGTGGGGATTGCTGTTTCCACAACATGGGAATACAGGATTTGGCTGCATTTGTTAAGTGTCTCAGTAGAGACTTCTTATAGGTTTTGTTTGGTATGGAAGAAATGTGGAGTAGAAAAAATGCCGGGTCATTTGGGATTTGAAAGTCAGTGAATTTTTGGGAAATGGTACGAACTGCAGTCCAGAAAGTTGTCAACATAGGACATGACCAAAACATGTGTAGAAGTGTTCCCTCTTCCTGGTGACAACGCCAGCAATACTTTGAAGTGTCAGGAAAAATTATATGTAATCGACTTGGTGTTAGGTACCACCTTGTCAGGATCTTATAATTCGTCTCTTGGACTTTAGTGCATATTGAGGACTTAAGGGAGAGACTAATCATGTTTTGTTTCTGGACTGTTGTAAAAGTGTGTTGGAGGTCTGTTTCCCACTTCATAATGCATGGTAATCTGGGTGGCTGGGGTGGGGTGTTCAATAGGCTGCACATCTTGGATAGGGTCTGCGGCAATGGCTCTGTGTCTTTACAACATTCTTCAAACGTGGTCAAAGGCCTGGTGTAACTTTGAGGGTTTGGGAAGGTCTGGAGAAAGTGGTGAATTCGTGCTGCATCCCAAAACAGAAGTTTAAACTGACCTACTGGGTCCATTAGTTCTGAGATGGAGGGCCATTTATTTTGTTGCACAAATTGTGATGCTGAAACACAATTGGATCTTCTCAAGGTCTGAAATTGCGAAGAGGAGAGTCCAGGAAAGAACTTGGGGTTACCTAGAATCGGGGTTAAAGGTGATGTTTTGGTAGTTAGAGTGGTGTGTAAGGTAGCTTGAATGCACTGCCTTATAGTGTTTCCGATGATAGGATGGGATTTCAATTCTGCAGGGAGAGAGTCACTACACCATATCGCAGATCATAGAGGTATAATGGTTTGGTGTTGTTCTATTTGTGCCCACAACTTAGAGTCCCTATGATGGCACCAATCAAGAACCCTACCTAGGTGAGTAGCTTGGTAGTACTTCCTTACATCTGATAGCGCTAGGCCGCCGTAATGTTTTGGTGTGGATAGTTGAGATCTTGGGATTCGAGGCTTTTTATGAGCCCAAACAAAATGGGTGAAAAGGGCTTGTACTTGTTTGAAATATATGGGAGGTATCTTAATCGGTAGGGCCTTGAAGAGGTATAAAAATTTTGGGAGTATACTCATTTTGAGTAAATTGCACCTCCCAAACCAGGAGTGTAACCCTTTATTCCAATTTTCTAGCAATTTCCTGGTCTTAGCTAGGAGGGGGGGAGTTGCTCTCATAGATGTGAGACAGATCTGGTGGTATTTTCGTGCCTAAATAAGTCAGGGCGGAGGACGTCCATTTAAATTTAAAATTCAATTGTAAATTCAGAAGAATATGGGTCTGTAGTGATATCCCCATTGCTTCCGATTTGGAAAAATGTATTTTAAGGTTTGATATTTTCCCGTATATCTCGAATTCTGCGAGTAGATTCGGTAGGGACACTCCTGGGTTGGTTAGCGAAAAGAGCAGGTCGTCTGCATAGGCCGAGATCTTGTGTTGCAAAGGACCAATTGATATCCCCTGAATGTCGGGGTTCAATCTAATTTTGGATAAAAAGGGTTCCAGGGAGAGAGCAAATAGGAGCGGGGAAAGTGGGCATCCCTGTCTCGTCCCATTTGTTATGGGGAAGGGGTCCGATAGGACTCCATTGGCCTTTACTCGGGCTGTTGGGTTCGAGTATATTCTGGCTATTCGGCTAAGCATCACCTCCCCCAGGCCGATGTGTCTGAGCACCGCAAACATAAATGGCCAGCTTACCCGGTCAAACGCTTTTTCAGCATCTGTATTGAGAAAAATGCATGGGATTTTCTGAGACTTAGCGACATAAAGTAGATTTAGCACCTTTGTAGTACTATCTCTGGCCTCCCGAGACGGGATGAAGCCTACCTGGTCTAGGTGTATGATTTGCTGGAGGTGCTGCGTTAGCCGAACAGCCAGAATTTTAGTGAATATCTTTAAATCAAGATTTAATAATGATATGGGTCTGTAACTGCTACATGCTGCCGGGTCTTTTCCTTCCTTATGAATCACTGAAATATGAGCACCTAGTGTTTCTCTAGCAAATGCTCCGTCCACACCGACCCTATTGAATAGCGTGACTAAACGAGGTCCTAAAATTGGGAGAAGAGTTTTATAATATTGTAGTGTATAACCGTCAGGGCCCGGGGCTTTACTTGGCTTCATTGTCCCTATAGCTTTTTGAATTTCTATCAAAGTTATAGGGGAGTCTAAATCTTCCTTAATTTCCTGGGTAAGGGATGGCATTTGAGAAGATGTGATGTAATTCTCTATCTCAGACAAGGGGGAAACTACTTGTGGCAGATTGTATAGATTGGAGTAAAAATGGTTAAACTCTTTTGTGATTAGTGCTGACAGGACTTCTTTTTTCCCTCTCGTCGTGACGATATGTGGGATGTATGTAGATGATTTGTGGTCTCTAACCATCTTTGCTAAAAGTTTCCCACACTTATCTGCCGACTCATATGTCTGTCTGTGACAAAACTGTAAGGCCGCCTTAGCTCTATAGAATAAGAGATCAGTAATTTGTCATCTGAGAACTGTCAGTGCAGTCTCCGAGGACTGCGTGGGGGCCTGTTTGTGTCTGGCTTCAGAAATAGCGAGATCCTCTAGAAGTTGGGAGAGTTGTTAATTTCTTTCTCGCTTAATTCTTGCACTATGTGTGATGAGGATTCCTCTGATAACTACTTTGTGGGCTTCCCACAGAATCCCAGGGTCACAGTCTGGTTGGTCGTTTTCCTGAAAGTATAGATTTAGCGCTCTGATCACGTCTGTCAATACTTCTGGGTCTTGCAAGAGACTTTCATTAAGACTCCAGAAACGGTGTCTGGGAGAAGAGATGTCCGACAAAGTGTAGGTCAGGAAGATAGGCGCATGGTCAGACCACGTTCTATTGCCTATGGAGGTCTGTTCCACTGCATGTAGCTGACTGTGTGGGATCAGGAAATAATCTATTCTGGTATATACCTAGTGCAAGTGTGAATAAAATGTGTAGTCGCATTCTCCCGAGTGCTGTAAGCACCAGATATCGATTAATTGTGATTTCTGTAATGTTTTTGCTATTCTTTTGAGTTGATTTGGTTGGATCGAAGATTTACCAGTCGAAGTGTCTACAGATGGGATCAATGGGGTGTTAAAGTCTCCTCCCATAATTAGCTGTCCTTCCTTAAAGTCATCTAGTTTCTAGTGTCTTGGATAAATTTGGCCTGCTGCTCATTAGGGGCATATAGTGCTGCTAGCGTTACTTTTACAGTACCTATGAGGCCCTTAAGGAAAACATATCTTCCCGAAGGGTCTATCATAGAACTCAGAAGGTGCCATGGGGTTTTACTGGATATTAATATGGAAACTCCTTTGGATTTGGCAGTCGGGTTTGTAGAGTGATAAGTCATCGGGAATAGTTTACATTGTAAATACGGTAATTTGTTAGTTTTAAAGTGCGTCTCTTGAATAAAGGCTATGTCTGTGCGAGTCCGCTTCAGGTCATCTATCAGTATGCGTCTCTTCTCAGGCGTATTAAGCCCCTTTGCATTGAGAGACATCACTTTGATATTATTGAACGCCATGTTGTTACGGGACAGGAAGGGAGGGAAGGTAGGTTTGGGTATGAGGGAAGAAGAAAAAAAAAAAAGGGGAGGGGGGGAGAAGTAGAGAAAGAGAAGTAAGTAAAGGAAGAAGATATTTAGTAGAGGGATACGAGGTAGAGACAAGGCCTAATGTCTCGCCCAACTCGACTCCCTTTTATGTTTCTGGTATTGTCCTTTGCATAAGACTCCCAGGGGGCAGAGTAGCGCCCTCCAAGAGGATATGCTGACCTAATTGGGAGAGGGATAGGACACGGCTCAAAAGGTGAGTCCCCCGTCCTCTCCTCCGTCCGAGCACATCTGGAATGCGTAGAAAGAATATTTTGTATAACTTTATAAGTAAAATAATAAATCAACAATAACATAACTTGAATAGGTATGTATTTGCGAACCTCATGTGCCAGTTTCTTGATCACCACCCCCTACTTCTTTGACTCTGAGTGTACATTCTGCTATTCCCAAGAGCATTCTGAGAAGTGGACCCTTTACTGTGGTGTCAAGTCATGTTTAGCGAAGTAACACATCTCCAAAACTCGGCATCTCAGCAAGTGTGGTATGATAAAACTGAAAACCCAACAGCTTAACAGATATATTTAAACCAAACATAACAATACCGTGTACCCCACTTCAAAAATGATGGCATGTCTTTCAGACCTAGTTAGTATGTCTTCAGATCAGTCTCGTCGGGTCTCCACTAAACAGAAATTAACAGATCCTTCAGGTAATGTATCTGAGCAAGGCTCTATAGTATGCGGCTTCAGCTGATCTCCATGAAAGGAGGAGGTACAGAAAACTCTACAGTTGACGTCTCCACTACCCCATCTCCTGTTTCTGTAGTATGTCCTCTGATAAATGTTTCCAGGGTAGTATCTGGAGTAGCCGTGAAATATCTGTTAAAGTGGATGGCTATAAACCCCTGAGGTTTCCATTCTAGAGAGTACCTGTGGTTTAAAGAGACCTCCTGGGTATATACCGTCTCTTTCTCCAGCTTACAACTCAAATTATATTGACCGCTTTAAGTGTATCATGCGGGTTAATCATGAGTGGTCACAGCACTGATAAGGGCGGAAGTCTTGCTAATTGGTGCAAAGAGTGACCTCTTTCACTATGCAGTAGAGTTCAGAAAATCCCTATTCTCTCCGGTAATACAGAGGGGCAAGTGAAGTTGGGTGAACGGCATTAGTAATCTGAGCAAAACTGAGGCAAATATCACCACTTTGGGCATTATTCAGCCTGAATCAAATTCGTCTTAAGGGATGCATACTTCAAGACTCACGTGCATCTTCTTGTGACGGTGCTCTGGGTCGACGATGATTTCTCTGTTGTCTGGGTGGCAGGTTCCCCCCCAGTCTCGGTATATTCATGCATCCTGGTGGTCGCTGCAGGGGGGCGAGCCAGTTGGGCACATCAATAGGATCCGTGTCAAGGAAGGAGAACAGGGCTGGCAAAGCATCTGGTTTACGTAATGTGAAGAATCTCTGTTCCTTCCTGAATGTGACCGAAAGGGGATATCACCAGCGATATGTGGCTCCTCTGTGCCGGGCTAGATCCAGTAAGGGTTTCATGATCACTCGTCTCTGCAGGGTAGCGCGGGAGAGGTCAGGAAATATTTTAACAACCACACCATCTAGTTCTGGGTCTTCTGCTTCCCAGGCTTTGCGTAAAATTTGTTCCTTGTGTGTATAGTGGTGCAATCTGCAGATTACATAGCGGTCTCAAAGGATCAGTCGATTTAGGGCCCAATGTTCGGTGAATCCTATCAATTTCTACTCGATCTGGAAGATCTATACCGGGTATGTTGCGGAAAATGGCGACCGCTGTATCCGCCAGGTCCTCAGGACCAGTAGCCTCCGGCAGTCCCCAAAGCCGCAGGTTATTTCTGCGGCTTCGGTCCTCCATCTCTTCCATGTGGAGCTGTTGATCTTGCAGGGTTTCCGCCTGAGTGTCCCGGATCCCTTCTACAGCTGCCACTCTCTGCTCCAGGGCTGCTAGGGAGGACTCCCCCGTCTCAACCCTGGTGGTGAGTGCCTGGACCTCCGCCTTCATCACGCTCATTTCTTTACGATGAGCGGTTTCCACTGTCTCTATGAGGGCCGCTATGTCTGCCTTAGTGGGGAGTGCCTGCAGGAGCAAGCGCAATTCCGCCGCCATTCCGAGAGATCGTGAGGGGGGTTGTGACGGCTCACCATAGTCGGAGCGAAGATCTGCAGGGAAGCCCGTATAGGTGTCGGTCAACAGCGCCTCCATGTCAGACGATGGGGAGTTTTGTGGAGTCTGTCTCTCAGTATGCTCACCATGCACTGACGCCATTTTAAGTTCCGGGGAACCGAGCAAGGAGAGACGAAAAAGTCGTTCAATTTCGCCCGATGTCGGAGGTTGAGGAGTGGATTTAGGTGGTTTGTTGGTTTTCTTTGCTGCCTTCTTTCTGGAGGAGTACATATTCTGAATAATGGACTGAAATAGCTGGGATAGGGGAGAGACGGACGGGAGCTCAGCTAAAACACGTCTCTAGTCAGCCATGCCCAGGTCACGCCCCAGGGGGTTCCAATTTCAACACTTGTCACAGGATAAAGATAGTCTGTCTATCCTTGGGGGTCACGGTCCGGCCGGCCAGAGTGCTCCAGCCTCAAGGGGTGGCTGAACAGTCGCAGAGGAGTCAATATGGTGAGCTCTGGGTGTAGCAAGATGGCCGCCGGGTGCAGCAAGATGGCCGCCATTCACAAGCCTGGAGCTTATATTCTGCTTACAAGCCGCCAAGGAGGGGTGTAAATGGATGACACCGGTAGCGGATGGGCTCCGGAGGCTGTGTAGAAAAAAAGGCCGTGTGGAGGGTGGTCTGGGAGGCCAGGATTGAGCACCGGTACCTCGGCTGGGTGCAGCAAGATGGCCGCCGTTCACTGGGCCAGAGCTGCTATTTCACCTGCCGGCCGCTGTGGAGGGGTATCGATGAGTGCCACAGGTGGCAGATGTGCTCCTGTTAATGTCCTTAAGAAAGGCCATGTGAAGGACAGTCTGGGAGGCCAGGATTAATCGTTGATTCCGCGGCCGGGTGTAGCAAGATGGCCGCCGCTAGGCTGGAGCCTAGGATCTCATAGTCAGCTCAGGTAAGCAGTCTCTGCTGAGCTGGGCAGCACACCAGGCCCCGGCAGAAGTGTGGATGGGTGACAGGGCAGGAGGAAGCAGAGGATCCACGCACCTGGGTTCGAGCAGGCTGGCCGCGGCACCCCTCCGGCGGGCAGACGACTCAGGAAACACCGGTGCTTCACAGGCCTCACCAGGCCGTGCAAGGCCGCGGTCGCCACGGACGTCCCCGGCAGCCGAACGGACCTCCTGACTGTGCTAGGCAAGTGGATGGGCAAGCAGAGGTGGATGGGGAGCTGTCCCCTACCTCCAGTCCGGCCGGGATCAGAGCTCCCCAGGGTTTCACAGGCCGGCAAGATGGCGGCAGCCGCAGGATCGTGGAGGCCGTCTTTTTTGGGGTGAATCCAGTCAGCGGAATTCCGCAATAATAGTCCAGGGTAAGGAAGGGGACCTAGGGGGAACAGGCTGGCAGCCTCTCAGCTTGTTTAGCTAAGATAGATGTGCGGATGGCACAGGATTGTAGATAGGATGCCCATAGCTCCCCAGAACACGTCCGCCGGCTCTCACATCCGAGAACGCCCTTATAAATTACATATCTAACTTCATTCCTACAATTAGGGATGAGCCGAACACCCCCCTGTTTAGTTTGCACCAGAACATGCGAACAGGCAAAAAATTTGTTCAAACGCGCGAACACCGTTAAAGTCTATGGGGTACGAACATGAATAATCAAAAGTGCTAATTTTACTTTCAAAATGTTTTATTGGTTTTCAAAAAGGAAACAAACAATATGCAATAATGAGAATAGGAACAAATCAATCAAAAACGTTCCCCTGATGGGGATGCAAGTCATATCTGAAAATATTAAAAAGGGATCTAGCACAAATAAATCAACCTAACAGGTTCCTAAGAAGCAAAAATACCTCTTACACATATGAAAATTCCCTCTGATCTTCAACCAGATGAAGGGAGGGGCAAGGAGAGGTTCCGCCAGCACCCCAAAAGGGATCACACTGTGTCCGGCCAAATCTCAACGAGCTCCCTAATTCGCCTCTCAGTAGATAAGGCTTGGGGACTAGGGTATAAGTTGAGGCAGCTAAGACCTGTGTTACTTCCTCCCAGGGGAGAGACTCCCCTCTGGGGACCTAAATGCATTTAAATCTGGAGAATGTTCTAAGTACTGTGGAGGAATACACAGGGAAGGAGAGAGGGAAGGGAAAAGGAGGAAAGAGGGGGAGAAGGAGGAGGTAAAGGAAAGAAAGCCTATCGGAGGGAGAGGGCCCCACAGCCCTTTGTGGACCTGCGAATATTACGGTTGCACTCCTGGAATCAGGGATATTCCCATATGCTTTGCCCAAGGTTCCCAGATAGCTTCAAATTGCGCTTTGGTGTTGTGAAGAATACTGGCGAGTTTCTCTTGGGACATAATCCACGATATTTTATGGGTAGCCGCCTTGACGGAAACCTTGGGTTGTTTCCAGGCTTTGGCAATGGTTAGCTTAGCACCTAGGAGAATGAAATGTATTACTTTACGCGTAAGTTTCGGTGTTTTAGGTAGGTTTGCATTGAGGAGAGCTATGGCAGGGATTTTTGAAATTTGGACTTTAGTGACTTTTCTGATCAGGTAGAAAATCCTGCTCCAGAAGGGCCTCAGTCTCGGACTGACCATTAACACTTTTATTTATGTTAGATGACAAGCGGTACTCACATTGTAATGGTTTCAAACAAGCAGTAAAATGTCCGAGAAACATCAGATTCGAGGAGATGGTGCAAGGCGTCAGATTAGGCCACGCCCTACGCGCGTTCAGTCAGAGGACGTCTACGGGACACGCTCCCGTAGACGTCCTCTGACGAAACGCGCATAGGGCGTGGCCTAATCTGACGCCTTGCACCATGTCCTCAAATCTGACATTTCTCTGACATTTTACTGCTTGTTTGAAACCATTACAATGTGAGTACCGCTTGTCATCTAACATAAATAAAAGTGTTAATGGTTTTACACTATGGAATTCTCCTCTCTCCTTCATGTCCAAATGGTATTCCGATCCTGATCCTGCCAAGAATTGCCGCACAGTGGCATACACTGTGACTGCTCGTTACCCCTGCAGGGGCTAAAAAAGCTGGTGAGTGTCTGCACGATCACAGCGCGAGACACAAAGCACCCGGTCACCATAATATAGTAGCAGACACAAGTGGAATATGCCTGCCTTGGTTTAAAGGGAAACACCAGGGAAATTTATAGAGACTGTTGATCTTCACCTACGGTGCACTGAGCAGATATCACGGCTGGTTTAACCAGCATATTACTAAAGAGTGATCACAAATCACACCATTTACAAAGACTGTTTAATTACCACTCAGTATATTATTTATGTGTTATTATATAATACTATTTTTTATGTAATGATCTTCACAGCTGCATGTCACATGTTATATATTTAGTCTTGTTAGTGAAGTAATGTCCGATCCGATACAGCCCCTTGTCCAACCACCATCGGAATGCTTTGATGTCTAGTCCCGGGGTAAAGTCGGGATTGTTGAAAATGTGTGCTAGAGGGTGGCAAATCGAAATTAAAGCAGGTTTGTTTCTTAAGTTATCCCAGATTTTGAAGGATTGAGAGAGAGACGGGGAGAGGATTAGGGGGCGTTTTCTGGGGGGGACCCACAGTAGGAAGTCAATGGTGTAGGATGGTACAGCCTGTCGCTCTATTTGGATCCAATCTGGTTTCTCAGCCTTCGAGTAAACTGTAGAGATCTGGGCTAGCCTGGCTGCTTGATAGTACCAGAATAGCTGGGGAAGACCTAAGCCCCCTTGTGGTCTGGACAGGAATAGGGTGCTTTGCTGGATTCTGTGTCCTTTACCCCCCCAAATAAATTTGACTACTTTTCTTTGAAATGAGGTTAGATGATCTTTAACAATGTTTATAGGAAGGGATCTGAAGGGGTAGAGGAGTCTGGGTAGTAATGTCATCTCAATGGCGTGGATTTTCCCTAACCAGGATAACCCACCCTTTGACCAGATTTCTAAGTCAGCTTCGAGCTTACGGTATATATGGGGGAAGTTGGCAGAATATAGTTGCTCCGTTTTAGCTGTGAGTTTAATCCCCAGATAATCAATAGAGGAGTCGCTCCATTTAAAGTCAAAGGAACTTTGGAGAGAGGACACAGTGTCTGTTTTGAGGGAGATGTTTAGAGCTGATGACTTAGAGTAGTTAGCCTTTAACCCTGAAATCTTGGAAAACTCCTTCAGGAGTTTGCAGAGGTTTGGGAGGGAGGAGATCGGGGACGTGATGAAAAGGAGCATATCGTCCACAAATAATCCGCATTTGTGGACTTGGCTCCCACAGGACACCCCTTGAATGTTAGGATTAGATCTTATTGCTATTGCAAGTGTTTCGATCGTGATAGCGAAAATTAAAGGGGAGAGCGGGCAGCCCTGTCTTGTGCCTCTTGCTATGGGAAGGGGTTTAGAGTACTGGCCTTGTAGACGAATAACCGCTCGTGGTGTGGAGTATAATGATCGAAGGGTCCCTAGAAAACTGGCCCCAAATCCCCACTTCTCCAGTAGGGAGAAAAGATAGGGCCATTCAATCGAGTCGAAGGCCTTATGAAGGTCTAGCGACAGGATCATCCCTTCTTGCTTGGGGCCCCCTTCCCAGTTTGATTGGAGAATGGATATGATATCTATCACTCTCCTGATTTGGTCTGGCCCTTGTCTACCCGGAATGAAGCCTACCTGGTCCTTATGGACATAAAGGAAGCTAGATGATTGGCTAGGATTTTGGTCACGATTTTAAGGTCATTGTTAATTAGGGAGATGGGTCTGTAATTTTCAACTTCCTCGTGATTTTTATTGGGTTTGGGGATGACTGAGATAAACGCAGTGTTCAGGAGTGGGTCTAGTGGGGAGCCTAATCTTTTGTAATTGAAAAATTTAGCCATGTGGGGTGCCAGGATTTCGCTGAATTCCTTGTAGTAGGGGACTGAAAGACCGTCTGGACCTGGAGCTGAGCCAGACTTAAGGGCTTTGATAACATCCCTAATCTCCTCTGCTGTAAAGGCTCCATCCATTATATCTTTGTGTTCTTTGGAGATGGAGGGCAACTCCAAGACCTGAAGAAATTAGTTGGTCAAGGGGCCCTTCTCTGTGTGGGAGGAGTTATACAGTTTGGAGTAAAATTCATGGAAGGCAGTCATGATTTTGGTCGGATTGGCTTTTGGAGGCTGACCTGCTATGCGCAGTTTGGGGAAGGTGTGAGAACGGAATTTAGGGGTTAGTTTTGTGGCTAACATCGAGCCGAATCTATCTTTTTGGCAGTAATATTTGGCTCCACTCCATCGAATGTTTTTTTCTGCTTTAGCCGTTAACTCTAGATTGAGCTCGAGTCTTATTGCATCTAGCCTTTCTGATAGCACCCTTGATGGGTGATTTTGTGGTCCGCTTTTAGGTTACTAAAGGATTTTTCAAAACGTTGGATATCTATCAGGCGCTCCTTCTTGAACTGGGTCGCTATTCTGATGAGTACACCTCGTATGGTTGCCTTATGGGCAGCCCAGAGGATCTCGGGGGATATGTTGTCTACGTCATTTAGGAGGAAGTATTCTTTAATGGCGTTTGCTATTACCTTGGTGTGGCTTGGGTCGCTAAGGATCGACTCATTCAGGTGCCAAAAGGAGCCTCCTTTCCCCGAGAGGGTATTTCTCAAGGAAAGGAGGACCAATGAATGGTCCGACCATGCTGTGTCTATGATAGAAGCCTTATTAGCCAGGGGTATGAGATTTGTAGGAGTGAGTATGTGATCGATTCTGGCATACGATTGGTGGGGAGAGGAGAAGTGTGTGTAATCTCTACTTTTGGGTTCAGTTCCCTCCAGATATCAACTAATCCATGGGAATGCAGAATTTTGGGTATTCTGGTGCTCACTTTCCTGGGGCGTGTAAGCTGGTCTTTGGGGGGCCTAGTTTTGTCTAAACCCTGATCAAACGCCATGTTGGAGTCTTCCCCTAATATTACCTTGCCTTCCAGGAGGGGGTCTAGAGTTGCAAAGAGATCCTGGAATGGTATAGAATTCCTTCCAGAGTGCCCTTCACAAGAATATACCTTCCCTCTGGGTCTCTAAAATCAGAGATGTGAGAAAATTTGCTGTTTTTGGAGAAAAGAATTGCCACCCCTTTCGTCTTATTTGGTGCGTTAGCGAGGTAAAAGGATGGATAGTATGAGTGGAGAAACTTGGGGCTGTACCGGATCGGAAAGTGCGTCTCCTGTAGAAGCACTACATCCAGTTTGAGGGATTTGTAGTGGTCAAAAGCAAGTCTCCTTTTCCTGGGAGAATTCAGGCCCCGAACGTTATGAGAAGCCACCCTGAGATCAGATCCCTTTAGGTTCGTGTCAGTCATGAGAACAGAGGGGTGAGAGGCCACTGATCCAGCAGTCACTTACCTTTAGATGTCTTCTACTTTTAGCATTGGGGATGATGTTGTGGAGGCCACCGAATTTTGTTTGGGTGCTATGTGGGGTAATCACCCGCGGACAGGCTAGAAAAGAGAGGAAGAGTGAGTGGGGGGAGAAAGTGGGGAGGGAAAAACATACTTACAATAACAAAGACATAGACATGGGTCACCTAATAGGACCCGTGGGGAGTGACGGAGTAGTGTCCCCCTTAACCCCACTATTCACCTTCAGTCTACCCGGAAGGTCGACCGAATCCCCAAATCCAAAGGACACGCTCGGTTCTCTGGAAGTGAGTGGAGGCGCAAGGGGACCACCCCGGAACCCTAGCTATATCAAGTGTTTGCAACTAAACTTTCGCACAATTGAAATAATTGCAACTAAGTCTTATTCAGCCCGAAACTCCGAGCACTAAATGTAAGAAAAAAATATGAAATCGCGTAAAAACTGAAAAACGGGCCATCATCACCCCCCTCCCCTTCAACCTCCCTCGACCCCCCCCCAGCCTGGCAGGGGGGAGGTCGGAGAAGCCCAGAGCACAGAGGGGGAAAAGAAAAAGTAACTGATAACCGGGCCGTAACCAAATGAGGTGAGGGCCAGGGATCATCGAATAAAAATGTTGACCCCAAAACATTCGGGGATAGGCCCTATATCAATTGACCCACATATTCCAGTCACGTAATATCTCTGCTTTATGGGAGAGAACCCCCATCGACCAGGAGGAGCAAGTCTCATGTGAGTTGATTCTTTGCCTGGAGGGTATAGGGTTCCACCGACCGGCTCCAGGAAGGTGTGGATTGCAGCAAAGCTGGTCGAAGACAAAGTCTCTCCTCATTGCACGTAGGATATTTGCAGTGGAGGGGTCTTTAAAGAAAAGGTAAGTCCTGGAACAGGGGGCCAACATAGTCCGGCTTTTGGGGGGGGTTGGAGCTCCAGCTCCATCAACTGAAGGGACTACTGCCCCAAAGAAGGAGTCCAGAAAAGGACAATGGAGTATGAAGATCAAGGCTGACTCTTACGGTGGTCTACCGTCTTTGCTCTTCTTAGAGGGACCTTTGTTCCAGAGGGGGGAAAGGGGCTGGCAGGAGGAGGACGCTTGGCCGAACCCAAAGAAGATGTGGAGAAGTCCATAGGTGCCTCCTGGGAGATTAACTTTAGGGAGAGGAACAGTCTTTCGCCATCCGAGAGGTTGGAAAATGAATGGGTCTTGCCCTGAATTGTGAACTTTACGGCATATGGGAAGGACCAGCGGTACTTGATGTCTCATTGTGATAGGACCGTAAGGAGAGGTTTGAGGGTTCATCTTCTTTGGATGGTGGCAGGGGCCAAATCCGCAAATACCTGAATCTGGTGCCCCCGGTGTTGAAGCTTAGGCTTCAGACAAGATTGTCGCATGACCTCCTCCTTAACCGCATAGAAGTGCGGTTTCACAATAATATCTCTGGGGGTTCCATCTTGTCTGGGGGGTCCTAGAGCCCTGTGTGCCCTATCCAGCTCAAGACGTTGTGGAGGAATATTTGGGATGAGTTCAGAGATATTGTCCTGTACCATGGGAGGTATATTTGTGTAGGATTCTGGGAGGCCTCTGATTCTAAAATTATACCTCCTGGACCTATTTTCAAGTTTGTCGATCCTGGAGAGGGCTGTATCCAGTTGTTCTTGAATGGTCTGGAGGTGCGCTGCATTTTGGTTGGTTCTAGAGACTGTGCTTTCGATTTTATCCTCCATGGCTTCTATTCTGGAGCCTAGACTTGATAGGTCCGCTTTAATAGTATTGTTTATCTGGGTAGCTTAGACCTTTCTCTAATAAAGTTGAGAATTTTGCAAAGAAGTCTTCCTGAAGTGCTGTAAAGTCACTGACTGAGTAGCCTGGAGACTGGTGTGCAGATGGGAGTTGTTGAACATGCATGGACTGGGCCAGGGCATGATCCTCCTGATGCACGTGGCTCAAGGGTTCCGTGGAGGCCTTAGTAGGGGCCTGGTGTTTAAGGGGGCCTTGATGGGCTGCATCGGGCATGCTGGAAGGTCCTTGTGCCGCTTGGGCATAAGTTAGAGTCGGTGGGGTTAATACTGGCCTGTGATCCGGAGCCTTAGTTTGTGGAACTGCATGAGGCAGGAACAAGTACGTGCTGGCGGCCATCTTGGTGCACCCGTCCACCCCCGCTGAGTCAAATTGTGGGCCGAGATCCGGGGGACCGGACATCTCCGCGTTTTCCCCTGTTGGTCCCAGGCACGGATGGGGCGGCGGGATGCTTCTCTGTGGGCTGAGGTGGCTCAAGTGCGGCTCGTAGGTCCGGGGTGGTGCGGAGCTCCCGGCTCAGGCAGCCATGTCGGAGCTCTCGCGCATGCGCCTCCCCAAAAGTGCTAATTTTAAAGGCTTATATGCAAGTTATTGTCATAATAAGTGTTTGGGGACCTGAGTTCTGCCCCAGGGGACATGGATCAATGCAAAAAAAGTTTTAAAAACGGACGTTTTTTCAGGAGTCTTCTTCCCTTCGTTTTCTGGGCCGCTCTGCATTCAGCATGATGGGAGGCTCCCGCTGTGTGACGCTTCTCCTCTTCTGACGGTTCTTAAATAACGGAGGGCAGGGCCACCTGGTGACCCCGCTCCCCTCTGATGCACTGTGACTTCCCTTTCCCCCCCACCTCTCACGTCACGGGGAATGCCACAGGGAAGTCCCCGTCAAGTCCCCGTGGATCAGAGGGGGGCGGGGTCACCAGGTGGCTCCGCCCTCCGTTATTTAAGAACCGTCAGAAGAGGAGAAGCGTCACACAGCGGGAGCCTCCCATCATGCTGGATGTGGAGCGGCCCAGAAAACGAAGGGGAGAAAACGCCGCAGAGGAAGATGCCGGACGAGAACACCGGAGGAAGAACCAGAAGAACCAGAAGAAGAAGAAGATGGAGGAAGAAACCGAAGGAAGATAGAAGATAGAAGATAGAAGATAGAAGAACCATTTAAATAAAGGAGTTGTCAAAAACTGTCTCTTGTCATTTTTAACATTTTTGACACATGCTTTTGTACCCCCTTACCATTTCACACAGGGGGGAGGGCTGGGATCTGGGAGTCCCCTTGTTAAAGGGGGCTTCCATATTCCGATAAGCCCCCTGCGCACAGACCCCCACAACCACCGGGCAAGGGTTGTGGGGATGAGGCCCTTGTCCCCATCAGCATGGGGACAAGGTGTTTTGGGGGCTACCCCAAAGCACCCTCCCAATGTTGAGGGCATGTGGCCTGGTACGGTTCAGGAGGGGGGGCGCTCTCTTGTCCCCCCTCTTTTCCTGCTACCTGCCAGGTTGCGTGCTCGGATAAAAGTCTGGTATGGATTTTTGGGGGGACCCCATGCCATTTTTTTTTAAATTTTGGCACGGGGTTCCCCTTAAAATCCATACCAGACCTTAAGGGTCTGGTATAGATTTTGAGGGGGACCCCACGCCATTTTTTTTTTTTTTACATTTTGGCCGGGGTTCCCCTTAATATCCATACCAGACCTGAAGGGCCTGGTATGGAATTTAGGGGGACCTCCACATCATAATTTTTTCTAAATTTTGGTTCGGGGTTCCCCTGTGGGGAATTCCCATGCCATTTTTATCAATTAACTTGTATATGTATTGTCGGACCGGCAATTCATTATTAGCCGCGAGTAGTTTTAAATTACTTTTTTTCCTTTGAAATGTCATTTTGCTGTCAGACTGTTCTAAACACGGAAAACATGCGCCCCTTTACAGGCATACTATAGACACCCCCCAGGTATGAAATTTAAAGGAATATTACACTTTTATTGTTTCACTTTAAGCATTATTAAAATCACTGCTCCTGAAAAAACGTCCATTTTTAAAACTTTTTTTTGCATTGATCCATGTCCCCCGGGGCAGGACCCAGGTCCCCAAACACTTTTTACGACAATACCATGCATATAAGCCTTTAAAATTAGCACTTTTGATTTCTCCCATAGACTTTTAAAGGGTGTTCCGCGGCTTTCGATTGTGCCGCGAACTCCCCAAATCATTCGCTGTTCTGCGAACTGGCGAACAGCCGATGTTCGAGTCGAACATGAGTTCGACTCGAACTCGAAGCTCATCCCTAATCACAATTTTGAAATACACTTGAGGGGTTGGTGATGCCTGAACACTGTAACCCCTCACAGTTATTCTTGTTGGGTGCAGGAACAGGCCCTGCTATAAAAATTAAAAAAAAAAAATTGTAATTACATGCCCCTGTTAAACAGGTGCAGAAAAATTATGCCTTAGGTATTGGTGGTGCCCTAAACCAAAAATGCCATTGGAAGCTAGCATAAACAAGATTCAGGAATAGGATAGGCAGCATAGGCAGTCTTCAAGGAATCCCAGATCCTTAGCAAATTCAATCAGTTACATCAGCATCAGGGGCTTGATAGCTGCTGATCCAGGACTGATTCATTTTGATAAATCTTAGGTCTCCAAGTCTGCTCTTGTCCCTAGATATTCCTGCACCATATAATGCAGATGCTGCTGATAGTTGCTTAAACCTAACAGCCCTGGGTGCTGAGGACTAAAGAATTGTTTAAAGGCATCAGTCAGACGACCACATTCTCCACCGCTCTTCCTCTGACCAAACAAAGCCTCAGAAACACATTGTCCAGGACCAGGAAATGGTAAACTCCCAGTTTACCACTCCTCGTCTGGAAAGGCGTTACACAAAGTTTTCTTCAAGGCGTCCTGAAGATGTTTCATCCTCTACTCCCTCTGCAAAGGCAGGATGATCTCTGCAACTTTACCCTTGTAACGTGGATCAAAAAGGGTTGCCAGCCAGTAATGATCCCTCTCCTTGATACCACAAATCCTTGGGTCCTTTCCCAGGCTTTGCAGAATCAGGGAACCCATGCAGCGTAAGTTTGAAGAGGCATGAGATTCTCTGGGTCACTAAGGATGACATTGTCAGGAACTACCTCCTCCCAGCCACTTACAACTCCTTGGGTTTCATAGTAGGCGAGGTTGAAAAAAGACACAAGTTCATTAAGTCCAACCTATGTGTATGATATTATGTCAGTATTACATTGTATATCCCTGTATGTTGTGGTCATTCAGGTGTATACCTAATAGTTTTCTGAAATTATTGATGCTCCCAACTGAAACCACTGCCTGTGGAAGGGAATTCCACTTCCTAACCGCTCTTATGCCGCGTACACACGATCGCACATTCTGACAACAAAATCCATGTTTTTTTTCTGATGGATGTTGGCTCAAACTTGTGTTGCATACATACGGTCACACAAATCTTGTCGGAACTAGGAAAGGGATGTTCAATAGCCACCCTTTGGGCTCCTTCTGCTAATCTCATGTTTATTTTGTGTTAGTAGAAGTTTGGTGAGAGATGATTCGTGATTTTCAGCCTCGTGCTTTTCTGATTATTACTGCTCCTCAGTTTGTGCTTGTGGGTTCGTATCTGGTTTTCAGTGCTTGCCCCCCAAAGCGCACGCGAGGTCCATATAAAATATATAGAGTACTTTGCAGGTAGAGGGGCTATTGATATGTCAGAAAATGTTTAAACGCTTCAGCCCCGGAAGAATTTACCCCCTTCCTGACCAGAGTGTTTTTTGCGATTGGCACTTTGTCACTTTAACCGACAATTGCGCGGTCGTGCGACATTGTACCCAAACAAAATTGACATCCTTTTTTTCCCACAAATAGAGCTTTCTTTTGGTGGTATTTGATTGTCTCTGCGTTTTTTATTAAAGAGCGACAATTTTGAAAAAAAAACACAATATTTTGTACTTTTTTGCTATAATAATTATCCCCATTTTTTTAAAAAA
The DNA here is from genome assembly GCF_042186555.1 of Aquarana catesbeiana. NCBI lineage: Eukaryota > Metazoa > Chordata > Amphibia > Anura > Ranidae > Aquarana > Aquarana catesbeiana. The sequence goes on from NC_133334.1 coordinate 147,276,349, forward strand.
AAGCACATTTTTTCTCAGTTTAGACTGACATGTATTCTTCTACATATTTTTGGTAAAAAAATCACAATAAGCGTATATTGATTGGTTTGCGTAAAAGTTATAGCATCTACAAAATAGGGGATAGATTTATAGCATTTTTATTATTATTATTTTTTTACTAGAAATGGGAGCGATCTGCAATTTTTATCATGACTGCGACATTATTGCAGACACTTTGGACAATTTTGACACATTTTTGGAACCATTGACATTAATACAGCGATCAGTGCGATTTAAAATGCATTGATTACTGTAAAAATGTCACTGGCAGTGAAGGGGTTAACACTAGGGGGCGGTGAAGGGGTTAACTGTGTTCCCTGCTATGTGATTCTAACTGAAGGGGGAGGGACTAACTACAGAAAGTGATAGATCGTGGTTCCTAGCCAATAGGAACACACGATCTTTCACTCCTGTCAGAACAGAGCAGGGAAGTGTATGTTTACACACATTCATCCCTGTTCTGTGTCTCCTGGTCACATCGCTTGTGGCCGGCGGTCATCGCGATCATCGGCCACAAGCATCGGCACACCCGCTGTGCAGCACGCGTGCCTGCAATCCAGACCCCACAAACCAACGTACAGTTACGTGGTTTCACGCAGGGGAACCAACCTGCCGTAGTATAACTGCAGTGGCTGGTTCTGAAATGGTTAATAAACATTTTAAAAATACATTTATTTTAGGTAAACTGAAATAATATTTCCTTTTATTTACTACTTGTGTTTCTTTTTTCGCTTCTCCTAGGTTCTCCAATGGGCTTTTTTTTGGGCAATTTTCTTCACTAGTGCAAACGTAATTTATTTGATACATGAGGTGACAATCTCTTCTTCAGCGAACTATTATTATGTTGTGGGTCTGCTACACACACACACCTTGTTTTTGTTGTTAATGTATGTAATGCATTACTGTTAAAAATTTACATCATTTTCATCACCATGAATGAATGTTGGTGAGTCACGAAAATGGCATGATTGTGGCAAATTATAAAGCACTGTTGAAGTTATTTAATAAAGGAAAATCCACTTTGCACTCCAAGTGCACTGCAAAAGTGCACTTGAAACTGCACTGAAAGTGCACTTGTAGTGCAAATTGGATTTGCCTTTAGTAAATAACCCCCATTTCAGTGTAAACACCAACTTGATCCAAAAAATGATACTGAGCATTCACATGAGCGTTAGAAAATGGTTTTTGAACAAACCTATATTTTAGTAATACAAATAGCCTTTTTTGTGTTAAAACAGGCATGTTTAAAACCATAAAACAATACACAACTCAGGAACTTACAAAGTTCAACTTTGACAAAGCAAAGGCAATATCAGACATTAGTAAGGGAAGGGGTTGCACCCTCAAAACGCGTACCTTGATATCCCGTGATGGCAGATAGCACATGTTGCACACACTGTGTGCATCTTCAAAATTTGGCTTTCTAAAAAATATTTAAAATGTGTGAAAATAATAAAAATACAAACTAGAAGAATTTTGGGATGTTTTAGATTCTGCCTTAACCACTTGGCATCCGCGCTCTGGCCAAATGACGGCCACAGCGCGGACCTGAATTCCCGGGAGGCCGTCATATGACGGCCTCCCCTGTGCACGCGTTCGGTGCACTGTGATCACCGAGTCTCTGAGACTCGGGTGATCACCGATCTAAGGAAGGGGCCGGTCCCGGCCCCTTACCATGTGATCAGCTGTCAGCCAATGACAGCTGATCACATGATGTAAACAAAAGATCGGTAATAGTTTTTTTTTCTACTCACGCTGACAGCATGAGTAGAAAAAAAAGCCGATCACCGGCTCAGATGTGAGGGACATCGGTCCCGAAGTGGAAGAGGCACATCTGCCTCATCAGTGCCACCTAATAGTGCCACCTAACAGTGCCCACAGTGCCACCTAACAGTGCCACCTAACAGTGCCCACAGTGCCACCTAACAGTGCCCACAAGTGCCACCTATCAATGCCCACAAGTGCCACCTATCAATGCCCACAAGTGCCACCTATCAATGCCGACCAGTAGTGCCAATCAGTGCCACCTAGCAGTGCTGCCTATCAGTGTAACTGATCAGTGCCCATCACTGCCGCCTATCAGTGCCCATCACTGCCGCCTCATCAGCGTACATCAATGAAGGAGAAAAATTACCCGTTTTAAATGATTTATAACAAAATATAAAAAATAAAAATGTTTTACATTTTTTTAACAAAAAGTAAAAACTGCAGAGGTGATCAAATGCCACCAGAAGAAAGCTCTATTTGTGGTGAAAAAATTTCATATGGGTACAGTGTTGAATGACCGCGCAATTGTCATTCAAAGTGCGTCAGCACTGAAAGCTGAAAATTGGTCTGGATAGGAGGGGGGTTTAAGTGCCCAGTAAGCAAGTGGTTAAACATCAATGATGTTTTTGAGTCTTTTTTCCACATCACTGATGTCTTCCTTGATCTTCTGTAAGTCACGATTGCACGCCATGATCTCCCCGATGAGGACGTGTGCACTTGCACTTGTGAAATGAGATTTTTCTTCCACAACATCCACATCACCTAAAATAAAAAAAAACACACCATGCATTATAAATATGCAGGCATCCATCTATTACCTGAAGCTGTGGTCTCAGACACTCACCTGTTGTGGTCACTATTTCGCCCACTTCATAAACCTCTCCTTCCTCCACATCTTCTGGTTGTGGTGTGGGGATTTGCTTTTCTTTAGGAGGTGGGGGGTCCCTGGTGTTCTCAGATGTCTCAGAGTCTTTTCTCACCAATGTGAATAAAAAAAGGTATACTTAGCACACAGATATTTGAGGCCAGAAATAGGAATATGAAACATTGCTTGGAAGTGTCGTACAATTGTCTTTTTTGGCAGAATTCCAAGCTGAAGACATTATTTTTTTCACTTTATAAAGCTGGAATACTTACCTTTTTTGTTATAGTTTCACACGTGGAGACACCCCTAGTATCTACTGGAGCACCTGTGTGGGACACCCTAAAAAGTTTGTTCTGGTGTCCCACACTAGTGCTCCTGTGTCCAGATGTGTAAACAGCTGCTGAGTGTCCTCTCCTTACACTGAATCAAGTTTGCATTTCATTCTAGTACAAACCCATCTAGACAACAATGTCATAAACTTCATTTAATACAAATAGGCCTGAGCAAATGCAGTTAAACTGGATATGCGGAAAACATTGTATTAGTGGGCGAACGCATGATGTTTACTATAAATGATTACTGTGCCCACGAACCTGAAACTTGCCATTTTAAGCTGTACAACAGTAAAAAAAAAGCACATGGAGCAGCATGCAAGTAATTATAATAATGGGAACACACGACAACTACTTACTTTTTTGAAGAACTCTCTTGATCCTTCTGTACTGATCCTGCACTTTCAATTTCAGGTCTGACCAGCGTTTCCTCAATTGATCCTTGGATCGTCGTACCCCAAAATTCCTGTGCAGACTTCTTACAACTTTAGCCACGATCTTGGCCTTTCTCGCATTTGGGTTTGGGTAAGGTCTATGCTTCCCATCATAGTCGGCGCTCTTCAAGATGTCCACCATCTCCACCATCTCTATAAAGGACATATTTAAATCTCCTCCGGGATCGGGACGTTTGTGGCTCTGGCCTTTCGTCATTGCTGCTGCTGCTGTCTGCATGCACTTGCTTTTTCTCTGCCATGTGCTCTCCCACTGCGGCGAAAGACTAGGGGCAGGGAATAGACTAGAAAGAACATCAGGGGTGGGCGGAGTTTCATGCATGCACAGTGTATATAAAGCGTAACACGCGTGCGTCATACGTACGATCTGTGAGCGGAGGAAGGAGTAGAGAAAGTGCTGATCATTCTAATGAAGGTACAAGTTTTTAGTCTGACATTAGGGTTTGTCTTGTGTTGTGTCTTGCAGAGAAAATGAATGGCTTCAATGATCACAACTTCCTCCCCCTATTCATAGGCAAGTACAGGGAGCTGTCCTGTCTGTGGCAGGTGAAACATCTGCATTATAATCATAAACAAAAGAGGCAGGCAGCTCTGGAGAAACTGCTGGAGTCGGTGAAGCCGCAGATTGAAGGCAAAAATTGGTGGGCTGAGGAGCACTTATAATAGGGAGCGCAATAAGGTCCAGGATTCCATGAGATCAGGAGCAGCAGCAGATGCCATTTGCAGAGGCCAAAAATGTTTGGGACAAGAATTAAAAATGCTGGGGTCAGAATGATAGTCTTTTCTGTTTGTTAACATTCAATTTGCAACAGTCATGAGCTGAAAACTGTATGTGATTGATGAATAAAAAAATAAAACTATGTCCCTTTTTCATACACAGGAAAGCCTCAGCCAGGAGGAGGGCGTGGAATGTGGCAGCCAGGAGGTGGCTGGGGAAAGTGGCAGCCAGGAGGTGGCGGGGGAAAGTGTCAGCCAGGAGGTGGTGGGGGTAAGTGGCAGCCAGGAGGTGGCCCGACCCAGTAGCCTGACTGAATCCCAGGTCCCTCCCCTCCACCTTCCAACCAAAAGGCCCAGGAAGGGGAGTAATGTGGAGGAGGCAGCACTTGGGCTGATTCGGGAGGCTAATGCTGCCCTCAGAACCACCCCCACTACTCAAGAGGCCTTTGCCTCCATGACTGCATGCAAAATGCAGGAAATGGAGGAGGGCCAATGCCTCATCTGTGAGGAAATTATATATCTGTCCTTAAATAAGGGGTTGAGGGGCCAACTCACAAACAAAACACACCTGTGTGAGTTCGACCATCCTCCTCCACCTCCTGCCACAACTCCAAAACCACAGCCTGGAACCAGGCCTGGAAGGAAGAGGGGAAGGAAGACAAGAGTGTGATGGCCTAGGTTCAGTCTGGTATAACAAAAGACACAGGCTGTTGTATGACCACAGCCTGGGGACATATATGTCATCTGCTGCTGTTCCTGATCTCTAGGACTCCGGGACCGGATTTCTCACTATTATATGGACTCCTCATGCTACCAATTTTGGCTGTAAAATAGTTGATGTGTGCCCTGGGGTACAAAGGCTTTGCCTATTTCACAAGTTTCTCCAGTGTTGTCTTTCTCTTTATTTTATTATGACCCATAATAAATGCCTATTTTGGATTCACAAATACGTGCCTATGTGTTTTACGTAAAAAAAAGACAGTTTGTTTGTAAGTAGGCAGGTACATTATCTAAATACAATGTCAAATTAATAAGGGACACCAACACCAACCAATCTCCTTGAGGTTAAAAAAAAAAGATAAAGATAAAGATAATAATGGTGTTGTGGTAACTTGACACACAAAATGAAAAAACAATATTATGTAGAGCACTAGGGAAAAAAAGCAGGAGATCTTGATAAAAAAAAAAAACACTATAAACAAACATTTAAAACATTATTATGGAGATCTGATGAAAAAAAAAAATATTCAGGAGATCACGAGAAATAATAAAGAAATCATTTTTTTCAGAACTCTGTGTGAATATCAGCAGCAAAACAACTTAATTTTTCTAGCATTATACAGAAGAGAATGCACTGCGTTAAAAGATTTTAAAATTTGCAGTGTAACAAATGTGCTATCTCTATTACGAATGCTAGTTTTACCAGACTGAGCGCTTCTATCTTGTAATTGATTCAAAGCATGCGTGGAACTTTGTGCATCGGAATTGTTTACACACGATCAGAATTTACGAGAACTGATTTTGTTGTCGGAAAATTTGAGATCTATATCTCAAATTTTGTTTGTCGGAATTCCGACGAAAAATGTCCGATGGAGCCTACACATGGTCGGAATTTCCAACAACAAGCTCCCATCGAACATTTCCCATCGGAAAATTCGATCGTGTGTACGCAGCACAATAGTAAAGAATCCTCTATGCAGTTTAAGGTTAAACCGCTTATCTTCTAATTTTAGTGAATGGCCACGTGTCTTATTAAATTCCCTTCTGCGGAAAAGTTATATCCCTATTGTGGGGTCACCAGTATGGTATTTGTACATTAAAATCACATCCCCTCTCAAGCATCTCTTCTCCAGAGAGAACAAGTTCAGTGCTCATAACCTTTCTTCATAACTAATATCCTCCAGACCCTTTATTAAATGTGTTGCCCTTCTCTGGACTCTCTCCAGTTCCAGCACATCCTTCCTGAGGACCGGTGCCCAGAACTGGACAGCATACTCCAGGTGTGGCCAGACCAGAGCCTTGTAGAGTGGGAGAATTATGATTTTATCTCTCGAGGTAATCTCCTTTTTAATGCATGCCAATATTCTGTTTGCTTTGCTTGCATGATCTTGGCATTGCATGCCATTGGTGAGCCTGTCATCTACTAGGACCCCCAGGTCCTTTTCCATCCTAAATTCCCCCAGAGGTTCTCCCCCCAGTGAGTAGATTGCATTCATATTTTTGCCACCCAAATGCATTATTTTTAATTTTTCCACATTAAACCTCATTTGCCATGTAGTTGCCCACCCCATTAATTTGTTCAGATCTTCTTGCAAGGTTTTCACATCCTGCGGAGAAGTTATTGCCCTGCTTAGCTTAGTATCATCCGCAAATACAGAGATTGAACTGTTTATTCCATCCTCCAGGTCATTTATGAATATATTAAATAGAATTGGTCCCAGAACCCTGGGGGACTCCACTTTCCACCCCTGACCATTCTGAGTACTCCCCATTTATCACTACCCTCCGAACTCGCCCCTGTAGCCAGTTTTCAATCCATGTGCTCACCATATGGTCCATGCCAACGGACCTTACTTTGTACAGTAAAGGTTTATGGGGAACTGTATCGAATGCTTTTGCAAAATCCAGATTTACCACATCTACAGGCCTTCCTTTATCTAGATGGCAGCTCACCTTCTCATAGAAGGTTAATAGATTGGTTTGGCAAGAACGAATCTTCATGAATCCATGCTGAGTACTGCTAATTATACAGTTGTATATAGTTCCTTATCATCCCCTCCAAGATGCTAGGCTAACTGGTCTGTAATTCCCAGGGATGTATCTTGGCTCTTTTTTAAATATTGGTGCTACATTGCCTTTTCTCCAATCAGCTGGTACCATTCCAGTCAGTAGACTATTCGTAAAAATTAGGAACAATGGTCTGGCAATTACTTGACTGAGTTCCTTAAGGGCCCTCGGGTACAAGCCATCTGGTCCCAGTGACTTATTAATGTTAAGTTTTTCAAGTCTATTTCTAATTCTGTCCTCTGAGGGTGCTTCCTGTGACATGTCATGAGGATAAACATTGCAGTTTTGGTTACTGAAGCCCCCTGATTCCTTTGTGAAGACTGAGGAGAAGAATACATTCAGTAGCTTCACCATCTCTTCATGCTTAGTAACCAGATTCCCTTCATCATTCTTTATGGGACCAATATGATCTGACCTCCCTTCCTTATTATTTATGTATTTAAAGAATTTTTGGGGATTTTTCTTACTCTCCTAGGCTATGTGCCTTCCATGTTCTATCTGATTCTTTGTAAAGTTGAGATGCTAATGATGATCCCTCAGCCTTGTATTTTTTGAAGGCCTTCTCCTTTGCTGGGGACTGAAAACCATCCCTTGAAGACTGTTGCATGTTATACTCTACATCCCTGCTGACACAATCCTCCTCCTCCTCCTGTGTGTTTGGCGGCCCTGCAGGAATGGAATCTGTATAAAGGGGGCCTTAAGAGGAATGGATGTCCTCCTCTTTTTTGTTTCAATGTTTTTATTTATGTTTTCAAATTCACAAGAAAAAACAAAGAAGCAGGTACAAGTCATGGAAATTACAGGATGTAAATACACACAAGATATAGATATTGTAAGCAATATGTAACTGAGCAGAACAGCATATAGATTTGCAAAACCTTAAGGGTCAAACCCGGAGAGGTCTGGAGTGTTACAGATGAGAGACTCTGTGGCATAATTACAGATGAACCGGGCATGCCACCATGCACCCAAACACCCCTGTTGGGAGCAAACTGTGAATGGATGGGGGCTCTCAGAGCTTGTACTTGTCTGTCCATCATACCGGTTCTCCGAGAAGTTTAAGTGAGTCACTCTACTCTACTAGTAACTGACATGTGTCAGAATTCCTCATCGAGGGTGATCTTCCCGAGTTAACTCCCAAACACCATATGGAACTACAGTAGTGTCTTTTTTTTTTGTTCTGGGTCCTACTGGGAGGCTGCAGCCTCTGTTCAGGGGAGGGTAAGGGGCGGGGGAGGTGGGGAGGGTCTGACGTGATTGCGCGCACCTATATGTCAGGTAAAGTTGTCTGACGTCTTGTGGGTGTCCCAAGGTCTAGCTATTGTGGTACGTTTAGAAAGTTGCAGAATTCTACAGATTCTGTAAAGTGTAGCCAGCAGGCCCAGGTTTTTTGGAATGTTTTTGGGGTCTCTCTAGCATGTGTGGTGAAGGAGGTATTGTGCCGGAATGAAGTCAAGAAGAGTAGCTTGTTATTTGAGTGGTAAGGTGGTGTATTTCTTTCCAGAAAGGTTGTATTAATGGGCAATCCCACCAAATGTGGAGCAGGGAACCATGTGCTTCTTTGCATCTTCAGCACAGCAGGGAGACACTGGGATGATATTTGCGGATCCTATCCGGGGTCCTGTACCATCTGGAGTATATTTTGAATCCATTTTCCTGTGCCGATATGTTAATGGACCCCTTTGTAGATATGGGTGTAGATTCGCTCTCAGTCCTCCTTTGATCTAATGTGAGGTCTCTTTCCCATTGTTGGCTAATTGTGTTTGCTTTGGGATCACAACTTGAGAACATGAATGTATATATGTCCGAAATCAAGTGTCTTTGGGGCTTTGATCTCGTGCATAGCGCTTCAAAGGGAGTGTGATCTCTATGCCAGTGGGAGAGTGGTTTAGAGCTATTGAGCAAGTGTCTGATCTGTAGGTATTTGAAAAAAGGAATGGTTTGGTTAGGGAATTGAGAGGAGAGGGCTTGGTATTGCAGGAGCTTGCCTTTATCAAAAAAAGTTTTTCGCTCTAATTGATGGCTCGTAGTTTGGGTTATGTGGATGGAGCTCTGTGAGTCTAGGAGGGAAGTCTGGATTTTGATCTATAGGGGTTAAAGGTCCACACGAGGAAGCCAGATTTAGTCTTTTGCATATCACCCGGAAGTTCTGTAGGGTCAGGCCTATTAGGGGATGGGTGGCGCTCTCCTTATGGATCATATTCGAGTTGATCCATGATAAGTGGCAAATTGGGACATGGGAGAATGACTCATCAATAGTAATCCATTCTTTAGTGTGTGCATGGACATGCCAGTCGATTATCCTAGCCAAGTGACAAGACCAGTGGTATTTGTAAGCATCTGGAAGTCCAATTCCTCCTTTGAATCTAGGTAGGGCCAGTCTGTCCCATCCCAGTCGAGGGGCTGCCCTACCAAACCAGGAGAAAGGGCCATTTTTGGAGGTCCTGTTGGATGATTTTAAGAAAGGGGAGGAAGTTTCTGGCATACAGGTCAGTTGATTTTGTAGGGAGCTGGATACCAAGATAGGTGATGGCTTGGGGATCCCAACCAAAGGGAAAGTTATTTTGGCATTGTGTCACAATGGCTGTGGGAAGGGAATTTTTCAATGCCCTGGGTTTTGAAAAGATAATTTAGAGATTGGAGAGCGATTTGAAGATAGAGAAGTCTTTTAGTAAGTTGGGTATAGTGTTAATGGGGTCTGTGAGGAATAACAGAATGTCATCTGCGCATGCCGCCAATTTGTATTGTTGGATTTTCCGATGGACAATGTCCGATCGGAGCGTGTTGTCGGAAATTCCGACCGTGTGTGGGCTCCATCGGACATTTTCCATCGGATTTTCCGACATACAAAGTTGGACAGCAGGAGATAAAATTTTCCGACAACAAAATCCGATCGCGTCAATTCCGACCGTGTGTGGCCTGTTCCGACGCACAAAGTGCGTTTCAGAAGAAATTCCGACACGGGACAGCTCGTTCTGGTAAACTTAGCGTTCGCAATGGATACAGCACTTTCGTCACGCTGCAATGTTCAAAATGGTTTAATACAGCGCACTCTCTTCTTCTTTATAATGTGACAAGAATTAAGTAGTTTTGATGCTCATATTCACACACACTTCTCACAAACTTCTTTCGTTACTATTTGTCGGGATTCCCTCAATATATTTTGATTTCTCACATCTGACAACATATTTTTTTTTTTTTACTTTAATGTAGAATCTTTTTTTGTGTTTCTCTTTTTTAATTTTTTTTTTTGGTGATTTTGATTTGTACTCTCGAAAATGTTTGTGTGTTTTTTGTGACAAGTTCCCACAACACCATTGATATGTTGTTCTATTTAATCTGTAGGAGATTGTTTGGTGTTGTTGTCCCTTGTTAATTTCACATTTTATGTTTTTAGAAATGTACCTGAATCGTCACCAACAAACGGTCCTTTTTGGATGAAAACACACACAGGAGAGTAGAATTTACCTAAAAAAATTTTATTAAGGGGTCACAACTATAAACAAAGAGGGAGGCAACGCTGGAGAAACTGCAGAAGTGGGCGAAGCCTTGGACCCCCAGGGCAGACATCAATTATTTAAAAGCAAAATTGGTGGCCTGAGGAGTCCATATCTAAGGGAGGGCAGTCTGGTCCAGAAGTCCCAGAGATCCGGAAAGCAGCAGATGACATCTGTGTCCCCAGGCTGTGGTCATACGAGAGACTGCATCTTCTGTCAGACCAGACTGAACCCAGGGTCATCACTCTTTGGTCTTCCTTCCACGCTTCCTTCCAGGCTTTGGCTGTGGTGGTGGAGTTGTGGCAGCAGGAGGAGGAGGAGGAGGAGGATCGTCGATCTCAATGACATCCGTCTTGTGTGTCAGTTCCCCACTCTCCCCCTTACGTAGGACTTTATAAATCAGGTCCTCAGAGATCTTGCGTTGGCCCTCCTGCATGCCCAGCAATTTGGTGGCAGCCATGCAGGCAAAGGCCTCTTCAGGACTGGGGAAGGCTCTCAGGGACGCCGAAGCCTCCTGGATCAGCCTGTATGCTGAATCCTGCACAGGACTGGGAGTGGCCTTCCTGGCTCGTTTATGTGGCAGGCGGAGGGGAGGAACCTGAGACTCAGTCAGGCTGTGACTTGTCCCAGGCTTCTCTTGGCTGACACTTAGCCCCGCCTCCTCCTGGCTGCCACTAATCCCCGCCTCCTCCTGGCTGACACTAATAATCCCCGCCTCCTCCTGACTGCCACATTCCACAGCCTCCTCCTGGCTGAGGTCTTCCTGTGTATGAAAAAGGGACATAGTTTTAGTATTTTTTACATCAATCACACACCATTTTCACCTCCTGACTGCTGCAAATTGAATGTTAACAAATATAACAGACTATCCTTCTGAGCCCAGCATTTTGCATTCTTGTCCCAATTTTGGGTGCCCACTACTGTCTATTGATATGTAAAACACTTTTTTTAATCAGCAATTAGTGATCAATAATAACATCTAGTAAACATCATTTATTTATTGCCCAGAAATCTGTAGAAGAATGCTATACCTGACTCCAGCTGGGCTCCTCCACTTCTTTCTGGCTGGAAGGCCCAGGTTGGACATCAGAAGCCTCAGCTGGGATGGAAGGAAGGGTGGAAGGAAGAGTAGAGAGGGATTCCCTGACTTCAGTGTGGTCTGACAGAAATCGCAGTCTCTCATAGTACCACAGCCTGGGGACATAAACGTCATCTGCTGCAGCTCCGGACCTCTGGGAATCTGTGACCTTCTTGCTCTCCCTTAGATAAGTGCTCCTCAGGCCACCAATTTTAGCTTTTAAATAGGGGATGGTTGCTGTGAGGACCACCGGCGTCACCAACTCCAGCAGTTTCTCCAGCGCTGCCTGCCTCTTCTGTTTATGGTTATAGTGGGGGTGTCTCACTTGCCACAGACAGGGCAGCTCCCTGTACTTGTCTATGAACAGGGGCAGGAAATTGTGGTCGTTGAACCCATCCATTTTCTCTGCAAGACACAACACAAGACAAACCCTAATGTCAGGCCAAACTCCCCTAATCTTGTTACAATATAGGCTTCCGTTTCGAAGCAGTATAGGCCCAAGTTTAGATCCTACCTTCGTTAGCACGATCGGCGTCTCCGATGCTCCTTCCTCCGCTCACAGATCGTACGTAAGACGTGCTCGTTACGATTTATACACACTGCGCATGCGTATAACTCCGCCCGCCCCTGACGTTCTTTCTATTCTATTCCCCGCCCCTTTTCATTCGGCGCAGTGGAGGAAGAGCACATGGCGGATAGACAGCAGGATCATGCTAATTACAGCGATCCAGAAGGAGATTAAAAGGACTCAAATATGTCCTTTGGGGAGATGTTGGAAATGGTGGACATCCTGAAGAAGGCCGACTATGATGGAAAGTATGGGCCTTACCCCAACCCCAATATACAAAAGGCCAAGATCAAGGTGAAAGTGGTCAGGAGTCTGCACCGGAAATTCGGGGTACGACGATCGAAAGATCAGCTCAGGAAGCGGTGGTCGGACCTGAAATTACGAGAACATGAGCAGTACAGAACGATCCGGAGAGTGCTGAAAAAAAGTAAGTAGTTGTGCTGTGTTCCTATTGTTCTTGTGTTTATTACGTTCGTGCTGCTCCATGTGCTTTTAGGAACTGTTGTACAGTTTAAAATGGCAACTTTCATGTTCATGGGCACATTATTCGTTCGGATCACACATTTTTATTTGTGACGATAAAATACCATTGTTTAGGCCATATGCATTTGGCCACCATTTTGACGCCCTATACTTGTCTTCAAAGAATTTGGTTGTGTAGATGGCTTTGTTACTAGAATGAAATGCAAACTAGATTGTGTGTAAGGAGAGGACACTCAGCAGCTGTTTTCACATCTGGACACTGGAGCACTAGTGTGGGACACAAGAACACCATTTTTATTAGGGGGGCCACACAGGTGCTCCAGTGTATACTATAGGGGGGTCTCCATCTGTGAAGCTTGTACCAAACAGGTACAAGTATTGCAGGTTGACAAAGGGCATTAAAAAAGCTACATCTTGGAACTCTGCTAAAATAGATCATTGTACCCCACTTCCAAGCAATGTTTCATTTTTATAGTTCTGCCATCAAATATCTGTGTGCTAATTATACCATTTTTGTTTTACATAGGGGAGAAAAGACTCGGAGGTGTAATTTACAATTGGAAAACATCAAGCAAAACATCAATGATGTTATTCCAAAATATAAAAACATCATTGATGTTTTGGGGAGAGTTTAAAACCCCTCCAAATCACTTTCTTCTTTTGTGTGCTACAATGTGCGAAATGTTTTTGTGATTTTTCCCAAAGCCAAATTTGGAGGATGCACACAGTGTGTCAACATGTGCTATCTGCCATCACGGGAGATCAATGGACGCGTTTTGGGGGTGCAACCCCTTCCTCAATAATAAAGTAGCGGTGAGGAAGGGCTTTCTCCCCCAAAACACGTCCCTTGATCCCCCCTGATGGCAGATAGCACATGTTGACATTGTGAAATTTGTGTGCATCTTCCAAATTTGGCTTTTCCTGGGGTGATTTCCCCCCATCTGAACGCAATATCAAACCCAGTTCCTAAATACTCATGTCTGATATTGCCTTCAAGTTCTACCAAATGTGAACTTTGTAAGATCAAGATTTGTGTCTTTCTTGTTGGTTTTACACATGCCTGTTTTCTATAAAATGCACATTTTGATTTTGGATAATGACACCACAAAAATTGTTATACAACAAACATGTTGGTTTGTCAGAAAAACCTTGGGTAAATGCACATGTGATTGTGCTGGTATTAAAAAGATTGTTAATCAAGAATGTGTGGATTATTGTCTCAACACTACAACACTTTTGGGGTGATGTAATTGTTGTTTTATGAGAAAATGGGGTTATTTCCTAAGGGCAAATCCTCTTTGCACTACAAGTGCTGTTTCAGTGCAGTTGCAAGTGCACTTGTAGTGAAAAGTGTCTTTGCATTTAGTAAATAACAGCCAACAGTGCTTTGTAAGGTTACACAATCACGACATTTTCTGCACTCCACACATTTCTGTCAGGGTCAGCTCAAACAAACACAAGCAGTAAATGTCCACAAAGAAGAGCCTGGGGGGAGATGCCTGTCGAGAACTTGAGGTCCTGCAGGCTTCTCCCTGTGGCCAAATACCGCAAGGTAGCGACCAACCTCTGCTCCGCAGTGATGGCTTGCCTCATGCAGGTATCCTGCCTGCTGATATAGGGGGTCAGCAAAGCCAACAAACGGTGAAACACGGGGTCCGTCATCCTGAGAAAGTTCCTGAAATCATCAGATATTTCTCACGGATCTCACGGAGCAAAGGCATATGACAGAACTGGTCACGCTGAAGCAACCAATTCTTGGTCCATGAACTCCTCCCCACCCTGTTCATGGACTGGACTTGTGTCAAGGTCAGGACCCCAACACCAAGCCCCTGCACAGCACGAACTGTACGAGGAGTACGCATACGAAACATGGCTAGAAAACGGCTGCTCAGAACGAAGTAACAGAACGCACTGAAGAACAGCAAGGCCTGTGAAGAGCGACCTGAAAACCAGTAACGAACGAGCAAGAATACAATGACTACTTAAAGTCACGCGGAACTTGCTTGCACGCACTGAAGAGCAGATACAAACCCACAAGCACAAACTGAACGGCAGAAAATGATCTGAAAGCCACGAGTCTGAAAAAGCGCGAATCGTCTCTCACCAAACTTTTACTAACACGAGATTAGCAAAAGGAGCCCAAAGGGTGCCGCGCTTGGTTCTGAACCGGCCTTTTCTAGTCTCGTCGTACGTGGTGTACGTGACCGCGTGGTTGGCGATCGGAAATTCCGACAACTTTGTGCGACCGTGTGTAGGCAAAACAAGTTTGAGCCAACATCCGTCGGAAAAAATCCTAGGATTTTGTTGTCGGAATGTCCGAACAAAGTCCGACCGTGTGTACGGGACATTAGACCGTCAGGCCAAGGGCTTTTGCCTGTCTTGAGTTGTTTTAAGGATTCATTGGTTTCTTCCAGGGATATGGGGCGTTCTAATTCTGCAGCCTCAGAGGAGGTAATAGGTTTGGGGCCATATTGACTAAGAAAATTGGTAATCGTCTCTTTTTGTTCTGTGTCCTCCGGGTGTGTTCGGGGTGGTTAAGTTATATAGTTTGGTATAGTATTGCACAAATTGATCACCTATGCTTTCGGTGGTGATGAATGTTTTACCCGAGGGGTCCGTAATGGTGTGGATGGTTGACGCCGCTTTTTTAGTCTTAAGTGCTCTAGTGAGCATTTTAGTGCGTATTTGCATTTTAACATTTTCCCTAACTCTTCTAATAGATCTTCTCTGGCCCATAGTAGTTTTGTTAGTATTTGTGTGGTTAAGGATTGTTTATGAATTTTTTCCAGAGAGCCTCCTTCCACTTCGACAACTCTTCAATACAGGCTTGTCTAGCTTTCTTTCGTTTAGCGGTGAGGGAGATAAGTTTGCCCCCGATGAGACATTTATGCGCTGCCCATTGTGTCATTGGTGTGATATCCGTGGAGTAGGTCTCACGAAAATATTGTGAGATTCCTGTGTTGATCTTCCTAGAGACCTCAGGGTCAGTCAAGAGGGAATTATCAAGACACCAGATTGCTGATCTAGTGGGTGCTGTCAGGAATGTCAGGGTCATGGAGATGGAGTTGTGGTCCGAGAGGAGCATGGGGTCTATGGTCGCATTAAGGATGAGTAGATCGTTTTGTGTAATGAAGAAGTAGTCAATCCTAGTATATTTGTTTTGTGGTGGTGAGAAGAATGCAAAGTCCTTTTCGTTGGGATTTAATGTGCGCCATGCGTCGTGCAGGGTCAGGTTGCTAAGCTGTGTTTTGATTGCTTTGAGGGCTCTGTAGGTTATGGAGGATGAGCCTGAGGAGGTATCTTGGAAAGGAAAAAGGGCTACATTGAAATCTCCCCCGACTATTAGAATACCAGCTTGAAAGGTTGTGAGGAGATGCAAGGCATTGCGAAAGAATGGTACCTAATGCTTATTAGGAGCATATAGGTTAGCTAGAGTGACGTGTTTGTTGTAAATTGTCCCTTTGAGAAAAATGTATTTGCCCTTGTTGTCTCGCAGGACATCATGCACTTAGATCAGACAATGTTTGGAAATTAAAATTGACACTCCCTTGGATTTAGAGTCATCGTTGGATGCATGATAGGCCATGGGATAGAAGTTGCTATAGAGTTTAGGAATGTTACCAGACCGAAGGCGAGTCTCTTGGAGCAACACCATGGTGTCATTTACTAAGATGAATTCACTGCGCTGGTTCAGACCTTAAATGGTGCGCTGGATAAATCCTTAATCCAGCGTGTGAACCAGTGCAGACAGAGGAGTACCTGCACGCGAGAATGGTTCTCGGCGAGGTACATCTTGCGCTCGGTGCAATAGAAAAAATACTCTTCCTATTAAAGCAGCGCAAGAAAAACCAACGTGGGTTCCCCCCAGGGGCATACCAGGCCCTTCGGTCTGGTATGGATTTCAAGGGGAACCTCCTACACTGAAAAAAACGGCGTGGGGTCCCCCCAAAGTCCATACCAGACCCCGATCCAAGCACGCAGCCCGGCCGGTCAGAAAAGGGGGTGGGGACGAGCGAGTGGCCCCCCTCCTGAACCGTACCAGGCCGCATGCCCTCAACATGGGGGATGGGTGCTTTGGGGAAGGGAGGCGCGCTGCGGCCCCCCACCCCAAAGCACCTTGTCCCCATGTTGATGAGGACAAGGGCCTCTTTCCGACAACCCTGGCCATTGGTTGTCGGGGTCTGCGGGTGGGGGGCTTATCGGAATCCAGGAGCCCCCTTTAGTAAGGGGGCCCCCAGATCCCGGCCCCCCACCCTATGTGAATGAGTATGAAAAAATAAAATTTCCTCTAGGTGGGATATTTGGAAAGGGATAAATAGTGCAATGAGGTATGAGAGTAGTGTAAAAAGTAGAAATTTTTATTAAGAAACATAGGTTTAAAATAATGAGCACATATATACACTATACATAACACAAAATATCATGAATGAACACTGGACAGGACTAATCATATAATAACATTACAAAAAAAGACAGCTAGTAAATTGCAAAGATCTGTTATGCTGGAGGTGAGCACAACAGAAAAGACCCAACGCGTTTCAAAAATGCTATTTCTTCATCAGGGGTGTATGCGATTTTAATCGCAGAACCTACAACCATCTGCAATTTAAACAAAATACACACATATTAGATACATAATATTAATTAGACACAAACTAATTGGTACGTGTGTGATCACATCGTACTTTGTGTTTTAGTGTGTTTGGACACTGACCGTATGAACTGTGTAGTACTAGAGTGGATTTTCTGGCCAGATTTTGACGTTTAAAAGCAGTTTAAATGTTGCAGCTGTCAGCCTGTGGGGCCCAAAGCCCAACGGGGTGAGTAAATGCACCAGCGCAAATAGATGGGTCCAATGGTGGCACGAGGGGAAACATGAGCAGAGTCCCACACAAAAGACAAACCAGGCTGGCCCTCCAAAATGTATCCCTTACTGAAAAAAAAAAAAAAAAAAAGGGGGAGAGGGACAGAAAAAGGACAGGTATTAAATGGATTGCTAGAGTTGTAAACTCCCCCCGCACACTCACATGAGACCACCCACTGTAAATAGTTTGCATATACATGAAGGAAGGTGCGCGTACATCCAAATAGGTGCATGCACACAAACATGCATACGTGCATGTCTAACAGATGCACATGTGTGCATCTACACAGTTGAAAAAACAGCTTAGTGCGCATATAGGCACGCACACATGCATATGTGCATGCATGTGCATCCAAACAGCTTGAATAATACGTTTAATGCCAATATAAATGTAAAGGAATATAACTTGCCTAGGGGCAGTCGGGGTGGGGAAGGAGGAAAAGATACCAGAGCCAAGGCAAACGAGGATCTATACCTCCACAGATCCTTGAATCAGAAGACCAAAGGTGGCGCCCAAGAGGTTAATCTGTAACAGTGAACAGAAGGTAGGACATCAAAGGGCAGCAATCCTGGGGGCGCATCAGGCATCATAACTGAGCGCTATCAAAGTAAGGACATGGAGACTGTAAAGAGTATCCAGGGTGTAGGAGCAAGGAGGTATTACCTGATACTTGTACGGGCTCTATGGCAATGGATCCATTCCTCACCAGTGTCCACCCTCACAGCAAGCAGACAGCAGCTGGAGTGTGGAGGGATTTGAAATAGCCTGAGTGATTGGAAATAGACCAATCACTACATGCCTATGTTCGGAGGGGCGGGGCTAGCCGGGAACTTCCCCCGGGAAAAAAAAAGGGGGAGAGAGCAGAGAAAGGACAGGTATTAAATGGATTGCTAGAGTTGTAAACTCCCCCCACACACTCACATGAGACCACCCACTGTAAAAAGTTTGCATATACATGAAGGAAGGTGCGCGTACATCCAAATAGGTGCATGCACACAAACATGCATACGTGCATGTCTAACAGATGCACATGTGTGCATCTACACAGTTGAAAAAACAGCTTAGTGGAGTGGTCTACCCACCATAGAAACATCCCCTCTGTAATACATATCAGGGGAGGATGAGCGTGCGTGCATCCATGCGCATACAGGCACGCACACATGCATGCACAAAAGCATGCATGCGCATCCAAACAGTTTGAATAATACGTTTAATGCCAATGTAATGTAGAGGAATATAGCTTGCCTAGGGGCGGTCGGAGTGGAGAGGGAGGAAAGGATACCAGAGCCAAGGCAAATGAGGATGCATACCTCCACAGATCCCTGAATCAGGAGACCAAAGGTAGCACCCAAGAGGTTGATCGGTAACAGTGAACAGAAGGTAGGACATCAAAGGGCAGCAATCAATAGGGCTAGTCCTGGGGGCGCATCAGGCATCATAACTGAGCGCTATCAAAGTAAGGACATGGAGACTGTAAAAAGTATCCAGGGTTCAGGAGCAAGGAGGTATTACCTGATACTTGTACGGGCTCTATGGCGATGGATCCTCACCAGTGTCCACCCTCACAGCGAGCAGACATCAGCTGGAGGGTGGAGGGATTTGAAATAGTCTGAGTGATTGGAACTAGACCCATCACTGCATGCCTATGTTCGGAGGGGCGGGGCTAGCCGGGAAAGTCCCCCGGGACGGCGGCGCACAGACGGCACCTCCAGACAGCACCAGGGGGCATGTGGTAGATGACGCACTGCTACCAGAGGCTGCAGTGACGTCAAGCCCTGGAGTGCCCTGTGTGACAGGGAGAGCCTAGTGAGTCAAGCTGCATCGCCGCGCGTCGTCCTCCCGCGGCGCACTAGACACGGAACGTACAGTCCCCGGAGGGGACGGCTGTATCCTGTTGACAAAGGGAGGCCACCCATTGGGCAGCCCCCGTGCGCCGAGTGTGGGACCCCAACCACCAGGGCCCAATGCGCAGCTGTATGAACATCCCGCCAAGCATGGGGACACACACAAACTGATCAAATGGTGCACTGATCTGAGGGACATCACTGTTGAGAGGGGGAACAGCATTTCTAGTAAATCTTAACCATGTATCCATGTTTACCATGTACCATAATACACTGAGAACTGAAATAATGACAACAATAATAATAATAATAATAATACGGTATACATCATAATCATGCAGTTAACATTAGTTTTTAGTGCATATCTACGCCCAAAGGAACAGTATGTATATCTATTCTAAACGATACATTAGGTTAGAATAGAATTGGTATCATAATGGACATAATTTGCATTGTTAACAGTACATTGAGTTGAAGTAAAATATATCTCATAATCAAGAGATTACCAATAGTATGAGATTACTGAGGATATAGTACATAGAGAACACAATAAGTGACAATTTTTTATATAATGACCTAAAATTGTCTAATATGCACATTAACATTTATCAGTCGGCATATATAAGTTTAGATTTAAAAGGAAGGAAGAAAGACGTAATGATGAAAAAGATATTGAGATGTTCAATGATAATAATATGACTAGAGACCAGAGGAGCTTGGTCCATACAGTATTTATAGATCAGAGGGTTCTGAGATATCAGGTTGGGTCTGGTGGTTCCCATTCTGACCCTCCACAGGAGAAACCCTTGAGAAAGGGCCTATAGAAAATTGACCCATTTAAACCTGGTGGCGAGGTGGCGTTTAGACGGAAAATCCACCTCTGCTCTCGTTGGAGCAGGGTTTTGTTCCAATCACCACCTCGCATCCCAGAATGGACACAATCCAGAATCACAAAAGAGACCTTAGGACAGATACCATCATGGACATTTGTGACGTGTCGTCCCAGGGGGAGGCTGGGATTACACGTCCGCATGGATGCAAGATGACGATAGGCACGTCTCCAGAATTCTTGGGCGGTTTTGCCAACATAAAAGCAGGCGCACTCACATAAAAGAAGATAAACCACACCGGGCGTACTGCAATTTGCAAAGTGTCTAGGTGAGTATTTTTCACCATTAGGCAGTAGTAAGTTTTTCGAGGTGTTCATAAAACGACAGTAACCACAACCCCCACATGTAAAGGAGCCAAAAAGTTTACAAGGATCCTTGCGGCCCCCTTCTTTAAACTCACTAGCCACCAATTGGTCCCGAAGTGATCTTGCCCTTCTGAAGGTAAACGAGGGCACATTTGGGACAAATGGGCCTACATTCGGGTCCATTGTTAGGACATGCCAATATTTGTTTACAATTGCTTTGATTTTTTTATGCTGATTAGAGAATCCTGTGATGATTGATATTGGATTCTCTTTTTGAGTTTTAAATGATGGATTATACAGTAAGTCTTGCCGGGTCTTTTTACATGCCCTGTTGTATGCTTTTTTCAAGCATGACTTAGAATAACCTCGATTTTGAAGTCTCACCCTTAGTGCATCAGCTTCTTTCTTGAATGTAATGCTATCCGAACAGTTCCTTCTGATCCTTAAGTATTGGCTGTAGGGGATGGAATTTGTGAGTGCCCAAGGGTGAAAACTGCTTGCATGTAAGATTGAGTTACCCGCTGTTGGCTTTCTATAGAGACTACTACTTAGAAAGCCGTTCGCATCTTTATGTATGGTCACATCAAGGAAGGTGATACTCGAGGTGTCATGGGTCATGGTAAACTTAAGGTTAAACTCGTTATGGTTGAGTTCCACCAGGAATTTGTCTAGTAGCTCGACGGATGTGTCCCATATTAGGAACATAACGATATAGCGCATCCACAGCACTATATGCTCCATAAAGGAGGCAAGATTGTCGTCTTGATTCAACGCCAGCTCCCACTCCCCCAGGTACAGATTGGCGTACGATGGGGCCCTTGAAGTCCCCATCACAACACCCTGCACCTGGAGGTAGTGGGAGCCACTAAAGACAAAGTGATTATGATGAAGAATATATTCTAGTGCTCCCAGGACAAAGTCCTTAGTGGGTTGATTGACTGCATTATCCTGCGACAAGATGTGTCGGATACAAAGGAGCCCTTTATCGTGTGGGATACTGCTATATAGTGCTTCCACATCGATTGCTACTAGAGATGATGATGGAGATATGCACATGCCATCGATGTTTTGAAGTAATTTCAAGGTGTCTTGTATGAAGCTAGGAAGTTCAGCCACATACGGACGGAGATATCCATCTACGTATTCACTCAATTTTTCAGAAATTGAACCATTGCCCGATATGATTGGTCTACCAAGCGGTTTCTGTAGGCTCTTGTGTAATTTAGGTAGGCAATAAAAAGTTGGTATGCGTGGGTTCTTCGTTCTTATATATTCCCATTCATTTTTACTGAGTATATTCGAAGCCATGGCCTTATCTACTAGGTCGTAGAATTTTTGGTTAAACTTTGTGATTTTACTCTCTGATATCTTCTGGTACCACGTTTTGTTGTTAAGGATTTTGTTGCACATGTCAACATAAAAGGCATTGTCCATGATCACTATATTTCCACCTTTATCGGATGGTTTAATGGTAATTGTTGTATTGCTAGATAGTGCTTTTAGTGCATCTCTTTCTATTTTGGATAAGTTATCCTGATCGGAGTATGAGGTCTTGATCTTACATATTGCACTATACGTCAATTTGATGAAAGCTAAAACATTTGCATTGGTGCTTAGTGGTGGAAATTTATAAGACTTCTTTTTCAAAAAGGGCCTCGGGGTTGCAATAGGTTCAGTTTGGTCGTGTCGTCCAAGAAGTTGTTCAAGGTTAATTTGATCAATCAGATCTGGGGGGTTGTTTTCTTCGAGAAGGTCTATGAGATCATCCAGGGCTTTCAATTCCTTGGGTTCGAATTCCGGTTTTGTGGGTTTTTCCCTAGGTGAATGGGTACCCCTACCCATTCACCTAGGGAAAAAGTGTCAATAAAAAAACACACTGCACAGGTTTTTAAAGTAATTTATTAGACAGCTCTGGGGGTCTTCTTCCAGCTTCGGGGGTCTTCTTCCGACTTTGGGGTCTTCTTCCGACTTTGGGGGTCTCTCCGGTTCTTCTCCACTGTCTCTGTCTCTGTCACTGTCTTTTCTCCCATTGTTCGACCTGTTCCCCGTGCTCTCCAGGTCTTCTGCCGGGCTCCTCCGCTATCTTCTGCTCTTTTGACGCTCTTTTGCTAAAGCGGAGGAGCCCGGTCTGCTGCCTTCTGCCTTCAGCCTTCCAAGTTGAGGGCATGCGGCCTGGTATGGTTCAGGAGGGGGGGGCGCTCGCTCGTCCCCTCCCTTTCCTGACCTGCCGGGCTGTGTGCTCGGATAAGGCTCTGGTATGGATTTTGGGGGGACCCCCACGCTTTTTTTTTTTTTTTTTTAATTTTGGCATGGGGGTCCCCTCCGAATCCATACTAAACCCAAGGGCCTGGTATGGACCTGGGAGGGAACCCCACACTGTTTTTTTCAAGATTTTTTTAACCCGGCATTTTTTTTACATTGTGCGGGAAGTCAGCTGATGACTCATAGGTTGTTAAGGACACTGCGGCCGGTTTCCCGGCCCCCTTCTTAGCAACCAGCTATATACAGTGTAAAAAATAAATAAATAAAAAAAAATGCAAAACACGGTACTTGCATTTTGGATGCAGGTCCATTAAAATCTATTACAAGAAAAACGCTGCATTTTGCGGGAAAAAAAGTCCCTGACCCTTTCCAAAAACACAGAGGCACAAAATGCATTGATGTGAACATGTTCCATAGGAACCCATGTTAAAAAATTCCCATGCATTTCTGCAAAATGAATCAAAAAACGCATTCATGTGAAAATAGCTTAAGGCCCTTTTCACACTGGGGCAGGGGGGTGTCTGCGGTAAAGCGGCGCTATTTTTAGCGCCACTTTACTGTCGTTTTAGCTGCGTTATTCGGCTGCTAGCGGGGCGGTTTTAACCCCCCATGGTGCGGTTTTAACCCCTCTGCTAGTGGCCAAAAAGGGGTTAAATCCGCCCGCAAAACGCCGCTGGATCGGCATTTTGCCGGCGGTATCACAGTGCTGCCCCATTGATTTTAATGGAGAGGAGCAGTGAGTTCACCGCTCCAAAGAAGCTGCTGGCAGGACTTTTTGTGATGCCCTGCCAGCAAACCGCTCCATTGTGAAAGCCCTCACTGGAGTGAATGGAGCCACTTCTTTAGGGCGTTTTTCAGGCGCTATTTTTAGTGCTGTAGTGCCTAAAAACGCCCCAGTGTGAAAGGGGCCTAAAAAAAGTCCTGCTAGCAGCATCTTTGGAGCGGTGTATAAACCGCTCCTGCCCATTGAAATCAATGGGACAGCGCGGCTATACCACCGGCAAAACGCAGCTGCGGTGGCGTTTTGCGGGCGGATTTAACCCCTTTTCGAATACCGCCGGTAAATCAGCGCAAAAAATAGCACAGTTTTAAAGCTGCCACCCGCACCGCCCCAGTGTGAAAGGGGCCTAAGGCTCCCCTCACATGGATGGACCTTTCAGGTCCACCTTGGACCTGAATGGACACTCTATAAACCTCTATGGAGGGTCGGATGTCAGTGGTGACATGTCCGCTGACATCCGACCCACTCCAATCCTAAAAAGTGTAACGGAGGAAAAACCTATTTTTCCATCCATCTGCGGATCGGGTGACGATGGACTCTACGGTCCGTCATCATCCGATCCCCCATAGAGGAGACCGGCACTCTGACAGGTCTGTCCCTGCACAGTGTGCAGAGACAGACCTGTCATCTGCCTGCCCAGCGGGGATTGACGGAGCGATCCCCCGCTGAGCAGAGTGGGCTCCGTACACGGGGTACAAGGTCCCATCGTGTGTATGAGGCTTAAACACCAGAAATTCAAGTTTTCATATCTTTAAAGGTCACCATACACTGGCCAATCAGTTAGATCTTCCATAAATTAGATTCAGTGCAAGAGTCGGTTTGATTTTCTACAATTAGAAGTCATTCTTACAGTGCATCTTCCTATTACTGCTTTAGCCTAATGCTCTCTTTCCACTATTTCAACACCAAAGTTGCGTGATTTACAATGTGCTTTTTCGGCTTGTTTTCCACTATTGCAACTTGTCATGCCACTAGGGACTGAAAAGTTGCATCACAAGTTCTACCCCATGATTTACAATGAGTACCGTTCATATGTCTGCAACTTCAAGTCGCAGCAACTTCAAAGTAGTCCCTGCACTACTTTGGTCCCACTTTGATGCGACTTGAGGTCCATAGACCTCAAAAATACACAGGCATTGCTTCAAGTTTTGGCAAAAAGTTGGAGGAAACTTGCGGCAAAAAGCATGCAACTTTGGGCTTGCAATAGTGGAAACCGAGCCTTAATGCCGTGTCATGTGACAAATTCAAAACATCTGAGAAAAAGTCGCACTGAAGTTGGAACAAAGTAGTGCAAGAACTTTTTTTGGAGTTGCACCAATTAGAATGGGGGAACATTGAAATACATGTGTTTTGACTTGTCCTGCGACTTCACATGTGTCAAGTTGCCCAACAACTCGCATTAGGGGAATGAGAGCTTAATGCCACTTGGGACTGAAAAGTTGCATCACAAGTTGTACCCCATGATTTACAATGAGTACCATTCATATGTGTGCGACTTGCTTACGCACATGCCGTATACACAGCGGGCACACATCTTTATTACAGAAATCCATAGTTGGCATGGAAATTAACCACTTGCTTACTGGGCACTTAAACCCCCCTGCTGTCCTGACCAATTTTCAGCGCTGATCCATTTTGAGTGACAATTGCGCAGCCATACTTAGCCAAATGTTTTTTATTTTTTTTAAGTTCTCACAAATAGAGCATTCTTTGGGTGGTATTGATCACCTGTGTATTTTTTTCTTTTGTTCAAACAAAAGACAAGACAGATTTTTATAATTAATTTTGTATATTTTTGGATATTTTGATATTAAATTTTGCAAACAGGTAATTTTTCTCCTTCATTGATGTACGCTGATGAGGCGGCACTGATTGGTTACACTGATAGTCAGCACTGCTTGGGATCACTGGTGGGCATTGATAGGTGGTACTGCTGGGCACAGATGAGGCAAGAATTGCCTCTTCGGGACCAATGTCCCTTGCACCTAAGCCGGTGATCAGCTTTTATCGTTATCCTCATGCTGTCAGCGTGAGTAGAAAAAATAAACAGATCGGCCCTTACTTCGATCTGTGATCACCTGAGTCTCAATGACTACGTCCTATGACAGCCTCCCAGAAATTCAGGTCCACACTGTGGCCGTCGTTTGGCTATAGCACAGACACCAAGTGGTTAATAGAAAAACAGATGCAGATTTCTAGGACTGGCCAAAAATAATGTAGAGTCAAAGGCAACTGATGACTTTCTATTAAAGGTCTAAATGGGCCATTAACATGCATCACAATTGAACTTAGGAATGTGTCTTTGCAAAGTTAAACTCATTAAAATCCTTTCTTATTTTTGCTTGGGGATAGACTGCAGTGGGATTATAAGTTTTGGGGGATGCCTACACCCGATAGGGTGAAGACACCTACCAAATTTTGCCAATTTCGCATTCAAAATTATTCACTTCCTGTCACATAGCCAAACAGGAAGTGAGGGTAAAACCCTACCAATGTATGTCCTTGGGGAGACACAGGTCAATCCAAATAGTTTCCCCATTCGGGAAATTGCACTCTAGCATTTTGCCATGTACATCCCAAATTATTATGTGTCTTGGGGTTTATTTACTAAAAGGTAAATCCACTTTGCACCACAAGTACACTTAGAAGTTCAGTTTCTGGAGATCCGAGGGGGACATGCAAGGAAAAGAAAAAAAACAGCATCTTTGCCTCTACATGATTGGATGATAAAATCACCAGTGCTACCCTTCTGATTTTCATCAACTACACTTGTATTGCAGAAAGGATTTGCCTTTAATAAACCCCAAAATACCTAATAATTTGGGGTGTACACAACAAAGTACTAGAGTGCAATTTGCATAATGGGGGCACTAGTTAGATTGACCTGTGTGTCCCCAAGGAAAAATTAGGGTTTTACTCTCATTTCCTTTTTGGCTATGACAGGAAACAAAGCCAATTTTAAGAAAAGGGACAAAGCCCAACCTGTAAAAAAAAAAAAAAAATCTTGATTTCCCTCAAATGTCCAAATTGGAAAAGGATTGGCTTCAGCTTGATTTTAGTTCAGTGCTCTAAATCAGTGCTTCTCAACCCTGTCCTCAAGTACCCCCCAACAGGCCATGTTTGCAGGTTTTCCTTCATCTTGCACGGGTGCTTTAAATCAAAGTCAATGGCTTTGTATTTTGGACAGCTATTTTAGAGAAGATAAAACTTCCTAAACATGTCCTGTCAGGGGGGTACTTGAGGACTGAGGCTGAAAACCACTGCTCAAAAAGAAAATTGAATACTTACCACTCTAAAATGTTACTTTCCTGGTCACTATCCATGGCAGCATACGCACAATCCATGCATGTGCTACCATGAAGGCCCCATGAAAGTAACTTAAAAATAAAAAATAAAAAAAATGAAAAAAAATGAAAAAGTGATTTGTCCAAGACATGCCAATCAGCCTAGTTAAGCTGCAGCTGGAAAATCCGATGCATGAAAAGAACACACATGGGGGGCAGGAGGCGGAGCCTAGCGGAGCAGACATGCATTGTTAGAGCTCCACACCGCTGAGGAGAGAAGAGAAGGACAAAGCGGAGCCTGCAGGCTCAAAAGGTATCCATTTGAACCTTTTTGCCCCAGGGAACAAACTGTGAAAGTTTGGGCAGGAAATATGGTACTGGGAGGAAACCGTGGCAGAAATAAAAATCACCTCACAAAGAGCTCACAGGCACTCACTGCAGCTGAAGCAGCTCCAGTCACCTCACAAGATACAGCATCAGGGCGCTCTCACAGACAGAAAATGTCACAGCAAGACTCTCCATTTGAGTCAGATACAGAACAAATCCTCTCACAAACTTCTCCACAAGCCTCCTCAGTATCCACAGTAACATTATTACAATTTGAAAAGATGCTTCATAAGGCTTTAAAACAAACCTCAGACCAAATAACAAAAAGCCTAACCAAAGAAATAAGAGAGCTGGGAAACCGCACCGCAGCCTTAGAAATAAAAATGGATGAAATTGAAATTACAACCCAAGAAAATATAACAGAATTGGAACAATTAAAAAAAGAGAATTTAATACTTCAAACTAAGCTTGAAGATTACGAAAATAGAGCCAGACGTTCAAACTTGCGCATAAGGGGAATACCTGAAACTGTGACAGACCTGCAATCTACTATTACTGCTCTATTACAAGAACTAAAGCCAGATATCCCTATTGAACGTTTAGAACTGGACAGAGTACACAGAGCCCTCACAGCCAAAAAGAAAGATGGACCCCCACGTGATATAATCACAAAATTTCATTATTACAGAACGAAAGAACAAATACTAATTGCTGCAAGAGAAAAAAAGAAACTTAATTTTCAAGGACACAATTATCAAATTTTTGCTGACCTATCCCAACTTACTATTACTAAAAGACGATCCATGAAACCCCAACTAATGGAACTGCAACGCCACAACATTATGTATCAATGGGGCTTCCCCTTTTCAGTCAGATTTAACTACCAAGGTACAATTTACAGAAGCAGATCAGCAGATGAACTACAACAAACCCTTTTAAAATTAAATCTGACATAACCCACAAGCAGCAACACTCCCACACGCAGAAGAATGGCGTCATCTTCACCTTCAGGCAGCACCCAGATAATTTCAGAACAAAATGAGAATCATCATTCTCACAAAAGAGGCCGTTATGCCACATCATCCATGGACCAAGAAGATTCAATGGACTGACATCCTAATTCCTGATATCTTTTCATTTATTATACTAAGAGATGGTTCTCTATAAAAAACCTGTATTTATAACTGAATGTAACTGCATTCTGATAGTCACACACTGTGTGGGATCATGTTACATTCCAGTTATATTTCTTATTACTTCTGATTCATATAGCCTTAGAATATATAAGTGAAATAAGGAAATTCTTGTTCAGTTATATATTATCAGGTAATAACAATAGATTTATTACTTTTTAGGACAAATATGTTCAATAATCCAGAAGTAATGGAAGCTTTTTCTTTCTTTTCTTAAAACAAATATATTATTACCTAACTAGTTCCTAGAATTATGTTTTTGTTTATTCTAATCTGAAGCAATACAACCTCAATTTTATGAGTTAACATATCTAAACAGTTACATATGAATAAAATATGTAATTGTTTACTCTAAAAGGGTTAAAATCCCAAAATAATTCAAACTATCTTCATCAATACCAAAGTTATTAACAGTACCTTTCTAACTGAATTATTTAGCTTAGGGCAAGACTAACCATATACAACCACCCTGGAATAAATAATTTCAACAAAAACTATATTCTGCACTCCAATTAATGAAACATCATTTTGATGTCTTTTGACATAGCACTTCTCTCCTGTAAGCGGAAGATCCGTGTACCCCCATTAGCCCTCCTCATTCTCCCAACCATATTATGTGGGAGTGTGACGAAGGCACTTATTCCCCTGAGAGAGATATTTATTCTCTTTCACGGGTAAATTGTGATTACTTGCAAAAAATAATTTATACAATGTATC
Organism: Aquarana catesbeiana; assembly: GCF_042186555.1. Lineage (NCBI taxonomy): Eukaryota > Metazoa > Chordata > Amphibia > Anura > Ranidae > Aquarana > Aquarana catesbeiana. The sequence goes on from NC_133334.1 coordinate 147,305,402, forward strand.
ATCTAATCTCATATGTTTTTTGTTTACTCTTTACTCCAGAATTCACTGGTTTCTTTTCTATCTATTCATCTCTTCAGTCCACACAGGTTGATCTGCGCAGTCAGCTCTGCATAACAAAAAGTAAGTCAAAACTATTTGATCACTTCCGGTTCCGGCGCCGCATGGAGTAGCTGCACTCTTGCACAGCTCCCGCTCTGAGGACACCTAAACCAGCCTAAAAATCCGGCCCAGAAGCCAGAAACCTCCATCGGCCACCTCGGGCACTTGCATCCGCTCTATGGACCGCTTCGTGGAGGTCCGCGGCTCCCGCTCCAACACGGCCCTGACGCCGCCGGCCCAGCCGCAAATCGAGGCCCCGGCTTCGGCCTACACGGACACCTACACAGGCGCGCACCAGCAGCTGCAGCAACAACACACAGCGGAGATGGAAGTAAGTGGAAGCACAGCTCCACACACATCCCCTCAGGCACCCCCTACCCAGCCACACTCCCAGGCTCCCTCTCCTCAAGCACCCTCTCCTCAGGCCTTCTCCATGCCAGCTACCTCCCTACAGCTCGCCGGGGACCACAAAACCGAACGCATAGCACAGGCAGTGGCAGCACTTCTGTCCCCCATGATATCTGCTTCAGTAGAAAAGGCTGTAAATGCGGGGATGAAACAAATAAAGGCCCAGCTAGGAGAACACAACACAAGGCTAAACGAGCTAGAACACCGCCAATCAAGCATGGAGGAAGAGATATACCAAGCTCAAGCCACGGAACAAGCACAAGACAAAACGAACCAATATATATTCCAAAAACTTGACGATTTGGAAAATAGATCCAGAAGGAGCAACCTGCGATTCGTGGGGATTCCAGAATCCCTCCAAGCATCTGCCCTTATGGACTTTTGCTCCCAACGCATACCCGAGGCGCTAGGCCTAACAGGCCCCTGCACAGTGGAACGCGCTCACAGGATAGGGTCGTATAATGAAGAACGCAAGAATCCTCGGCCCATCATAGCCAAATATCTAAATTATTCCGACAAGGCTCTCATTCTTCAAAAATTTAGACAATCTCGCTCGCTACAAATTGACGGAGTGAGAGTCCTGATTTTTGCCGACTACTCCATCGAAGTTTCAAAGAAACGCAAGGCCTTTCAACAAATATGCTCTGAACTCTTTAAGCAACAGATCAAGTTCACCCTAGCCTTCCCGGCTACCCTACGCCTCAAGACACCTAACGGGGACCAGCTCTCCTTCCAGGAACCCTCAGAAGCAGAAGCATACATGCGGTCTTTATTCCCCAACATTCAACAACACACCCCGTCGAAAGGTACTTCAATCAATCGCTCCCTGGATCAACGAAGCCCGCGTAAAGACTCCCCCAAGCGATTTAGACCCTCGATTCCGGACCAGCACCGCTTTACGCACCGCTGAACTAAAACCTGACACCCACCTCCATCGGTCCCAAAATTTTGGACAGTAAAGATCTCTCTGTCCTCCCTCAGGTTCCATGTACCATCTGTACCTCATCTACACGTAATGTACAATATTTCTCATATACATATGTTTGCCTTTCCATTGTAATCTCTTTCTTACAGGTCCCTTCCTAGCAAGTTATTCCTTTTCGTAAAGGGCAATGTTTTTCTTTTTTTTTACATCCTCATGGCCTCACTGTGTGCGGACAACTGCACTCCCCCCCCTCATATGTGACCCCTTGATGCCCACATGAACACTTGTCTCACGGCCAAGGGCTCTCTGGGGCTATATCATCACCGTCCTGAGATGGGAGCTGACCTACACAGTGACTCCATGTGGAAAAAAGCGAAGTTTCCATGTTCGTATGTTTTACTGGTGATATTTTTCACTATGTTGCTTCTCTTACAGGTTAAATCCCCTTCCCCCCCCCCTCTCTCTCACACGGCCCTAGCCAAATCAAATCCATTCTCGTACTTATACACCTCCCACATAACAACCTCAGACTTCCAGACACAGCTGACGTACTATCACACCTTCCACACAATATTAAAACACACTTAATAACACACATCCCTTTTCAACCCCCCTAATATGAAAATACTCTCCTGGAATGTAAAGGGTCTCAGATCCCCCCAAAAGAGAATGAAAATCCTCAGGCATCTCAAGCGGCTCAAAGCCGATATAGCACTTCTTCAGGAATCACATTTACCGGCCTCAGACTTTCATCGCATGAAGAAACTCTGGGTTGGCACTGTTCTAGGCTCAGAGGCAAAAGGACGCAAAGCTGGCGTTCTCTTACTCATACACAAGAACCTCCCGTGCACAGTCTTGTCCGCAAAAAACGACGACCAGGGCCGTCTACTCACGGTACACATAAAAATAGACTCCAAAGAACTAGCTATTACAAATGTTTATGCCCCTAATAATCCAAGCAGACAATTTTACACTGAACTATCCAGTTGGCTTCTAGAAAACACACATCTCCCTCATCTAATTGGAGGAGATTTCAATGACACCCTCCATCAGATGGATGACAGGTCCTCACAAAAAAGACCAAAAAAGGACACTAACCCACTACCCCCTTCCCTCCTGGCTAGCACCATGGAATCCATCCAATTCCAGGATCTATGGCGCCTCTTCCACCCGGCAGACAGGGAATTCACTTTCTACTCTAACCCACACAAAACATTCAACAGAATAGACTACACCTTCGGCTCTGACAACCTTCTACCCTACCTCCAAAACTCCACCATCCACGACATAACCATTTCAGATCATGCCCCTATAGAAGTGACACTAAATAATCTAGACCTACCTCCACACCCCAATATATGGCGGTTCCCACCTTATCTACACAACAACACTGACTTCCAAAACTACATCTCCGACGCCTGGGCTGAATACTCCTCAAACAACGCCCCACACATACACGACCCCAACCTATTTTGGGACGCTGGTAAAGCTTTCCTGAGGGGCCGTATCATTTCCTATGCAACCTCATTCAAACGCAACACCCTAACTAAATACAAAGAGGCCAGCTCTCGTTTACACCGGGCACAACGAGATATGTACACCAAAGACTCCCCAACAACACGCTCTGAATGGCAGATAGCAAAAAGGGAATTTGACATTTGGGTAAACAATCTAGAAAACACCAAGAAGGCCTATTTAGATGCTTCTTTCCATAAATTTGGGAATAAAGCAGGAAAACTCCTATCCAGACTTTGCAAAGGTCCATACCGCCCAACACATATCACATCCCTACGTGATAAAGCGGGTACCCTCCACGCCACTCCACTCCCAATTAACAAAGTAATGCGACAATTCTACTCCACTCTTTATGCCTCAGACCCGATAGATCCACAAACAGCACGCGCTTTTCTAGAAAAAATAACCCTTCCCAAAATCTCCCCAACACAACTAGAAACCCTAAACGCACCTATCACTCTCCCCGAAATATCGGCAACTATCCGCAACTTAACCCTGTCTAAAGCCCCAGGCCCGGATGGCCTCACCAGCGAATTCTACAAGACCCTACAACCCCTATTAGAACCTACTCTCCTCCAAGTATATCAACATATATGGTCAGGGGGTTCATACCTTCATTCGGGGAACCAAGCCATCATAAAACTACTGGCAAAAAAGGGTAAAGACCCTCAAGAACCAGGATCGTACAGGCCCATATCACTTCTCAACCTAGATGTTAAAATCCTCTCAAAAATTGTTGCCACCAGACTAGCAGACATCATGCCTTCCCTAATTCACCCCGCCCAGTCAGGTTTTATTAAAGGACGTACAGCCACCCTTAACATCCGCAAAGTTATGCTGGCCCTAGAACACGCAATACATCACCCAAACACGGATCATGCCATTATCACGCTAGACGCGGAAAAAGCTTTTGATAACGTCAGTTTCGACTGGTTATCCATGACAATGAAGGCAATAGGATTCTCTGGCCCCTTCCACCACCTTATTACCGCCATGTACACAGCTCCGACAGCAAGGTTAGTGGCGGCAGGTCTCCTATCAGAAGAATTTCGCCTCCATAAGGGCACACGCCAGGGCTGCCCCCTATCGCCACTCCTCTTCAATATAGCATTAGAACCACTTTCCAGATATCTAACATCAGTAGCCCCCCTACATGGCTTAAAGATAGGCCCACACGACTTACGTACCTCACTTTTTGCAGATGACGTCCTTATATTTTCAGCCAACCCCTCATCTGATATGCTAACCATAAAAAATGTATTCGATGAATTTCGCTTGTGCTCGGGCCTCCGTATTAATTACACCAAAAGCGAAATTCTTCCCATTGGTTCCCACGCCGCACCTAAATGGACCCAACATTCAATTTTCCCCGTTGCTAAATCCCACATTACATACTTAGGAATAAAAATAGGAAAACTCCCTTCTTCGCTATACCACCTCAATTACCCTCCTTTGGTGTCAAAAATAACTCAGGAATTAAATACCTGGATGGATCTACCCCTTTCGCTTCTGGGAAGATGTCATTTAATAAAAATGGTCAGTTTTGCAAGACTACTTTACCCCATGCAAACCATCCCACTACTTCTCCATCATAAAGATGTGACCTCACTAAATAACACTATATCTAAATTCTTATGGCAGAACAAACGACCACGTATAGCTTTAAAAAAACTCTATCTTCCCAGGCGCGAAGGGGGCATCAGTCTCCCGCATGTCAGAATGTATAACCTTGCATGTTTGTTAAGAACAAGTCTAGACTGGATAACCCAGTCCTCTCGATACTCAAACTTCTCTTTGGAATCCCACATGGCCCATCCCTACTCACTTGTAGCCCTCTTACACTGCAGATGGAAGTCAGTCCCCTCTCCCCACCAACATAATCTCCTATTAAGGGACACAGCAGTAGCGTGGAGAGAATCACGGAAAATACTAAAAGTATCCCCTTTTCTGTCAATACACCTCCCGATTCAAGGAAATCCGGCATTTCCACCGAGTCTAGAGCACAAATCATTCAAAACATGGGAACAGAAAGGCCTAACTAAATTCTCTCATCTCTGCAACACCCAGACGGGCCAACCACTACCCTTCGCCAACATCGCGAAAACCTTCTCTCTACCCTCCACTCACAACTTCTACTATAGGCAATGTATCAGTTTCTTAAGGGAGGCGTGCAATCAAAACGACAAAAGGTTCCAATCAAATGTCACGGATCAAATGATAATGAGTAACACATACAAAATCTCGGACATATACAAACCACTCCTCAACAAATCCTCTCTACCTCTCTCGTCATCATCAATTAAAAACTGGAATAAAGACTTCCCTGATCCAAACCTAGTAGAAAAAATCTTACAAGGGCTTAACGCAGTCCAAAAGATAACACCAAACAAAATATGGAGAGAAACACAATTGAAAATAGCCCACAGGGCACATATGCCTTTCTTATCTTCTAAAACGGACAAGAACAAAGCCATCTGCCCCCTCTGCAAACACCAGAAACCATCCTTAGCTCATCGTTTCTGGCACTGCTCCTACATATCCACTTTCTGGGACCAAGTTATAGCCTACATATTTAAAGTGACTCTAATTAAACTACCCAAGGATCCTCTGCTTCTTATCTTCGGCTACTGGGACCCAATCCTACTGCCATGGTCCAAAACGGCCGTCACCAGGGTCGGCTCTACAAAGAAACTGAAGGACACCACATCACACAAAGGGTGGTCCTTGACTTGCCTATTAACTGCAAGAAGAACCATCTTAAAAAACTGGATTACACCTGTAAGCCCCAATATCACTCAAGTCAAACGGGACCTCATGCAACTTTTACTCAAAGACCGCCTAAACACGGACTTCAAACAAAAAAAATCCTCAGATCACTTCTACTCCAAATGGCAAGCCTTTATGCATGCATCTCTTTCAAAAGAAGAAATATCAAACATCAGCTCATCTTCCTTTTCCTACTTCGACTCCGTCCTCCCGATGCCAGCTCAAGACTACAATCGGAATCACACTCCAATCTCTGACATCACCCAACCCAACGCCAGTGCCAACGTCAACGTCAGTGGGTCTACATAAATAATTATAAATAATTATATACTTCAAATAGAAATAATTATTAATGCTGGACAATATTTGTACGACATTACATCATACTATATCAATTCTCTCAATCTATATAGGGCTCCCCCCCCCTTCCCCCTCCCCCCCTCCACCTACCCTCCCTCCCCCCCCCCCCTGTTTTCGTTATTTTTTCTCTTAGTATTATATTCTTTGTGTTTTTTTTTTTTTTTTTTTTTTTCAGGTTCTAAAATGCAATGTATTCAGGGTTACTATCAGATCCATCCAGGTTTCCACTACTTGTTACCATCTATTGCATTGCTATGATCTGGTAAACATGCCATGCAGTAACATGCATGGGTACATACACTGGAAATCCTCTCTTATTGTAAACACCAAGTTTGTAACCAAGTAGTTCTACTATTATTTGCTTCTGTTTATGCTACAAAACAAGACTGTACACAAGACTGCATTATTAACTGTATTCTCTGAAAATCAAATAAAATCTTTTTGAAAAAAAAAAAAAAAAAAAAACTATTTGATCTATTGCCATGGCACCACTGAATATACTTTCCCTGAATGTTCAGGGAATAAATGTCCCTCAAAAAAGGACCAAAGCCTTCTGTACTTTCCATAGCAAGAAGGCTCACATAGTATGCCTCCAAGAAACACACTTCACCAAAGATTCTACTCCAAAATATATTTCTCCTTTTTATCAACAAATTTACACGGCTTCTGCCTGTACCAAGCAAAGGGGAACTCTAATTGCATTTCACCGATCCACACCATTCACCTTATCATCAGAAATTAAAGACCCAGAAGGTAGATACCTGATACTCATGGGTTATATAATGGATACAGCAATCACGGTGATTTCCTACTACGCTCCTAACAAACAACCTACACCATTCCTCTCACATACATTACAAGTGATTAATACACACAAAATAGGAACAGTGATAATGTGTGGGGATTCGAACCAGGTCCTCCTCCCATTTCTAGATAAATCACCTTTTACACCATCCAAAATAACCTCTAGATTACTTTTTTCTCAACTTCTTTCCAAATACAATCTGGTAGATTCATGGAGAGAAAGTAACCCAATGAAAAAGAAATTCACTTATTTCTCGCACCCTCATCAAACCTTCACCAGAATAGATCATATTTTTCTAACAATAGGAATGATACCAGAAATTATTGCATCAGATATAATTCCGATTCCGTGGTCTGACCATAATGCAGTATACACTACTATAGCCTCAGCCATACCAAAAGCGCATGACCCAACGTGGTACTTACCGGACATAATGCTCAAACACCCACTACATCAGATGGCCATTGAACAAGCTTTAAAGGAATACATATCAATTAATAATACAACAGACATCTCCCCAATAACACTGTGGGAAGCTCATAAGCCTGTCTTGCGTGGTACAATACAAAGACAAATGGCACTATTTAAACGGGAACGCAAAAATCTAGCAAAAAAACTAGAACTCAATTTTAATGCAGCCTACATATCATTTCAAGATAATCCATCTCAGAGTACAAAATCTCATCTGGAAAAATCTAGATTGGAATACGATCTATTTCTCACTGAGTCAGTTGATAAATCCCTCAAACGCTCCAAACACAATTTCTACATGAATACAAACAAACCAGGTACATATTTGGCTCGGGCATTAAATTCAACTAACAAATCTTTCAAACCAATACGTTTGAAATTATCAAAAAATGTTTACACTTGTAATCCAGTTAAAATAGTCCATAAATTTCACTCACATCTCGCAACTTTATACAAGACAAACAATGAATTTAATCCTACAGAAGCTGAATCCTTCTTCTCAAAAATAACCTTACCTGAGTTATCTCAGAATCAAAAAAGCAGTTTGGATGAGCCTATAACTATAGATGAAGTTGCTAACGCCATAAAAGACCTAAAACTTAACAAAAGACCAGGCCCAGACGGCTACTCGGCTTTATACTATAAAACATTCTCAGAAATACTCTCTCCCATTCTCACTGAAACTTTTAACAAACTTCTAGATGGACATTCTTTTCGGCAAGAAACACTAATGGCAATTGTTTGTATGATCCCAAAACCCCTTTCTGATGATACTTCCTGTGTGAATTATCGGCCTATCTCTCTGTTAAACCTCGATATTAAATTATTAGCAAAAATAATAGCAAAACGCCTCAATAGCATTATAGGAAAATTAATACATAGAGATCAAGTAGGCTTCATGCCAAATAGACAGGCAGGCGATAATATACGCAGGGCAGTGTTATTGGCACATATTGCTAAAAAACGGAAAATCCCTTTATGTTTTCTATCTCTCGATATTAAGAGGGCATTTGACACAGTATCCTGGCAATATATGCAATATTCATTACAAAAATGGGGTTTTGGACCCCACTTTTTAACATGGATCAAAGCATTATATAATAAACCCAAAGCCTATATAAAATATGCTGGATACAAATCTGAAGCCTTTAATATCGAAAGAGGTACCCGACAGGGTTGCCCATTATCTCCCTTATTATTTGCCCTTATACTCGAACCCATGGCCCAATACATCAGAACAAACCAAACTATAACTGGCATTGAAGTAGGAGGTATTACACACAAATTATGTATATTTGCAGATGATATATTACTTTTTCTATCATCACCACAGGTCTCTGGTCCTAACTTAATACCAGCTCTTGATGGATTTGCAGCCCTATCCGGCCTTATGATTAATCCTAAGAAATGCCTAGTGCTTAATATTTCACTCACAAACATGGAATTGATCCCAGCTAGGGCTGCACTCCCATTCACATGGGCAGAAAAATCAATCCCATATCTTGGAATTCATTTAACAGCCTCTCATTCTGACTTATTCTCAACCAATTATCCTCCTGTATTAAGACAGATCACAAATCTAATAAAACAATGGTCGCAACTTCCTTTATCCTGGCAAGGGAAGATTAATGCAATCAAAATGACTATTCTACCCAAATTGCTTTATCTATTCAGAGTCCTCCCTATTCCAATTCCTTCCTATTTTTTGAGAATAGTACAAAAAAGAGCAACGTTTATATGGGGCTCTTCTAAACCACGTATACCTATACACACACTATATCTTCCCAAAAATAAAGGAGGCCTGGGATACCCTAATTTTACTAACTACTACAGAGCAGCACATTTGGCCAGTCTGTCCAAATACCATGCAAAACAGGAAATCCCATTATGGGTATTTATAGAGGCTTCAGAAAATGACCCTCTATTAATATCAAATGTATTATGGCTTGATCCTAAAGACCGCTTTAAAATTCATAATCCCATAACTAAACACTTCTTATCTCTCTGGGATAAACTAAAAACCAAATATCAGTTACAATCTCCACACAATCCTCTCCTTTCTTTTATCAGAAATCCGGCCTTTTATCCGGCATGGATCTACCCAAATTCTTTTAAAGCTTGGACAACATCAGGCATTCAGACACTAAATGACTTCATAGCATCTAAATCATTCCTTTCATTCCCATCGCTTAGAGAAAAATATGATCTACCAAACTCTGAGATATTTAGATATCTCCAAATCAAAAATTTCTATACACCATTCCTAAAGGGGGATACACCATTATCCCAATTATCCATTTTTGAATCAATCTGTACAAAAGATCCATTTGCTAAAGGTACAATTTCATCACTTTATAATCAATTATATGGAGTAGCAAATCTTAATAGACCCTCTTACGTTCAGAGGTGGGAGGAGGACCTGGGACGAACTTTAGAAGACACGGACTGGTCTAACATATGGCTCACATCTAAGTCATCTTCACCCAACATCTTAGCACTGGAGACAAATTATAAAGTCCTAACTCGCTGGTACCTTGTACCCGCTAGAGTGGCAAAATATTCACCTAATACCTCAGCTCTTTGTTTTCGAGGATGCCCAGAAATAGGCACATATTTACACATATGGTGGACGTGCCCAGTAATCCAAACCTTCTGGAAGGAAGTCTTCGTGATTGCATCTAAAATATTTAAAAAAATAATACAACCAGATCCATATTTAACTTTACTTAATCTAAAACCGGAATGGTTAACACTCTCTCAATTCAAACTTATGATCCAACTAATAACGGCTGCAAAACAAACAGTGGCCAAGGCATGGAAATCTCCTACATTGGTACTAGCAGAAACAATTCACAGAATGAATAATACAATGTCCCATGCTAAGATGGTAGCCATCGATCAAAATCAAATTCCAAAATTTGAAAAACTTTGGCATCCTTGGATAAAACAACAGTTCCTGTCAAACTTCAATGACTCTGTCCTGTTGCCATGGTAACAGATTAAATGACTTACAGAGACACCCATTCTAAGGCTTCAAAGAGAACTAAAAAGAATAATAAACTGACGAGCGGGACAACCTTGTGGACCATACCTCTGCCTTTCAACCCTTTTTCTTCTTTCTCTTTCCTTTTCTCCACCTTACGATTAAATCTCATTATCAGAATTTATTTGACCTATATACACTCTACTTGTAAACAATATGTATAGTAGGTATAAATCATTTAAATACCTACAAAAGTAACTAAGGAAATGATATATATCTTTAATTTAGGTTTACGTGAACCCAATGTTTAATATTTGAAATTTCATGATATTTACCTATATAAACCCTACTGTAAAACAATGAGCTTACTTTATAGATCCTTGTAAACTTACTTTATGTATCTTTATAACATTGTATACTCAATAAACTTCTTTTGACAAGGAAAAGAACACACATAAAACAAAGAATTTGAAACAATTTTATTGGTCCAAAAAAAAAAAAAACTGGACTTGGAAAAGAAGCAAAGAAAGCAAAATACACACATGTATGTTAATTTGAGACACTAACAGAATAGGTTTGACCCTTTTGCAGTGTAAATTAACAGGAGTTAAAAGGAGTGCACCCACAAATGGACAACTATTAAGGATTAAAACAACATTAGGCACAACATCTTAAAAATAAGGCAGCACAGACAGTTAAATCAAAGTGAACAACATAAAAACAAAAATTGCCAACATAAAAAAGATTTCATGGTAAAATAACCACCACCCAAAAAAACCCCCCAGCAAACCAAAGTAACAAATAAATTGCATAAAAACACATCTGTTTTGCAACAACTTAACAAACAAAATACAAATAGAAAATACATGTGTTAGAAACTTGATAAGGACACCCAAATGCACTCTCTTGCCGACCCCCACACACACAATCTTGGCTCTTTTCAGGGCAAAGTAAAGATTGCTATCTGCAAGCTTTATATAACATAGGTTTGTGTGCTAATGAGGCAATTGCAAACATGTGGACAGTCCATTAAACACACAAAATGCAAGTTCACCCAATGTAGAGACTGAACTTCAAAGTGGGTACACCTGTTAAGGATGTCCTTAAATTACTAAGCCATAAAACACACTCTGAGCATGCCCAGAAACATCCAAGTGCTGTTCACACAGAAAAAGCACCACCAAAAAAACCCAAAGTCCCTGAGCATGCTCAGAACAACCCAAATGCAGCTAGAACAAAATAAGCCACCCCACTGTCCAAAATAAAGCACATCATCCAGCATGCACCAAAATTACAGATGGGACAAAACACCCCCCAGTCCAGGGGGGCAACTATAGAGCCTAACATGTGCAAAAGTTATACCATTGCAGTCTAAGGGAACTGACTTGGCAATTTTACTAGTCCCCAATTGGCTGGCTTATCTTCTAGTTATTGGCCTTAAAATTAGTATGGGGCCCAGGTCCCACCCTAAGGGACATATATCAATGTCACCAATTGGACAACCCCAAAAACGAAACATGGAGAAATGCCTTTAAATATGCCAAATTGCTTAAGGGCCAGTTCACACCAATGCAATCCAGTGCATATTTTATGCATCAAAAATGCATGGAAATTCGGTTATATGGTGTGTAATGGCATAGATCACACCAGTCCTTGCCATTCCAGTGCGTTCCAGTTCCAGAAAAAAAGTAGAACATGCTGCATTTTTTCTGCACTGGACTGTACTGAAAAGCTGTAAAACTCATCAAAAACGCAATGGAATGCATTTGTCCTTATTTAAGGTTAAGAAAAAAGAGGGATGAAAAAAAGCACTGGACTGCATCAAAAACGCACCAAAAACACACTGGAAAGCATCAAAAACGTGCATGCAGAAAAGCACCTGGAACACGTCTGGACTGCGTTTCTATGGTGTGAACTGTCCCTAAGGGCCCTAAGGGCAAGATCACACCATAGAACCGCAGTCCGGACGCGTTCCAGGTGCTTTTCTGCATGCACGTTTTTTATGCATTCCAGTGCGTTTTTGGTGCATTTTTGATGATTCCAGTGCCCCCCCCTCTTTTTTCTTAACCTTAAGGCCTGATTCACACCTATGCATTTTTAGTGCTTTTTGCATTTTGCAGATCTGTACTACAGTCCATTTAACATGGTTTCCTATGGAACATGTTCTGTAGTGCAAATCTGCAAAATGCAAAAAGCACTAAAAATGCATATGTGTGAATCAGGCCTAAATAAGGACAAGTGTGTTGCAATACGTTTTTGGTGCATTTAGGTGCGTTCCAGTGCATTTTTGATGCATTTTACAGCGTTCCAGTACAGTCCAGTGCATAAAAAATTCAGCATGTTCGACTTTTTTTTTTGGGGGGAACTGGAAACGCACTGGAACTGCAAGCACTGGTGTGAACTATGACATTGAAAACCATATAACCTACTTTCCATGCGTTTTTGATGCAGAAAAAAAACACACTGGACTGCATGTTGTGTGAACTGGCCCTTTAGGAATAAAAGTTATTTAAAACTACTTGCGGCTATAATGAAATGTCGGTCCAGCAATTAGGGATGAGCCCAACACCCCCCGTTCGGTTGAATGCCGCGGAACACCCTTTAAAAGTCAATGGGAGAAATCAAAAGTGCTAATTTTAAAGGCTTATATGCATGGTATTGTCATAAAAAGTGTTTGGGGACCTGGGTCCTGCCCCAGGGGACATGTATCAATGCAAAAAAAGTTTTAAAAACGGACGTTTTTTCGGGAGCAGTGATTTTAATAATGCTTAAAGTGAAACAATAAAAGTGTAATATCCCTTTAAATTTCGTAGCTGGGGGGTGTCTATAGTATGCCTGTAAAGGGGCACATGTTTCCCGTGTTTAGAACAGTCTGAGAGCAAAATGACATTTCAAAGGAAAAAAAGTCATTTAAAACTACTCGCGGCTATTAATGCATTGCCGGTCCGACAATACACATTAAAGTTCATTGATAAAAACAATTCCCACCGGAGAACCCCGAACCAAAATGGAAAAAAAAAATGACGTGGGGGTCCCCCTAAATTCAATACCAGGCCCTTCAGCTCTGGTATGGATATTAAAGGGAACCCCGGCCAAAATTTTTTAAAAAAAAGGGCTTGGGGTTCCCCCAAAAATCCATACCAGACCCTTATCCGAGCACGCAACCTGGCAGGCCGCAGGAAAAGAGGGGGGACGAGAGAGTGCACCCCCTCCTGAACCGTACCAGGCCACATGCCCTCAACATTGGGAGGGTGCTTTAGGGTAGCCTTCCAAAACACCTTGTCCCCATGTTGATGAGGACAAGGGCCTCATCCCCACAACCCTGGCCGGTGGTTGTGGGGGTCTGTGGGTGGGGGGCTTATCAGAATCTGGAAGCCCCCTTTAACAAGGGGACCCCCAGATCCCACCCCCCCTGTGTGAAATGGTAAGGGGGTACAAAAGTACCCCTACCATTTCACTAAAAAACTGTCAAAAATGTTAAAAATGACAAGAGACAGTTTTTGACAATTCCTTTATTTAAAGGCTTCTTCTTTCTTCTTTCTTCTATCTTCCTTCATCTTCTTCTTCTTCTAGTTCTTCTGGTTCTTCCTCTGGTGTTCTCGTCCAGCATCTCCTCCGCAGCGTCTTCTTCCCTTCTTCTCCTCGGGCCGCTCCGCATCCATGGCATGGAGGGAGGCTCCCGCTCTTCTCTTCATCTTCTTCTCTTCATCTTCTTGTCTTCATCTTCTTGTCTTCATCTTCTTTTCGGGCCACTCCGCATCCATGCTGGCATGGAGGGAGGCTCCCGCTGTGTGACGCTTCTCCTCTTCTGACAGTTCCTAAATAACGGGGGGGCAAGGCCACCCGGTGACCCCGCCCCCCTCTGATGCATAGGGACATGACGAGACTTCCCTGTGGCATTCCCTGGGATGCCACAGGGAAGTCCCGTCAAGTCACCATGTGTCAGAGGTGGTGGGGCCACCGGGTGGCCCCGCCCCCCGTTATTTAAGAACCGTCACACAGTGGCAGCCTCCCTCCATGCCACCATGGATGAGGAGCAGCCCGGAGAAGAAGATGAAGAAGAGAAGAAGATGAAGAAGAGAAGAAAATGAAGAGAAGAGCGGGAGCCTCACTCCATGCCATGGATGCGGAGTGGTCCAAGGAGAAGAAGGGAAGAAGACGCCGCGGAGGAGATGCTGGATGAGAACACCAGAGGAAGAACCAGAAGAACCAGAAGAAGAAGAAGATGAAGGAAGATAGAGGAAAGAAGAAGCATTTAAATAAAGGAATTGTCAAAAACTGTCTCTTGTCATTTTTAACATTTTTGACAGTTTTTTAGTGAAATGGTAGGGGTACTTTTGTACCCCCTTACCATTTCACACAGGGGGAGGGCTGGGATCTGGGGGTCCCCTTGTTAAAGGGGGCTTCCAAATTCCGATAACCCCCCGCCCGCAGACCCCCACAACCACCGGCCAGGGTTGTGGGGATGAGTCCCTTATCCTCATCAACATGGGGACAAGGTGTTTTGGGGGGCTACCCCAAAGCACCCTCCCAATGTTGAGGGCATGTGGCCTGGTACGGTTCAGGAGGGGGGGTGCTCTCTCATCCTCCCCTCTTTTCCTGCGGCCTGCCAGGTTGTATGCTCAGATAAGGCTCTGGTATGGAATTTAGGGGGACCCCCCACATCATTTTTTTTTAATTTTGTCCGGGGTTCCCCTTAATATCCATACCAGACCTGAAGGGCCTGGTATGGAATTTAGGGGGACCCCCCCCACGTCAAAAAATGCAAAACGCGGTACTTGCGTTTTGGATGCAGGTCCGTTAAAATCTATTACAAGCAAGGCAGCAGACCGGGCTCCTCCGCTATAGCAAAAGAGCGGCAAAAGAGCAGAAGATATCGGAGGAGCCCGGCAGAAGACCTGGAGAGCACGGAGAACAGGTCGAACAATGGGAGAAAAGGCCAGAGACAGTGGAGAAGAACCGGAAGAAGACCCCCTCCCCGGAAGAAGACCCCCTCCCCGAAGCTGTCTAATAAATTACTTTAAAAACCTGTGCAGTGTGTTTTTTTTATTGACACTTTTTCCCTAGGTGAATGGGTAGGGGTACCATGTACCCCATACTCATTCACATAGGGTGGGGGGCCGGGATCTGTGGGCCCCCTTATTAAAGGGGGTTCCCAGATTCCAATAAGCCCCCCTGCAGACCCCGACAACCAATGGCCGGGGTTGTCGGGAAGAGGCCCTTGTCCTCATCAACATGGGGACAAGGTGCTTTGGGTGGGGGGGGCTGCAGCACGCCCCCCTTCCCCAAAGCACCCATCCCCCATGTTGAAGGCATGCGGCCTGGTACGGTTCAGGAGGGGGGCCGCTCGCTCGTCCCCACCCCCTTTCCTGACCGGCCGGGCTGCGTGCTTGGATCGGGGTCTGGTATGGACTTTGGGGGGACCCCACACCGTTTTTTCAGCGTAGGTGGTTCCCCTTGAAATCCATACCAGACCGAAGGGCCTGGTATGCCCCTGAGGGGAACCCACGCCTGTTTTTCTCGCGCTGCTTTAATAGGAAGAGTATTTTTCCTATTGCAGCGAGCGCAAGATGTACCTCGCCGAGAATCATTCTCGCGTGCAGGTACTCCTGTGTCTACACTGGTTCACACGCTGGATTAAGGATTTATCCAGCGCACCAATTAAGGTCTGAACCAGCGCAGTGCATTCATCTTAGTAAATGACCCCCAGTGTGTAACAACCCAGAGGCAGTCAACACTATGCTATATCACTGTGAGGGGGTTGGTAAAGTCCAGGCGAGGTAGAATCACGTGGAATACCTGTCAGCCCACTGACACAGGGTATTGGTTCAGGTAAGTGGATGTATACCCTATATGTATTAGCCTCAAGAGGATGGGATGAGATCCATGGGTTTAAAATGTCAGGATTGGTCATATGTCATCTGTTGCAAAAACAAACTATGAACAAAACTTAGTAGGAGGACAATGAGCTGTGTAGAGTGATGACTTCTTTAGGCATGTAACACCTGGTAAGGTTAAATGCCTATGCCGCGTACACACGAGCGGACTTTCCGGCATACTTGGTCCGGTGTACCGGAGTCCATCGGACAATTCGATCATGTGTGGGCTCCAGCTGACTTTTTTTCTCAAAAGTTTGATGGACTTAGATTTGAAACATGTTTCAAATCTGTCTGACGGACTCGGCTTTCTAGTGTTCAAACCGGTCGTCTGTGTGCTAGTCTGACGGACCAAAACTGATGCATGCTCTGAAGCAAGTACAAGAAGGAAGCACTCGGCCTGGTAAAACTAGCCTTCGTATTGAAGCTAGCACATTCTTCTTCTGTGATCTTTTAATACAGCACATTCTTTTTTTATTTATAATGCGAGAGGAATGAAGTTGTTTTGCAGCTTATATTCACACAGAGTTCTCACAAACTACTTTCTTCATGATTTATCCTCATGCCATGAATAATATTATATTTTTTAAAAGCCAGATCTCCAGAAATAAAGTAGAAAATTATTTTTTGGACTTATCTTTATTTTTTTTAGATTTAAACAATATCTATTTTACAATGGGGGTTATTTACTAAAGGAAAATCCACTTTGCACTGCAAGTGCAGTCGCTGTAGATCCGAGGGGGACATGCAAGGAAAATAAAAAACAGCATTTTAGCTTGCACATGGTTGGATGATAAAATCAGCAGAGCTTCCACTTATTTCAGATCTACCCCTTAGATTTAGAGTGACTGCAAGTGCACTTGCAGTGCAAAGTGGATTTGCTTTTTGTAAATAACCCCCAATGTGTGCTAAATTATACAAAATGTTAGTTTCTTTCTTTATTTTTTTTTTGGGAGTTTCAAGTTACCACAATAACCTTAATATTTTGTATTGTTTTAATCAACCTTAATGAGGTTAGTGTCCCTTGTTAATTAGACATAGGGGGGTTATTTTCAAAAGGCAAATTCATTTTTCACTACAAGTGCAAATTGTACTAGGAATTGCACTGAAAGAGCATTTGGAAGTGCATTCGCTGTGGATCCGAGGGGCACATGCAAGGAACCCCCCCAAAAAAAAAATTTCTCTTGCACATGATTGTATGATAAAATCAGCAGATCTTCCCCTCATTTCAGATCTTCCCCTCAGATTTACAGCGACTGCACTTCCAACAAGTGCACTTGCAGTGCAATTTATAAAGTGCACTTTGCACTAGTAGTTTGCACTTGAATTGCAAAATGATTTAGCCTTTTGTAAATAACCCACATAGTCTTTTTGACCTGTACCTGCCTACTCACAAACCAAATGTCCTTTTTGAATCAAAACACATAGGGGTTTATTTACTAAAGGCAAGTCCACTTTGCACTACAAGTGCACTGCAAGTGAGCTTGGAAGTTCATTGCAAGTGCACTTGGAAGTGCAGTCACTGTAGATCTGAGGGGAAGATAGAAATTAGGGGAAGCTGATTTCTATAATCCAATCATGTGCAAGCAAAAATTCTGTTTTTTATTGTCCTTACATGTCCCCCTCAGATCTACAGTGACTGTCCTTCCAAGTATACTTGCAGTGCAATTGTATTGCAAAGTGGATTTGCCTTTAGTAAATAACCCCCTATGTGTAACAAAATTAACCTTACACTCTGTGTAAGGTTATTGCTCCACTTATTATAATGTGGGGGCTATTTACTAAAGGCTAATCCACAATGCACTTGGAAGTGCATTGCAAGTGCACTTGGAAGTGCAGTTACTGTAGATCTAAGGGGGACATGCAAGGACAATAAAAAACAGCATTTTTGCTTGCACATGATTGGATGATAAAATCAGCAGAGCTTCCTCTAATTTTAGAGCTTCCCCTCTGATCTATTGTGATCTACAGCGACTGAACTTACAAGTGCACTTGTAGTGCAGAGTGGGTTTGCCTTTAGTAAATCAACCCCATAGTCAATAATGTAAGGTAAAGAAAATATCCATTTATTTTGGTAAAAAAAGAAATGAGGAAGGCAACACTGGAGACACTTTTGGAATGCGTGAAGCCTTTTGTCCCCCAGGACACACATCAAGTTTTTTGAAAATAAAATTGGTATCTTGCGACTAGGGAGCACAATCAGAAGTCAGACCAGACAGAAGCCAGGCAATCACCTTCGACTCTTCCGTGGAGCCTTCCCTGCACGCTGCCCTGCAGCCTTTCCTCCACGCTTCTCTGCAGCCTTCCTTGAAGGCTGTGCCTCTGGTGGTGTACTTGGGGCAGGAGGAGGGGGAGGAGGAGTAGCAGGAGGAGTGGCTTCATCTGCTATATAGGTTGTTTGAGTAAGCTCACCTCTCAAGCCCTTCTGATATGCTTGAAAAATAAGACCCTCACAGAGGAGGCGTTGCCCCTTTTCTAGTTCCAGCAACCTGGTGGCCATATATGTTCCATAGGCCTCTTCAGCATTGGGTGGTGTGCTCAGGATTTGGCTGGCTTCGCGAATGAGGGCTAGTGATTCCTCCTCTGTTCGAGTCATCTTCCTGGGCCTTTTGGTGGTAATGCGGAGGGGAGGCACCTGACATTCCGTGAGGCTTCTACTGGGCCCAGCCACCTCCTCTCTCCCACTGGGCACGGCCTCCTCCTGGCTGAGCTCATCCTGGGTAAAAAAAAGGGACATACCGGTAGTTGTAATTTTTGGTTACGCAATCACACATAATTTTCAGCTCATGACTTGCAAATATAATTCTAAACAAATAGTAAAGGCTATCTTTTTGACCCCACCATTATTGTAGCTGCTCACCAATATTTGAAGTATATTTTTGGCCACTACTGTCTAGTGATATGTCTACATATTAATAATTGTGATGAAGTCATTTTTGGTGAAGCACTTCAAAATTTTTTACATTTACATCATTAATATTTACACAATACCAAATTCACCAAAAAAGTATACCTGGCTGAAGCTGGGCGCATCCACTTCATCAAGGATGAAAGGGCCCAGTTCTTCCTGGGACTCCTCAGCTGGGGTGGAGGGAAGGCTGGAGGGAAGGGTGGAGGGAAGGGTTGAAAGTGATGCTTTGCTTCTGTCTGGTCATCCAGAAATCGCAGTTTTTGGTAGTACCACAGCTGGGGGACATAAACCTGGTCTGCTGCTGCTCCTGATCGGAGGAAATCCTGGATCTTATTGTGTTCCCGCCTGTACATATTGTGCAAGATACTTATTTTACTGTGCAGAAACTTAAGGTCTGCCTGGGGGACTCGAGTCGTCACAAATTTCAAGTGTGCCCAGTGTTGCCTTCCTTACATCTCTATTAGAATATAATGGGTGCTTGACCTCCCACAGGTTTCTTTTTTCTTGATACAGATCAATGAAACGTGTCAAAAATTCAGCCTCCTAAAGGGATTCATTTTTTCTGAAAGACAAGACACAAGATAAAAACTGTAATGTCAGTCCAAACTCCCTGTATTATTTTTTGCAGAATCTAGGGTACACATAGACACACACACACCAAACACATTCCCCAAACACACACCCATGTTTAATATTACCTTCATTTCTGATGCTCGCTACTTCCGCTCGGACATACGTAGGCCAGCGTAATAGCTTTATATACACTGCGCATGTGTCATGCTACGCCTGCATCGCCCGTCCCTGATGTTCTTTAGTACGATTTGTCCCCGCCCCTTCACTCTTCGTTGCGCAGTGGCAGGATATAGAGAAAGATGGTGGAGAAATTATTAACTAGCGCGGAGGAAAGCCTGGAGCCACAACCATCCAGATCCAGGAGGAGATAAAAGGCCACCAACATGGCCTTTGAAGAGATGGTGGAGATGGTGTCCATATTGAGAAGGGAGGACTATGATGGCAAAAAAGGACCGTACACCCGACTGAATATGCGGAAGGACAAAATAATGGCCTCAGTTGTCACCGCTCTTGACCAAAAATTTGGCATTAAACGGGCTAAAGAACAATTGAGGATGTGGTGGTCTGACCTCAAAACTAGGGAGCCTGAACAATATTGGCGAATCAAGAAGCTGCTTTAAAAAAGTAAGTACTTGTTGTGTGTTCCTATTGAGATACTTAACTTGCATGCTAATCCATATGCTTTTTATTTATACAGCATCATTCGTAAAGACCATTCTTTTGAAAATACATATGATACTAAGAAAATGACTGTTTTTTTTTCGCCAAATACGATGGTACAGGGTTGGACATACATTTAGGTTGATAATTTGTCGTATTCCAAAATGTGGTGATGTTGTGTAGATGTGTTTGAAACTATAATGCTTCTTCAAAATTGATTCAGTGTAATGTAAGGACAGGAAACAGCAGCTGTTTCCACATCTGGACTCACAAGCACTGGTGTACTATGTGACACCAGATGCAATTTTTGAGGGTAATACACATAGGGGATAATTGAGATGTCTGCATCTGTGAAACTTGCATGAAAATGTGTATTGTTTAGCATTTTTAGTCAGAGTGAATTTTAATCCTGTCAATTGTTAAAATGACAATTGTCCTCAACTTTTTTTTTTTTTCCTTGTCAAAAGAAGTTTATTGAGTATACAATGTTATAAAGATACATAAAGTACGTTTACAAGGATCTATAAAGTAAGCTCATTGTTTTACAGTAGGGTTTATATAGGTAAATATCATGAAATTTCAAATATTAAACATTGGGTTCACGTAAACCTAAATTAAAGATATATATCATTTCCTTAGTTACTTTTGTAGGTATTTAAATGATTTATACCTACTATACATATTGTTTACAAGTAGAGTGTATATAGGTCAAATAAATTCTGATAATGAGCTTTAATCGTAAGGTGGAGAAAAGGAAAGAGAAAGAAGAAAAAGGGTTGAAAGGTAGAGGTATGGTCCACAAGGTTGTCCCGCTCGTCAGTTTATTATTCTTTTTAGTTCTCTTTGAAGCCTTAGAATGGGTGTCTCTGTAAGTCATTTAATCTGTTACCATGGCAACAGGACAGAGTCATTGAAGTTTGACAGGAACTGTTGTTTTATCCAAGGATGCCAAAGTTTTTCAAATTTTGGAATTTGATTTTGATCGATGGCTACCATCTTAGCATGGGACATTGTATTATTCATTCTGTGAATTGTTTCTGCTAGTACCAATGTAGGAGATTTCCATGCCTTGGCCACTGTTTGTTTTGCAGCCGTTATTAGTTGGATCATAAGTTTGAATTGAGAGAGTGTTAACCATTCCGGTTTTAGATTAAGTAAAGTTAAATATGGATCTGGTTGTATTATTTTTTTAAATATTTTAGATGCAATCACGAAGACTTCCTTCCAGAAGGTTTGGATTACTGGGCACGTCCACCATATGTGTAAATATGTGCCTATTTCTGGGCATCCTCGAAAACAAAGAGCTGAGGTATTAGGTGAATATTTTGCCACTCTAGCGGGTACAAGGTACCAGCGAGTTAGGACTTTATAATTTGTCTCCAGTGCTAAGATGTTGGGTGAAGATGACTTAGATGTGAGCCATATGTTAGACCAGTCCGTGTCTTCTAAAGTTCGTCCCAGGTCCTCCTCCCACCTCTGAACGTAAGAGGGTCTATTGAGATTTGCTACTCCATATAATTGATTATAAAGTGATGAAATTGTACCTTTAGCAAATGGATCTTTTGTACAGATTAATTCAAAAATGGATAATTGGGATAATGGTGTATCCCCCTTTAGGAATGGTGTATAGAAATTTTTGATTTGGAGATATCTAAATATCTCAGAGTTTGGTAGATCATATTTTTCTCTAAGCGATGGGAATGAAAGGAATGATTTAGATGCTATGAAGTCATTTAGTGTCTGAATGCCTGATGTTGTCCAAGCTTTAAAAGAATTTGGGTAGATCCATGCCGGATAAAAGGCCGGATTTCTGATAAAAGAAAGGAGAGGATTGTGTGGAGATTGTAACTGATATTTGGTTTTTAGTTTATCCCAGAGAGATAAGAAGTGTTTAGTTATGGGATTATGAATTTTAAAGCAGTCTTTAGGATCAAGCCATAATACATTTGATATTAATAGAGGGTCATTTTCTGAAGCCTCTATAAATACCCATAATGGGATTTCCTGTTTTGCATGGTATTTGGACAGACTGGCCAAATGTGCCGTTCTGTAGTAGTTAGTAAAATTAGGGTATCCCAGGCCTCCTTTATTTTTGGGAAGATGTAGTGTGTGTATAGGTATACGTGGTTTAGAAGAGCCCCATATAAACGAAGTTGCTCTTTTTTGTACTATTCTCAAAAAATAGGAAGGAATTGGAATAGGGAGGACTCTGAATAGATAAAGCAATTTGGGTAGAATAGTCATTTTGATTGCATTAATCTTCCCCATCCAGGATAAAGGAAGTTGCAACCATTGTTTTATTAGATTTGTGATCTGTCTTAATACAGGAGGATAATTGGTTGAGAATAAGTCAGAATGAGAGGCTGTTAAATGAATTCCAAGATATGGGATTGATTTTTCTGCCCATGTGAATGGGAGTGCAGCCCTAGCTGGGATCAATTCCATGTTTGTGAGTGAAATATTAAGCACTAGGCATTTCTTAGGATTAATCATAAGGCCGGATAGGGCTGCAAATCCATCAAGAGCTGGTATTAAGTTAGGACCAGAGACCTGTGGTGATGATAGAAAAAGTAATATATCGTCTGCAAATATACATAATTTGTGTGTAATACCTCCTACTTCAATGCCAGTTATAGTTTGGTTTGTTCTGATATATTGGGCCATGGGTTCGAGTATAAGGGCAAATAATAAGGGAGATAATGGGCAACCCTGTCGGGTACCTCTTTCGATATTAAAGGCTTCAGATTTGTATCCAGCATATTTTATATAGGCTTTGGGTTTATTATATAATGCTTTGATCCATGTTAAAAAGTGGGGTCCAAAACCTCATTTTTGTAATGAATATTGCATATATTGCCAGGATACTGTGTCAAATGCCCTCTTAATATCGAGAGATAGAAAACATAAAGGGATTTTCCGTTTTTTAGCAATATGTGCCAATAACACTGCCCTGCGTATATTATCGCCTGCCTGTCTATTTGGCATGAAGCCTACTTGATCTCTATGTATTAATTTTCCTATAATGCTATTGAGGCGTTTTGCTATTATTTTTGCTAATAATTTAATATCGAGGTTTAACAGAGAGATAGGCCGATAATTCACACAGGAAGTATCATCAGAAAGGGGTTTTGGGATCATACAAACAATTGCCATTAGTGTTTCTTGCCGAAAAGAATGTCCATCTAGAAGTTTGTTAAAAGTTTCAGTGAGAATGGGAGAGAGAATTTCTGAGAATGTTTTATAGTATAAAGCCGAGTAGCCGTCTGGGCCTGGTCTTTTGTTAAGTTTTAGGTCTTTTATGGCGTTAGCAACTTCATCTATAGTTATAGGCTCATCCAAACTGCTTTTTTGATTCTGAGATAACTCAGGTAAGGTTATTTTTGAGAAGAAGGATTCAGCCTCTGTAGGATTAAATTCATTGTTTGTCTTGTATAAAGTTGCGAGATGTGAGTGAAATTTATGGACTATTTTAACTGGATTACAAGTGTAAACATTTTTTGATAATTTCAAACGTCCATGGCAATAGATCAAATAGTTTTGACTTACTTTTTGTTATGCAGAGCTGACTGCGCAGATCAACCTGTGTGGACTGAAGAGATGAATAGATAGAAAAGAAACCAGTGAATTCTGGAGTAAAGAGTAAACAAAAAACATATGAGATTAGATGATACATTGTATAAATTATTTTTTGCAAGTAATCAAAATTTACCCGTGAAAGAGAATAAATATCTCTCTCAGGGGAATAAGTGCCTTCGTCACACTCCCACATAATATGGTTGGGAGAATGAGGAGGGCTAATGGGGGTACACGGATCTTCCGCTTACAGGAGAGAAGTGCTATGTCAAAAGACATCAAAATGATGTTTCATTAGTTGGAGTGCAGAATATAGTTTTTGTTGAAATTATTTATTCCAGGGTGGTTGTATATGGTTAGTCTTGCCCTAGGCTAAATAATTCAGTTAGAAAGGTACTGTTAATAACTTTGGTATTGATGAAGATAGTTTGAATTATTTTGGGATTTTAACCCTTTTAGAGTAAACAATTACATATTTTATTCATATGTAACTGTTTAGATATGTTAACTCATAAAATTGAGGTTGTATTGCTACAGATTAGAATAAACAAAAACATAATTCTAGGAACTAGTTAGGTAATAATATATTTGTTTTAAGAAAAGAAAGAAAAAAAAAAAAAAAAAAGCTTCCATTACTTCTGGATTATTGAACATATTTGTCCTAAAAAGTAATAAATCTATTGTTATTACCTGATAATATATAACTGAACAAGAATTTCCTTATTTCACTTATATATTCTAAGGCTATATGAATCAGAAGTAATAAGAAATATAACTGGAATGTAACATGATCCCACACAGTGTGTGACTATCAGAATGCAGTTACATTCAGTTATAAATATAGGTTTTTTATAGAGAACCATCTCTTAGTATAATAAATGAAGAGATATCAGGAATTAGGATGTCAGTCCATTGAATCTTCTTGGTCCATGGATGATGTGGCATAACGGCTTCTTTTGTGAGAATGATGATTCCCATTTTGTTCTGGAATTTTCTGGGTGCTGCCTGAAGGTGAAGATGATGCCATTCTTCTGCGTGTGGGAGTGTTGCTGCTTGTGGGTTCTGTCAGATTTAATTTTAAAAGGGTTTGTTGTAGTTCATCTGCTGATCTGCTTCTGTAAATTGTACCTTGGTAGTTAAATCTGACTGAAAAGGGGAAGCCCCATTGATACATAATGTTGTGGCGTTGCAGTTCCATTAGTTGGGGTTTCATGGATCGTCTTTTAGTAATAGTAAGTTGGGATAGGTCAGCAAAAATTTGATAATTGTGTCCTTGAAAATTAAGTTCCTTTTTTTCTCTTGCAGCAATTAGTATTTGTTATTTTGTTCTGTAAAAATGAAATTTTGTGATTATATCACGTGGGGGTCCATCTTTCTTTTTGGCTGTGAGGGCTCTGTGTACTCTGTCCAGTTCTAAACGTTCAATAGGGATATCTGGCTTTAGTTCTTGTAATAGAGCAGTAATAGTAGATTGCAGGTCTGTCACAGTTTCAGGTATTCCCCTTATGCGCAAGTTTGAACGTCTGGCTCTATTTTCGTAATCTTCGAGCTTAGTTTGAAGTATTAAATTCTCTTTTTTTAATTGTTCCAATTCTGTTATATTTTCTTGGGTTGTAATTTCAATTTCATCCATTTTTATTTCTAAGGCTGCGGTGCGGTTTCCCAGCTCTCTTATTTCTTTGGTTAGGCTGTTTGTTATTTGGTCTGAGGTTTGTTTTAAAGCCTTATGAAGCATCTTTTCAAATTGTAATAATATTACTGGGGATACTGAGGAGGCTTGTGGAGAAGTTTGTGAGAGGATTTGTTCTGTATCTGACTCAAATGGAGAGTCTTGCTGTGACATTTTCTGTCTGTGAGAGCGCCCTGATGCTGTATCTTGTGAGGTGACTGGAGCTGCTTCAGCTGCAGTGAGTGCCTGTGAGCTCTTTGTGAGGTGATTTTTATTTCTGCCACGGTTTCCTCCCAGTACCATATTTCCTGCCCAAACTTTCACAGTTTGTTCCCTGGGGCAAAAAGGTTCAAATGGATACATTTTGAGCCTGCAGGCTCCGCTTTGTCCTTCTCTTCTCTCCTCAGCGGTGTGGAGCTCTAACAATGCATGTCTGCTCCGCTAGGCTCCGCCTCCTCTTGTCCTCAACTTCTAACCAACGTTTCATATTCCTTTTTCATGACTGAAATATCACTTTTTTTAACTATACCTTTTGTTTAATTCTCATAGGGGAGAAAAGAGGCAGACAACAGTCCAAGGACCCCAGGACCCCCCCAAGTCACCAGCCTGAAGCAGGAACTACCCCAAGCCCCAGCCCAAGACCACGCCCACCCGACGAGCTGAAGGAAGGAGAGGTGGAGGAAGTGTGTGATATTTCCACCCCACCAAGTGAGTGACTGACACACCAGCTTAAGTTAGTCTATTTAGGCGTGCATATTTTTCAAAATTTTTTTTTACACACATTTTAGGTGATGTTCTGGTTGTGGAAGGCCAAGCGGCGGAGCCATTTAGCACAGACAGTGCACAAAGACTGATTGGGCAGATAATGGTGTGGAATGGCCAAATTGACAGCATGAGAAATCTGCTGGACAGCATGCAGCAGGACATGAAGAACATGATTGATATTTTGGGCAGAATCTAATAACTTTTTGCCTAAAAACATCAATCATGTTCTTCATTTCATTGTCAAGTTTTATTTTTTTTTAAATGTTTGAAGTTGTTAAATACTAATCTAAAAATTTAGCAGATGCACACGGTGTGTCATCATGTGCTATCTTCCATCAGGGGATATCAATGTACTTGTTTTGTGTTTGCAACCCCTTCATCAGAATAATGTTAGTTTGTGAGAGGAACAAAGGGATTGCATACACAAAACACGTCCATTGCTCCCCCATGATGGGATATAGCACATGTTGACTTGAACCTTTTTTACTCCCAAATTGTGAGCATCTGCAAATTTTTTGTTTTACATGGGTGACATCACCAACACCATTATTAACATGTTGAACTTTGTAAGTTCCTGTTATTTTTGGTTCTTATGTTTTTAAAAACTCTGTTGTCAAGCCTAATTTTGTAAACAATGTATATTTTTTACAAATATGCCTAAACTAAAAAAAAAAATATTGTTCCTAAAAAAAACCGAAAAAAACCATCAACACGTTCAAACAAAATGCACCTTTCAATGTGCACACAGTAAAATGTTTTTACTACTACAATGTGTGTGGCTTATTATTTATCAATAACAGTTTGTTATTTTTTTGTGTGATTACAGTGACAAAGGGCCTTATTAACTAAAGGGAAACGCACTTGCCACTACAAGTGCACTAGGAGACAGACAAAACTAAATGCAAACAAGAATCAAAACAAGAGATTCTTGCCAATTTTTTTTAATTTTTTTAAATAAAAGATTAAAGCTATTGTTGCATTGCAATGGCCCCCCGACCATTAAAATAATTGACATATCTGTCACACACTTGATGGGCGTTTTGGGGGGCCAAGCCAGTACGGCCACTATCCAGGCCTGTGAGTGGATCTTCACCACTAAGTCCGGCCTCAGGCCCAACTTAGGTAAGATATGTCGATGAATGACGTCTCAAAAAATTATGCAGAATGCAGCAAGCCATGATGACATAATTGATCTTGTATTCTGCAAGATTTATTGCCGAGAGGAACAAATGGAACAGGCCGGCCAGAATCCCAAAGGCATTCTCCACAACTCTTCTTGCTCTGGCCAGCTGGTAATTAAATACCCTCCTCTCAGGGGTAAGGACCCTTTGGGGGAATGGCCTCATCGTGTGCTCGCCGAGAGCAAATGCTTCATCAGCGATGAAAACTGAGGGGAGTCCATCCAAGTTCTGGTCATCAGGTGGCAATCCCAGGCCACCAGTCTGAAGATGCTGCACAGCTCGGTCTGTGCAAAGACTCCTCCATCCGACATCCGGCCGTTCTTCCCCACGTCCACGAACATAAATTCCAATTGTGCCAAGACCACCGCCATCAAAACTACTCTATGAAACCCCTTATGGTTATAGTAATAAGACCCCGAATGGGGTGGTGGCACAATGCGGACATGCTTCCCATTGATTGCCCTGACACAGTTGGGAAAGTCCCAACGGTCAGTGAACTGGGAGGCCACAGTCTGCCATTCCTGTGTGTTCTAAGGAAACTGTGAAATCAAACAAGAAAAAAAAAAAAAGTACTTTTAAACATAACTTTGATATCAGATTACACAAAACATTCTTGAACACCAGCAGTCAAACATTATTAATATGTGTGATTTTTATAAAAAAATAAAAAAAACATAAGGCCCACTTATAAGATTACTCACCCCCTCTGATGGACCATTGATCAATTTGTATGTGGGGGGAGGGGTTCTAATTTGGGCCAAGAACACACCTGACAGTTGCAAACATTTTAGGGGGTGGGGGAGGGGTTCTAATTTGGGCAAAAAACACACCTGACAGTTGCAAACATTTGAGGGGGTGCGGGAGGGGTTCTAATTTGGGCAAAAAACACATCTGACAGTTGCAAACATTTGAGGGGGTGGGGGAGGGGTTCTAATTTGGGCAAAAAACACACCTGACAGTTGCAAACATTTGAGGGGGTGGGGGGGGTAAAACAGTACAATGGAGCTGACAATATACATTGTTCAAGGGACTATAGGCTAGAGGTACAAATGGACCCAGGATTGCATGGTGAGGAGGTTATTGAAGGTAAATATGCGTATAGGCCAAAAAATGATTAATGTAAAAAAACAGGCATGCATGAAGATAAAGGGGACATTCACAGCATATTCCAAGAATCGTAATTAGGTAACAAGGACATTTAGACAATACATTAGCAAACATTAAATGCATATCATGTAATGTTAATGGATAAAACTTACCTTCATATAGTCCTTCTGCAGGACCTGAATTATAGCAGAACAGGTCTCTGGGATTATGATCCCCAGAGCCTGGGGGGAGATGCCTGTCGAGAACTTCAAGTCCTGAAGACTTCTCCCAGTCGCCAAGTAACGTAAAGTGGCGGCTAGCCTCTGCTCTGCAGTGATGGCTTGCCTCATGCAGGTATCCTGCCTGCATATATAAGGGGTCAGCATAGACAGCAGACGTTCAAAAACGGGGTCCGTCATCCTGAGATAATTCCTGAAATCCTCAGGATTATTCTCACGGATCTCACGGAGCAAAGGCATGTGCGAGAATTGGTCACGCTGCCGCAACCAATTCTTCGTCCATGAACTCCTCCTCGCCCTGTTCATGGACTGGACTCGGGTCAAAGTATTAACCCCAACACGAAGTCCCCACTCAGCATGAACTCGAGAATGAGTACGTCCACGCAACATGGCTTCAAAACGGTCGGCTGGTCAAACAAACAAACTTAGAACAAACGCACTGAAGAACAGCAAGGCCTATGAAGAGCGACCTAAACGAGTGGGAACCAGGAACGAGCGGACCAGAACGACCTGCTAGGCAGGTTACGAACTGACCAACACGCACTGAAAACCAGATACAAACCTCACAAGCACAAACTGAACTGCAGAAAATGATCGAAATAAGCTGAAGTGTGAAAAGCGCAAATCGTCTCTAACCAAACTTCTACTAACACGAGATAAACACGAGATTAGCAGAAGGAGCCCAAAGGGTGGCGTAGTGGGGCTTGAACTTCCTTTTTCTAGTCCCGTCGTACGTGCTGTACGTCACTGCGTTCAAAACCATCGGACTTTTGGAGTGATCGTGTGTGTCCAAGTCCGTCCGTTTGTAAGTCCGGTGCACCTATGCTACAAAGTCCATCGGAAAGATCGCCGGACCAAGTATTCCGGAAAGTCTGCTCGTGTGTACGCGGCATAAGGCAATGTAAGGACTCAGTGACAGCCGTGGATAACAAAAACATAAGTAACTGGCAACATATATATATATATATATATATATATATATATATATATATATACATATATATATATACATATATATATATATATATATATATATATATATATATATATATATACATATCTTTAACACTGGTGTACAAAATCCTTTAACAGTCCTTATCAGAACCTAAAGTGATACCGTTGGGCCAAGCTGAGCATTACCGGACCCTCCTGTGTCTCGTCCTGCATCAGCGGTGTGGCCCTTCAAACAAGGATTTCCGCTGTGGGTGGGAACATCAAGTGGGCCTGCAGATATGTATAAGGTGATTACCATTGTGTTCGGGGTGTGGGGAGGTATCCTCATCAACTAAGGTGTTACCTGTGAAGGCTGTGAAGCGGTCTGTCATCTTAGTGATGTTGCCCCTTTGCATTGTGTAAGTGGAGTGGGGCTATGCAGGTCATGGCAAGCTCAAAGTACATGCATGTGAGATATTTGTCATGCTATCATAACGGATCTATGCCTTCCTTTATGGCTCTAATAGGAGGAGGGAGAGGAGAGGAGAGTCCCTCTCTGTACGTGAAAAAGAGCACAGATTCAGAGGTCATGAATGCCTAGGCATATGGGTCTATAGAAGCCCCATTGTTGTAATCAGAAAAGGGGGCGTAAAGACTGAATAGTTTGTGCTGATGGATCGTAGAGCATTCCCCCCTCTATAGGGGAAGAGCCATTATTTTCAGGGAGTCTGCTCTGCCTCCCTTCCCTGCTCAGGCAGTAAACCATAGCATGCTACATTAAGTTAAATGTCTCAGCACAGCACCTTCCCCTGCATGGAGTGGAAGGGGCAGATTACTTGGCGTTGAGTCCATGTATGTGAGTAAATCACCTGTTAGTAGTGAAGGGAGGCGTTTTTTGCGGTACTCCCCTCACATCTGGGCATGTATGTATGTATGCTTGGGAGAAAAGAAACAATTGATTTCATAAGGCTAGAGTGATATAATAACAGCAGGTTATTGCGTCACATTAATTGTAAATTCATGGAGACCCCATGAGGGAAGGGGGGCCTGTATTGATTCTATTAGAAGAAACCCCAGCATACATCTCTGCAGAGTCACAGAATGCATATCCTACCTTATGGATTGCATGTTCATCAGCTTTTAGTTCTAGGAGCCCCCGTGGGAGGCTGAACAACCGTCATGCAGTACTCCCTAGCAGTTTGTCCCCCACACTTGCTCCAGTGTGCATGGAAGGTAGCAGACTAGGTGAAGCAAGTAAAATGGATGAAGGTTGACATCAATAGGCACTTCAGCTTGTAGTGTGATGCAGCCAAAGAACAGGAGAGCATCCGGAAAGGTAGTTGGTTAATGAAGCTTTCGGGCCCTCTAGCAGGCGGTGTCTACATGCAGTACAGTTGCCGTTATCAGCGTCGGTTGTATAGGGTCACTGAAGGTAACTGAGTGTTCTTGAATATAGCAAGGAAAAGAAAACATAACTACTTAAAGGAACTGTAGGAGTCCTACGACCTCTGCCAAGGATGAGCATCTGTGGTGCTGTTAGTTGTCACGCCGGGCCCTTCTAGGTCTAGGTGACTCGGTAGAGCTTGATCCATGAAGGGCACCTTGGATGAGATTGTGGGATCTGGTTCCCGATGGGGATCTCCATCTGCGGAATCGGGTGTCTTGCGTATTCATGGGTTCCTTGCGGCATGTGTCCCTTCTTGGTGGTGTGGTGGAATTCAGCATACCAGTTTGGGACATCTATCATTGGAATGCCTAAGGTGTCACAGAAAAGCTGGAGGTCCTCCGGCACTCTTAACAGCGGTGGCAAAGAGACAGAAGGGGAACTTCCATCTGTAATGAATGCCCTTAGAGTGCAGGACGTCAAGCAAAGGCTTTACGTCTTTATGGTGTTGCAGTGTGATGCTGGAGAGGTCTTGGTAAATGTGGATGTCTGCTCTCCCATATAAGAGCTGAATCCTATATCTGGCCTTTCTGAGTATCTCCTCCTTCAGCTTATACACCCCATTCCAAATTATTATGCAAATTCTATTTCAGTGTCACAAAGATTAAATATTTTGTTTTTCAGTTTAACTCATGGATGGCATTGTGTCTCAGGGCTCTTTTGATCACTGAAAACAATTTTGGACACCTGTGATAATTAGATTGCCAGGTGAGCCCAATTAAAGGAAAATCTACTAAAGAAGGGTGTTCCACATTATTAAGCAGAGCACCATTTTCAAGCAATATGGGGAAGAAAAAGGATCTCTCTGCTGCCGAAAAGAGTGAAATAGTTCAATTCTTTGGACGAGGTATGAAAACATTAGATATTTCACGAAAACTTAAGCGTGATCATTGCACTATTAAGAGATTTGTGGCTTATTCAGAGCACAGACGGGGTTCCTGCAGATAAAGGCACATTGAGGAAGATTTATGCCAGATCCATGCATCGGATCAAGAGAGCAGCTGCTAAAGCACCATTACATAAGCAGCAAACAGATATTTGAAGCTCTAAAGTGCAAATGCCAAAGTGCAATAATATGTGATTACACAGGAAATAATAATATGAGTGTAAAAGTGCAAATGCCAGTACATATAGTGAGACGTGGTTGGGATTATCCAGTATTACAAATGTAATTGTAATTATAAAAAAGGTATATAAAGCACAGGAAGTCCATGCGTAATAAGGTGAAAATAGATCATAAAAAATAAAGTGGTAGATAAGGTGAGCTGCTTTCTGTCAGGTTGGTACCAAAACAAGAGACATCAGAAACAAGTTGTCTGTAGTAATTCCAGAGTGATAAGATGGGTACTCTTATCAGCTGTTGTGGACCCACATGTTATACAACAGTGGGTCGGACAGGGTTGTGATCCAGCCGGATTTATGTCTGGTGTTGTGTGCAGGAGGTGGATCAGCTTCCCAGCAGCGAACTCCAAAGGCACTGTAGTATTCAGCTAGATGTACCTCAAGATAACTCTTTATGGGCTCCAACGGACAAACATAGGAAAAAGATGGAGGGCTCCAAATGGTGCAGGTCTATTGGAATATATCAAAAATGGCAAAAATGTAAAAGTGATCACAAAGTCATAAAAATGAATAAAAGGCAATGTGGGGTGCAGTAAATGCTGGGACCGACGCATTTTGACACTAAAGGTCTTCAACAGGGGCATTTCTCTGTCCCACTGAATAAATAACCTCCCTAACCAAGGACTGCTCAAGGAAAGGGAGGGATCGGAGGGAAGTTCAAAGGGTATGCCCTCCAAGCCTCTATCTCATTCAGAGCTGAATAAACACAAAAACCAAATGTATTCAGTATTTAAAAAACCTCTAACAAAATGTTTACCTTCATAAAACTAAAAATGAATATGTGCACCAAAAGGATTGAATGCACTAGAGAAACTGGACGTCTATAGATGTGTTGCTTACCTCACTTGGAAAGTACATCATCTGCAGTGCATAAACCCACAAGGAGCGTGGATCGTAACCATCAGAGGATACAGAGGCATGTTATCCTTTGTATAGATAGTGAAAAGCGGGACGGAGTAGGTCAACGCATATCAATACTCTTCAAATAGGGAACTGGATCTAGCCGAATTCCCACTGCAGGGGACACCGACGGATGTCATCATTCGACCAGTGAGATCGCGGCCGCACCAGCGAATCATCACTGGAATAGTCATGTGACGGCGTCAGTGAGCGTCAGACGTGCTTACGTTTCTCCGCCATGCGACGGAATAGCGTCACAGCCTCGTCATCTGGTCACATGGCACAGCATCAATGGTAGGGACTCTTCCTGAGGCTCAAAAATGTGATGGTCACAGAATTACATCTCCAGTGTTACGTCACATTTTTAGAGCAATATATCAAGGAACAGATGGTCCCGCGGGGCCTACGCTGGGAAATTTATCTACAGCAGGGTGAATTAGACCTGGAGGTGTGGTTCAAGTATTTCAACGAGGCAGGGATCAAAATTCTCGGTTTCCTAGTGGAGAGAAAACAAGCTACATTAACTGCAATAGATAAGGAGATTAGGGATTTGAAGGATAAACTCACTCCCTCAATTAGTACTCCAGAATACGTTTCCCTTTCTACAAACCTTAGAAATCATCTTGAAAAAGAGGAAAGGGACCAGAGGAGTAAAAAACAGAAAAAATACATTCGGGATATTAATGATTATGAGGCCCATTCTGTTTTTAATTGGCAGACCAAGGTAACTACAAGCCCAGGCCCATCTAACGGCGCTCTGCCAATGGAAACCTCTGTGCCCACAGCCCAGATAGAAGGTTGATCTATGAACCACCACCTCCTCCCCCTACCCCGGGACCTTCGGGGAATAGGGATTTTGCTCATACCCCCCGGAATAAAGCCTACCATCAAGGAGAGAAAATAAGGGGTAGACATCCCTCTTATAATAGGGGTAGAGGTAATTATTATGGAAATCCTGGCAATTCATACCATTCTGAGTATCAGGGTGGGTCAGAACACGGAGGGATGACGGACCTAAATATGGAAGAGGTGGCTACTCGCAAGGTACACCTATATGTACCCACGATCGATATGCCCCTCTTCGGGATGAAGGCTCTTATGATTCACACTATGATTCATACTCTTATATGAACCAAGAGGACGAGGAGCATTCTAGAATCCCTTATAACTATAACCATAATTATCCAGGACAGTCCCAACATCAGGATTTTCACAAGCCCACCCCCAATCACTCAGGAAACCTAAAACCAAACGAGGCTCCAGAGGGGGGTGGAGCATCCAAAAGAAAAAAAAGAGAACACAGTAGGAGCAGGGATTTTTATTCTAAGTACAGTTATGCAGCGTACACACGACCGGTCTTTCTGGCAGACTAGGTCCAATGGTCTTCCCGACGGACTTCCGGCGGACTTCCGAATGGACTCGCCTACACACGATTCAGGAGGGGGGCCGCTCACTTGTCCCCACCCCCTTTCCTGACCGCCCCCCGCCCGTAGACCCCGACAACCAACGGCCAGGGTTGTCGGGAAGAGGCCCTTGTCCTCATCAACATGGGGACAAGGTGCTTTGGGGGAGGGGGCTGCAGGGTGCCCCCCTCCCCCAAAGCACCCACCCCCCATGTTGAGGGCATGAGCCCTGGTACGGTTCAGGAGAGGGGGCGCTCGCTCGTCCCCACCCCCTTTCCTGACCGGCCGGGCTGCGTGGTCGGATAAGAGTCTGGTATGGATTTTGGGGACTCCTATGCCATTTATTCGGTGTAGGGGGTTCCCCTTAAAATCCATACCAGATGACATTGTCGCCCCTTTCTCGCACTCGCTGCAATAGGAAAATGTGTTTTTCCTATTGCAGCAAGCACGAGATTATACCCTGTCACCAAGAACCAGCGTGATAGGATTGCGCTGGAAACATTCTCGCGGGCACGTGCTATAGCTGCCCTTGCGTCGTATTTGGTCCATCTGACCAGCATGCAGACAAACGGGCTTCCCGGAGTTCCGGCGGAAAGATTTGAAGCATGTTTCAAATCTAAAGTCCGGCGGATTTTCAACCGAAAAGGTCCGTCGGAAGTCCGATGAAGCCCACACACGGTCGGATTGTCCGCCGGATTCGGTCCGTCGGACCAGTCCGGTGGAAAAGTCCGCTCGTGTGTATGCTGCATTCCCCGCAGTGGGTATTCAGCAAGATCCGGTTCCCTATTTGAAGAGTATTAATATGCGTTGACCTACCCCGTCCCGCTTTTCACTATCTATACAAAGGCTATCATGCCTCTGTATCCTCTGATGGTTACGATCCAAGCTCCTTGTGGGTTTATGCACTTTCCAAGTGAGGCAAGCAACACATCTATAGACATCCAGTTTCTCTAGTGCATTCAATCCTATTGGTGCACATATTCATTTTTAGTTTTATGAAGGTATACATTTTGTTAGAGGTTTTTTAAATACTGCATACATTTGGTTTTTGTGTTTATTCAGCTCTGAATGAGATAGAGGCTTGGAGGGCATACCCTTTGAACTTCCCTCCGGTCCCTCCCTTTTCTTGGGCGGTCCTTGGTTAGGAAGGTTATTTATTCAGTGGCAATGTGAGGGGACAGAGATATGCCCCTGTTGAAGACCTTTAGTGTTGATACGCGTCGGTCCCAGCATTTACTGCACCCCACATTGCCTTTTATTTGTTTTTATGACTTTGTGATCACTTTTACATTTTTACCATTTTTGATATATTCCAATAAACCTATTGGTTTGACCTGCGCCATTTGGAGCCCTCCTTCTTTTTTCTATGTTTGTCCGTTGGAGCCCATAAAGAGTTATCTTGAGGTACATCTAGCTGAATACTACAGTGCTTTTGGAGTTCGCTGCTGGGAAGCTGAGGAGCCGTTACCGGATCCACCTCCTGCACACAACACCAGACCTAGATCCGGCTGGATCACAAGCCTGTCCAACCCACTGTTGTATAACATGTGGGTCCACAACAGCTGGTAAGAGTACCCATCTTATCACTCTAGAATTACTACAAACAACTTGTTTCTGATGTCTCTTGTTTTGGTACCAACCTGACAGAAAGCAGCTCACCTTATCTAACACTTTTTGGACTTGCTTTATATACCTTTTTTATATTTTCAATTACATTTGTAATACTGGGTAATCCCAACCACGTCTCACTATATGTACTGGCATTTGCACTTTTACAGTCATATTATTATTTGCTGTGTAATCACATATTATTGCACTTTGGCATTTGCAATTTAGAGCGCTACACTATTTTTTCCTATTCCTGTTCAACTTTGTTTGTTTGAGTGTTTAGCAGCCTTTTGTATATTTGTTTAGCGCAGTGTTTTCTCCCCATTACACAGATATTTGAAGCTGCTGGTGTCTCTGGAGTCCCACGGACATCAAGGTGTAGAGTCCTCCAGAGTCTTGCAACTGTGCATAAACCTTCCATTTGGGTACCACTAACCAATGCTCGCAAGCAGAAGCAGCTGCATTGGGCAGAAAAATACATGAAGACTAATTTTAAAACAGTCCTGTTCACTGATGAGTGCCATGCAACCCTGGATGGTCCAGATTGATGGAGTAGTGGATGGTTGGTGGACGGCCACCCTGTTCCAACAAGGCTGTCACGTCAGCAAGGTGGTGGTGGAGTCATGTTTTGGGCCGGAATCATGGGAAGAGAGCTGGTTGGCCTCTTTAGGGTCCCAGAAGGTGTA
Source organism: Aquarana catesbeiana (assembly GCF_042186555.1). Lineage (NCBI taxonomy): Eukaryota > Metazoa > Chordata > Amphibia > Anura > Ranidae > Aquarana > Aquarana catesbeiana. The sequence goes on from NC_133334.1 coordinate 147,342,363, forward strand.
AAGATGACCTCTGCAAAGTATGTGGAGTTCCTGACTGACCACTTCTTTCCCTGGTACAGAAGGAAGAACTATGCTTTCTGTAATAAAATCATCTTCATGCATGACAATGCACCATCTCATGCTGCAAAGAATACCTCTGCATCAATGGCTGCTATGGGAATAAAAGGAGAGAAAGTCATGATGTGGCCTCCATCCTCCCCTGACCTCAATCCTATTGAGAACCTTTGGAACATCCTCAAGCAAAAGATCTATGAGGGTGGGAGGCAGTTTACATCCAAACAGCAGCTCTGGTAGGCTATTCTGACATCTTGCAAACAAATTCAAGCAGAAACTGTCCAAAAATTCAATGGATGCAAGACTTGTGAAGCTGCTATCAAATAAGGGGTCCTATGTTAAAATGTAACATGACCTGTTAAAATGTTTAAAAAGTTAAAATGTTGTTCAAAGTTTGATTGAAATAGATTTTGATTTCAGTAAATATGCTGCAAACACAACAAATGACAATTTTTAGTTCTTTACAACCTATAAAGTGTTTTGAAACTTACTGTGCGTAATAATTTGGAACAGTACATTGTAAGTTTTTTATTTTGAAAAAAAACTGTTATCATTAGGAGGTTTGTTCAATAAAATTTGAATTGTACTCTTAATAGCATGAGAATTATGCTGACTGTTGTTTACATCAATTATTTAGGTAAATGAGAAAAATATCATTGGCATAATAATTTGGAACAGGGTGTAATCCACCATGCAGCAGATGATATCCCTGAGGGGATCGGTGTCCCTCCCTTTAGGTCTGAGAGCCCTTTGAATCCTTTCCATCTCAACTGCTGTCTGAGCAGGCCTATCAAGGAGCTCATTGAACAGGCCTGTAACTGTAGTAGTAAGCTGCTCAGCTTCCACCGATTCAGATACGCCACAGGCCCGCAGATTATGGTGCCTGCCCCTGTTATCCAAATCCTCCATGTGGCATTGGAGGTCTCTAAGTTGTGAGGTGTTGGCATCTACCTTTTGTCTCACCCGGTAGAGGACCGTATCATGTTGTGTGGTGACCTTCTCCACCTCGTGGACCCTGTCAGCAGTGCATGTATGTCCAGGCGCATATCAGAGATGGCTGCAGATAGAGTATCCTTGATATCTGCGGCAATCGTGTGCAAGTCCTGCAGGCTTAGGTGCTGTTAGGGAGGGACACTGGTCTCTCCTGGACCTACTGTTTAGAGTGTGAGTGGCACTTCAGTCAGTGGTGGGGTTGCTGCCTGTGTTCATCCGTGGTGGGAAGATGCCATATTGTTCCTCTGAGTATGGAACAGCTAGCTCCAGGATAGTCTGGCTCAGGCCCCCGTTGTGTTCTCGGGGGAGCCGGAGCGAGAGGCAGAGGACGTGTGGGTAGTTTTTCCCATGTTCGTCCATGCGTTTAGAGCAGTGTATACCTCCTGAAGGAGATTGTAGAGGACCTGTAGCGGCGGGAGCTCTGGCTTTAAGCAGCCATCTTCCGGCGATGTCAAACTACGCCCCCAGAAGTCTTCCTCTTCCTTCTGCTGTTCTGCCTCAAGTGACCTGTCCATGATTCCATGAAGCGTGTGCTCCAGTAGGAAGACTAAAGGGACAGTGTCACTGATGCATGCATTGTCACTGCTCACCATCCTTGTGACCTCCTCAAATGGCGACAGGACAGTGCATGCATCCACAGTGCATGCATCCTTAAACAGTAGCCACCAGTGGTGTGGCAAAAAGAAGCCAAGCTCCCCTGAGCCTATTCTGGTGCCATACTCACGCAGGTACTCATTGATTGCCCTCTGCTGTGTGTGCAGCCGCTGCAGGATTGTCAATGTTGAGTTCCACCTGGTGAGCATGTCACAAATGAGGCCTGCCTGAGAAGATCTTGTAAGCCTGGGTACCTAGTCAAGAAATGCCGCACTACCAAATTCAGGATGTGTGCCAAGCATGGAACATGTGTCAAGTGTCCCTGTCAGAGGACGGAGAGAAGGTTGGTGCCATTGTCACATACAACTATTCCTGGCTCAAGCTGCCATGGCGTCAACCACCTCTGAACCTGCCTCTGCAGAGCTGACAGAATCTCTGCCCCGTGTGACTCCTGTCCCCTAGACAGACCAACTGAAGCACCGCATCTTTTAGCCTGACTGCTTGTGTAGCCCTTGAATGCTTAGGGAGCACTGCTAGTTCAGAGGACAATTCAGCAGAAGAGGCCATAGAGGAAGAAGAAGAGGAAGGGTGGAGCAGACAGATGTGGCAGAATCACCACCAACTTTTTGGAGGCGTGGTGTGGAACAAGCTTCAGCACTGTCCTGCATCCTTCCCAGCTGCCAGCAGAGTTACCCAAAACGCCGTGAAGGAAATGTAACATCCCTGATCATGCCTGCTGGACCATGAGTCAGCGGTAATGTGAAACTTGCTGCTGACCGCCCTGTCCAATGAGGCCAAAACATTGCCTTCCACATGAAGGTAGAGAGCTGTAGTGGCCTTAAGTAAAAAGAAATTTATTTTTGGATCCTGCCACTGTGGTATAGTACATTCCACAAATTCACAAAAGAAGGCAGAGTCTACCAGCTGAAAAGGCAGCAGTTGGAGTGCTAGCAATTTGGCCAAGCTAGCATTTAGACACTGAGCATGTGGATGGCTGGGACAGTATTTATTTTTACGGTTCAGCAACTGGGGTAGGGAAATTTGCCTGCTGAAATCAACAGGTGTTGTACTGCTAGCAGATTGGATGCAAGTACTCGTGGCACCTGTTGCTATACCTTTATTTCTCTCAGTTCAGGTTTTTGAGAGGACTTGAGGTATAGTAGGAGTTGAGATCCCAGATGAGGAGCAAGGAGAAATTTGCTTTTTTTATGATGTGGATCTTTCAGGTGCTATTGCCAATGGACTGGATGGCTGGTCTTCGTATGTCTTGTCAAGCATGTGGTATCCAAGCGTGTGGTGTTCTGGCTTAGTTATCCACTCCACCAACTCTTCTGCATGTTTTGGATCAATAACACGGCCAGCAGCAGAAAAAAGGACAAGCGTGCTCCGCCTACAGAGGATGCACCATGTCCGTGAGCACCGCTATTCACTGTAGACACAGAGGCTGCTCACCCTCTTTTTGTGGCCTGTGAGCATCTGCCTTTCCTTGGTGGCCTTCCAGATTCCGTATTATATATATATATATATATATATATATATATATATATATATATATATATATATATATATATATACATATATATACAGTGGGGCAAAAAAGTATTTAGTCAGCCACCAATTGTGCAAGTTCTCCCACTTAAAAAGACGAGAGAGGCCTGTAATTGTCATCATAGGTATACGTCAACTATGAGAGACAAAATGTGGAAACAAATCCAGACAATCACATTGTCTGATTTTTGAAAGAATTTATTTGCAAATTATGGTGGAAAATAAGTATTTGGTCACCTACAAACAAGCAAGGTTTCTGGCTCTCACAGACCTGTATCTTCTTCTTTAACAGGCTCCTCTGTCCTCCACTTATACCTGTATTAATGGCACCTGTTTGAACTTGTTATCAGTATAAAAGACACCTGTCCACAACCTCAAACAGTCACACTCCAAACTCCACTATGGTGAAGACCAAAGAGCTGTCGAAGGACACCAGAAACAGAATTGTAGACCTGCACCAGGCTGGGAAGACTGAATCTGCAATAGGCAAGCAGCTTGGTGTGAAGAAATCAACTGTGGGAGCAATAATTAGAAAATGGAAGACATACAAGACCACTGATAATCTCCCTCGATCTGGGGCTCCACGCAAGATCTCACCCCATGGGGTCAAAATGATCACAAGAACGGTGAGCAAAAATCCCAGAACCACATGGGGGGACCTAGTGAATGACCTGCAGAGAGCTGGGACCAACGTAACAAAGGCTACCATCAGTAACACACTACGCCGCCAGGGACTCAGATCCTGCAGTGTCAGACGTGTCCCCCTGCTTAAGCCAGTACATGTCCGGGCCCGTCTGAGGTTTGCTAGAGAGCATTTGGATGATCCAGAAGAGGATTGGCAGAATGTCATGTGGTCAGATGAAACCAAAGTAGAACTGTTTGGTAGAAACACAACTCGTTGTGTTTGGAGGAGAAAGAATGCTGAGTTTAAACCAAAGAACACCATACCTACTGTGTAGCATGTGGGTGGCAACATCATGCTTTGGGGCTGTTTCTCTGCAAAGGGAACAGGACGACTCATCCGTGTACATGAAAGAATGAATGGGGCCATCATGAGATTTTGAGTGCAAACCTTCTCCCATCAGCAAGGGCATTGAAGATGAAACGTGGCTGGGTCTTTCAGCATGACAATGATCCCAAACACACCGCCCGGGCAATGAAGGAGTGGCTTCGTAAGAAGCATTTCAAGGTCCTGGAGTGGCCTAGCCAGTCTCCAGATCTCAACCCCATAGAAAACCTTTGGAGGGTGTTGAAAGTCCGTGTTGCCCAGCGACAGCCCCAAAAGATCACTGCTCTAGAGGAGATCTGCATGGAGGAATGGGCCAACATACCAGCAACAGTGTATGACAACCTTGTGAAGACTTACAGAAAACGTTTGACCTCTGTCGTTGCCAACAAAGGATATATAACAAAGTATTGAGATGAACTTTTGATCTTGACCGAATACTTATTTTCCTCCATAATTTATAAATAAATTCTTTCAAAAATCAGACAATGTGCTTGTCTGGATTTGTTTCCACATTTTGTCTCTCATAGTTGAGGTATACCTATGATGACAATTACAGGCCTCTCTCATCTTTTTAAGTGGGAGAATTTGCACAATTGGTGGCACACTAAATACTTTTTTGCCCCACTATATATATATATATATATATATATATATAATGTACACTGCCTGCACTGTAATATATACTGTACATTGCCTGCTCTGTATTATATACTGTACACTGCCTGCACTGTAATATATATTCTTCACTGCCTGCACTCTTTATATATACACACTACACTGACTTCAAGCTCTATCCACTAACTAACCTACCTAATCTATCTCCAGTACTCGACACCACACTACATATGGCCGCCGTGTAAGAAGCCTTATATAGTGTGGGGCATGGTCTTAGCCCCTGAGTCATGATTGGGCAAAGGCACCCTGCCTTTGGCCTATCATAGCTCTCACAGAAAATTGTGCTGTGATTGGCCAAAGCATGCAGATCAGGTCCATGCTTTGGCCAATCAGCAGCCATCAATGCATTATGGGGCGCTTGTCGGCATGCGAACGTCCCGCGAGCGCCCCCACATGTTTATTTGTTCTGCAAACAAAAAACCATCCCTAAAATAGATGTTGTGTTAGTTTTATGTTCTTTGGGTTGTATCTGAAGTGTATTCTCTAAGTATAGTTTTTTTTCTGCTTCTTATGCAGCGTACACATGGTCGGACTTTTTGACTGGGCCAATGTCAGGAGACTTAATTGACCAGACTGTGTGGACTGCACAGAGATAACCCAAACGCATGTAAATGAATAAATAATATTTATTAAAAATAAGTGATAAACCAGAAAATACAAACAGTGCAAAACCAACACAACAAACCCACAGCAAACAATAGTATATACAGCAAGGGGCAATACCGGAATCACAGATGTCAGCCAGGCCAGGGTCATATACAGCAGGTAAGCAGGAACAAGGGATAAACCAGAAGCATAAACGTTAGCCAAGCCAGGGTCATACACAGGAGGTCAGCAGATGGGTAAGGATGGGAAACCAGCAGGAAGGGGAGAGGATGGATGGTAAAGCTGCAGGGTAGGGATCCAAGGGAATCAGGAGGGACAAGAACAGGATGGGCCTGGGATAGGGATCGGATCGGATCAGAGCAGAGCAGAGCAGAGCGGGACAGAGCAGGTTCACAAACAGGATACAGGCAGCAAGGTCAAGGCACAGGGAGAAAGATACCAAGGCAAACCTATGAGGGCTTGCCGGGTATTTATAAGGCTGTGGTAATTGACCTCATGTCACAGCTGAGCGCAGTGTGTGCTGTTTGCTCCACACTGCCAGAGTGCACCCGCTGGTTGACACCGGTACTACGTCCCAAGGATGCAACAGTGCCACCAGCAGGAGAGACCTCTTACTGCAGGTCCTAGGTGTTGGAAGACACCTGCTGATGGACACTGGTACTGCGATCCAAGAGACCGATAGCGCCACCAACGGGTAAACCCTCTCATGACAGTACCCCCCCCTAAAGGAGCGGCCTCCGGACGCTCCAACAAGGTGCATCTGTCCAAAGTTCATGGCCTCCAACCGAACAGATGAGGGCACATCAGGCCGGGCATCGGGTACATCAAACTGGACGGTGGGTACGTCTGAGATGACAGTGGGCACATCCGAGCAGACGGCTGGCATGTCAGAGTCATTGAGCTGGGCGGCGGACGGGAACAACTTGAGCAGGGCAGCAGACGGGAACAACTTGAGCAGGGCAGCAGACGGGAACAACTTGAGCAGGGCAGCAGACGGGAACAACTTGAGCAGGGCAGCAGACGGGAACAACTTGAGCAGGGCAGCAGACGGGAACAACTTGAGCAGGGCAGCAGACGGGAACAACTTGAGCAGGGCAGCAGACGGGAACAACTTGAGCAGGGCAGCAGACGGGAACAACTTGAGCAGGGCAGCAGACGGGAACAACTTGAGCAGGGCAGCAGACGGGAACAACTTGAGCAGGGCAGCAGACGGGAACAACTTGAGCAGGGCAGCAGACGGGAACAACTTGAGCAGGGCAGCAGACGGGAACAACTTGAGCAGGGCAGCAGACGGGAACAACTTGAGCAGGGCAGCAGACGGGAACAACTTGAGCAGGGCAGCAGACGGGAACAACTTGAGCAGGGCAGCAGACGGGAACAACTTGAGCAGGGCAGCAGACGGGAACAACTTGAGCAGGGCAGCAGACGGGAACAACTTGAGCAGGGCAGCAGACGGGAACAACTTGAGCAGGGCAGCAGACGGGAACAACTTGAGCAGGGCAGCAGACGGGAACAACTTGAGCAGGGCAGCAGACGGGAACAACTTGAGCAGGGCAGCAGACGGGAACAACTTGAGCTGGGCAGCAGGCTCCGGGTCATCGAGCTGGGCAGCAGGCTCCGGGTCATCGAGCTGGGCAGCAGGCTCCGGGTCATCGAGCTGGGCAGCAGGCTCCGGGTCATCGAGCTGGGCAGCAGGCTCCGGGTCATCGAGCTGGGCAGCAGGCTCCGGGTCATCGAGCTGGGCAGCAGGCTCCGGGTCATCGAGCTGGGCAGCAGGCTCCGGGTCATCGAGCTGGGCAGCAGGCTCCGGGTCATCGAGCTGGGCAGCAGGCTCCGGGTCATCGAGCTGGGCAGCAGGCTCCGGGGCATCGAGCTGGGCAGCAGGCTCCGGGGCATCGAGCTGGGCAGCAGGCTCCGGGGCATCGAGCTGGGCAGCAGGCTCCGGGGCATCGAGCTGGGCAGCAGGCTCCGGGGCATCGAGCTGGGCAGCAGGCTCCGGGGCATCGAGCTGGGCAGCAGGCTCCGGGGCATCGAGCTGGGCAGCAGGCTCCGGGTCATCGAGCTGGGCAGCAGGCTCCGGGTCATCGAGCTGGGCAGCAGGCTCCGGGTCATCGAGCTGGGCAGCAGGCTCTGGAACATTGGGCCGAACAGCGAGCACCATAAGGGCAGGCCGGATTACAGGCACCGGCTCAGCAAGCTGGGTAACGGACCCCGGCCCAGTGGGCTGGGTAACAGGCCCCGACTCAGCGAGCTGGACACCAGGCACTGGTTTGGCAAGCCGGATAACGGATACTGGCTTGACAGGCCAAGTGACGGACTTCGGTTTAGCAGACTGGGTAACGGGCACCAGTTCAGCAAACTGGGTAACGGGCACCAGTTCAGCAGACTGGGTAACGGGCACCAGTTCAGCAGACTGGGTAACGGGCACCAGTTCAGCAGACTGGGTAACGGGCACCAGTTCAGCAGACTGGGTAACGGGCACCAGTTCAGCAGACTGGGTAACGGGCACCAGTTCAGCAGACTGGGTAACGGGCACCGCTTCAGCAGGCTGAGACACGGGCACCGATTCAGCAGGCTGAGACACGGGCACCGAAACTCCAGGCTGAAACACGGGCACCGAAACTCCAGGCTGAAACACGGGCACCGAAACCTCAGGTTGGGACACGGGCACCGAAACCTCAGGTTGGGACACCAACATCACGACATCAGGCTGGAAGACAGGTACCAGGATATCAGGCTGGAGGATGGACACATCAAACCGGAAAGCAGGCTCACCAGGCTGAACAGTGGGCACATCAGGCAGAACAACAGGTACATCGGAGTCAGTAGTCGCTGGAGCGTCAGACTGGAACATGGACACTGGGATTTCAGGCTGAGCAGCAGGCACTGGGACCTCAAACTGGGCAGCGGACACAGGCATTGGCACAACTGGCTGAGTAGCAGACACTGGCACATCAGGCTGGAAAGCGGACTGGGAAGCCGGCACCGAGACATCAGACCAGGCAGCGGGTGCTGGAACTTTAGACTGGGCAGCAGACACAGGCGCTGGCACATCGGGCAGAACAGCAGGTACATCGGACTGGTCAATAGTCGCTGGGGCGTCAGACTGGAACATGGACACTGGGATTTTGGGCTGGAAGGCAAGCTTCAAGACATCCGGCTGGAAGGCAGGCGCATCAGACTGGAGAGCGGGCACACCAGACTGGAAGGTGGGCACACCAGACTGGAAGGCAGAAACCAAGACATCAGGCTGAAAAGCAAGCTTCGGGACATCAGGCTGGGAGGCAGGCATGAAGACATCAGACTGGGGAGCGGGCACAGACTGAAAAGCGGGCACCGGGACTTCAGGCTGGAAGGCAAGCTTCAAGACATCCGGCTGGAAGGCAGGCATATCAGACTGGATTGCAGGTGCATTAGACTGGAGAGCGGGTGCATCAGACTGGAAGGTGGGTACACCAGACTGGAAGGCAGGGACATCAAACTGGACAGCGGGCACAGGCATTGGCACAACAGGTTGAGTAGAAGACACTGGCGCATCAGGCTCGGTAGCAGGCACTGGACTGTCAGGCTGGGTAGCAGGCAGAGGTTTGACAGAATCAGGTGGGTTAGTTGGTGTGGAAGCAAGTTGAGTTACTGGCAGGATCGTGTGGGTAGGAAAGAATTTGTTTCTTTTTTGGTTTAGCCCGTGCAGTCTTGTATGTAGGTGCAGGGCTGAAAGAAAAGAAAGTAGCTGGATCGAAGGAAGACCAAGGAACTGTAGCTAGAGAGGGGTTTTGTGGGACTGTTACAGGTGGAGGAGAAGAGACAGGTGGATTGAAGGCGGGATAGGTGCTACACTTGGAGACTGGGTAGTAGTATTTGGTAGGGGGTTGAGTAAACTGGGCTGTAGCTGAGGTTGTCATAGGCGATGGGGAGACAGATGATTAATGGCAGGGCTGGAATATTGTGGCTTAGCTAAAGACAGGAGATCTGACCACACCTGCAGCACAGGTTGAACAAACGCTGATTCACACACAGCCTGACTAATCAAGGATTGCACCGACTGGATGCAATTAGACAATACTTGCTGTGAACAGGAGGAATAATGTTCCATAAAATAGGCTGGATCATCCTCTAATAACCAAACCAGGGATTCAACTTGGCCATAATTGAAGGGGGGCGAAAAATCATCCCTTCCCTCGGAAATGCATGACAGGGCTGGTTTTGCACATAACTGGATCAGGGGCTGAACATCTTCAAAAGACATATACCCCGATCCACTAGGGAATGAGCTGATCGGATAGTTTCCAACAGCCTGTCACTAGTCCACCCTTTTAAAATCTGGCGACAATATTCACCATCCTCTTCTGCTAGCAGAGAATAATAAAGGATTTCATCGAAATCCATATTAGCAGACCCGATAAACCAGGAAGGTTTCCTCAATGCAGCCACGTCTGGTCAGGAATGGCCTTGGTATACTGTCAGGAGATCTAATTGACCAGACTGTGTGGACTGCACAGAGATAACCCAAACGCATGTAAATGAATAAATAATATTTATTAAAAATAAGTGATAAACCAGAAAATACAAACAGTGCAAAACCAACACAACAAACCCACAGCAAACAATAGTATATACAGCAAGGGGCAATACCGGAATCACAGATGTCAGCCAGGCCAGGGTCATATACAGCAGGTAAGCAGGAACAAGGGATAAACCAGAAGCATAAACGTTAGCCAAGCCAGGGTCATACACAGGAGGTCAGCAGATGGGTAAGGATGGGAAACCAGCAGGAAGGGGAGAGGATGGATGGTAAAGCTGCAGGGTAGGGATCCAAGGGAATCAGGAGGGACAAGAACAGGATGGGCCTGGGATAGGGATCGGAGCAGAGCAGGACAGAGCGGGTTCACAAACAGGCTACAGGCAGCAAGGTCAAGGCACAGGGAGAAAGATACCAAGGCAAGCCTATGAGGGCTTGCCGGGTATTTATAAGGCTGTGGTAATTGACCTCATGTCACAGCTGAGCGCAGTGTGTGCTGTTTGCTCCACACTGCCAGAGTGCACCCGCTGGTTGACACCGGTACTACGGCCCAAGGATGCAACAGTGCCACCAGCAGGAGAGACCTCTTACTGCAGGTCCTAGGTGTTGGAAGACACCTGCTGATGGACACTGGTACTGCGATCCAAGAGACCGATAGCGCCACCAACGGGTAAACCCTCTCATGACAGCCAACGGACCAAATCCGGCCAACAATTCGATCGTGTTTGGGCTTCACCGGACCGCAAAGTGAGGAAGTACGGGAATGAAATTTCGATATTCGGTAAGGTATAAGACACCACCATTGTAGTATTTTGTGGGTGAGTAGTCTAATACATTTGGTCGCGGCATAAGTGATGCTCAGTGCTGTTTGCCATTGTTCTATGGATGATGTGTCTATGTCCCGTTCTCATGCTTTAATGGATGTGGCTTTTGTGAATTCATTTTTATTATTCAAGGTGTTATAGAACAATGAAATGCCCTTGATATTTGTGAGGGGATTCATAAGGTACAAGACCACTCTCCATGGAAGTATCGTGGAGATTCGAGGATTACTGTGGAGGAAGTGGAGGATTTGAAGGTATCGATATTGGTCATGTCTATGTTATATTCCAGTTGTAAAGCTCTAAATGTTTTCGGTGTAGGGACAACCATTAGGTCCTTTACTACTTCAATGCCTTTGGATACCCAGTGTGAAATATGTAGGTCTGGAATGATCAAGGCTAGATTTAATATGGTTAGTGGAAGGGTTTTGGTTGCATCGCCTAGACATTGTGTGGATGAGAGGGTCCTCCATGCTTGTAGTGTAGCTAGTATCGTGGGTGACAGGGTTGTGTTTGTGTGTGTATGGAGATTGCTAGCTAAAAGTAGGGCATATAAGTTCTTAATTGGGGCCTGCAGTGCCTCTAGTTCTAACCATCTGGAACTATGTGCTTGAAGGAACCAAGACTTCACCTGAGACAGAATCAAAGCTGTGTGGTAGTCTTTAATTAATAGACATGTGCGATTAGTTTCGTACGAATCAAAAATTCGTACAAATTTCCAGAAATTCGAACATTTGTATGAATCCGAAATACAAATTTTTATGCATACGAATTCTGTACGAAATTTCGTTTATGAATTTCGGATCCAAATTCATAACGAAAATTCGTAATTGTTACGAAAAGTTAACAAACCTAAAAGTTAGAAACCCAGGAAGTCAGCACAGCACAGGGATGGTGGGAACCGCTTATAACGATAAATTCATCATAACGAAAATTCGTAATTTTTACGAAAAGTTAACAAACCTAAAAGTTAAAACCCCAGGAACTCAGCACAGCACAGGGATGTTGGAACCCCTCATAATGGGCACAGCGGGTGTACACTCAGACCCGTTACCTCAGCACAGGGCTGGTGGGAACCCTATGGGAATTTCTATGCTTACGAATTTTATACGAAATACAAAATTTCGTTTACTAATTTCGGATCCAAATTAAAAGAAACGTGACTGGTGTTTTGTTCAGCAATCAGAGGAAGTCAGCACAGCACAGTGATGGTGGGAACCCCTCATAATGGGCACAGCGGGTGTACACTCAGACCCGGGAACTCAGCACAGGGATGGTGGGAACCCATCATAATGGACACAGCAGGTGTACAGACCTGGGAACTCAGCACAGGGATGGTGGGAAGACTATGGGAATTTCTATGCTTACAAATTTTATACGAAATATGAAATTTCGTTAATGAATTTCGGAATTTTGGATCCAAATTCTGTTACAACAGAAACGTGACTGGTGTTTTGTTCACCAATCAGAGGAAGTCAGCACAGCACAGGGATGGTGGGAACCCCTCATAATGATAAATTCATCATAACAAACTTTCGTTATTTTGCGAAAAGTTTACGAATCTAACGAAAATTCATATTTCGTACAAATCCGAATTGAATTTCAGACACGAATTACGAAATACGAATTCATTTTCGTACGAAACAAATTTATTGACGGTGCATATGTCTAATAATTAATACATGTCCCACTCCCCGGCTTTCCTTGACGTTATTAGTTTTTCAAATGCGCATCTAGCCCTTTTACCTTACCACAGATACTTGTTTATCATGGATTGGCCACTGAGGAAGAAGAAATGTGGGATCGGGATTGGTAGGGTCCTGAACAAATAAAGCAACTGTGGTAGCACTATCATCTTGAACGCTGCCAGACGACCTGACCATGACAGCTCTACCTTAGCAATGTCCTTAAGACTCTTACCAAGTGATCTAAGGAATGAGGTGTAATTGGTCACAACTAAGTTCTCGGTGGATGCTGTCAACGTTATCCCCAAATATTTTATCCCCTTGTTCTGCCAGGTATATGGAAACCTCAAGCTAAGTTTCTTTTGCAGAGGTGGATCAAGGCCCACGCCCATAATATATGATTTACTCTCATTAACTTTGTAGTATGATATCCAATTAAACAGTGTAACGAAGCAAGGGAAGTCTCCATGTCCGTGAGTATCATTATAATAACATCTGCAAATAAACTGATGATATGGGTTGAGTTATTTAGTGAGAATCCTTTGATTTTTTTGTTTCCAAGCAGACTGCGTATTGTAGACAGTGGACAAACTTTTTTTTTTTTAAACCCCGGATGCTGCTTCCATTTGATTGGATGGACGTTAAGTGATCTATTATCCTATACTAGGAGCTCCAACATGTGCTGGCTCAGACTCTCTCTAGTCACCCTTAATACCAATTTATTGCCTCCCCCTTTCCGTTTCCTTTTTTTTTTCTACTTATTCCCTTTCCAACCCCCCCACCCTTTTTTTTTTTTCTTGGGATAAGGCCTTCTCCACGCCACCCTGTTTTTTCTTTGGGATGACGTTGGAGAAAGGCAGGAAGGGAGTATTAACGACCGGGATGTGTGTTTTTGTTAATTGTTCATACACATTGGGGGTCATTTACTATAGCGCTATGGCGCTAATTCGCGCAAATTGCCACAAATTAGCGCTAATTTGCGGCAATTTAGCGCGAATTAGCGTTAATAGCGCTAATTTGTGCTAAAACGGTATTCACTATAGTGCTGGTGAGAAAATACTCCCAAAATCGAATTTACTATAGCTCCCTGAAACTAAATAGCGCCCAAACCCTTACTCTGCTAAAACCTAGAGAATTGCACATGGAAATAATGTTTAGAGCATGATATAATTGCCTAAATGGTACTGAAATATGCGGTATATTATTTAAAGATTATCTGCTTTTAAACTGTGTGAAAAAAGTGATTTCTACACTGAAATATCTTTAAAAGTCTGAAAAGTGAAAAATTCCCCGTTTTGGACAACTAGGTGCATGCTCAGACCTGAATATAACTCTCATTTTAACTCAAGTGTCTTTTTTACCCAAAGCTATAGTAAACACCAAAATGTAATTCCCCAAAAATTTGAGGGTAATATTCTACTCTCACCCACAAAAAAAACACCAAATATCACAGAATAAATCAAGAAGAATAACTCTTGAGTAATGTAATTCCATCACCTGTATGTCCATAGAAATGCAGTATTTATGTGTATTTATGTGTAGTTATGTGTAGGAGTGTCTCACATGTGGCAGCTCTGTGGCTTAGCGGTTAGAACTTCTGCTTAGTATCTCTGAGGGTCTGGGTTCAAATCCCAACCGTGTTACTTCATGTAGAGAAGTTGTCTCATCTCCCAGGTCCTATAACTATGTCTAAATGTAGTAGTTATGTTTAGTAGGGTTCCACCACCATTGTAAGTCTTTTCCAGATACACTATATAGCCAAAAGTATTGGGACGCCTGCCTTTACACACACATGAACTTTAATGGCAGCCCAGTCTTAGTCCGTAGGGTTAAAATTTGATTTGGCCCACCCTTTGCAGCTAGAACAGCTTCTGGGAAGGCTGTCCACAAGGTTTAGTGTGCCTATGGGAATGTTTGATCATTCTTCCAGAAGTGCATTTGTGAGGCCAGGCACTGATGTTGGATGAGAAGGCCTGGCTCGCAGTCTCTACTCTAATTCAGCCAAAGGGTGTTCTATCGGGTTGAGGCCAGGACTCTGTGCAGGCCAGTCAAGTTTCTCCACCCCAAACTTGCTCATCCATGTCTTTATGGACCTTGCTTTGTGTACTGGTGTGCAGTCATGTTGGAACAGGAAGGGGCTTTCCCCAAACTGTTCCCACAAAGTTGGGAGCATGAAATTGTCCAAAATGTCTTGGTATGCTGACGCCTTAAGAGTTCCCTTAACTGGAACTAAGAGGCCAAGCCCAACCCCTGAAAAACTACCCCGCACCATAATCCCCCTCCACCAAATCAATTGGACCAGTGCACAAAGCAAGGTCCATAAAGACATGGATCAGTGATTTTGGGGAGGAGGAACTTGACTGGCCTGCACAGAGTCCTGACCTCAACACAACAGAACACCTTGGGGATGAATTAGAGAGGAGACTGTAGGTCAGGCCTTCTCATCCAACATCAGCGCCTGACCTCACAAATGCACTTGGAAGAATGGTCAAACATTCCCATAGACACACTCCTAAACCTTGTGGACAAGAAGAGTTGAAGCTGTTATAGCTGCAAAGGGTGGGCCAAATGAGTTTTGAACCCAATACTAATACTGGGATGCCATTACAGTTCATGTGTGTTTAAAGGCAGGCATCCCAATACTTAGGCCAATATACTGTATATTGCTTGTGACACTGAGCATGGCTATGGACTTAGGGCTGGTTCACACCACAGAGATGCAGAGAACATGTGTGGGGCTGCCTGGTGGCTAAGTGGGTAGCAGTTCTGTCTAGCAGCACCTGGAACATTGGTTCAATTCCCCAACATGCTAACGCTTGTGTTGAAGTTTATATCTTCTCCCTGTCTGGGGTTGCTCACCACAATCCAAAGACATGCTGGCATCTTATTTGTCTCCTGTCAAAATAGGTTCTAATGTAAGAAAGTGAATTTTGGACTTTATATTGGATGCTCATTGCAGCCAGGGACTGATGTTAATGTTTATTAGCACTAATCATGCCCAGGGACTTGGACATTTCAAATTTTAGGGTTTACACTGCACAGGTACATATGCTTAGAAAACCGTTGCTTTGTTTATGTGGATGCAAATGGACTTTGATCTTTGGCCTGTAGTTGGAGATTTGATGCACATAGCCAAGGCTAAGGCTGGCCATACATTATACAATTTTCTTGTACAACTTTCCTTTAGATTTACCAAAACCATATAATATGAGGTCAAACCTAAACACTTTCAATTTGTTATCAATCAGGCAGGCCCTTGCACTACATAGTTGAAGGTAAATCTAAAGAAAATTGAATAAGAAAATTGGATGGTGTATGGCCAGCTTAACACAGTTACAAATACTATTATGTGTTCCTGCTCATCAGGTGCAATCACTTTAGACATACATGAAGAGACAGATTGAAAGATACTGGTGGGCGTGTACTTCTATTGGGTGTGTCAGTGTGCTAACAATACAACCTCTCTTATATAAAGACCTGCAGTAGGGGGGTTTGTTTGGCCTGAGAAGGTCAGGTTTTTTTTTGTTGTGAGGGAGAAGGAATGATATTGGGAGAGTTGATGAAATTCATTTTTTCAATCAAAAGTGGGTTTATGTGGCCATGCTGTCAATGTTGTGGGTATTGTTCTTGTCTGATCATGCAAACATCGTTTGGAAGCATCTGCTGACCTACTCTTTTTGATCTTGTTTAATCATGTACACCGAAATGCAGCTTCCAGCAAAACATGGTCACCAATATATGTATGTGTGGATTGTGGGCTGGTGGTGAGTGTTTTGAATAAGTCTTTTGTAATATTATGTTGGAATGCTTTGTAAGAATGACTGTTAAGTATGTTTCTATAATCTTGCAGATAATAATGTGATGTGTTGCCCGCTATACACTGAAATTAAAGCTGTGTCCACTCTAAGGTTTTGTCTAATTTTAGATTGTAAGCTCCTATGAGCAAGGCCCTTAAAATTCCGTTGCTAAATGTAGCACCATATATCCTGTCCAAATTTTTTTGAAGCTAATAAATGTAAATTTATTTTTTTCTGCTGGTAAAATAAAAGTACATTATTGAGCTTTTGGTGTGTGTGTGTGTGTGTGTGTGTGTGTTTGTTTTTCCCTTCTACTTTTCTTTCTCTTTAGTTTTTGTGGGTGGTGGTTTTGGGAAAGTGCAATATCTCTTATATTTTATTTCAATATGTATTTGTGCACCAAAAAACTAATCTCTTTGCCCTGGTTCACATGCTACTTTGAAATTGCGCTACTTCACTTGAAGCAGCACGATTTCAAAGTCGCAAGGTCAGCGTGATTTCAGGTGGCTTCATACACAAATGTCTATTGAAGTCGCACCTGAAATTGGCAAAAGTAGTGCAGGAACTACTTTAGCAAATTGATACAGTGCCACAAAAAAATGTTGCATCGATTGGAACAGTGCCATTGACAATAGTCATGCGATTTGATCTCTCAAATCGCATGACCAATTGCTCCAATGTAAACCTAGGCTTCTGCACAACTGCAAGTTATATATGAAGATTCCACCTTTATCATTAACAGCTGTAGAGAATTGCAGGTAATGAATTCAGCTGGTGGATAGGCAGTGTTTGAATGTGTCAGCTCTGGTTCCCATTGGTGTGATTTGACATGTCAAATCTGTGGCAATTGCACTGTTCTAATTGGTGCGATTTTGTATTGATATTGGTGCAGAAACCTGCACTGATGTCTCTGATGTTGCCCCCACAGTCGGGACTGACATGCAGGAATTAAATTGTGGGAGTTCAGCTGAACGCTTTCCTCCTGCTGTCAGTGTGAACCAGGGCTCAAACTGGGCCTTTTGCCTTTGTAATTCACCTGCTGCTATCCCAGGGACACCATTTCTTATCAAACTCCCTTAAGTTTACCTTCAAATATATGTAGAAATACAGATTTGCATATCTGAAAATAAAAAATACTAATCATGGTTGAGATCAAATATTCGCAGCTGCAATCAAAAGTGTGGTTTCACCTTCTGACCTGGAAATTAGTCATTGTATGCACCCGGAAGTTCCTGTGCTGGTCAGGATTATTTATTTTATTTATTTCAGGTACTTATATAGCGCCGTCAATTTACGCAGTGCTTTACATATACATTATACATTCACATCAGTCCCTACACCCTCAAGGAACTTACAATCTAAGGTCCCTAACTCACATTCATACATACTAGGGCCAATTTAGAGAGAAGCCAATTAACCTACCAGCATGTCTTTGGAGTGTGGGAGGAAACCGGAGTACCCGGAGGAAACCCACGCAGACACAGGGAGAACATGCAAACTCCAGGCAGGTAGTGTAGTGGTCGGGATTCGAACCAGCGATAGGATATGTACTTGTACTTAATGTGGGGGTGGATGTCATAGTTAGATTTGGTGTGGGTGGGGTTCATTGATTTGTTTGGCATCACCACACATTTGCTTCCGTCCCATGTGCACACATCACTTCCTGCATTTGTTCTGCTGATGTAAATCAGTAAGGACTATGCAAGTATAAATGAGAGCTCCTTTTATTAAAATATATATGACTTGTTTCACAGCTGGGCGAATTTTCCAGCAAATTTGGACCTCTGAGTTGCATGACAAGTTGTACCCCATGATTCTCAATGATAACCATTCATATCTGTGCTACTTTAAGTCGCACCAACTTCAAAGTAGTCCCTGTACTACTTTGGTGTGACTTGAGGTATATCGGGTACAATATTACACAGGCAATCCCAGTAGTTGGGTCCAAGTTGTGGCAGCAAAATAGTGTGACTTTCAGGTCGCAGCAGTGTGAATGAGATTCAAGGATAACACCTTTGAATTTGGCCCTATTGTCACTTGTGCATCCTGAAGGTGTAGCAAATTCGTCCCTGCACTACCTTGGTTTGACTTTGATGCAATTTGAGGTCCATACACCACAAGATTACACAGACATTGCTTCAAGTCATGACAAAGCTGTGCAATTTTAAGGTCGCACAAGTACAAATGGGGCCTTATGCAAAGGTGTTATCAATTAATCGCATTAGGTTACTTTCACACTTGGGTGACTTTTCATGGAGCTTTGGACCTCAGAGTCACATGAAAAGTTGTCCCCCTTGATTTCCATGCATATTTATTAGAGCTGCACGATTAATCGTCATCGTGATTTCTTGAAAAAAAGAGTTTCACGATTATTGCTATGCAAAGAACTCTCTCTGCTCTTCTGAAGCCACAGCCGAAAAACCAGGAAGTCTGCCAAGAATTAGAACATTCTTTATCAGTGAACTTAACTAGAAACCTTGTAACAATTTCTCAATTAAATAGAATTCTGTGTAAGGCTGGCCATATATTATACAATTTTCTTGTACAACTTTCCTTTAGATTTACCAAAACCATATAATATGAGGTAAAACCTAAACACTTTCAATTTGTATGCAATCAGCCAGGCGCTTGCACTACATAGTTGAAGGTAAATCTAAAGAAAATTGAATAAGAAAATTGTATGGTGTATGGCCAGCTTAAGTGAGGAAAGTTTAACCACTTAAACACTAAACATTTTTCTGACATTTGTTGGTTTCAGGTTAAAATCATTTTTTTTGCTAGAAAATTACTTAAAACCCCCCAACATTATATATATTTTTTTAGTAGAGACCCTAGAGAATAAAATGGTGGTTGTTACAATATTTTATGTCACACTGTATTTGCGCCTTTCAAATGCAATTTTTTTTGGAAAAAATTACTTTAATGAATTAAAAAAAAAAAAAGAAAAGTTAGCCCAATTTCTTGTGGGATAATGTGAAAGATTTTACGTCGCGAGAATCGTGATCTTTTTATTCTAAGCAAAAAAATTGTGATTCTCATTTTGGCCAGAACCGTGCAGCTCTAATATCTATGCGACTTCAACCATGTTCACATAGGTCTGAATTGACATGTCAAATTGTAGGCCAAATCGGCACCTATTGATGGCAATGGAACTGTCCGAATTGGTGCGACGCCACAACAATTCCCAAAAGTAGTTCCTGCACTACTTTGGGTGACTTCAGGGGGCGATTTCTTACCTCCCAACTTTTTGAGATGGGTATAAGGGAAACCTATTAGCAAAAGTAGGTAGGCATAGGACACCTTAAAGGAGAACAGTTGGGACCTATGTGATTTCACTAGACATCTGTGCAGGAAAGTGCACTGATGTCTCTGAAATCGCTGACAAAGTCGGGCTGAGTCACACTTGTGCAACTTTGGACATCAGGGTCGCATGACAAGTCATACCCCATGATTTTCAATGTGTACCATTCATATCTGTGCGACTTCAAGTAACACTGACTTCAACGTAGTCCCTGTACTACTTTGGTCTGACTTTGATGCGAGTTGAGGTCCATAGACCTCAAGTTTACACAGGCATTCCCTGGAATTGCGGCAAAATTGCTGATGCAAAATCATGGGAAAGTTGCGTGTCTTTCCCTGCGACTCCTGCGTCCATAGACCTCAAGATTATACAGGCATTGCTTAACCACTTCAGCCCCGGAAGATTTTACCCCCTTCCTGACCAGAGCGTTTTTTGCGATTCGGCACTGCGTCGCTTTAACTGACAATTGCGCGGTCGTGCGACGTGGCTCCCAAACAAAATTGACGTCCTTTTTTTCCCACAAATAGAGCTTTCTTTTGGTGGTATTTGATCACCTCTGCCATTTTTATTTTTTGCGCTATAAACAAAATAAGAGCGACAATTTTGAAAAAAACGCATTATTTTTTACATTTTGCTATAATAGATATCCCCCAAAAATATATAAAAAATCATTTTTTTTCCTCAGTTTAGGCCGATCGTATTCTTCTACATATTTTTGGTAAAAAAAAATCGCAATAAGCGTTTAATAATTGGTTTGTGCAAACGTTATAGCGTTTACTAAATAGGGGATAGTTTTATGGCATTTTTATTAATAATTTTTTTTTTTACTAGTAATGGCGGCGATCAGCGATTTTTATTGTGACTGCGACGTTATGGCGGACATGTCGGACATTTTTGATACATTTTTGGGACCACTGTCATTTATACAGCAATCAGTGCAATTAAAAATGCACTGATTACTGTGTAAATGGCACTCGCAGTGAAGGGGTTAACCACTAGGGGGCGGGGAGGGGTTAAGTGTGTCCTAGGGAGTGATTACTAACTGTAGGGGGATGGGATGTATGTGTGACATCACTGATCCCTGCTCCGATGACAGGGAGCAGAGATCGAGTGACACTTGTCACTAGGCAGAACGGGGAGATGCTGTTTACAACGGCATCTCCCCGTTCGTCCTCTCCGTGAGGCGATCGCGGGTATCCCCGCGGCGATCGAGTCCGCGGGACCCGCGACCCGACTCACGGAGCTCCCGGCCGGCGCGCGTGCGCCGCCGACCGCGCGCACGCAATGGCACGGCGGGCAATTCAAATGGACGTACAGGTACACCCATTTGCCCAGCCGTGCCATTCTGCCGACGTACATCGGCGTGCGCCGGTCGGGAACTGGTTAAAGTTGCATTAAAATCGTGCAACTTTCAGGTTGCACAAGTGTGAAAGGTGCCTAAGTCACTGTGCTGAGTACTATTTTATACCTAGAATATAAAGTAGTCCCACCATCAAACACTAGTAAACATATGTTCTCAATATAATTGTGCTCAAATGGCTGAAAATCACACAGATGGTATCACCTACTGAAAGCTTGCATTGTACTCAGCAGCATATGCTGAAAAGAGGCAAATGCCTATTAGCCAATGCCACATCGGCATGAGCATGGTTGTTACTATAATATTAATGCCTGAAATGCAAAACATTATTGTATTGAATCAAACATTAGTAAATGTATTTTCTCTGTAGGTAAGTGCTCAGCTCTGTAGCATAGCAGTATACCCTGCTGCCCCCAAAAGTTCAAGCCATGAATTCAAATCCCACTGACAGCATCACCACTTGGAAGTGTGCATTGTACTCAGAAGCATAATTAGCCAAAGCACATCAGCTTGCTTTATTCCATATTTTAACTCTTCAAATGCATGCAAAGATATGTACTTATTCAATAATATTATGGTATGGAATTCCAAAATTCAAGGAAAAAAATGTCGTAGGGTCCCCCCAGTACATACCAGGCCCTTCGGTATGGACTTTAAGGGGAACCCCACACCAAAATGTAAAATTTGATGTGGGGCCCCCAAAATCCATACCAGACCCTTATGCGAGCATGCAGCCTGGAGGTCAGGATAGGGGGGGACGAGTGAGCACCCTCCCCTTCTGAACCTTACCAGGCCACATGCCCCAAAGCACATTTTCCCCATGTTCATGGGGACAAGGGCCTCTTCCCGACAACCCTGGTCGGTGGTTGTCGGTCTGCAGGCAGGGGGTTTATCAGAATCTGGAAGCCCCCTTTAAAAAGGGGGCTCCCAGATCCTGCCCCCTATGTGAATAGGTATGGGGTACATTTTACCCCTACCCATTCACCAAAAAAAGCAGTGAAATGTAAAAAAATCAGTAGCCGGTTTTTGACAAGTCCCTTATTGTAAAATAGCTCCGAGCTGTCTTCTTCCCTGAGCCATCTTCTCCAGACGCTGTCTCTCCCTCCTCCATCTTCTCCCCGAGCTGTATTCTCCCAGAGCCGTCTCTCCTGCCGCCGCCATCTTCTCCATCTGCTGTGTTCTTCCGCATCGCTGGTTACACGCTAATAAAAAAAGCTGCTCTTCTTCCATGGTGGTCTTCCTCCGCTGTGTTGTCACCCGCTGTGTGGCGTCTCTTACATAGCCATGGAGCGGACTCTCCGGGTGACATTATCGGATGGCCACAGAAGACCGCCACAAGAAGAGCGGCTTTTTTTTTATTAGTGGGTAACCGGCTGCTCTGAAG
Source organism: Aquarana catesbeiana (assembly GCF_042186555.1). Lineage (NCBI taxonomy): Eukaryota > Metazoa > Chordata > Amphibia > Anura > Ranidae > Aquarana > Aquarana catesbeiana. The sequence continues at coordinate 147,364,709 of NC_133334.1, forward strand.
AACACATCAGCGGGAGAAGATGGTGGCAGCAGGAGAGACAGCTCAGGGAGAAGAAACATCAAACACTAGTGAATGTATTTTCTATGTATTTTCTATGTATTTTCTATGTATGACTGTGCTACATCCAATAGGCTAGCGGTCAGCACTTATACCTTGAAGAACTCATGGGTTCAAATCCCACAGAGAAATACTAAAAGATTGAATTGGTGAAAAAAAAGCAAATGACTATTAGCCAATTAGCCAAAGCAGCATATGCTGAAAATAGGTGAATGCCAATTAGCCAATGCACTTTAAATTTGGCTGATTCTATTATATTAACTCTTCAAATGCATGCAATGATATGTAAGTATTCAATACTATTATGGTGTGAAATTCCAAACACCACACACTAACTAATGGGCAGATTACATTTTTTTGTTTGTTCATTTTAATTCGCTTGTGCACTGAAAAAATAAACACAGCTAGGGGATGGTAGGTTGGCTGGTGTTTGAACTTGTACCGTGAGTGCTGTGGAGACATCTGAGCAGACTACTAAGCCATTGTGCTAGGTATGAGACCTGCATAATAGTGTAGTATGATTAAAGAATGAATATAAATAATTACTGCTTTAGAGTCACCTGAATTAAAAAATAAAAAACAACATACAACAAATAGGTAACCTAAATGTTTAATACATGTAACTTTACAGAATAGCAGACATTACTATGTGATAATCATTCATAACTGCATTAGTTAGCAAAAGAAGGAAAAAACTAGGAATACTAATTGCAACATACATCAATAGATGCACACGAGGTAGAGCACATCTCACATAAAAATGTTTCTTTCACATACATGGATCATGGTTACAGTGCAGTACTATATAACAACTTGGTAGGAATTGGCATTTGCATATACGCGGAAGCGCTAATTAGCGCCAGCTTAGAATTTACTAACATGTGTTTCTCACTAATAGCGCTAGTTTTTCATTCGCACATTCACCTGTTGAAATTTTATTTGGCTAAAATGGGAGCTATTATTTGCCATAGTGCCCAGTACTTCCTGGCGCTATAGTAAATGACCCCCATAGACTTTAACGGTGTTCGCGTGCTCGAACAAACTTTTTTCCTGTTCACATGTTCTGGTGCGAACCGAACGGGGGGGTTCGGCTCATCCCTACCTAGCAGTAAAAAGGGTCGCTGCTTCGTATTCCCAACCACACCACAAGACTACCTGCCTGGAGTTTGAATGTTCTCCCTGTGCCTGCGTGGGTTTCCTCCGGGTACTCTGGTTTCCTCCCACACTCCAAAGACGTGCTGGTAGGTTAATTGGTTTCTGTCTAAATTGGCCCTAGTATATGAATGTGAGTTAGGGACCTTAGATTGTAAGCTCCTTGAGGGTAGGGGCCCATGTGAGTGTATAATGTATATGTAAAGCACTGCGTAAATTGACGGCACTATAGAAGTACCTTAAATAAAAATAAATAAGTCTTCACTAATATTATGGTGTGAATCTCCAAAACACCATACACTAGCTAACAAGCAGTTTACATTTGATAAACTTTATTGTATGGTATATAAACCATCAAACACTAGTAAAAGTATTTTGTATATATAATTGTGCTCAGCCCAATAGGCTAGCAGTTAGCACCTCTACCTTCAAAAATCCAGGTATTGAAAGACTCATGGGTTCAAATCCCACAGAAGAATCCTAAAAGATTAATATTGGTGGAGAAAAGGAGAATTACTGTTAGCCAGTTAACCAATTAGCCAAAGCAGCATACAGTGAATGCCAAGTAGCCAATACACTTTAATGTGGTTGATATTATTGTATTAACTCTTCAAATGCTTGCAATGGTATGTAAGTATTCACTAATATTATGGTTTGAATCTCCAAACACCACACACTAGCTAACAAGCAGTTTACATTTGATAAACTTTATTGTATAGTATATAACACATCAAACACTAGTAAAAGTATTTTGTATGTATAATTGTGCTCAGCCCAATAGGCTAGCAGTTAGCACCTCTACCTTCAAACATTCAGGTATTGAAAGACTCATGGGTTCAAATCCCACAGAAAAATCCTAAAATATTGCATTGGTGGGAAAAGGAGAATGCCAATTAGCCAAAGCAACACAAATATATATATATACTGAAAATAGGGGGTAGCCAATGCACTTTAATGTGAAAGTTTTTATTGTATTAACTCTTTAAATGCATGCAATGGTATGTAAGTATTCAATTGTAATATGATGTGATATTCCAAACACCACACACTAGCTAAAGGGCAGTTTTACATTTCTTTGTTTGTTTATTTTTATTCACTTGTGCACTGAAAAAATAAACACAGCTGGTGGATGGTAGGTTGGCTGTTGTTTGAACTCATACCATGAGTGGTGTGAAGATATCCAAGCAGACCACTAAGCCATTGTGCTAAGTACAAGACCTGCATAATAGTGTAGTATTATTAAAGAATGAACATAAATAATTACTGCTTTATAGTCAACTAAATTAATAAATAATAAATCAAAAACATGAAAAAAACAACATACAACAAAAAGGTAACCTAAATGATTAATACAAGTAACTTTACAGAATAGAAGACATTACTATGTAATAATCATTCAGAACTGCATTTCTTAGCAAAAGAAGGAAAAAAAAAACTAGGAATACTAATTGCAATATAAATCAATAGATGCACGGGAACTAGAGCACTGATAAAAATGTTTCTTTCACATACATGGATCATGGCTACAGTACAGTGCTATATAACAACTTGATAAGAACTGGCATTTGTATATATGCGGAAGCGCTAATTAGCAGCAATTTAGAATTTACAAACGATTGTTCCCCGCTTATATCGCAAATTTTCATGCGCAAATTCGCCGTTTTGTTTCCATTTGGCTAAAATGGGCTCTATTATTTGCCATAGTGCCCAGTACTTCCTGGAGTTATAGTAAATGACCCCCATTATGTCTTTTTTATTCTTCTGAAATCTGTTTTTCTAAATGTTTGCTGTTCCTAGGATTTTTTTTTTTTTTGCAATGTATTTTCCAATGCAATTTATTATTTGGATATCATATTTTTTCTCTTTTGGATGATGTCACGTGACCAAGAGGTCTTTTCAATTCTGTCATGGAATATTCATTGCCTTAATTCAAAATTTAAAAGAGCATTATTATTTAGATATTTGAAAAGTTACCACATATAGTGCTACTCCAAGAAACTCATCTCAACGGGGAGTAATCTTTTGGCCCTTAAGAAGCCTTGGGTACAGAAACATATCACGCTACATATTCCACATTTTCTAGAGGGGTTTCAATATTGATTAGTAGATTACTGGCATGTATGGTGGATGATATATTTTCTAACCTCCAGGGCAAATTCGTGTTGGTTTTGTTTCTTCTGTGGGATCAGAGATATATAGTTGTTAGTGTGTATATACCACCCCCCCTTTGTGGGGACTCTTTTATACAGTCTCATAGAAAAGATTTCTCTGTATTGTCCAGCTAAGTTGTTGATAATGGGAGACTTTAATGCTATACTCGATCCTGCTTTGGATAGACCAACCCCTCCCAAACATTTTTTGGGAGAACTTAATAATTGGGTGAAAATGGTAGATCTGGTAGTAGCTTGGCGTTGGAAAAATCCATCAATTAGAGCATACTCCTGTCTTTCATCTTCTTACAAGACCGCCTCTCGTATAGATCTAGCGTTTGCAAATTTTGCGATATTGGCAGACATGGTAGATGTTAAATATTTGGCAAGTGGGTTATCTGATCATGCTCCACTGATGCTTACACTTCGTATGCATCATTTTCGAGATGCATCACAATGGAGATTGGGAATGCACTGGATTTCACATCCAGATGTGGCTAATAAAATTCTATCTCTTTTAAAAGAGTATTGGGAGTTTAATACAGGGTCGTCCACTTCAGCAATAACATGGGATGGTTTTAAGGCCTTTACAAGGGGACAGTGTATATCCGCTATTAAAGCGGTTAATAAGGATTGGCAAAAAAGGAGCAATGCTTTGAAGCTTATAGTGGAGGAAAAAACAGATCGCTACGCTCTGGATCCTTCAGTGACAAGCTTCGATGCTTTACTCCATGGCAAACGGCATTACATTTGCATATGGTAGAGGCTACAAGGTTGGATCTATATAAAAAAAAAACAGAAGTTTTTTTGAGCAGGGAGATTGTAATGTTAGTTTTTTGGCCATGATGGCTAAACATGAACAACCAAGTACTCCAGTATTGGAAATATGCACTGCTTCTGGAGACATGGTCTCTTCACAGCCTAAAATTTTGGAGACTTTTCGGCAATTTTATCAGACACTGTATACATCTCAGTTGAGCCCTGATTTTCAGCCAACAGAATTGGCGTCTTGGCTGGATTCAGTTGCACTAGCATGGTTAACAGATAATGAGAGGGAGGCGCTAGTACACCCAATAACATCGGAGGTGGTCCTCTCTGTCAACGGTTTGTTTCCATCGTGGAAGTCACTGGGGCCAGACGGCCTTCCTTTTGAAATTTATAAGGTTAATTGTGAGCTTTTAGCTCCTGTACTGGCTTCTCTTTACTCTGATTGTCTGAAGGAAAGAGCCTTACCAGAATCAATGAGTCATGCGCATATAGTTTTAATCTACAAGCATTCAAAAGATCCATCTTCTTGTGCTTCGTATAGGCCCATTGCTCTATTGAATGTAGATTTTAAGATTTTGACAAAACTCATCTCTATGCGACTACAACCATTGCTGCCGAATATTATTGATTCAGATTTAATGTCTGGCAGGGCTACAGATGTGAATTTAAGGAGATTATATACTAATATTCACACTTTACATCTTAACATAAGATCTAAGGTTATTGCCTCTCTAGATATAGAGAAGGCTTTCAATACTTTGGAGTGGCCCTTTTTGTGGGAGGTGCTCTGCAGAATTGGCTTTCCAATGGTATTTATAAAATGGTTTCAGGTCTTATATATAAATCCAACAGCTGCAGTGAAGATGGGGGGAGGATTGTCAACAGTCTTTTCACTGTTTAGGGGAACTCGGCAGGCTGCCTGCTCTCTCTGACCCTCTTTGCTATTTCTTTGGAGCCTCTGGCGGAGGCTTTATGTACCTATATACAATATTAAGGGATTGCAGATTGGTTGGTTGGAGGAGAGAGTAGCCAGAAGTCCGGGCCTCTGCTGGCAAAAGAGCAGCATGAAGACAGTGGAGGAGCCGGCAGAAGAACTGGAGAAGAGGCCAGAGAGAGTGGAGAAGAACCAACTGGACGCCGGGAGAAGAGGAACCAGAGGGACCACCGAAGCCGGAAGAAGACCCCCGAAGCTGGAAGAAGACCCCCAAAGCCGGAGGAAGACCCCTGAAGCCGGAGGAAGACCCCCCAGAGTTGTCTAATAAATTATTTTAAAAACCTGTGTAGTGTGTTTTATTATTGACACTTTTTCCCTAGGTAAATGGGTAGGGGTACCATGTACCCCATACTCATTCACATAGGGTAGGGGCTGGGATCTGGGGGCTCTCTTAGTATAGGGGGCTCCCGGATTCCGATAAGCCCCCCGCCCGCAGACCCCAACAACCAACGGCCAGGGTTGTCGGGAAGAGGCCCTTGTCCTCATCAACATGGGGACAAGGTGCTTTGGGGTGGGGGGGCCCCGCGGGCCCCCCCCCTTCCCCAAAGCACCCACCCCCATGTTGAGGGCATGTGGCCTGGTACGGTTCAGGAGGGGGGGCGCTCGCTCATCCCCACCCCCTTTCATGACCGGCCGGGTGTTGTAATATGTTCACCGATTTATGTGGGACATTATATTATTATATGTATGTACACATACAGCATAATATTAACCAGGCCTAGAATTCAGTTGACAATGGTCGATTTGTCCAAGCCAACTCAATTTTAATATAACAGCTGATGTCCCTTTGACATGTTTATCTTATGCAAGTCTACCTAGGTGTGAGGTATTGCCTGTTAACCTAATTGAACATTTCAAAGGGTGTTCAGGTGGTATCTGTTAATCTAATCTAATTACACATATCTAAGGGGACTTGTTGATGTTGATATGCGGGAGTGCAAATTGGGGCGGTTTATGACTGCAGCTGTTCACGGCTGGGGGTTGTTGTCTGTCAGAAAGACTAAAGCAAATCAAAGTCCTAAATTGAAACGGCCAATCAAATTGCTCAGCCATTCAATGTCTAGTGAATATAACATGGTGTTCAGTCTATAGTCAATATAGGCTTGTCTGTGTATGAAGGCACAGACCTAGGAAAATGGGACTCTGAAATATATCTACTCTGTCGGATTTTTTGTCATCTGTGGACTTTGGACTTTGTTCTGTGTTGGAAGTCAATAAAGTGCATCTCTCTGGAAGAATTGGGTTGCTGCGGAAGAGTACTTACTAATTAATTATCATACCCATGATACTACTATACTACTATACATATTATTATCAAATCACTACATTGATGCCGTGACTCATTCTTTGAAGGATATATCACTACATCGGTGCCGTTCAAGTGACCAGAAGAGCATTTTCGGACTTAGTAACAGAAGTCGGTGGTGACAACAATCCTGTGAGGTGGACAGAAGTCTAAAGAAAGAACCAAGAGCTGTGCTGTGACTCTAATGTCTGGTTGTGACATAAGAGAGTCTGATCTACAAAATTAAACAAGTTGGGAACCCCAGAATTATTCTCTGGAGACTGGAAACAACAAAAAAGGACTGTGTCGTGTACCAGAAGACCTGAACTGGAAGCTGAAGGAGTAACTAATGCGGTGAGTAAAATATTTTCTTTTTTTTTAATTATTAGTAATATAGTCAAAATGCTTACTCAGTGTGAAGCTAGTGTCAGTTCTGATAAAGTTAACAGATGGGTATTAAAATGTATTAAGCGCCATGGCGGTCCTTATGAAATTCCAGAAAAATGTAAGCAGACGTGGACAATGATGAAGGAATTTTTAGAGAAAAATGTTTTTGATAGCAAAATTTCAGAAAGTAAAAGAAAAGGTTGTATTATACAGGGCTTCTTATCTTGCTGTTTAACAATGGAAAGTTCTTTGAATGGTAAGGTTGAGAAAATTGCGCAGTTACAGAAGGCAGTTGATAATAGCAACAATGTTTGTGAGAGGTTACAAAACCAATCAGACACCGAGACAGTAAATTTAAAATTGCATGCAGTTACCATTGGGGGAGCTTTGCTTGAGAAATCTAAACGTTGTGATGAATTATCAAAGGAAAATGAGAGATTAAAATTAAGAATTATGGAATTAGAGAATAGAGATCTCAGGAATGCAGATATGCATCAAATCTTGGATTCAGCAATCTGCAGCAAACAGAACCTCATATTAAATCTGATAATTCATTACCAGCCGCACCCACTGTGACTACCACAGTTTATAACAATAATAATAATACAGGTGAAGTTCAGCTTGTAATGAAGCCTTTGAAACCAAAAGAATTAGACACAATTCTTAAAGAAATAGGAATGGTTCCATACCATGATTTAAACAGATTTTTAAAATGGTTTTGTGACGTGCAGCAGGTCAGAGATATGTACAATCTCAACCCATCTGACTTAGAAAGAGTTTTGCAACATTCTTTAGGAAGTGGTCTTTGGATGAGAATTAAACAAATCTGTATTCAGCCTCTGAGGACAAGGGACATATTACTGGAATTATTATGTGTTTTGTATGGTGTACGTTCTGATGTTACTATTCATGGGAAGATCCAACAAATGCAAAATGAATCTCCCTATGAATTGTCACACAGGATAGCAACTATTATGGAATTATTGGTCGGTAATAATCTTGCATTTGAGCGTGGTGACTTGATACATATGAGTATGTTTCTAGATGCGTTGTATGAATATATCAAACAAAATATTTTATTAGTTACCCCAAATCCTCATGATTTAAAAGACATATTGTTGAGAGCAGACCATTTATGGAGAAAGTCAAATGAGCAGGCTGTCAAAATTGATTTAGCCACATTGTTTAGGACAAATACTGAACATAAAGATCAGAAGATAATATCCTATGATAATACCCAGAGAGGAGATACCGGGTCAAACATAGGTGATATTAATATGAAAAACAGAGCTGACCAAAATAATAATAAGAAAAGGTCCAAAACCTGGATACCGTTTTCTCAGTTAAAACAGAAATATGACCACCTGAAGATTGAGTATGACAAGATGAGAGGGGAACGTGATAAATTATTAGAGCATTTGAAGGGGGTACAAGATGTACATTCTCCAGATCTGATTTTGAATGACACTTCTCTAGCAGTGGGGGTGAATTAGCTCCAAACTGTAAATGTGTAAATAGTGTTTTGTTTTAACTTCAAACAACGTTTAAGGACCTTGTTAATTAGTTTTGTTTGAGAGTTTTTTCGTCTTTCAGATATTGACATTTAAATGACGGTGAATAGCAGAAGCACAGTCTGAAATTGCTGGCTAGTGGAGGAGAATTATGGGGGAAATGCTGAATAGACAACAAGGAATTATAAAGCATTCATGGACTCTCCTGAAATTCATCAAGCAATGGATCTTTTTTTTTTCTTTTTTCTTTATGTTTTATTTCTTGAACTTTATCTTAAAAGCAAAGAGAAGCATTTAAACCTAAAATAATTTTCATAACATCTGTACATATTACATAATGTGTATTGATCAATATATTTGACATCTAAGGTGAGATGCTGCACAATGGCTTGGCATAGCATAAATTATAGTATGTCGGGTGGTTTTCCTAAATTTATAAGAGGGGTGAGTGAAATTCATCACTCTAGTCATGATTTGAAACTTTGTTGATTCAGTTGTTTATAATATGCTAAAGGCTATGACATATATGGATGAAAAAGACCTTTCTACCTTTCATGGTGAGGATACTGGCAAGAATTTCCACTGCCACTTTGTCTGGATAGAAGATCTGATAAACACTGATGACTCTATCTGAACCATCGTGTGGGGGTATATGTATATGTTTGTATACCATTCAGGTGGAATTATGGACTGGATGATCCAAGTAACTGCTCTACTGAAGGCAATGAGGGGTCGGCCTACAGCAAATTACAAAAGCAAATTGTGGCTGGCAATACACAAATTCTGGTACTTGACAGGTACACAACCCGGTCATCATTGTTCAAATAGGAAATGCAAAGAAGCAGATGTGAATTGTAAAATGCTTGCAAGATGGACTCATTAATCTCAAGTGCAAGGAAATAGTTTGCAGTACAATTTTTACTGCCATATCCAAACCTTTTTGACCTTGAAAGTGAGTGCTGGTACATTGATAGTTCTTCTTACTATAAAGATGTAAATAGAATGTTTGTGTAAAAGTATCTTTAAAAATGAAAAGCTTGAGCCTGGAGATGAGAGAATCCTGGACTCCAATGTGGATTGGAGCTCCCAGAGCATACCAAGTTTACTTTCAGTGAAATGGTGAGAGATATGATGAAGTCAGACCGAAGAATGGACTGTGACATCAGCTCGTCTTTGCACAATATTCAAGATCTTGATGTGATATAATAAGGCCTAACAGGTATATGGGCCACTGATGTTTACCAAATCCTTTTCCAGTCATGGTCTAAAAGTTGCAACAGAAAATCAAAAGTAATAGTGCGCCAACCAGAGGGAAGACCAGCCAACACGACAATCAGACAAATTGTGGCAAAGATATAATGTTGGTAAGTGTGGTGCTAAAAGTATAATATATGTATGTTATTGGGCAAAGCCAGACCGAATATCCTCTGAAAGGCAATATGCACAACAAAGTATATTAATGAAACTTGATCGTATAAGAACTGATAGCTAACACTAGCAGAAATGGGTACTGTGAAATTAAAAACAATATGTACCTTAGAGTGTTTAGGTGAAACACACAAGTAGATCGTGTATAAACTGTTAGCTGACACTAGCAGAAATAAGTAATGTGTACTGGTATGGAAAAAGGTGAAGAGGATATGTATAAATCCTACAACGACTACAAATCCCAGAAGTGGGGAGGAGCAGTTATATAAATAAAAAAACAAAGATGATGTGAACATACTAAAACATCACAAAACTGTGCTAAACACAAATGTATAATAAAACATTCAGTGAAAAAGTGAGACTTAAATGTGCACTGTGAACACATGGACTACTAATGAAACTAAAAGTCCCTCATGAACTCAAAGGTTACTGACGTAACTAAAAGTCCAAAAATGCAGCTGAAACGATCAAGTTATATTAAAAAAAGTTATATTATCTAATAACTGTTTCATGGGGATATTTTAGAGGCTGGTAAAGAGAGATGTAACCAGTTTCAACTTTATATTTTATATGAGCCATTGTAAAGCATCCAGTACCTCAAATCGTAATGATATGTTTGTTGCTTGATTTATGGGTCAGTTCTAGTAGTTAGAACCGACCCAAGTGGGGGTATATGTTGTAATATGTTCACCGATTTATGTGGGACATTATATTATTATATGTATGTACACATACAGCACAATATTAACCAGGCCTAGAATTCAGTTGACAATGGTCGATTTGTCCAAGCCAACTCAATTTTAATATAACAGCTGATGTCCCTTTGATATGTTTATCTTATGCAAGTCTACCTAGGTGTGAGGTATTGCCTGTTAACCTAATTGAACATTTCAAATGGTGTTCAGGTGGTATCTGTTAATCTAATCTAATTACTCATATCTAAGGGGACTTGTTGTTGTTGATATGCGGGAGTGCAAATTGGGGCGGTTTACGACTGCAGCTGTTCACGGCTGGGGGTCGTTGTCTGTCCGAAAGACTAAAGCAAATCAAAGTCGAAAATTGAAACGGCCAATCAAATTGCTCAGCCATTCAATGTCTAGTGAATATAACATGGTGTTCAGTCTATAGTCAATATAGGCTTGTCTGTGTATGAAGGCACAGACCTAGGAAAATGGGACTCTGAATTATATCTACTCTGTCTGATTTTTTTGTCCGGGTCACGGCACCAATGTAGTGATTTGATAATAATATGTATAGTAGTATAGTAGTATCGTGGGTATGATAATTAATTAGTAAGTACTCTTCCGCAGCAACCCAATTCTTCCAGAGAGATGCACTTTATTGACTTCCAACACAGAACAAAGTCCAAAGTCGACAGATGACAAAAAAATCCGACAGAGTAGATATAATTCAGAGTCCTATTTTCCTAGGTCTGTGCCTTCATACACAGACAAGCCTATATTGACTATAGACTGAACACCATGTTATATTCACTAGACATTGAATGGCTGAGCAATTTGATTGGCCGTTTCAATTTAGGACTTTGATTTGCTTTAGTCTTTCCGACAGACAACAACCCCCAGCCGTGAACAGCTACGGTCATAAACCGCCCCAATTTGCACTCCCGCATATCAACATCAACAAGTCCCCTTAGATATGTGTAATTAGATTAGATTAACAGATACCACCTGAACACCCTTTGAAATGTTCAGTTAGGTTAACAGGCAATACCTCACACCTAGGTAGACTTGCATAATATAAACATATCAAAGGGACATTAGCTGTTATATTAAAATTGAGTTGGCTTGGACAAATCGACCATTGTCAACTGAATTCTAGGCCTGGTTAATATTGTGCTGTATGTGTACATACATATAATAATATAATGTCCCACATAAATCGGTGAACATACGGGCTGCATGCTCGGATTGGGGTCTGGTATGGATTTTAGGGGGGACCCCAGGCAGTTTTTTCGGCGTAGGGAGTTCCCTTTATAATCCATACCAGACTTAAGGGCCAGGTATGCCCCTCGACGGGGCTCGCAAGGTGTCAATCTTCCGATAAAAGCGTCAAGATTCACTTCCTTTTCTAGTCCCATCGTACCCGAGTCACGTTCAAAATGAAAGGACTTGGCCGTGTGTGGGCAAGTCCGTTCATTCTGAAAGTCCGCCGTAAATCCGGCGAAAGTCCGTCAGAAAGACGGGCGGACCTAGCCTGCCGGAAAGTTCGGTCATGTGTAGGCAAGTCCGTCCATTCAGGTAGTCCGCCGGAAAGTCCGGCGGAAAGACCGTCGGACCAAGTCTGCTGGAAAGTCCGCTCATGTGTACGAGGCATAAGGGTGCTTTTTCTTCAAGTGCTCCTTTATGGTTTAATCCTACTCTTCCTCAATTTTTTAAAGCACCAGAACCTATTGCATGGACCAAATATATTAAATTACTTTCTCAAGTGATTACTGATAGGAAACTATCTACCTTTTCTACATTTATTTAGACTTTTAATGTTCCAAGCTCCCGCTTATTTAGATATTTCCAGCTTCTTCGTACCTTTCAGGCACAGTTCCCACAGGATAGTTTAATGATTAGACAATCCACTTTAAAACTAGTACTTAGGTCTGAGTGTCTTAATAAATCCACTTTGAGATTGTATTCTTATCTTATACTAATTTCTAGACATGGAGGATTGGAGGGTGTGTGGGATTTCCCTTTGCGTTCTTTGATGTCTTTAAGAGATTGTATGATTCAATATCAACTGGTACATAGAGCATATATTACACCACATAGACTTTAAAAGATAAATCCTGTGTGTTCTTCGGAGTGTTGGCGATGTGGCATGAATCAGGGGGATTTTATACATATTTTCTGGACCTGTCCATATATAGTTATCTTTTGGGTGGAAGTGGTGGATCTATTGAATTCTATCACTTCTGCTCCCTTACCGGTTTCAATGTCTGTTTGTCTAATGGGCCTGGTAGAGACTATTCTTCCCACAGTGTCCGAGCGAGTGTTCGCTAATATAACATTACTTTATGCAATAAAAGCTATTGCGCTGCATTGAAGGAAACCCCGGTCCCCTGCGCTTTCATACTGGAAACAATTGGTAAATAATAATCTTCCATTGTATAAAGATACTTACATGAATAGGGGCTGTCCTAGTAAATATCATAAAGTGTGGGGAAGGTGGCTGGAAAAAATGTATACAGCATCGAATGCCCATGAGGGCCATGGTTTATAATAGGTAAGCTCCTATATGAGAAATGGTGGGGGTCATTGGGGAAAGTAGGAATTCATGTTTATTTTAAAAATCGTTTGCTCTATTTTTTTTGTGGATTAATAATTGATATACTGGATTTTGAAATTGTATTATTATATCTTTGGTTCAGTGTGTATGATGTCTTGTTGTGCTTTGGTTTGTTTGTCTGTTATGAAATTTAATAAAAAGATTTATAAAAAAAAGAGAATCCTTTGATATCTGGGTGTGAAGTATATGGGTTGCTAAGACTTCCATTAGTAAGTTAAATATAAGTGGTGATAGAGGGCATCCTTGTCTGGTGCCATTGGAAATGCTGAACGGCCTAGATAAGACTCGTTGGGTGTAGACCTGGGCGGAGGGTTTAGAGTAGAGGGCTAGGATTGCTGTTAGGATTGTGCCAGAGAACCCAAATTTCTCCAAGACCTGGGCCAGGTATTGCTAATGAATTTGATCAAAGGCCTTCTCTGCATCTAACTCCAACAGCAGAGAAGGCCTCTTATGAAGTCTTGCCAAATGAATAATGTTTGTCAATCTGCGGGTAGCATCAGAAGTCTGACTGCCCTTAGTAAATCCCGTTTGATCTGGGTGAATGAGAAGGGGAAGTATATCTACCAGGCATGAGGCAATACATTTGGTGTATAGCTTCAGGTCTATATTTAATAGAGATATGGGTCTGAAATTTGGGGGCGAGTCTGGTTCCTTTCCTGGCTTTGGTAATGTCACTATGAGAGACTTCAACATCTCGGGAGGGAAGGAGGCTGAGGCAGCAGCACCGTTAAAAGTGCATTCTAAGTACTGGGTTACTAGCAATTTAAATTTTTTGAACTAGTCCCCAGAAAAACTGCCTGGGGATTTATTTGCTGGGAGGGAGTCTATAGCCTTGTGGATCTCTGGTACACTGAATGGTAAGTTCAGTTTTTGCAGTTGTTCTTGGGACAACATAGGTAAGGATACTTTCTGTAGGAATTGAGCGAGTGTCAGCATTTGGCTGGGGTGTGTTTCCATCTTCTTTTTTTTTTTTTTTTTGTTCAAAAAGATTTTATTGAAAAGTGTAAAAAAAAAATACAGATTATGACAACGCTAGTATTAGCAACTTTTTTTTTTACATATTTATAAAGGTAACAAAGAGGTAGTAAAGACTAACATTTTTTGATAGCAATTTGAATGTGACATGTACTCCCAGGGTCGTGTACATAGTTATGAGGCAGGATGGCTACACATCTAAGAAATCGTAACTCAAAAACAATAACCATCATGTAGAAGGGTAACTGGATGGATCTGTTATAGAGGTTCCTTAGGACTACGAGGAGGAGTAAGGGACTACCAAGGAAGAGGTAGGGGCTGTGGGAGAGAGTAAGAGGGAGGGAGGCACCAGAGCACTAGCTGAAGTATAGTGTGAGGCATTTTTACAATGTATTGCTGGTATTGGAGGTTGAGATTGATGGATGGGCGGGTATCTCGACATTTGCTTTGTGTCCAGCTGAAGCTTGGGTTCCATCGGTTGAGGGTTGTTCCGTAGGAGATACCGGTTTTCCTGGGAGTGTAGGAAGAGATTCAAAGTAGGAATGAGCACTGTTCAGAGTTAGCCAGGTCTGCTGTATTCAATGTTGAGACCATAAAAGCTTGCCATCTGGAGTAGAAGCGTTTTTTGGCAGTTTCGTGTGTGAAATCTGTGTTAAGTCTGTCCTTGAATAGCAAGTGTAGAAGCTCTCGTTTAACTTTTGAGATTTTAGGATGGAGGGTGGAGGTCCAGTTTTTCAAGATGGATCTTCTGGCAATTAAGAGACAGATCAGAGACCAGTCCTTGAAAGGGAGGGGGGTATTCAGGGACCAAGGCAAAAGTTGAGGGTCCCAGTGGCCGAAGATGAGAAGCAGGGGATCTTTGGGCAATTTCAGCAGGGGGATGTCGAAGATGAAGGATAGCACCTGGTCCCAGAAGGTGGAAATGTAGGAGCATGCCCAGAAGGGGTGAGACAAAGAAGGCCTGGGTTGATGGCAGAGAGGGCAGGTGGAAGTAACTTGACCCTTGTTGTTTGAGAGAAAAGGTATGTAAGCTCGGTGTATAATCTTTAATTGGGTTTCTCTCCAGGTTTCGTTAGGAGAGATTTAGACCTTGAAGGAGTTTGTTCACCAGTGCCATATCCGGAAAGTCTTTGCCCAAATTGGCCACAGATGAGGATGCAAGAGTTGGTGTGGTGCTTTGTAAAAGAGGTCGGTAAATATCCGAGATCTTGTATGAGCCATCTTTAAGCAGCAGATCTGTGATAGTTGGTTTGAATCTTTTGTTATCCTCTCTGCATGCATTTTTTAAGAAGCTGATGTATTGCCCGAAGTAGAAGACGTGAGATTGAGGGAGTGAGAACGTATCAGCTATGGTTGAAAAGTTAAGAGGGCGGCCCATTTCCACATCACATAGGTAGGAGAATTTTGTGAGGCCCTTAGCTTGCTAGGAGGCGTATGGATGATGTTCCAATCCTGGAGGGAAGGTTGGGTTTCCTTGTATTGGAAGGTGGCTGGATATGAATGGTGAGAGTTTGAGGCTTTTTCTAACTTCTCTCCATGCGATAGCTGTGTCCCGTAACAGGAGGTTGTGTTGAAGTTGCGATGGAACAGACTTCCACTTACAATGAAGGAGGGCTACTAATGAGTAGGGGTGGGCCATTGTAGATTCCATGGAGTAGTTGGAATAGCGGGACGTTTGAGCTATCCAGTCCAAACCTGTCCTCAGTAAACATGCTAAGTTATAAGTTCTAATATTTGGGAGACTAATGCCCCCTTCGTGCCTGGGAAGATATAGTTTAGGAAAAGCTATGCGTGGACGCTTGTTTTGCCAAAGGAATTTAGAGATTTTTTACATCCTTATGGTGTAAAAGTAGCGGAATAGTTTGAAGTGGGTAGAGTAAACGGGCAAAGCTGACCATTTTCACTAAGTGGCATCTTCCCGGAAGCGAGAGAGGAAGATCCATCCAGTTGTTCAATTCCTGTGATATTTTTGTGAGCAGAGGGGGGTAATTAAGGTAATAGAGAGTGGATGGTTGTTTCCCTATTTTGATACCTAGGTAGGTTATGTGAGATTTAGCTACCCTTGAATATCGAGTTGTGGGTCCATGGTGGGTTGGATAGGGAGTCTATGGGGAGGATTTCGCTCTTACTGTAGTTTAGCATAGCTTGAACTCATCGAATGTAGATTTGATTGTGGACATGTCTACGGAGGGGTTCACTGTAAATATGAGAACATCATCAGTGAAGAGGGATGTGCGTAGTTCATGTTTGCCGATATGAATGCCATGAAGCGGCGTTTATTGCAAAAAATTCCTGGACAGAGGTTCTAGTGCGATGTTAAAAAGGAGTGGGGATAGGGCACATCCTTGCCTAGTACCTTTGTGGAGGCTGAATTCTTCCGACAGGAGGCCTGCCGCCACCAGTTTGGCCGCAGGGAACGTGTACAAGATTTTGATGAGGTGTGCAAAGGGGCCAGTGAATCCCATTTTGGACATGGTCATGGAAAGGCAATCGAAACTTACATTATCAAAGGCTTTCTCCGCATCCAAGGTGATGATGGCATAGTCCCCTCCTGGGTTGCAATTGGCATGTTCTAGGGCCATCATCACCTTTCTGATGTTTAGAGTGGCTGTTCTACCTTTAACAAACCCCGCTTGGGCAGTGTGTATCAGGGAGGGAATAATGTCGGCTAATCTAGTTGCAAAAATTTTGGAGAGGATTTTGACATCAAGGTTCAACAGTGAAATAGGTCTGTAAGAGCCTGGTTTTTGGGGATGTTTCCCCTTTTTAGATAGTAATTTGATGATGGCTTGGTTTCCGGTGGGTAGGTAGGGGCCGCCGGACCATATGTTATGATAAACCTTGTGAAGGGTGGGTTCTAGTAATGATTTCGGGGATTTGTAGAATTCGCTTATGAACCCGTCAGGGCGCGGGGCTTTAGAGGAGGCTAGGTTACGAATTGTGGTTGAGATTTCGGAGCGGGAAATGGGTGCATTAAGGGCTTCCAATTGTGAGGGGGGTGACCTTAGTGAGGGCTGTTTTTTCAAGGAAGGAGAGTGCTGTTGGTTTGTCTATAGGGTCTGTAGCATAAAGAGTGGAGTAATATTGTAGCATGACACCATTTATGTCTTGTTGTGAGGTTTTGATGTTGCCTGAGGTATCTCGGAGAGAGGTGATGTTGGTCGGGCAGAAAGGACCCTTACAAAGTCTTGCTAGTAGTTTTCCGGCCTTATTGCCAAATTTGTGTAGTGTGGCATCCGTATGTGCCTTTTTTGTTCGCTCGAGGGTTTCTGCCCAGGTGTCAAAGGAATCTACTGAGTAAAGGGAGCGTTGTGCTTTGTGGAGTTGGACGCTGCCTGTTTTGTAGTTTGCTAGTGTGTTTCTTTTGAAAGAGGCCACATAAGAAATAATCCTGCCCCTGAGGAAAGCTTTACCTGCTTCCCAAAAAAGGTTTGGATTTTCAGAGTGTGGTGCGTTGGCTGTGGAGTACTCAGACCATACTCTTTCCTTTTTGTGTTGGAAGTCAGAATTGTTCTAGAGGTAAGATGGGAAACGCCACAGCTTGGAGTTGGGATGTAAGTCAGGGTTGTCAATCATCACCAAGATGGGTGCATGGTCAGAGATGACAATGTCATGTATGTCCGCATTGGATATTAGTGGTATAAGATTGTCTGAGCAGAAGAGGTAGTCAATTCTGGTGAATACATTGGGGGTTGGAGTAAAAGGTAAATTCCCTGTCAGCTGGGTGTAAGAGGCGCCAGAGGTCACGGAGGTGAAGTGATTCCATAGTGGATGCGAAAAGTGTCTGATCTCTGGGCATTTCGGGGATGTTTGGGAATAGATCTATCATCTAGCGGGTGAAAAATGGTATTAAAGTCTCCGCCGACTATATGTGGGAGGTGTGGGTTACGGAGAAGCCAGGTAGATAATTCTCTAAAGAATTGTTTGTGAGGGCTATTGGGTGCATAAATGTTCGAGATCACTAGGTCTTTGGTTCCTACTTGTATATGTGCTGATAAGAATCGCCCCTGATTGTCCGATTCAACAGACAGGACCGTGCAGGTGAGATTTTTGGGGGGGATGTATGAGCAGAATGACTTCTGCTTTGCGACCAATTGAGTCTGAGCTGAGGACTGTGCCCACCCATAATTTTTTCATACGATGAAAGTCAGAGGTGGAAAGTTTCTTGAAGTAGAGCGATGTCAGTTTTGAGAATTGGTGTCAAAACTGATATTGTGTCGGAGTATTTTCATTCTTTTGTTGGGGGATCTAAGTACTTTTACATTCCAGGAGACTATTTTCATACTGGGGAGGTCTTAAGAGAGATTTGTCCCGGTGTTGTATACCTGTCTCGGAATATGATTATGTGTTGGTGGGTTGTTGGTGCTGTTTGGTTTATGGTGCAGCCCTCGCTATGTGTGGAAATTGGCTGAGTGTCTGGTGTTTCAAGTGTGCCAGGAGATGAGAGTGGATAATGGGGAGGAGGGTTTAAAGGAAGGGACACAAAAAAGAATACAACACATTGGAGGAACTTCGCTTTTTTATGCATTGAGTCACTGTGTTAGCCAGCTCCCAGTACAGACCTGGGTGTTGCCGTATAAGGAAAACCGCGTATGAGAGGATGATGTTTGCAGCCAGGTCGGGTCATGTATGGGGAGATATAGCGGCAATATGCAGCGAGGCCATGTGGGATAAAGTGATTCGGAGTACGGTGCAACAGTAATAACAACATAACATTATAATAAACAGTGAAGAGGTTAGACTTGGCCTACCATAATGATGATGGGTGAAGCAGTTAAACCAGGGAGGATAGAGAGAAGAGAAAGAAAAGGTTAGTGAGATACTGTCCAACCTGGGTTGCATCTTAAAGTGCCTATAGTGGAGGCAGAGTTGGTGTGACGTATGTTTCAACAGCGTTGAGTGAAGCGACGTTGGTCCGGGCCTGATGACCTGAATCTTTTAGGAGAGTCTTTTCGCGGGTTCCTTTGGTCCAGGGATCGATTGATTTGATTCGATCTGGGTGAGGGGCTGAGGTGTGGGCCTGTGTGTAGAGACCGTAGAAAGACTTCCGCTTCGGAGGGTTCTTGGAAGGTCAGTTGGGATCGGTATTGAAGGTTCCAATGCGGTGGGCCGTTTCCACTGTGCAGGGGCCTGGGAGGCCTAGTGCTTCATGGATACGCCGCGTACAGAGTTCTGTGAGGGCAGGCGTTTGCAGGGATTCTGGGACGCCCACGAATCGCAGATTGCTCCCTTTGGACCTATTTTCCAAATCGTCCAGTTTTTGTAAAATATATTGGTTTGTCTTGTCTTGGGCCTGTTCAGTGGCTTGTGCCTGATAAAGTTCTTCTTCCACATTTGATATGCGGTGTTCTGCCTCATTTATTCTGGTGACATGCTCCCCCAGCTGGGCCTTAATTTTTTGCATCCCTGCATTTACTGCCCATTCCACAGAGGCAGCAATCACAGGGTTTAAAAGTGCTGCTACCGCTTGTGCAATGTGTTCTCTGGTGGGGTCACCAGGGTGAGGTGAGGGAGAGCTTTGCTGTGAGGAGAGGGAGGTCGAGCCGCCACTTACTGTAAGAGAACTGCCATTGTGCTCCGGGCGCACTTGCGCACTCGCACGCGCATACAGAATACTGCCGATTGCAGATGCGCCAATGCGCGTGCGCGCTTGCAGATGCGCATCCACGCTGCCCTTTGGCACCACTATTTAAGGGGCGCACTGACTTCTGATGGTTGCTGACAGATCTTCAGCTGTTCTTGTACCCATATCCTGTTGTTGCTACCTGCCTGATACCTATTGCTGAACCTTGGCTTCCCCTGACCTAGCTGCTGGACTCTCTTATTCTTCTGGTTATCGGTTCCTGATCCCGGGCCTCCTATTTGACCCTGCTCCTGCCTGATGACTTGGTACCTCTCTGCCCGCCTGCTACTGAACCCGACTATCCATGTGACTACGCTCCTGCCTGATGTTTGGCTCTTCTCTGCTACCCGAGTATCTGCATCTGCATTCCAGCGACCTGCTGTGACTTTCTGTCTTCCAAGAGTCGCATCTCCTGCTTCAGGCTTCCAGGGCTACATCTGCAGGCACTCATGTTCCTCAAGTTCCTTGGTTCCCTCTGTCTCCACTCTCAGTGGGTCCAGGACCGGAGATACAAGAGAGGCTGACCTCGTCATTTCAGACTCCTACCAGGTACGTGACAGTATCTGTCGGCCAACAATGGAGTCTGAAAGGGAGGCCTCTTCTTTTGAGGACATTTGCCAAACAATCTCTGCACTATCCCATACGGTGCAGAGTCTCCAAACCAACCTGAACTGGATTGAAGATCAGCTCCTGAACCAGCGGGACGTCTCACCTACCTCCACTTCTCTTGCTGTTGTTAGTTCTTCCATGCAAACAGACTCTTGCTCACTTTATGAGACCATCATCTCTCCTGAACCCAGAGTGCCGCTGCCTGAACACTTTTCCAGGAATCGCAAACAGTTTCGTTTCCGAAATGCAAGTGAACTGTATTTTTCCTTGTTACCCCGAACTTTCCCTTCTGAAGTCGTTAAAGTGGGATTCTTCATCACTTTGTTACTAAATGAACCCCTCTCCTGGGCCCACCATCTTTGGGAACAACATGACCCGGCTTTGTCAACTACCGACTCCTTTTTCTCTGCCATGTCCCAGCTGTATGCAGATCCCCTCCTCCAGCAGACTGCAGAATCCACACTCAGCAGACTCCAGCAAGGCCTAAGGTCTGTCGAGGACTATGTGTCAGAATTTCGTGTTCTGAGTACAGACACTCAGTGGAACAGAGCTGCTCTCCACCATCAATTTCGTCTGGGACTGTCTGATACGTTAAAAGACGAACTTGCCTGTGTAGGAAGATCTGATCAATCTGGTCATTCAGATTGACCGACGGCTCCTGGAAAGGCAATCTGAAAGGACTAATGCCAAGCTACCTGTGTTTCCCAAGTCTATTTCTTCTATTTCTGCAGCTTCTGCCCGAACCCCGGAGGAGCCCATGACGAGTAAGGGGTACCAGGAATCCCCCCATGGGAAATTCTCAAGGCCACCTCTGTCTTCTTCTGAACGCCTCTGGCATCAACGTAACAGACTTTGCTTTTACTGCAGAGAGACTGGTCATTTCATTTCGACTTGCCCTGTGAAACCTTTTAAACCTGCTTGTTTGCTGCCTCACATGATGCATCTCCCTGGGAAGGACCAGTCACATCTCCCTCTTCCGCTCCAGCTCCAGTTACCGGGAGAGACTATTTTTGTATCCGCAATTATAGACTCTGGAGTCTGCAGTTGCTTTGTGGACTTAGCATTTGTTACTCTTCATCAATTGCCCTTGTGCTCCAAAAGGCAAGGATTTGCTGTTCTTCTGGCGGACGGCTCTGGGCTCAAATCTGGACCGGTAACTCAAGAGACTGTACCCATTCTTTGCCGAACTTCCTCTGGGCACCAGGAACTTCTTCACCTAGATGTGATAACCTCACCCATGTTTCCCATTATCCTGGGGCTACCTTGGCTAAAGGCCCACAACCCCCATATTAATTGGCTTACTGGAGATGTCTCCTTTTCATCCAATAACTGTCTGGCACATTGCTTCCCAGAAAGGGCTGCCAACCCTGCTTCTCTCCTCAGTATCCACAGAAGGTCGCTGCAGTCCTGGAATGGCCAGCCCCTACAGACAGAAAGGCTGTACAAAGGTTCGTGGGATTTGCTAATTTTTATAGAAAATTAATTAAAAACTTTTCTGGCATCATTTCCCATATTACCCAACTAACCAAACAGCATGTTCCCTTCCAATGGGGCCCTGAAGCTCAAGCCTCCTTTGAACAATTGAAGACCTTGTTCACCTCGGCTCCCATTCTAAAGCACCCCGACCCATCCTTGGCCTATGTTTTGGAGGTAGACGCCTCCGAGAATGCTGTGGGAGCCATTCTATCTCAGCGACAGGGCCCTAAATCCTTACTGCATCCCGTGGTCTTCTTCTCCAAGAAACTGAATTCTTCTGAGAGGAACTATGATGTGGGAGACCGGGAATTATTGGCCATTAAAGCTGCACTGGAGGAATGGCGTTACTTGTGGAAAGGAGCCTCTCACCCTATCCTCATCTTTACTGATCACAAGAACTTGGAATATTTACGAACCGCTAAGAGACTGAGACCCCGGCAGGCAAGATGGGCTTTGTTTTTCTCTCGCTTCGTATTCCATGTCACGGAACGTCCCACACTCCACTTGAGTGCTTCCATCAGTATACCACTTCCTTGTAGTCTGGATACAGATATCAGATATTCCAGCGGCTCTGAGCACAAAACAAGGCGACACTTACTTAGATGCTAACATGGACTAACTTTATTTAGAATCAAAATTACAAGACTTTATATGCCGTTGGAACCTCCTCTAACAATACAACTGTAACCTAATTAACATGAGCTAGTTTACTAAATCATTTACCCAGACTAAGTGACTACGTCTCCTAGCTCATTGATTACTTAACACACATTACCATAAACATAAACACAGGGTTAATTAGAACAAACAACAATGAGTTGAATACCCTTATAACCTGTGGTAAGCCACACTAAACTCATTTACATTAAACACATTATAGCTGACATCAGACAGGTGAGTGGAGTTGATGACATTAGCATCTTCTCACAGTATGAGTCCCAACAGTATGACTCAGTCACTATTGCTACTATGGCAAATACAGGGTCCCCAGAGTCTGTGTGTCCTGGGGGACAAGGACCCGAAGCCAAAGTAACAACACCTCAAGGGTACCCCAGATGCCAGGGCCCATAATCTGTAGGCAAGGGGCTCACATTCAGTCCCCTCCAAAAGCCTCTATCACGGGTGAGTCTGTCATATTCCACATCACCTTCCGTCCGGGTTCTAAGAATGGCAAACCTGACGCGCTGTTGCGCATGTTCCATGATCCAGTCCGACCCCCGGAGCCAGACACTATCCTGCCGGCCAAGAACTTCCTCCTTCTTCAATCGGACCTGATGTCTGAAATAAAAACAGTTGTGACGGAGCACCCCCCTTCCCAAGATTTACCTCTTCAGCTAAAGGACAGTTCTATTTTCACAAGGAACAGATCTTTTGTTCCAGAACAGCTCGGGGTCTCTGTTCTTAAACGGTGCCATGATCACCCCTTGGCGGGCCATTTTGGCATCCATAAGAGTATCGATCTAATTTCCTGTTCCTTCTGGTGGCCTGACCTGATACAAGATTGTAGCAAATATGTGAAATCCTGTGTGAAATGCCTACGCTGCAAAACCAATTGAGCCAAAACTTGGGGTCTACTGGAATGCCTTCCTGTGCCAAAGAAACCTTAGAGCATGACATCTATGGATATTATCGTGGAGCTTCCCCCGTCTGAGAACTTTACCTCCATATTTGTTGTTGTCGATTGTCTCACCAAGATGGCACATTTTGTACCCCTGCAAGTCACCCCTTCTGCCGCTGAGACTGCCTCCACATTTATTAAGGAAATTGTAAGACTGCACGGTATTCCTGACAACATCATCTTTGACCGAGGGGTGCAATTCACCTCCAGATTTTGGAGGTCCCTGTGTGAAGCTTTGAACATTGAACTCTGTCTGTCCACTGCTTACCATCCTCAGACTAATGGACAGATGGAGAGAACTAACCAGACCTTGGAACAATATTTGCGTTGTTTCACCTCTTTCTCTCAAGATGACTGGTCACCCCTTCTCCCACTGGCAGAGTTTGCTTATAATAACTCAATTCACTCTGCCACTCAACAATCACCTTTCTTTGCCAATTATGGATATCACCCTTCCTTCCTGCCGGAGTTGCCTATAGAGTCTTCCGTACCCGCTGTGCAAGACAGATTCGACTTTTTCAATGTTAACAACAAATTACTCCAGGATACCATCTCTAAAGCTCAGGCAAGTAACAAAAAATTATTTGACAAGAAGAAGAGGGGCAACTTGAATTTGGAACCGGGAGATAAGGTCTGGTTATCTACCGCAAATCTGAAACTCAGATGTGCTTCCAAGAAACTTGGTCCAAAATACTTGGGGCCTTTTCCAGTTAAAAGAAAAATCAACCCTCTGGCCTTTGAATTAGTACTACCGAAGAATCTGAAAATTAATCTGGTATTCAATATTTCTTTACTAAAATTAACGGTGTCTAACCCCTTTCCCAACTGGGATCCGGAAAACCCTCCTCCACTGCTTGTCGAAGGTAACGAGGAGTATGAATTTGAAGCTGTGCTGGATTGTAGAACCAAGAGGGGCCAAACACAATTCTTGATTAAATGGAAGGGGTATGGCCCGGAGGACAATTCTTGGGAACCAGCTGCTAATGTTCATGCCCCACAAAAGATACGAGCCTTTTTCCAGCATCACCCTGAATAGAAGCCTCTGAGGGGCATCCGGAGGCTACCCATAAGCAGGGGGCAATGTAAGAGAATTGCCATTGCGCTCCGGGCGCACTCGCGCACGCGCGCGCATACAGAATTCTGCCGATCGCAGATGTGCCAATGCACGTGCGCAGAGCAGTGCACGCACTCGCAGATGGGCATCCACGCTGCCCTTTGGCACCAGATAGCCTATTTAAGGGGTGCACTGACTTCTGATGGTTGCTGACAGATCTTCAGCTGTTCCTGTACCCGTATCCTGTTGTTGCTACCTGCCTGATACCTGTTTCTGAACCTTGGCTTCCCCTGACCTAGCTGCTGGACTCTCCTATTCTTCTGGTTATTGGTTCCTGATCCCGGCCTCCTATTTGACCCTGCTTCTGCCTGATGACTTTGTACCTCACTGCCCGCCTGCTACTGAACCCGGCTATCCATGTGACTATGCTCCTGCCTGATGTTTGGCTCTTCTCTGTTACCCAAGTATCTGCATATGCATTCCAGCGACCTGCTGTGACTTTCTGTCTTCCACGAGTCGCATCTCCTGCTTCAGGCTTCCAGGGCTACATCTGCAGGCACTCGTGTTCCTCCAGTCCCTTGGTTCCCTCTGTCTCCACTCTCAGTGGGTCCAGGACCGGAGATACAAGAGAGGCTGACCTCGTCATTTCAGACTCCTACCAGGTACGTGACACTTACCTCCATGTCTGGCGTCAGCTCTGCCGAGAGTTCCGGTCAGGCCGAGACCGGGGACTCGTTTTGCGAGTTAATTTTAGTAAAGAAATATTGAATACCAGATTAATTTTCAGATTCTTCGGTGCACCGGCAGAGCCGTATGCCAGTGGGTGCCAATTTTCTCAATGAACCGGTCCATGGCTGTGCGGGGAGGTGCACCGGGGTAGCTGCCGGTGTGTGAGGTGGTTTTTTAGGCTTTATAAGCCGTTTTTTAGGTTGTGCTGAGCTGAGGAGAGGAGCAGTCACTCCATACGGCGCCGGAACTGGAAGTTCCATCTTCTTTTAGATTGTATGGTGAACTATAATAGTGACTGAAAGTGTCTTCTATTTCCTGGGGATGGTATAGTTTGGCTTTGGTGAGGGGGTGGAGTATATATGGCATCTTGGTTTTGTATCTTAGCCCCTTTATTTTATGTGCTAGTAATTTCCCTGCCCTGTTACCAGTGGCATAATATGTAATTTTTAGTTTTTTGGCTGATCTTTCGAAGTCCTCCATTAGTAGGAGTCTAAGATCATATCTTAACTGAGTCAGTTTTTGGGAATCTTTTTGGGAGGGTTTTTGTTTGTTGCTTATATCTAATTTGAAAATTTCGTCAGTGAGCTCTTTCACACGCTTTTGCTGCTGCCTTTTGGCCCTCGCACCTAGTTGTATAAGAATACCTCTCATATAGGCTTTATGAGCATTCCATAAGGTTAATTGGTCCTCTACGGAAAAATCATTATTGTTAAAAAACTCTTTCAAATGCTTTTCAA
This sequence comes from Aquarana catesbeiana, assembly GCF_042186555.1. NCBI lineage: Eukaryota > Metazoa > Chordata > Amphibia > Anura > Ranidae > Aquarana > Aquarana catesbeiana. Next base: position 147,390,559 of record NC_133334.1, read on the forward strand.
GATCATTTCTAAATTCTACTTTTTGCAGAAGGTATGAGTTAAGCCTCCACACTGGAGTTGCGGTGTTAGCCGCTGAGTCCTCTATGGAGAGAGTAATGGAGGTATGGTCTGACCAGGTGATTGTATTTATGGATACGAAGGTAACTTTAGACAGGGTTCTTTGGTCAACTAGGAATAGGTCAATCCAGGAGTAAGTCCCATGTGGTGTACAAGTCTACAGAGTCTACAGAGTCTACAGAGGGGTCTGGTGTTGTATTAAAATCACCACATAGGACTAGTCTTCCTTTCTTGTGGGTATAGACTTTTCGTAATAACTTGTGAAAAAAGCGCACTTGATGTTGGTTGGGGGAATATGCACTCACAATGGTGTAGGTGACCGAATTTAGGTCTTTAATTGTGGAAAGTACCCCTTTTGTTTTGTTTTCCACGCTGGAAGTGAATATATGGGGAAAGTTCCTATGGGAGCAGACTGGTGGCGATGAGGAATGAAAATGTGTTTCCTGTGTGCATAAAATATTGCATTTGTTAGAGAGTGCTTCTTTCCACAGGGACTTCCTCTTTGCTGGGTGATTGAAACCCTTTGAGTTTATAGAGAGAAGTTTTATTCCCATTTTGGAGAGTTTAATAGGCTGAAGCAGTATTTAGAGAATACATTTGATGTTATGATGAGGGCTCCCTCTTGTGGCCACTTTGAATATGACGTGGAGTAAGCAATATGCCTAGAGTGGAGTTTTGCATTGTACTTACAGTTCGTAATGAAGCTTGAGTGTTGGTAGGGTCGCGAGTTCAGCCTTGAGGAAATTCATTTTCTCTTTTTAAGCTTTTTTTTATTTTACATACTCTCATCTGAGTAGTACAGTGTCACCACAGTGACACTGTACTATTCTGGAGGGGTGATCGGGGATTTTTTTTTACACTATTGATGATCAATGATGTAAATGATAGTTTTAGCTGTCATAAATCTTTCATTTATGACAGCTTGCTTACTTCTGTGATCTTTGATTGGCTACAGAAAATCACATTGTACAGGGTGCTGTGATTGGCTCAGGTACCATGTTGTAGGTGTGGGCCAATCACAGAACCACAATAGTGAGGAAAACAGTCATGGATAGAAGCCATTCATGATTTTTTTGCTTGCATGTAATCATGTGATCTCTATGACCAATCATAACAATCACATGATACCCAACCATGAGCGGGTGGGTACCAAGCACTATGATCTGCTGTGTTCGCTGGACACAGAGGTCCTGGGATTACGCCACTGCATGCCCCATGGGATGCACCAGTACACATGTGCACTGCAATGTACCAGTACTTTGTGGTGCCTGCAGCTATCTCCCATTCACAGTAAAAGTACTGTGGATGGATGGCAAGTGGTAAAGGGAACTTTAAAAATACTCTGGAAAAAACAATGATTGAATTATGAATGATAAATCTATTTGACACAAGAGACAATGGGCTAAATTATCTAAATCACTGTCCAACAGTTATATGACCATTCTCACCTCTGTGATTTGGACTCTATAATTACCATAAATGTGTATGTGTGTGTGTTTTTTCCTCAGAGATTGCCCTACTTAACATTTTGCCAAAACCTTGCGCATCTATACTGCTTAGACTGAGAGGAAGTCAACAGCTTGTAAAAGCTTGTCCTGAAAATGTAAATGTTAGTGAAAGTAAAAACAAATAATGTATCATGGACAGCACTTTTTTTTTCTGCAAGCATACTAATATGGCTACAATCGCCTCACATAAAAAGAAACAACTTTTGTTTGTGAATGTAACTTCTAATGCCGCCTACACGCGGTCGGACTTTTCGATCGGACTGGTCCGACGGACCAAATCTGGCGGACAATCCGATTGTGTGTGGGCTTCACCGGACCTTCAGCGGACTTTTCCAGTCGCAAATCTGACGGACTTTAGATTTGGAACATGCGTCAAATCTTTACGTCGTTAACTCCGCCGGACCCAGAAATCCGCTCATCTGTATGCTAGTCCAAGGGACAAAAACCCACGCTAGAGCAGCTATTGGCTACTGGCTATCAACTTCCTCATTTAAGTCCGGTCGTACGTCATCACGAATGAATCCGTCGGACTTTTGTGTGATCCTATGTAGTTAAGTCCGTTCGTTAGAAAGTCCGCCGCAAGTCTGGCAAAAGTCTGTCGAAAGTATGACAGACGGGCTGTCGGACTTTTGTAGACCGCATAAGTGTGGAGAGAGACTGCTCTACTCTTGGACTAAAACAGCAAAATCTTTTGCTAAATTATGACTGTTTTTTTTTTTAAATAAACAAATTGTGCCACTTTTACTACACAGAGCTTTGAACAAAATAGTCTAGTGGGTCTACTACAGCCACACCCCTTTGCATATTTCAGTATACTGAATTTGCAATAAAATGGTCAACTCTTTGGCTTATATCCACACAAAGATGCAGTAAACATCTTTATTTTCTTAGTGTTCTGAGTTTGACAAGAAATGATTAGCTGTTCTGACTAAGACAGCAAGAACATTTATGAAAACAGGTCTTGCTTTTCAGAAATAGTGACATGAGTGATAAATTGAATTGTTGAAGTAATAGTAATGCACTTGGACTAAAACATATAGAGCTTTTGTAAAAAAAAATGTAAAAAACAAATAGTGACCTTAGTAGTGCACTGGATTATGAAAAACATTGACAGCTTTTTTGAGTAAAACAGAACATTTTAATTTTTTTTTTCTACAGTTTATGATAGTGGTATTAAACTTATTGTTAAAAAAACTGTCTGTTTCTCAGGTTAGATTGGTATTTTGTGAAAAAAAAAACACTTTTTTTTATCATAAATAAATGCAGCTTTTAGTACATGAAGTCTGCCTTTAGCTCATAGAATGTTAACAAAAAACTCTTTCCTCATTTTAGGAGAATTTAGGTAGCATGATTGTGAAAATGTACTGTCACAGTGGCTGCAAGAAAGGCAATGTTATTTTGAAAAATACTTAAAAAAAAAAAAAAAGATTTACTCAAAAAATGTATACATCTGACTACCTTCCACACACACCCTTGAACCTTTGTGTCAGCTTTTATTTTAATGAGGGGAGTACTTACACCTGCCAATTGGTTACTGTATGAAGTAAAGTGCTAGGGAAAATGCAAAAGCCTATTAATATAACAACAAATTAACATGTGCCTCCAAAATGGTGTAAGCCAAGGCACTGAGGGTGGATCGCAGAACAACTATTATTCACTAACATTGTGTTGTGGTCATTCCTTGACATAACAAGGTGCTTTTTTGGGGGGGGGCATGGGGAGTAAAATTATGAATCATCATTTTCTTTCATTATTACAACATTAGGTCACAGTTTTGAAACCATGAATGCAGACATTCATGAATTTCCTTAGTGTTCACAAACTATTTTTAAAACTGCAATTGCTAATTTGATAATGGCTAATTTTTTCTTTCACAACCCATGCAAACTGTTAACGTTTTCTGCAGATTGACCATACAACATCTGTTCTTGTGAATATACCAAACAATGTGTTGAATAGAATCTCTTCACATTTTGAATCTAATGTCACATACAGAGAACCAGGACAAGGACACTTTTATAATTATAGAACTGTATGAATAATTGCCTATTCAAGGTTAAGGGGAGATATTTAAACATTTTATAAATAATTTAAAATCAAAATAACATTTCTTTTCATTACAGAGCTGAGAATTGTAGGCTGAAAATCAATCTCGTTCAAGGACAGGTTTCCTAAACACCAGTTAAATATGTGATTTTATTGGCAACAGTTTTTCTTTAGTAGATTGGGTGATCTACAGAGCGTTTGTTAGATTGCACTGTCTCTGTGGCAATAGAGTAACCTTTTGACTCAGAAAACAGTTTCATGCTATTAAAATCTATACAATTCCTGGAGAATCATTATATATGCAGAATGTATAATCCAAAAAAACTACATTGACAGTAACTGTAACTTTATTTTAATACTCATTGGGAAAGTATAGGAATACATATTTTAACATCAAACATGTTATTACATGTAACATTATGTGTTTATGGCTTACTGAGATTTATGGGTATTTTGGAGAAGTACGGATTAACTGCATTTTTTACAATATAAATTGATTCCCTTTATATAACTTAATACACAGGGGTATGTAGATATTTACTTTGGATACGTACCCTAGGTTAAATGAATAAGTAAGGAAGAGCAGATGGCCAAAAAAAACTACATTTGTACACTTAACAAACCTTTGCCCCTATAATATATTTAAAATGCAGACATTAAATATGAAAATACATAGGTGGTTGTAGGTGGTTCCTTTACTTCAATACTAGTTGAGCCACTGGCCTGAAAGATACATGTGAATATTGTGAAAATCAGCATCAAATGGTGAGCTTGTATTGAGCCAGTCCCAACACTAGGAAAAAACATTATTTCAATCTAAGGGGTTTATTTCAGCATTATAGAGCCAGAAACCACATAACCTATATACCCTGCTTATGATCTACCTCCAATTTTTCTATTTGATTTTAGTATTTTGATTTAACCATCCTGGACACACATGCCTTCTGTTTATCCAACTCTCAGTTTTATTTAGGCTACTTTCACACTGAGGCGCTTTACGGGTGCAACAGAGCTAAAAATAGCGCCTGCATAGCGCCTGTAAAGAGCCTCCCCTGTCACTCCAATGTAAAAGCCCAAGGGCATTCACACCGGAGTGGTGCGCTTGCAGGACAGTCAAAAAAGTACTGCAAGCAGCATCTTTGCAGCGCTCTTGCCCATTGAAATCAATGGGGCAGTGCCGCCAAACCGCTGGCAAAGCGGTACTTTGTGGGCAGTTTTAACCCTTTTTCGGCCACTAGCGGGGGTTAAAACCGCCCTGCTAGTGGCCGAATAGTGCAGCTAAAATGACGGTAAAGCGACGCTAAAAATAGCGCTGATTTACCGCCGATGCCCGCCCCATTTTGAAAGTAGTCTTAGTCCTGCCTTAGGCCCCATACACACTATTAGATTTTCTGCAGATTTTTATCTTCAGATTTACCAAAACCATATAATATGAGGTCAAACCTTGAGACCCCTTTCACACTGAGGTGCTTTTCAGGCGCTTTGACGCTAAAAAAAGCACCTGAAAAGCTCACGAAAACCTATTTTCATTAAAATCAATGAATGCTTTCACATTGGGGCAATGCACTGGCAGGGTGATGAAAAAACATCCCTCTCCATTGAAATCAATGGAAAGCTCTTCAAAAGAGCCTGAAAAGCTCTTCAAAAGCACCTGAAAAGCTCTTCAAAAGTGCTCAGTGTTTTACTGGCAGTTTACAAACGCCTCAGTGTGAAAGGGGTCTAAGAGTTTCAATTTGTATGCAATCAGGCAGGCCCTTGCACTATATGGTTTTGGTAAATCTGAAGACAAAAATCTGCAGAAAATCTAATAATGTGTATGGGGCCTTAGCAGGGGTGACAGAGCAGCCCTGGGCTGGGCACCCATCCATTGGATGTCCACTTCAGTCACTACCCCAGCAGCTCTGGGTCACACACGCAGAAGCCCTTACTGAGAGCATACACTTTCTTTTGACTACAATCCCACCTGTCATCAGAATTCTCCATTGGGCTACTTGTGACACAGTTTCACTACCAGAAATGGCTCTCCCATTGTTATATATTTCCTTAAAGAGGAATTAAAAAACCCTGATGGGTTTTACTTCCTCTTTGTTTCCCTGCCAAGGTAAAGCATAATGGGCTACTAGGCATCGATGACGTGCAGGAGCCGCCACTAACGGCATGATCGCCATTAGAAACAGCACGCTCAGTGCGCCTGCACGCTGTTGTCTACAGCGCATGCACCATAGATATCGGTGCCTGTCTTTTGCAAATATCTCCTAAACAGTGTAGGTTTAGGAGATATTTCTTGCACCAACAGGTAAGCCTTAATCTAGGCTTACCTGTAGGTAAAAGTGGTCTGTAAGGGTTTACAACCACTTTAATACTGTAACAGCCCATCTTTTTGTTACAGTTTATAGGGTCCATCTAATTTACCTTTTCTTGTTTTGGGCCATGGACCCACTAAGTGGTGATGGAACTATGGGATGAATAAAAAAAAAATGACATGATCCTGTCTGTCAATAGCATTAACACAACAGGTTTTGTTTTTATGTGTCTCCCTGTAATATATTTTTTATTACTTAATAATTTTGCCTGTACATCCAATATTTCCCCACTTTCTTCAACAGGGTGACCATGCTGTTTGTCCTGCAGTGAAATTGCAAAGCAGCACTGTCATCCTGTGGACAGGATAGCCTTAGATCGAAAGTAGTTAAATATGTGACAAACAAACTACATCACAGATCCAGCTAACACTTTTTAACCACTTGTTGACTGCCCATTGCAAATTTACTGCTACAGGGTGGCCGTTCTGTGCATAATCACGTATATACTGTATGAATGATACTGCATTTCTAGGTAGGGGGCATGCCACTTCTGTTGTGATTAGTGACATAAAAAACTGTTCAGTGGATGCCAGATAATGGATGTGCGCCGGCATCCACTGATCGTCAAGGAGAGAGGCTGGATGGAGCTCTGCATATGTAAACAATGAATGTGTCTGGGTCTGTTTCATGGGGCTTTGTGAAGTGTGAAGTCTGAAACTTCCAAAATTTAAATCAAAACCCATTTAATGTCTATGGGGGGGTCATCTTAGTAATACATTCTGGAAATTATGAAGGCTAATAGGCAAGGGATTGTCACAAAAGGGCATGGGTAGCTGGGCACTGCCATGAAGGACATGTACCAATGTGAATTCAAGGGCATCAATGAAAAAGAACCAATCCTTTCAATCACATGCTTGGTAGATGTGTTTCGACTGTATGTGATGTAATGGAACAGTACCAGTTTTTGATGTATAAATTATTTTTTACTTTTACATGATTTTTTGGCTTCAAGATGTTGGAACTATGATGAAGAAATAAACATATCTCATACATTTCAGATGGAGATGTAAGGTTGCAAAGGCTTCAAAACAGAGGTGAAGAGCTCAAGGCCGTCAAGGCAGTCACATGAGATTTTTTCAAAGTTGAACATCCAATTTATCACTTGGTTAAAGATCTGTAAATAGGTTGTCTGATAAACTGGATATGTAAAACAGTATATTTTATGATCTCTAAACAGGATTCATTTGAGAAGCTTTGACGTAACAATAAAGCTGTGGAAACCCAGCAAACTCCATTGTTTTTTTCAGGTGAGACAGGCCATTGTCAAACAAAGTCTTACAAGAAAACTGTGGAGAATGTTTACCCAGCTGGACACTTCTAAGAATTGTAAATAGACAAGAGTTGATAGATATTGGGTTTGTCTCCTTAAAATCCTAAACCATGTAGGAATCCAAATATATCATCTATCATCTATGGACATTCTATAATGAATCTCATAATATGCCTAATATGCCTAAAAGGAATTATTACATTTTGGTTATATTTTTAGGGTAATCGTTTATTGAAAATCGTACCATCGATGCAGATATTTAACATGGTATGAGTATAAGATTATAACTTTATGTATTAGATCTCATAAATTAGAGGAAAGTCATGATTTTTCTTGTTTGCTGATGAAATAATAATATTGTAGGTATATGTATTAATCTGATTTAGAAATATCACAGATGTAGAACTTGTTTAAATATACAGATTATTGTATTTAGAGATATATATTATAACTATATATCTATATACCCATAGAGCCCCTTGCTTTTACCTAGATGTGTAGTTAATCATAATATATATATATATATATATATATATATATATATATATATATATATATGAGACGGGAGTCACTTTGGGTGGGGGGGCCCGTGGAACCCAGTATCCCCTGGGGAGGTTGGGAAACCCTTGTTTCAGCTCCCATGCACCTCCTATGTCTAAGTCACCCTGTGTCTATTAGGGGCACAGGGTAACCGAGAACCCCAGTCTGATATGTACTAATCGGACTCACTGTACAACCACACCGGAATGTGGTATATATATATATATATATATTTATATATAGATATAGATATCTATATATAGATATAGATATATATATATTGGCTTCACAGGTTGCCACTGAAGTCCTCTTCCACTCCTCCATGACGATTTCATGGAGCTGGTGGATGTTAGAGACCTTGCACTCCTCAAACTTCCATTTGAAGATGCCCCACAGATGCTTAATAGGGTTTAGGCCTGGAGACATACTTGACCAGTCCATCACCTTTATCCTCAGCTTCTTTAGCAAGGCAGTGGTTATCTTGGAGGTGTGTTTTAGGTCATTATCATGTTAGAATACTGCCCTGTGGCCCAGTCTCCAAAGGGAGGGGATCATGCTCTGCTCCAGTGTGTCACAGTACATGTTGGCATTCATGGTTTCCTCCATGAACTGTAGCTCCCCTGTAGCGGCAGCACTTATGCAGCCCCAGACCATGACACTCCCACCACCATGCTTGACTGTAGGCAAGACACAGTTGTCTTTGTACTCCTCACCTGGTTGCCGCCACACACGCTTGACACCATCTGAACCAAATAAGTTTATCTTGGTCTCATCAGACCACAGGACATGGTTCCAGTAATCCATGTCCTTAGTCTGCTTGTCTTCAGCAAACTGTTTGCAGGCTTTCTTGTGCATTATCTTTAGAAGAGGCTTCCTTCTGGGATGACAGCCATGCAGACCAATTTGATGCAGTGTGCGGCGTATGGTCTAATCATTGACAGGCTGACGTCCCACCCCTTCAAACTCTGCAGCAATGCTGGCAGCACTCATACATTTATTTCCCAAAGACAACCTCTGGATATGACGCTGAGCACATGAACTCAACTTTTTTGGTTCGACCATGGCGGGGCCTGTTCTGAGTGGAACCTGTCCTGTTAAACCGCTGTATGGGGTGTGGATGCATTCCATTGTTCTATTGTGTCTTTCTGCCTTGGGAGAAACCTATTATGGGATGTATATGTCTCTGTGAATTAGCTGTGAGAAGAGAGGGGGGTTTCTCCAGCAGCCCCATCCAAAGACAGTCCTCTGATGAGACATTTGAATCCACCTGTGTCATACTATTGGTGGAGGAAGTCTACCCCGCCCTGTTTCATTATGAAAAGGAGGGAGGGCTTGTCCCCTGAGTGTATTTCTATGTACCTGTGTTCAAATAAACAGTTCCATGTTTAAGCTGTGTAACTGAGCTAGTCTCGTCTGGTTCTTAGTTACAATATATGGGCTGTAATATCTGATATCTGAAGGTCCAGAAGCAGTGCACTGATGGAAGCACTCAACTGGAGAGCGTCTGGGATCTGTTACATTGGTGGCAAGCAGTGGGATGCCTCCTGCAGTCTGGGACATCCAAATCTCCACCGGGATCCAAGGTCAGCATAGCAGACTTCGGTCGTCCCAGTGGAGACATGTATCTGGCATCAGAGATGCAAGGGCTGCTGCAGAGCGGCCTTTCAAGAATCCCCAGGTCTGTGTCTGTGGATCAGTACCTGGATATCAGGCAGCAGATTTGGGTGCAGATCTGGATTGGAGCAGTTTGCTGGTAGACACCAGGGCAAGTGCTTTCCAACCCCAGAGCAACGAGCCAGTGACCAACGGGAGTTACGGATTACATTCCTGGGAGAGCGGCGCCAGGAGCAATGGGTGACAGAGTTGGACAGTCTGGTCAAGCAGGAGATAGAGCTGGACAATAATTATCGGGCTCTGGAATGGCACGCAGAGCAGGAATATTTAGGGGAGACAACAGAATTCTCTCTGGAGAAATATGACTTTGGCGGCCCCGGATTGCTGTGGGAGAGCCTTACAAATGGTTTTGTGTTTGGCGATGAAGGAGAACCTACGGTTGAGGATCTGCAAGATTATAGAGAGGCTATACTCGGTTTTGAAGGGGTCTCAGAGCTTAAACTGTACCTGGAATATTTGCTAAGGAAGAAACAGCATCTGGAAAGGGCATAAAGGAAACTGCTAGAACACGTTCGTTAGCATGCCAGAGAATCGTCAGTGGAAACTCTGGAGATTGCCGTCTCCAAAGCTGAAGTGCTGACAACAGGGCAGAGCAGATTAAGATCCAGGGGGAGAAGGGAGAGGCGGTGTTCGTCCTTCCTTCCCAACAGTTGGCCAGGGTGGAGGAAGCAATCCTTCCTCCTCAGCAAAGATCAGTGAACCTGGGAGACGGTACCAGAAACATGTCGTCCAGCAGCCAGATAAGCGTAAGGGGGATGGAGCAGATGGCACCCCAGAATGATGCCACCAACCCAGCAGAAGGGATGACAACAGAGCAGAGTGCTGCTGGCCTCTGCCCTCAACTAACAAAAGATGCAGTATCCACCTGTATACTCCAGGGATTCTGGGCAGTTGGCCCAGATCCCCAACAGCATGATAGAGTGAGCCCAGCCACCCTGTCTTCTTTCCAGTGGCTGAAACGACTTCAGGGAGAAGGGACAATCCGCACTTCTCCCCAGCGGCAGGTATGTTCTCTGAGAGAGGCAGAGGCTGGGTGAGTAATACTATGTTTGGGATAATTTATTTGGGGTACTGTGTGGATACCGGCATTGGGGGACTGGAACTACTGATTAACTTCTTAGTCAACCCATCTGGGGTCTCCTCCCATGTTAGTCTGCTGCCAAAAGGGGAGAGATGTGACAGGAGTTACTTTGGGGGGCCCGTGAAACCCAGAATCCCTTGGGGAGGTTGGGGAAACCCTTGTTTCAGCTCCCCATGCACCTACTATGTCTAAGTCACCCCGTGTTTATGAGACGCACAGAATAACCGAGAATGCCAGTCGGACTCACTGTACACCCTCATTAGAATATTATATATATCTATAGATATAGATATATATCTATAGATATATATATATATATAGAGAGATATATATATATATATATATATATATATATATATATATATATATATATATATCTCTATAGATATATATCTATCTCTATAGATATATATCTATAGATATATATATATATATATATATATATATATATATATATATATATATATATATATATATATATATAGATATATATAACATTGTTCTATTGTGTCTGTCTGCCTTTGGAGATACCTATTATGGGATGTATATGTCTCTGTGGATTAGCTGTGAGGGGGGGTTCTCTAGCAGCCTCTCCCAAAGGCTGTCTACTGATTAGAAGTTTGAATCCACCTGTGTCATGCTACTGGTGGAAGTAAGGTCTACCCTGCCCTGTTTCATTATGCAAAGGAGGGGGGATTGTTCCCTGAGTGTATCTCTATGTACCCGTGTTCAAATAAACAGTTCCATGTTCAAGCTGTGTAACTGAGCTAGTCTTGTCTGCTTCTTAGTTACAATATATGGGCTGTAATATCTGATATCTGAAGAACCAGATTGAAGAAAGCAGTGTACTGATGGAAGCACTCAAGTGGAGTGCGACGGGGATCTGTTACAATAGATATATATTCCTAAACAGTATAATTTGCTGCATTCCGAATGCAAAATCATTTATATGGGGTGTAGGGGATCAGACTCAATGCAGGGACAAACTCACGTTTTTTTTAGGAAAAGATGATGTTTAATCCACAGGATATTCCCAAACAAAAAAAAAGGCATCTTGCCATCAATCAAACAAAAATAAACTTCTGCTCTACCGAGCCTTACAGTGTCCATAGTCTGACCAGTCCTTGTTTTTTTAGAAAGCGTCCTTTACAAACGCAAATACTTGTATCCAAAGTCAGGGATAAGCAGCAATGCTTATTGTTGCCTCCTCACATGGAGACACACACTCTCTCTCTGAGAGCTAGGACCAGCTGCCCTAATCAAGACCTAAAAAGAAAACATTAAACTGCGGTCTACAGACTTGGGAGTCTGTCCCACCCAGAGCTCTATCAGACTCCCAATAAAACCAGCCCCAGAACAGACTTTACCAATACAGAGTAAAGAACTATCCTTCTTTACCCTCAAGTCTTTGCTGGTATTACCTTAGATTACAAATCTAAGAATCTGTGGAGAAACATATATCCCATCAATCACTTTTCCTGTAGTTGTAACCTGTTTCACAAGCACCTCTCTACAGTGGTTACCAGACCTCCTGAACCTTATAGATATATATTAAAAATATCAGATGGCCACACCTGTACCAAGAGAAAAGGGACATTCTTACAACAGATACACATTGTGAAATTTGAATATATTACTTAGAAAATATTTCAGAACAAATATTTCTGCCCTTAGACATGCCTGGTGGTTGAAAGAGATACCACCTGAATCTACACTAAAGATACTCAATAGATCTTCCAACCAATGGAAAATACATTGGAAAATAATAAAGAAAGGGAATTTGGGCTTTATATGAAGCATGCAGCCAAATTGAACAGCATGAACAGAGAATGGCTGGTGGGTATACAAAGATAAATAACACATAGTGTTATGGCATGTACACAGTAACATAACATGAACCGGTATCATGATTATAAGATTTATTAGACATAACAATCATATAGTAATAAAAGTAACGTAGGTAACATGAATGATACATGACATTAACAACATGATGTCAGAAGAGAGGGAGGCTACCAGATAACAATTTCTATGTACATGTATTATACTAAGTTCATAAAATAACTTGGTAAGGGCAAGTAAAAAAAACAGAATAATGAACATGTTGTGGAATATCACTCTTGGATAAAATTGGTATTCTAGGCATCGCTATAGCTCGACGCGTTTCATGTTTACCTCCAATCTTCGGGAGCAGATGCAATAATCTATAAACATAACATAAGGTAAATTGATGGAACTGGCCAATTAACAAGAGGGAAATTGGAACATAGAGGGACTTGAGAGGCAGATAAAGCAGGAGTTAATAAAGTAACAACGATGCTATGGATATACAACCCATAGACAACTTACAATTGAGTAAAAAACAATTCTGTTAGCCCTTACCAACAGATTACCTTATAATCATGATACTGGTTCATGTTATGTTACTGTGTACATGCCATAACACTATGTGATTGGGTCATTTATCTTTGTATACCCACCAGCCATTCTCTGTTCATGCTGTTCAATTCGGCCGCATGCTTCATATAAAGTCCCAAATTCCCTTTCTTTATCAATTCAATAGGGATGGAGGCATTCTACGGCGTATGCCCTGGCCTCATATAAAGTCCCACATTTTCCCCCCTCTTTTATATACAATGGAAAATAAGTTACACATTCTGGGCTAGGCTTATTATAATTTTATGAACCTATTGCTCAAATGGTATTTAGGATCCGGATAGATGCCATGGAGACATTTAATCAGACACACAGACACACACACTCCATCCATCAACTCATATCTCTATATTCATTAAGATTCCTCTTTAAGCAAAAGCCATTTTGAAAGCCACGACAGCCATTCTAAAAACTCTGGTAACCAGCAATTCAGACCAGTTGCCATTTTGGAAAGGGTAATTATGTTGTGTTGATTTTTAACTTATATTCATTTGTGCTATCTTAAATATTTACTTATTGATTATCATACAGTTGGATAATTATTTCCCTCGAAGCAGTAACCGCTTTGTAAATTTTTCTCTAAGCTTCAATTTATTTTTTCATTATATTGTTATAGTTTCCATTCCATTGACATAGAAAATGTCTAATTTTATTTCACGTTATTAACAACTTCAGCCATGGAAGGATTTATCTCCTTCCTGACCGGGCCATATTTTGCGATACGGCACTAGGTTGCTTTAACTGACAATTGTGCGGTCATGCGACACCGTACCCAAACAAAATGAACGTCCTTTTTTCCCACGAATAGAGCTTTCTTTTGGTGGTATTTGATCACTTTTGCATTTTTTATTTTTTTGCGCTATAAACAAAAGAAGAGAGACTATTTAAAAAAAAATATAAAAAAAAACAAAATTCTCCGTCAATTTAGGCCAATATGTATTCTTCTAAGCGTATATTGATTGGTTTGCACAAAAGTTATAGCGTCTACAAAATAGGGGATAGATTTATGACATTTTTATTATTATTTTTTTTTTTTACTATTAATGGCGCCGATCTGCAATTTTTCTTGGGACTGCGACATCGCAGCGAACAGATCGAACACTTTTCACACTATTTTGGGATCATTGACATTTATACAGAGATCAGAGCTATAAATAGCTATTGATTACCGTATAAATGTCAATGACAGGGAAGGGGTTAACACTAGGGGCGATCAAGGGGTTAAATGTGTTACCTAGGGAGTGATTCTAACTGTGGAGGGATGGGACTGGCTGGGTGAGGAGCCCCATCATTGTTCCTAAGCAGCAGGAACAACAGATCGCTCTCCTCACCCCTGACAGAATAGAGATCTGTCTGTTTACATGGCCATTGCAGCCACCGTGCACGTCCACAGGCTCCTACGTCACACTGTGGGCATGCCCTATACTCCTTAAATCGCCCCCGTACAGCAACGGCAATTTGTGCAGGAGTGCCATTCTGCCGCCATCAATCGACGGCGGGCTGTGGAAAAGTGGATAATCACTTACTTACCCGCAGTATAGTAACGGTTGAATTTGTGAAATACAGACGTTCTGTCTATTTGTCATCTTTACATGGTTATTGAATCTACAGGGAAGTTTTATCATTTCTGTGTCATTTAAAAAGTACAACACACCCATTAGCGAGTGTTTCAATTGATATTCTTAATTTTATGCAGCACAATCAGTATTTTAAATTTTATGTAACGTTTATTTTGTCAACCAATATATATAGTTGTGCTCATAAGTTTACATACCCTGGCAGAATTTATGATTTCTTGGCCATTTTTTCAGAGAATATGAATGATAACACAAAAACATTTCTTTCACTCATGTTTAGTGTTTGGCTGAAGCCATTTATTATCAATCAACTGTGTTTACTCTTTTTAAATCATAATGGAAACAGAAACTACCCAAATGACCCAGATCAAAAGTTTACACACCCTGGGGATTTTGGCCAGATAACGCACACAAGTTGACACAAAGGGGTTTGAATGGCTATTAAAGGTAGCCATTCTCACCTGTGATCTGTTTGCTTGTAATTAGTGTGTGTGTAAAAAAGGTCAATTCATTTCTGGAATCATGACAGACCCTTGCATCTTTCATCCAGTGCTGCACTGACATTTCTGTATTCTGAGTCATGGGGAAAGCAAAAGAATTGTCAAAGGATCTGCGGGAAAAGGTAGTTGAACTGTATAAAACAGGAAAGGGATATAAAAAGATAACCAAAGAATTGAAAATGCCAATCAGAAGTGTTCAAACTCTAATCCAGAAGTGGAAAATGAAGGGTTTTGTTGAAAACAAACCATGGTCAGGTAGACCAACTAACATTTCAGCCACAACTGCCAGGAAAATCACAATCATAAATTCTGCCAGGGTATGTTAACTTATGAGCACAACTGTATATAACTATTTTGTATGAACACAGTACAGGTCTGGTGAATACATCTCCTATATGTATTTACAAAAATATATGTACTTCACATTTATATTTATTTTACTAATTGTGGTCTTTTTTCTTTTTTGATTTATATAATATTTAAAAATAAGTTTTGTAAATGCAACTGCGTTTTTATGTTGCTTTTGGCCACTCACTGTACCCTTAAGTATTTACATCAAGCTGACCATTCTGCCTTTATGCTGTATTGTCTGCGCAAGTCACCTAGCACATTTGGGTGACTGTATGGACGCCCAGGGTGTCGGCAGTTTCAGTGGGCACCCGATCTACTGCGCTCTGTGTGCATGTGTCCCCGTTTGCCTGAATTCTCTCCTTGTACTTATCTGGAGGAATTCTTCTCCTTCTACCACCAGAGGGAGTGCCACTTCCAACTATCTATCCAGACATTAGGACCCCGGAGATAGTGGTTGAGTGAGCCTGAGCAACAAGATCTGCGCATGTGCAACTCAGTCCTTGCGTCCGCATCTGGTGTATACACCTGATTGATTGTATTTAAAGCCACCATCAGCGGTATGCAGATGCTGTGGGAACCAGGGGACATATGCATGTCTGTTTTGTTGATCCAGCTAACTGAAGATACTTTTTGAATTGCGTTTTTTGCTTCCTTATTAGTGATTAAGATTTTTCGCTCTTTGAAGATATTATCTCTGTCTGCTGATAGTTTACAGCAGTCTATTTAAACTAGCCTTATTATGTTCACTAGATATATCTTATTTGACGGCATGAAGCTGTATGGCCCCTGTCATTAGCCAGCTGCTAAACCTACTTTTGTAAGTGAATTTCATCTAAACTTTCTGCTTTTTTGGTTGTTTGTGGGGGTTTTCCATCTTTTCCCGTTACACATTGGTCATTATTGTTTTATCTTTCAGCTGGCCTTTATTTACCATCTACGGCCACTTTAGCGCATGGTTCTTTGTAGCGGCCAATTATCAGTCATCCCGGCAGTTATTTGTTTCTCCCTTGTGTTTAGGAGATATAGGTAAGCAGTGACATCCTGACATGAGAAACACAGTTGCATATAAATTATCACTGTTTTTGTTGTTTTTGAGATCAGTAATGGCACTTATGAATTACTATAATATATTCAAATTGTCTGTTTTTTGATAGAAGGCTCTGTATGCTGCACATGACCAGCATCCCCTGAGGAAGCCCGTCCTATGGGAAAAACATGTTCCACTATTGCTGTATTGTTGCATATATACCATTGTACTAGCCAGTACTGTATCTCCTTTTTCCCTTGTTCCTTTTCTTTTAAACACATAAATTCTTATTTTGTTCATCAAAATAAAATAATTTTTTTATACTATATTTGATATTGTGTCTAATAACTTGCACCTTTAAAGTCCCATTTTCGTGTTTTCTACTTTCTTCTATCTCCTATTCTTAGTCTATGTTCATATTGATTGATCCTGTATCTTAAAAATATTATCGTTTCAAATAACGCATTCATAAATACCATGCAGGAAAATTATCCTCATAAGCATGACAAACACAGCAGCAGCAGCAGCAGCAGCAGCAGCATGAGAATCTGATTAATTACCTTTATTATTAACTTGTAAAAAAAGGCTTATACAGTTAGTTTTAGTGTGACACCTGTTTTTTTTTTTCACTCAGTAATAATAGGACTAAATTGAATGGTGGCAGCCAAGAACAATTTAAATCCTATGGGAAAGTGTCATTTTAAAAAATAGAGTAACGTTTTCAACTTCAGACAAATTGGCCAGTGTCAAAACAGTTTCATAGCATAGTTTACAATCCTCTTTATTCTTCCTCCCCCCACTGTATTGTCTTAAAGGTTTAATTAAATGTCAAAACTTAGTGCACAAAAACATTTAAAAACCAATAGCTGGCATTCCTTTAAATTCCTACCATTCCCACATCCCCATATATTTCCTAAACATTTAAACTATAGACTCCAGGTGTGTGTTGAAAGAAATTGGCTAGTATCAGGACAGTATGCAAGCAACAGAATAGGTGGAAAATTAAAATGAAAACTAGGCAGGTCTGTCCTGCAATAAAAAAATAGAGTTTATTATCTGAGAGACAGCAGCCACACATACTGTTTAGTGGATGGACAGCATGTAAACAACATGTTTAGGCCACTATAAAAAGAAGAGAGGAGGCCAGATTTATTGTATATTAATCACTAGAGTGTATTGTAGCTGTAAATATTGTACAGTGGCTGGAAAGCATATAAGCATCTTGGTAAGGCAGCATTGTAAAAATGAGAGATAAGGCAGCTTTTATCTTGAAATGAATTATCTAAAGTGTAATATTTAAAGCAGACCTTCAGTCATTTTTTTCAACTTTTCATATATTAAATCTTCTGCCCTTGTTGTTTTAACGTTAGATAGTAAAACATTTATTTTCTGCCAGTAAATACCTTATACAGCCCACTTCCTGTTTCTTGTCTGGTCACTAGCCTAGGCTTATGACATCATGTACAACTCTCTCTCACTCACTCTTGTTAGAGTTTTCCAGGAAGGGAGGGGGGATGAGTCATAAGAGGGACAATGAGAGCCGGAGGGCTGCAGAGCTGGAGGTGTGCCTCTGTGTAAATTCAGGAAGTGAACAGGCAGCAGCTTCAGCTGCCCACAGTTAAAATGGTTGCAGCCAGACTCAGTGGATGGAGATTTCTGCAGTATATTTGGCAAGTACATAATCACAATGCAAAGTGGTTGGAGGGAAGCTTCAGAATGGCAAAGATGTTTTTATTACAAATTATGTGAGCAGACTGCAGTTCCTCTTTAAGAGACAATAGTAACACATATTGTACAGTGACTGGATACAATGTAAACAGTTTTTTAGGCTGCAATATAAGAGGAAGAGACAAAGCAAGCTTTATCTTGGAATAAATATGGGAATTTATTATTTCAGAGACAATAGTCACACATAATGAACAGTGATTTAACAGTATGTAAGCACCCTTGATTGGGCCACAGGGAAGAAGAAGACACAAAGGAGGTTCTATTCCTAAATAAAAACCAGAGTGTATTACTTTAGAGATAATAACCATGAATGTTGTACAGTTACTGAAGAGTATGTGGGCAGCTTTTTTAGGTTGCAAAATAAGAGAAAATGACATGACAGGTTTATCTTAAAATAAATATGTAGTGTATTATCTGAAAGACCACAGCCACAGATATTTTTAAATGTTGAAACAATGGAATAGGCTGCAAACTTGGAGACAGGAAGCAGGATTTACACTTCAGAAGGCATTACATATTTTTTAGTTGATATCCAGCTATGGAAACATTGTACTGAATCTTATGCTGCGTACACGCGATTGGATTTTCCGACGACAAATGTTCGATGGGAGCTTGTTGTCAGAAATTCTGACCATGTGTAGGCTCCATTGGACATTTTCCATCAGAATTTCCAACACACAAAATTTGAGATCTGGATCTCAAATTTTCTGACAACAAAATCCGTTCTCGTAAATTCTGATCGTGTCTACACAATTCCGACTCACAAAGTTCCAGGCATGCTCAGAATCAAGTACTAGATGGAAGCGCTTGTTCTGGTAAAACTAGCAATTGTAATTGAGATAGCACATTCGTCATGCTGCAAATTTCAAAATCTTTTAATGCAGCGCATTCTCTTCTTCTTTATAATGCTAGAATTATGAAGTTGTTTTGCTGCTGATATTCACAGAGTTCTGACAAACTGATTTCTTTATTATTTTTCGTGATCTCATGAATATTTTTTTTTTTTCGTCAGATCTTCATAATAATGTTTGGAATTTTTGTTTATATATATATTTTTTTATACAGATCTCCTATTTTATTTTATTTTTTTATAGTGATCTCCCTAATTTTTTCTTTCGTTTGGGTCAAGTTACCACAACACCATTATTATCTTGTATTTTTTTAACCTCAAGGAGGATGGTTGGTGTCCCTTGTTAATTTGACATTGTATTTTTAAAATGTACCTGCCTACTCACAAACAAACTGTCCTTTTTGAAGTAAAACACATAGGCAAGTTTTTGTGCAAAATAAATAGCCATTTATTATGGGTCATAACAAAATAAAGAGGAAGGCAACGCTGAAGAAACTGGTGATATTTGCAAAGCCTTTGTACCCCAGGGCAGATATCAATTATTTTACAGTCAAAATTGGTGGCCTGAGGAGTCCTTATAATAGTGAGCACAATCCGGTCCAGGACTACAAGAGATCAGGAACAGCAGCAGATGACATCTATGTCCTGAGGCTGTTGTCTTACAATAGCCTGCATCTTTTGTCAGACCAGATTGAACCCAGGCCAGTCACTTTCTTGTCTTCCTTCCACGCTTCCTTCCATGCTTGCTTCCAGGCTGTGGCTCTGGTGTTGTAGTTGGGGCAGGAGGTGGAGGAGGAGGACCATGGTTGAACTCACAAATGTGGCTTTGGCTTGTGAGTTGCCCCTCAACCCTTATTTAGGGCTTGTAAGATCACTTCCTCACAGAAGAGGCGTTGGCCCTCCTCCATTTCCTGCATTTTGCAGGCTGCCATGAAGGCATAGTCCTCTTGAATATTGGGGGGTTCTGTGTGCCGCAGTAGCCATCCGAAATAGGCCAAGTGCTGCTTCCTCCAGGTTACTCCTCTTCCTGGGACTTTTTTGTGGAAGGCGGAGGGGAGGGACCTGGGATTCGGGCAGGCTACTGGGCCTGGCCACCTCCTGGCTGCCACTTACCCCGCCACCTCCTGGCTGCCACTTTCCACAGCCTCCTCCTAGCTGAGGCTTTCCTGTGTATGAAAAAGGGACATAGTTTTAATTTTTGGTTCATCAATCACACACAATTTTCAGCTCATGACTGTTGCAAATTGAATGTTAATAAACAGAAAAGACTATCATTCCGACCCCAGCATTTTTCATTCTTTTCCCAATCATTTGTGGCCACTACTGTCTATAGATATGTAAAGCACTTTGTAAAATCAGAAATTAATGATCAATAATAACATCTAGTTAACATCATTAATTATTTGACTAGAAATATGTTGAACAATGCTATACCTGGCTCAAGCTGGGCTCCTCCACTTCTTCCTGGCTGGAAGGCCAAGGTTGTACGTCGGAAGCCTCAGCTGAGGTGGAAGGAAGCCTTGAAGGAAGATTGGAGAGTGCTGGCCTGGGTCCAGTCTGGCCTGCTAGAAAACGCAGTCTGTCATAGTACCACAGCCTGGGTACTTAAATGTCATCTGCTGCAGCTCCTGATCTCTGGGAATACTGGACCTTCTTGCGCTCCCTATTATAAGTGCTCCTCATGCCACCAATTAGGGTCTTAAAATAGGGGATGTCTGCCGTGGGGATCACTGGCTTCACAAATTCCAGCAATTGATCCAGCACTGCCTTCCTCTTTAGGTTTATTGTTATAAAAGAGGTGGTTTACCTGCCACATACAGGGCAGCTCCCTGTACATATCAATGAATATGGGGATAAAGTCCTGATCATTCAATACATCCATTTTCTCTGCAAGACACAACACAAGACAAACCCTAATGTCAGGCTAAACTCTCCTAATCTTGTCCCAATATAGGCCTCAATCTAGAAGCAGTATAGGTCACAGATGCACCAAGTTACCTTCGTTCTAATGATCTGCGCTTCCGATACTCCTTCCTCCGCTCATAGATCATACGTACGACACACGTGTGTTACGCTTTATATACACTGCGCATGCATGAAACTCCACCCGCCCCTGACCTTCTATCTAGTATATTCCCTGCCCCTCATCTTTTGGCGCAGTGAGAGAGCACATGGCAGAGAAAGAGCAAGTGCCTGAGAGTAGCAGCAATGATGAGAAAAGGCCGGGGCCACGAACGTCCCGATCCCGAAGGATATTTAAGGCCTCGAATATGGCCTTTATAGAGATGGTGGAGACGGTGGACATCTTCAAGAGGGCCAACTATGACAGGAAGCATGGACCATTCCCAAACCCAAATGTGAGAAAGGCCAAGATCATGGCTAAAGTTCTGAAAAGTCTGCCAAAGAATTTTGGAGTACAGTGATCCAAGGATCAACTGAGGAAACGATGGTCAGATCTCAAATTGAGGGAGCAGGATCAGTACAGAAGAATCAAGAGAGTGCTGCAAAAATGTAAGTATTTTGTCTTGTGTTCCTATTCTTCTTATTACGTTCGTGCTGCTCCATGTGCTTTTCTTTACTGTTGTACAGTTTAAAATGGCAACTTTCAGGTTCGTGGGCACAGTTCATAGTAAACATTGTTCGTTCACCCACTAATACGATGTTTTTTGCAGATGCAGGTTAACTACATTTGGTCATGCCTATTTGTCTTAAAAGAGGTTTAGTACATTGTTGGCTAGATGGGTTTGTAACTAGAATGAAATGTAAACTTGACTCAGTGTAAGGAGAGGACACTCAGCAGCTGTTTACACATCTGGACGTGGGAGCACTAGTGTGGGACACTAGAACAAACTTTTTAGGGTGTCCCACACAGGTGCTCCAGTGTATACTAGGGGTCTCTACATGTGTGATACTTTAACAAAAAAGGTAAGTATAGCAGCTTTGTAAAGGGAAAAAAATCATGTCTTCAGCTTTGAACTCTGCCAAAACAAACAATTGTAGCACAGTCCATGCCCCATTCCAGCATTACAGTGCTGGAATGGGGCACAAACTTAGAGACACAGAGCATGAATTGTGACTAAGGCCTTATAGGCTGAAACGTGTCAACTGACTTAATCTGCATTTGTTCACTGTGACTATTCAATAAAATGAAGACATTTTAAGAGCAACAACCGGAGTGTGGATCATTTTTTCCAGACAGAGCATGTATTACCCTGCAAAAAATAATATAAATTTGGCAGTGGAAGTCCATTTGCAAAACCAAAGTTTGGCACCTTAACAATCCCGGAGCACAAGAATAGGCTGCAAACATTGAGATGTAACACATGCTTTACCCTGTAGTAACCTTACCAAATTTCACCGCTGATATGCAGCTGTGGAAATATTATGTGTGGCATCTTTACAGCTCTGGAGCACCAAAATAAGCCACAAATAGTAAGGCACAATGTATGATTTACTCTGCAGAAAACATTACAAATTTTTCACCTGATGCCCAGGTGCAGAAACATTATGGATGACAACTTTACAGTGTCAGAACATTGGATTAGGCCAGGAGAGGTGGTGTGAGTTGGTAATGGTGGTAAGCCAGGAGATGTGGCATGAGCTGGTAATAGCGTCACACCAGGAGCAAAGGAAGTTACTGGTACTAGTAGCAGGCTATAAAAAGTGTCAAGAGCTAGAAATGGTGGCACAAAAGATGGCAGGACCTGGAAAATGGGGGTAGGTAGAGCTCCATTCCCCCTGAGGATGCCCATTGGTGGTGAAACATGTCGGGCGGAGTCTATCCGCTGACGTTATCATGCCCACGTTATCATGCCCACTAGTGCTCAGTTTGAAGCTGTGGAGCTTGGTGTAAGTGGAGCTGGATTAAGTGGGAGTTAAAAACAAGTGTTAGAGTATACAAGTCTTGCTGTCTGTTGGTGTTTGCTGTGTGTTGGTGTTTGCTGTCTGTTGGTGTTTGCTGTCTGTTGGTGTTTGTTTGCTGTCTGTTGGTGTTTGTTTGCTGTCTGTTGGTGTTTCTTTGCTGTCTGTTGGTGTTTGTGTGTTTGCTGTCTGTTGGTGTTTGTGTGTTTGCTGTCTGTTGGTGTGTGTTTGCTGTCTGTTGGTGTTTGCTGGGTTGCATTTTGGGGACTTTTCCTTTTAGTTTTTAATTTGCCTTTTGCTGTCACTTTTTAAATAGCGTTTTTTTTTTTTTTCTTGTTTCATCAGTCTATCAATTAAGGGGTGTGGTTAATTGCTCACAGGTGCCTATTTAACTTGTTGTAGGACTCAGTCTGAGCGTGCTCAGTTTGAAGCTGTGAAGCTTGGTGTAAGTGAAGCTGGATTAAGTGGGAGTTAAAAACAAGTGTTAGAGTATACAAGTCTTGCTGTCTGTTGGTGTTTGCTGTCTGTTGGTGTTTGCTGTCTGTTGGTGTTTGCTGTCTGTTGGTGTTTGTTTGCTGTCTGTTGGTGTTTGTTTGCTGTCTGTTGGTGTGTGTTTGCTGTCTGTTGGTGTGTGTTTGCTGTCTGTTGGTGTTTGCTGGGTTGCATTTTGGGGACTTTTCCTTTTAGTTTTTAATTTGCCTTTTGCTGTCACTTTTTAAATAGCGTTTTTTTTTTTTTTTCTTGTTTCATCAGTCTATCAATTAAGGGGTGTGGTTAATTGCTCACAGGTGCCTATTTAACTTGTTGTAGGACTCAGTCTGAGCGTGCTCAGTTTGAAGCTGTGGAGTAGGGATGAGCTTCGAGTTCGAGTCGAACTCATGTTCGACTCGAACATTGGCTGTTCGCCAGTTCTCCGAACAGCGAACAATTTGGGGTGTTCGCGGCAAATTCGAATGCCGCGGAACACCCTTTAAAAGTCTATGGGAGAAATCAAAAGTGCTAATTTTAAAGGCTAATATGCAAGCTATTGTCATAAAAAGTGTTTGGGGACCTGGGTCCTGCCCCAGGGGACATGGATCAATGCAAAAAAAAGTTTTAAAAACGGCCGTTTTTTCAGGAGCAGTGATTTTAATAATGCTTAAAGTCAATCAATAAAAGTGTAATATCCCTTTAAATTTCGTACCTGGGGGGTGTCTATAGTATGCCTGTAAAGGGGCGCATGTTTCCTGTGTTTAGAATAGTCTGACAGCAAAATGACATTTTGAAGGAAAAAACTCATTTAAAACTACCCGCGGCTATTGCATTGCCGACAATACACATAGAAGTTCATTGATAAAAACGGCATGGGAATTCCCCAAAGGGGAACCCTGAACCAAAATTAAAAAAAAAAAATGACGTGGGAGTCCCCCTAAATTCCATACCAGGCCCTTCAGGTCTGATATGGATATTAAGGGGAACCCCGGCCAAAATTTAAAAAAAAAATGACGTGGGGTTCCCCCTAAATTCCATACCAGACCCTTCAGGTCTGGTATGGATTTTAAGGGGAACCCCGCGCCAAAAAAAAAAAAAAAACGGCGTGGGGTCCCCCCAAAAATCCATACCAGACCCTTATCCGAGCACGCAACCTGGCAGGCCGCAGGAAAAGAGGGGGGGACGAGAGTGCGGCCCCCCCTCCTGAACCGTACCAGGCCACATGCCCTCAACATTGGGAGGGTGCTTTGGGGTAGCCCCCCAAAACACCTTGTCCCCATGTTGATGAGAACAAGGGCCTCATCCCCACAACCCTGGCCGGTGGTTGTGGGGGTCTGCGGGCGGGGGGCTTATCGGAATCTGGAAGCCCCCTTTAACAAGGGGACCCCCAGATCCCGGCCCCCCCCGTGTGAAATGGTAAGGGGGTTCTTACCCCTACCATTTCACTAAAAAACTGTCAAAAATGTTAAAAATGACAAGAGACAGTTTTTGACAATTCCTTTATTTAAATGCTTCTTCTTTCTTCTATCTTCCTTCATCTTCTGGTTCTTCTGGTTCTTCTGGCTCTTCTGGTTCTTCCTCCGGCGTTCTCGTCCAGCATCTCCTCTGCGGCGTCTTCTATCTTCTTCTCCTCGGGCCGCTCCGCACCCATGGCATTGGGGGGAGGCTCCCGCTCTTCTCTTCTTCTTTTCTTCTTTTCTTCTCTTCTTCTCTTCTTCATTTTCTTCTCCGGGCCGCTCCGCAATCCATGCTGGCATGGAGGGAGGCTCCCGCTGTGTGACGGCGCTCCTTGTCTGACAGTTCTTAAATAACGGGGGGGGCCACCTGGTGACCCCGCCCCCCTCTGACGCACAGTGACTTGACGGGACTTCCCTGTGACGTCACGGGGAATGCCACAGGGAAGTCCCGTCATGTCCCGTGCGTCAGAGGGGGGCGGGGTCACCGGGTGCCCCCCCCCGTTATTTAAGAACTGTCAGACGAGGAGCGCCGTCACACAGCGGGAGCCTCCCTCCATGCCAGCATGGATTGCGGAGCGGCCCGGAGAAGAAAATGAATATACCTGCAGCATAAATCCAGCCGCACATATTCATCTGTTGAAGTGACATCCTTAATATAAGGGGAAAACTTCTCTTTATATGTACTATATTCCATAAACCACGTTCATTGAGTCGCTTAACTTTAGGCTGTCCCTGTTTAAAAAAAATTTTAAAAAATTTAAAAATTAAAGGTAGCGCCGTCATACCCACTCTTTATTATCTGTTAAGCTTTGCAAAGTATCCTTTTTGGTACTTTGTGTGAGGGAGGCAGCAACCTTTGGCTTCTGACCCCAGAGACCTGTCCTAAGCGCAGTTTCCTTGATTGAACAATTATTAAAATCACCGCTCCTGAAAAAACGGCCGTTTTTAAAACTTTTTTTTGCATTGATCCATGTCCCCTGGGGCAGGACCCGGATCCCCAAACACTTTTTATGACAATAACTTGCATATTAGCCTTTACAATTAGCACTTTTGATTATTCATGTTCGTGTCCCATAGACTTTAACGGTGTTCGCGTGTTCGAACGAACTTTTTTCCTGTTCGCATGTTCTGGTGCGAACCGAACAGGGGGGTGTTCGGCTCATCACTACTGTGGAGCTTGGTGTAAGTGGAGCTGGATTAAGTGGGAGTTAAAAACAAGTGTTAGAGTATACAAGTCTTGCTGTCTGTTGGTGTTTGCTGTCTGTTGGTGTTTGTTTGCTGTCTGTTGGTGTTTGTTTGCTGTCTGTTGGTGTTTGTGTGTTTGCTGTCTGTTGGTGTTTGTGTGTTTTCTGTCTGTTGGTGTGTGTTTGCTGTCTGTTGGTGTTTGCTGGGTTGCATTTTGGGGACTTTTCCTTTTAGTTTTTAATTTGCCTTTTGCTGTCACTTTTTAAATAGCGTTTTTTTTTTTTTTTCTTGTTTCATCAGTCTATCAATTAAGGGGTGTGGTTAATTGCTCACAGGTGCCTATTTAACTTGTTGTAGGACTCAGTCTGAGCGTGCTCAGTTTGAAGCTGTGGAGCTTGGTGTAAGTGGAGCTGGATTAAGTGGGAGTTAAAAACAAGTGTTAGAATATACAAGTCTTGCTGTCTGTTGGTGTTTGCTGTCTGTTGGTGTTGGTGTGTTTGCTGTCTGTTGGTGTTTGTGTGTTTGCTGTCTGTTGGTGTGTGTTTGCTGTCTGTTGGTGTTTGCTGGGTTGCATTTTGGGGACTTTTCCTTTTAGTTTTTAATTTGCCTTTTGCTGTCACTTTTTAAATAGCGTTTTTTTTTTTTTTTTTTCTTGTTTCATCAGTCTATCAATTAAGGGGTGTGGTTAATTGCTCACAGGTGCCTATTTAACTTGTTGTAGGACTCAGTCTGAGCATGCTCAGTTTGAAGCTGTGGAGCTTGGTGTAAGTGGAGCTGGATTAAGTGGGAGTTAAAAACAAGTGTTAGAGTATACAAGTCTTGCTGTCTGTTGGTGTTTGCTGTCTGTTGGTGTTTGCTGTCTGTTGGTGTTTGCTGTCTGTTGGTGTTTGTGTGTTTGCTGTCTGTTGGTGTTTGTGTGTTTGCTGTCTGTTGGTGTGTGTTTGCTGTCTGTTGGTGTTTGCTGGGTTGCATTTTGGGGACTTTTCCTTTTAGTTTTTAATTTGCCTTTTGCTGTCACTTTTTAAATAGCATTTTTTTTTTTCTTGTTTCATCAGTCTATCAATTAAGGGGTGTGGTTAATTGCTCACAGGTGCCTATTTAACTTGTTGTAGGACTCAGTCTGAGCGTGCTCAGTTTGAAGCTGTGGAGCTGTGGTGTAAGTGGAGCTGGATTAAGTGGGAGTTAAAAACAAGAGTTTAAAACGGGAGGTTATAACAGGGGTCATAGTACCTGTGTAGTGTGAGTATCTGAGTGTTGTCTGAGTAGTGTGTGTGGATCGTTAGTACTTGTGTATTGTGTACCTGTGTATTGTCTTGTCGTGTACCTGTGTATTGTCTTGAGTATTAGTGCCAGGAAGCTAGTTGTTAGGTAATTTGGACAGGGTAAAATCCCCAAATCCTCACTAAATTTAAAAGGTACGATGCCCGGCGGGTGTGGAGAGGCGACTCTTTGTACATCTTGCCGCATGTATGTGTTCCTTGATCATCCGATCGAGGGCGAATACTGCTGTGCAAAATGTAAGCACATTGTTTTTCTGGAAGCCCAGGTTCTGAATCTGGGGAAGCAACTGTCAGCACTGAGAAGTCCCTCCATACTAAAGGTGAGTCAAGAACGTACACGGCAGGTGCCGGCAGGGGCCAGCACAGAGGCGGGTGGAGACAAAGAGGTGCAGGCACTAGCAAAGAGTAGATGGGTGACAGTCAGGAGGGGTAGAGGGGGAAGTGCCAGGGAGGCCGATCCAGGACTGGAGCATCCCAATAAGTACGCTCCATTGAGTGACATTGGTGTAACCAGTCAGGGACCAGCACTGCTGGAGATGAGGGACTCTCCTAGCTGCCAGGGGAAGAACTCCTCCAGTGAGAGTGGGGGGGCAGCAAAGGGAAAGGAAAGACAGATTCTGGTGGTAGGGGACTCAATTCTTAGAAGGACAGAGAGGGCAATCTGTAACCAAGACCTGAAGCGCCAAACAGTATGTTGTCTACCGGGCGCTCGGGTTCGGCACATCACGGATCTTGTGGACAGATTACTGGGAGGGGCTGGGGAAGACCCGGCTGTCATGGTGCACGTTGGCACCAATGACAAAGTCAGAGGCAGATGGAGTGTCCTAAAGAACGATTTTAGGGACTTAGGAGCTAAATTGAGGAAAAGGACCTCCAAGGTAGTGTTCTCAGGAATACTACCGGTACATCGAGCCACACCAGAGAGGCAGAGGGAGATTAGGGAAGTAAACAAGTGGCTGAAGAGCTGGTGTAGTAAGGAGGGGTTTGGGTTCCTGGAGGACTGGGCCGACTTCTCAGTCGGTAACCGGTACTATAGAAGGGACGGACTGCACCTAAATGAGGAGGGTGCAGATCTGCTGGGAATGAAGATGGCCAAAAAGTTAGAGGGGTTTTTAAACTAGGCGATGGGGGGGGAGGGTCCAGAGACAGTGATAGCCAGCGCGGAAGATATTCCAGAGGGTAGTATTGGGGCATTAGTGGTAGGTTAACCAAAGCACAAAAACACAAGGTGAGTATAGTAGCAAGTCCAAGTTGCAATCTTGAAACACCCAATACGAGGAAAATATGCGACCGGTCTAAACTATGTGGCATGTTCACCAATGCCAGGAGCCTGGCGGACAAGATGGGTGAACTAGAGATACTGTTGTACAAGGAGGATTTGGATTTTGTGGGAATTTCAGAGACCTGGTTCAACAGCTCTCATGATTGGCTGGCAAACATTCAAGGGTATACCCTATACCGCAAGGATAGAGAGGGTAAAAAAGGGGGAGGGGTATGCCTATATATCAAGAATAATGTACAAGTGAATGTGAGAGATGACATCACCGAGGGGGCTAGGGAGGAGGTGGAATCTTTATGGGTAGAGCTCCAAAGGGATGAAGCTAAGGGGAAAATAATACTGGGAGTATGCTATAGGCCCCCTAACCTGAGGGAGGAAGTGGAGACAGATCTCCTATCACAAATTGGATTAGCAGCAAGGATGGGAAGTGTTATCATAATGGGGGATTTTAATTATCCAGACATAGACTGGGCGGAGGGAACCGCGCATTCATTTAAGGCTCGCCAGTTCCTTAGTGTCTTGCAGGACAATTTTATGGGTCAGATGGTAGACGCACCAACTAGAAATAAAACATTACTAGATCTACTGATTACCAACAATACAGACCTGATAACAGATGTGGAAATACGGGGCAATTTAGGTAACAGCGATCACAGGTCAATTAGTTTCAGTATAAATCACACAAATAGGAGACATGAAGGGAACACAAAGACACTGAATTTCAAAAGAGCCAACTTCCCTAAACTACAAACCTTGCTAAAAGGCATAAATTGGGATAAAATATTAGGAACAAAGAATACGGAGGAGAGATGGGTTTGCTTTAAGAGCATATTAAATAAGGGCATTAGCCAATGTATCCCATTGGGTAATAAATTTAAAAGAGCGAACAAACATCCTGGATGGCTTAACTCCAATGTAAAAATGCATATAAAAGCAAAGGAGAAGGCCTTCAAAAAATACAAGGTTGAGGGATCATCCACAGCATTCAGAATTTATAAAGAATGCAATAAGAAATGTAAGAGTGCAATTAGGATGGCTAAGATAGAACATGAAAGACACATAGCGGAGGAGAGCAAAAAAAATCCCAAGAAATTCTTTAAGTATGTAAACAGTAAAAAAGGGAGGACAGACCATATTGGCCCCATAAAGAATGAGGAAGGACATCTGGTTACAAAGGATGGGGAGATGGCAAAGGTATTGAATTTATTCTTCTCCTCAGTCTTCACGAGTGAATCGGGGGGCTTCAGTAACCAAAACTGCAGTGTTTATCCTCATGACACAACACAGGAAGCACCTACATGGTTAACAGAGGACGGAATTAAAATTAGACTTGAGAAACTTAACATTAATAAATCACCGGGACCAGATGGCTTGCATCCGAGGGTACTTAGGGAACTCAGTCAGGTGATTGCCAGACCGTTGTTCCTAATTTTTACAGACAGTCTATTGACTGGAATGGTACCAGCTGATTGGAGAAAAGCCAATGTAGCACCAATATTTAAAAAGGGCCCAAAAAACATCCCTGGGAATTACAGACCAGTTAGCCTAACATCAATAGTATGTAAACTCTTGGAGGGGATGATAAGGGACTATATACAAGATTTTAGTAATAAGAATGATATCATTAGCAGTAATCAGCATGGATTCATGAAGAATCGTTCTTGCCAAACCAATCTATTAACCTTCTATGAGGAGGTGAGTTGCCATCTAGATAAAGGAAGGCCCGTAGACGTGGTGTATCTGGATTTTGCAAAAGCATTTGACACAGTTCCCCATAAACGTTTACTGTACAAAATAAGGTGCGTTGGCATGGACCATAGGGTGAGTACATGGATTGAAAACTGGCTACAAGGGTGTGTTCAGAGGGTGGTGATAAATGGGGAGTACTCAGAATGGTCAGGGGTGGGTAGTGGGGTTCCCCAGGGTTCTGTGCTGGGACCAATCCTATTTAATTTGTTCATAAACGACCTGGAGGATGGGATAAACAGTTCAATCTCTGTATTTGCAGACGATACTAAGCTAAGCAGGGCAATAACTTCTCCGCAGGATGTGGAAATCTTGCAAAAAGACCTGAACAAATTAATGGGGTGGGCGACTACATGGCAAATGAGGTTCAATGTAGAAAAATGTAAAATAATGCATTTGGGTGGCAAAAATATGAATGCAATCTATACACTGGGGGGAGAACCTCTGGGGGAATCTAGTGGGAGTCCTAGTGGATGATAGGCTCAGCAATGGCATGCAATGCCAAGCTACTGCTAATAAAGCAAACAGAATATTGGCATGCATTAAAAGGGGGATCAACTGCAGAGATAAAACGATAATTCTCCCGCTCTACAAGACTCTGGTCCGCCCGCACCTGGAGTATGCTGTCCAGTTCTGGGCACCAGTCCTCAGGAGGGACGTACTGGAAATGGAGCGAGTACAAAGAAGGGCAACAAAGCTAATAAAGGGTCTGGAGGATCTTAGTTATGAGGAAAGGTTGCGAGCACTGAACTTATTCTCTCTGGAGAAGAGACGCTTGAGAGGGGATATGATTTCAATTTACAAATACTGTACTGGTGACCCCACAATAGGGATAAAACTTTTTCGCAGAAGAAAGTTTAATAAGACTCGTGGCCACTCATTACAATTAGAAGAAAAGAGGTTTAACCTTAAACTACGTAGAGGGTTCTTTACTGTAATGCCCCGTACACACGGTCGGATTTTCTGATGGAAAATGTCCGATCGGAGCGTGTTGTCGGAAATTCCGACCGTGTGTGGGCTCCATCGGACATTTTCCATCGGATTTTCCGACACACAAAGTTGGAGAGCAGGAGATAAAATTTTCCGACAACAAAATCCGTTGTCAGAAATTCCTATCGTGTGTACACAAATCCGACGGACAAAGTGCCACGCATGCTCAGAATAAATAAAGAGATGAAAGCTATTGGCCACTGCCCCGTTTATAGTCCCGACGTACGTGTTTTACGTCACCGCGTATAGAACGATCGGATTTTCCGACAACTTTGTGTGACCGTGTGTATGCAAGACAAGTTTGAGCCAACATCCGTCGGAAAAAATCCTAGGATTTTGTTGTCGGAATGTCCGAACAAAGTCCGACCATGTGTACGGGGCATAAGAGCGGCAAGGATGTGGAATTCCCTTCCACAGGCGGTGGTCTCAGCGGGGAGCATTGATAGCTTCAAGAAACTATTAGATAATCACCTGAATGACCGCAATATACAGGGATATGTAATGTAATACTGACACATAATCACACACATAGGTTGGACTTGATGGACTTGTGTCTTTTTTCAACCTCACCTACTATGTAACTATGTAACTATGTAACTATGTGTTTGGATGGTGTGGCAGCTTCAGTTTTTGTGATTTTGTCTCCACCTTTGTGTAAGTGTTTATCAATAGGGGTGGGCGAACGGTTTGGCCCGAGCATACGTTGAGCTGAACTTTGGTTGTTCGGACGTTTGGCGAACAACAAACATTATGCGGTGTTCGCGGCAAATTCGAAAGCCGTGGAACACCGTTAAAGTCTATGGGACATTAACATGAAAAACCAAAAGTGCCCATTCTAAAGGCTTATATGCAAGTTATTGTCATAAAAAGTGTTTGGGGACCCGGGTCCTGCTCCAGGGGACATGTATCAATGTAAAAAAAGTTTTAAAAACCGACTTTTTTTGGGAGCAGTGATTTTAATAATGCTTACAGTGAAACAATTAAAATGAAATATTCCTTTAAATATTGTGCCTGAGGGGTGTCTATAGTATGCCTGTAAAGTGGCGCAGTTTTCCCATGTTTAGAACAGTAGCGCAGCAAAATGACATTTCTAAAGGAAAAAAGGTAATTTAAAACTGATCGCGGCTGTAATGAATTGTTGGGTCTTGGCAATATAGATAAAACTCATTGAAAAAAAATGGCATGGGTTCCCCATTTTTTTAAATTTTGGCGCAGGGTTCCCCTTAAAATCCATACCAGACCTTAAGGGTCTGGTATGGATTTTGGGGGGACCCCCACGCAATTTAAAAAAAAAAATTGGTTCAGAGCTCCCCTTAATATACATACCAGACCCAAAGGGCCTGGAAATGGACTGGGGGGGAACCCATGCCATTTTTTTCAATGAGTTTTAACTATATTGCAGAGACCCGAAAATTCATTAACCACTTCCCGCCTGGCCTATAGCAGATTGACTGCCGGGTGGTGGTTCAGTTATCCTGACTGGGCGTCATATGACGTCCAGCAGGATAACTTGCCAGCACGCACCCGTGGGGGTGCGATGTGTCAGTCTGATACACCGATCTCAGTAAAGAGCCTCTGGCGGAGGCTCTTTAACACGTGATCAGCCGTGTCCAATCACGGCTGATAACGATGTAAATAGGAAGAGCCATTGATTGCTTTTCCTCACTCGCGTCTGACAGACACAAGAAGAGGAGAGCCGATCGGCGGCTCTCCTGAGAGGGGGGTATGCACTGATTGTTTATCAGCACAGCCCCCCTCAGATGCCCACACTAAACCACCAGGGAAGCCCCCAGGACCCCCAGGGAAGCACCCAGCATGTGGATGGCCAGGTACATCCCCCCATGGTCATCCACATGTAAAAAAAATGCCCAAAATATGCCAATCAGTGCCCACAAATGAGCACTGACTGGCACATCATATTTACATTGCAAAACAGGGATGCCCAGCAATGCCACCCATCAGTGTTATCAGTGCCACCCAACAGTGTCCATCAGTGCCACCTATCAGTGAGCATCTGTGCCCATCAGTGCCCACCTATCAGTGCCCATCAGTGCCCATCCATGCCACCTATCAGTGCCACCCATAAGTACGCATCAGTGCCACACATAAGTACCCATCAGTGCCGCCTACGAGTGCCCATCAGTGCCGCCTATGAGTTCCCATCAGTGCCACCTATCAGTGCCCATCAGTGCCACATACCAGTGCCACCTATCAGTGCCCATCAGTGCCACCTATCAGTGCCCATCAGTGCCGCCTATCAGTGTCCATCAGTGCAGCCATATCAGTGCCCATCATTGAAGAAGAAAACGTACTTATTTACAAAATAATTAAACAGAAACAAAGAAAAACTTGTTTTTTTGCAAAATTTTTGGTCTTTTTTTGTTTGTTGCGCAAAAAATAAAAATCACAGAGGTGATCAAATACCACCAAAAGAAAGCTCTATTTGTGGGAACAAAATGATAAAAAATTTGTTTGGGTACAGTGTAGCATGACCGCGAAATTGTCATACAAATTGCGACAGCACTGAAAGCTGAAAATTTTTGTGACTCTGAGATCCATTTAGGCAAGGTTTATTATAGAGTCATTATTTGATAAGTTCCAGGTTATGTCCGCCTTACTCTCTATTTATATTCTATCTTTTGCAATGGCAAATATTAAGGGCTAGCTTATTTGGACTGGTTATTGAGGAACATACATTAGGCAAGTGCCTTCCAGCATGTTTGCCATGTTCATATCTTTATTGGCTTGGAATTTGGCTTGTACACTGTGACAGACCTAGCCAGGAGAGAGACTTTTGGAGGGGACTGAATGCTAGCCTCTTGCCGATCGATCGTGGGTCCTGGCATTTGGGGGAACGGTGCTCTTTGTGAGCTGTATGCCTGGGGACCCTTGAGGTGGTATTACTGTGGATTCGGGTCCTGGTCCCCCAGGACACACAGACTCTGGGGACCCTGTATATGCCATATGGGAAATGGTGACTTGGAGGGTATGTCTTGGATAGCTTCAAATGGGACAGTAATATTTATCCCCAATATCTCCCAGGATATATATGTAAAGACTATTATTGTTTTGTATGCTAGCACATGTTAATTAGGTTAATCAGGTTACAGGTGTACTGTTAGAGTAATATGAGCAGGAGGTATACACCTCCTCTTTTACTGTATAAAAGAGCCTGTATTCCTGTCAATAAAAGAGATTCCTGGTTGAACTTACATACAGCCTGCCTGGTGTTTGTTCTGAGCTACACAACTGGATTAGAACGGCACATAGCTGTAGTTCTAGTCCCGGAGCATTGGATGACCGAACCATCAGATGTTGTGATCTGCAATCTGATTCTATAGCTGCAGAGGAGTGTCGGGAGAGTGGAACCGAGCGAGCAGGGGCTCGTTACATACACTTCGTGGCAGATGCTTTTTCCTGAATATATTCCAAACTCTCTTGCAAACATTACACTTTCTAGTGTTCAACTTTATGAAGGCCTATATCCACCAGTATACTAGGGTTACCTTAGCAAATGCTCATAAGTTGCATTGACTTATGCTGTCCAACTATAAAAAAGGATCCTCCTCTTACTTAAGTAATCTATCTAGAAGTGGGATTTTTGATAACATAATCTAAATATTACATTCATACCCATTGGGTGGACTTGTACCCATAAGGGGTGGGCTACACAGACCACCAGATCATTTAAACCTGAGGACTCATACAGCATTTTGGCTCGCTTGAAGAAATGGAAAATAGATTTATTTTTGCACAGCCAATACCTCCGTGAATACCACTAGCAGAAACAAATACCTAGAGGATTTAGCATTAAGAATATTCCCACCATTGGCAGGACAGATACAGAATTCTGCTCAAAGAGGTGTGCAGTTTTAAACCAATGCAGTTTTTGACCTGATTTTGCTAACAGTGGACTTTACTGAAAAACAACTTACCGCTGTAAGCTCTGACCTGGCCAAAGAGAAGCTTGTGCATACTCCTACACTTACCACTGCCATTAATACAGACTAGCTAAGGAAACTTGAGGATAACATTAATATTTATCACCACATGATTGTAGGTTTAACCGCTAGCCGACCAGCCGCCTCAGTTATACTGCGGCAGGTTGGCACGGCTGCGCAAATTGCCGTAGCTGTACATTGCTTATTTATGACATCACTGCAGGTGCGCGTGTTGCCGGAAGCACATGCATGCACCCGCCACATATCCCCAGAGCCGATGCGTGTGCCCGGTGGGTGCGATGACCTTATGACAGAGCGAGAACTGGGATCTGTGTGTGTAAACACAAATGCCGGTTCTCTCAGGGTAGAAGAGACAGATAGTGTGTCCATACTAAGTATGAACACCAATCTCTCTCCTCCCCTAGTCAGTTCCATCCCCCTTACAGTTAGAAAACACCTAGGGAACACAGTTAACCCCTTCATCGCCCCCTAGTGTGAACACCTTACCTGCCAGTGACATTTATACAGTAATCAATGGCTATTTTTAACTCTGATTGCTGTATAAATGTCAATGGTCTCAAAATAGTGTCAAAAGTGTCTGATCTGTCCGCTGCAATGTCGAAGTCCTGATAAAAAATTGCAGATCGCCGTCATTACTAGTAAAAAAAAATTATGATAAAAATAATGACATAAATCTATCCCCTATTTTGTAGACGCTACAACTTTTGCGCAAACCAATCAATATACACTTATTGCGATTTTTTTTACCAAAAATATGTAGAAGAATACTAAACTGGTCAGGTAGAGGGCAGGAAGGGGGCAAATCCTTCTGGGGCTGAAGTGGTTAAAAGAAGAGACATTGACTAATGTTTAGGATTACACTAATACCTGTGTGTATGGCTGAACTTGAGGGCTGATTCCAGTGGATACCTACCACTTCTCCAGATGTAAGATAATCAACCTCCCCAACCTACCAACTATGGATGTCAGCTCTACGAATATCTCCACTGATTAAGATTATAAAACCTAACATGTTCACACTTTGACCTCTGACAACTGATCACAATCTTTTTTTTTCAGTACATTTTTTGTGAGTTTTGCAAAGTACATAACAATTGTACAGTAATGGCATGGGATAAAGGAAAACAATACCAAGATCAGAAACAAGGGGGATTACATTTAACATCCAAGAATAGGAAAAGCAAGCAATTTTACCACATTAAAAATGGGGAAGATAGGTTCCCGTAGGTTGTTTCCTACAGGTTTAGTATTAACATGGTCTAGAATCAGCATGAGAAAGCTTTAAAATTACAGGAACAAAAAGGTACCAGATATCCAATGTTTAGGGGAGGTATTTCTTGGCAAGATCAAACAGTAATCATACAATACTATCTGGGGTGGCTATGAAGCCAAACAAGTAGTAATATATTCATACATCTAATCCAAGAAAACCAGGATTTATAAAATTGTTGGCAGGTACCTTTCCCATAGTTCACTAGTTGTTCATAAGTGCAGTTGGTTTGAATCAGGTCAATAGTGTCTGGGAGTGTTGGAATAACAGTGGTCTAATGCCCTGTACACACGGTCGGATTTTCCAACCGAAAATGTGTGATAGGACCTTGTTGTCGGAAATTCAGACCGTGTGTGGGCTCCATCACACATTTTCCATCAGAATTTCCGACACACAAAGTTTGAGAGCTTGCTATAAAATTTACCGACAACAAAATCCGTTGTCGGAAATTCCGATCGTGTGTACACAAATCCGACGCACAAAGTGCCACGCATGCTCAGAATAAATTAAGAGATGAAAGCTATTGGCTACTGCCCCATTTATAGTCCCGATGTACGTGTTTTCTACGTCACCGCGTTCAGAATGATTGGATTTTCCGACAACTTTTTTGTGACCGAGTGTATGCAAGACAAGTTTGAGCCAACATCCGTCGGAAAAAATCCATGGATTTTGTTGTCGGAATGTCTGATCAATGTCCGACCATGTGTACAGGGCATATCAGTGTCGAGTACTGCTCAATTACACTGCCATTAAGACACGAGTAAGCACTAGTCTAATATGAGGTGGGATTGAATCTATTCCCAAATTTGGTACGCCTAACAAAGGTGTTAAGAGTAAATGGCTGCCTAAGATTTTTGTCAGAATATCAAAAATTCCTTTCCAGTATCTAGTTCTATAGGGGCAAGATCAAAATATATGATGAATAGAACCTGGATGGCCACAGCCCCTCCTGCAGGTAGGAGCAGTTTGGTGGTTGAATTTGGACATTTGATGTGGTGTCAGATACCAATGGAGAGTTATTTTCTGGGTCATTTACCATAGCGTTGTGCAGCTAGTTGCTCTGTATATGGATTGAAAGTCAGCCCTCCACTGCTTATGTGAGAATTGTTGGCCCAAGTCCTCCTCCCATCTCACAGAGGGAAGCAACTTGATGAAAATGTATTTTTTCTTGCATAGTATTGTAAAACAATGAGATATTTGGGGTAGAGGGATAGGGAGGGTTCAGAAAAGGTATAGGATACGTGGTAAAACCACCATCTACCATCTTAAAAGTGGACAATCTCCCGATCCATGTGGATTCTACTTTAGAGTAGGGTAAGCATTTGTCTGAATTCCATATAGTTACTATTGAATAGCCCCTATTCATCTTAGTCAGGTTTGTTCCCAAATAAGAAATACCAGTCTCCGCCCAGGCATAAGGATAAATATTTTGCAATAAGTCTCTAGATTTGCCATCTAAGCCTAAGGCTTCATTCTCATGAGGCAAATCCTCTGCCATGGAGTCTGGCTCTGTCCGTCAGCTCAGCGGGAGATCTCTCCGTTGATCTCCACTGAGCCGGCGGATGACAGGTCCCTCTCTGCTCACTGAGCGGGGAGGGACTTGTCGAGCGCCGCTGGTTGCTATGGAGAGATCGGACGAAAACGGACAGCATGTCTGTTTTCATCAGATCTCACTCGATCCGATCCGCCTGGGATGGATGCGAACGTAGGGCCATCCGTCTGATTTTAACAGATCGGATCGGGTCGGATGTCAGCGGACATGTCACCGCTGACATACGTCGCTCCATAGACTAGCGTGGAGCGCCCGTTCAGGTCCGCCAACAAAACTGACAGGTGGACCTGAACGGTCCGACAGTGTGAAAGGGCCCTAAGTCTCGGATGTATGACTTAAAATAATTTACGCTATAATATGAAACAGTGCTAAACCAATCCAAGACTGTTTGATCCGTAGCCAGGGAAGTGGTAGGACTTGTAGTCATCAATATCACGTAATCCTTGTGGGTTTTCGCGATTGGTTTTTCAATGTGTCCATTGAAGCCAAATTTTCAGAGGACTGTATAGAGGTAAGGCCAGTATATCCTACTGAACACCTTCACTGCATCCAATGAGAAAAGCAAAAAAAGCACTCCACTGTGTTTGTTGTGGCATCTGAGGCTTAGGATCCTTTATTGAAACCAGATTGGTCATAATGCGCTAGGGAAGGTATATAATTTACTAGATGGTCGGCAATAAGTTTTGCATAGATCTTCACATCTGTGTTTAATAATCTGACGTTTTGCAGAGTTTAGGGGTCTTTTCCTGGCTTTGGTAAAGTTATAATAAGCATCTGTAGTATTCCTTGGGGGAAAAAGGAAGAGGAAGCAGCGCCATTACATACAGTGCCTTGAAAAAGTATTCATATCCCTTGAAATTTTCCACATTTTGTTATGTTAAAACCAAAAACGTAAATGTATTTTCATTGAGATTGTTTTACAATGTTTTGCAAATAAATATCTGAAAACTGTGGCTTGCATTTGTATTCAGCCCCCATTTACTCTGATACTCCTAACTAAAATCTAGTGGAACCAATTGCCTTCAGAAATCACCTAAATAGTAAATAGAGTCCACCTGTGTATAATTGAATCTCAGTATAAATACAGCTGTTCTGGGAAGCCCTCAGAGGTTTGTTAGAGAACCTTAGTGAACAAACAGCATCATGAAGGCCAAGGAACATACCAGACAGGTCAGGGATAAAGTTGTAGAGAAGTTTAAAGCAGGGTTAGCTTATAACAAAATATTCCAAGCTTTACACATCTCATGGAGCACTGTTCAATCCACCATCGAAAATGGAAATAGTATGCCACAACTGTACACCTACCAAGACATTGCCTGACAGGCCAGGCAAGGAGAGCACTAACCTGAGAAGCAGACAAGAGGCCCATGGTAACTCTGGAAGAGCTGCAGAGATCCACAACTCAGGTGAGAGAATCTATCTGTCCGTTTGCAGTTTGCGGGAAGCCATCTGGGGGACACAGCAAACACGTGGAAAAAGGTGCTCTGGTCAGATGAGACCAAAATTTAACTTTTTGGCCTAAAAGCAATACGCTATGTGTGGCGCCTGAATACACCATTCCCACGGTGAAACATGGTGGTGGCAGCATCATGTTGTGGGGAGGCTTTTCTTCAGCAGGGAAAGGGAAGCTGGTCCGAGTTGACGAGAGGATGGATGGAGCCAAATACAGGGCAATCTTAGAAAAAACCTGTTAGAGTCTGCAAAAGACTTGGGACCGGGGCAGGGTTTACCTTTCAGCAGGACAATGACCCTAAACCTACAGCCAAAGCTACAATGTAATGGTTTAAATCAAAACATATTCATCTGTTAGAATGGCCCAGTCAAAGTTCAGACCTAAATTCAATTGGGAATCTTTGGCAGGACTTTAAAATTCCTTTTCACAGATGCTCTCCATCCAATCAGACAAAGCTTGAGCTATTTTGCTAAGAAGAATTGGCAAAAATTGTACTTTCCAGAGGTGCAAAGCTGGTAAAGACATCCCCAAAAAGACTTGCAGCTGTAATTTCAGAGAAAGGTGGATATACAAAGTATTGACTCAGGGGGGCTGAATACAAATGCATGCCACACCTTTCAGATATTTATTTGTAAGAAATTTGGAAAACCATTTATCACTTTCCTTCCACTTCACAATTATGTGCCACTTTGTGTTGGTCTATCGCATAAAATCCCAATAAAATTGTGCTGCATTTGTTAAAGTGGATACTTCTCAAACAAATGCTGTTGAACACAATAGGAATGTAAATACTAGAGATGAGCCAAACACCTCCGGTTCAGTTTGCAGCAGAACATGGTGTAAACAGGCAAAAAATTTGTTCGAACACCGTTAAAGTCTATGGGAATCGAATTTGAAAATCAAAAGTGCTCATTTTAAAGGCTTATATGCAAGTTATTGCCATAAAAATCACATGGGGACCTGGGTCCTGCCCCAGGGGACATGTATTAATGCAAAAAAGTTTTATAAACGTCTGTTTTTTCAGGAGCAGTGATTTTAATAATGCTTAAAATGAAACAATAAAAATGAAATATTCCTTTAGATATTGTGCCTTGGGGGTCTCCTTAGTCTGCCTGTAAAGTAGCACATCTTTCCCAGTAACACAGCAAAATTACATTTCTAAAGGAAAAGAAGGAAAAAATGTCATTTAAAACTGCTAATGGCTGTAATGTATTGTCGGATCCCGGAAATATAGATAAAAATCATTGAAAAAAAGGCGCCAATTTTTTTTTTAAATGGCATGGGTCCCACCTAAAATCCATACCAGGTCCGCCAGATCTGGTGTGGATTTTAAGGGGTACCCCACGCTAAAATTTAAAAAAATGGCGTGGGGGTCCCCCCAAAATCCATACCAGACCCTTATCTGTGGACACAACCTGGCAGACTGCAGGAAAAGACGGATGAGAGAGCCCCCTCTCCTGAACCATACCAAGCCACATGTCCTCAACATGGGGAAGGTGCTTTTGGGGGGACAAGGGTGTCTTCTCCACAACCTTTGCCTGGTGGTTGTGGTAGTATGTGGGCTCCCAGATCCTGGCCCCCACCTATGTGAATGGGTATCGGGTACATTGTACCCCTACTCATTCACCAAAAAAAGTGTCAAAAAAGTAAAAATGACAGGAGACAGTTTTTGACAAGTCCTTTATTAAAAAAAAAATTAAAAAGTGTCCCGCGATGTAAATCCATCTTTAATCACAGCACTGCCTTACATAGTGTGGGGCATGGACTTGGCCAAAGGCACCCAATCATGGCTCTCACAGCAGAGCGTGCTGTGATTGGCCAAAGCATGCAGGTCAGGTGCATGCTTTGGCCAATCAGCAGCCGTCAATGCACTGCGATCTGCACTGTGAGTATTATGGGGCGCTCCACAGGCACTCAAATTTCCCGCAAATGCCCCATAATGTTCTAAATTCGATGAATGGCGAACACCTTACGACTCACACATCGGGCTCATCCCTAGTAGATACCATTGTTGTATTTAGTTGATAGTTTGAGTCTATTGTCTCTATAGCTACAGTAAACAAGTAAGAGAGGGTCTCTCAAACTGAAAGAATGACAGAGAGGTCTTTCTGTTAGTCGGTTGTTATTGAAAACTACCTGAGCTATATAAAGGGTGCCAGGCATAAGCTGAACGGGGACTTCAACATGGATTTACACCATAGAAGGAGGAAGAATCTGTAATCATTGAACAAGAAGGTGTCTGATCTCCAGAAGCCTTGTTGTCAACGGAGATCACAAACAGAGTAACTTAAGCTAAGTAGGGAGGAGCCGAATACCCCTCCCCCCGGTTCGGTTCGCACCAGAACTTGCGAACAGACAAAAAATTTGTGCTAACACTGTTAAAGTCTATGGGACACGAACGTGAAAAATCAAAAGTGCTAATTTTAAAGGATTATATGCAAGTTATTAAAAAGTGTTTGGGGACCTGGATACTGCCCCATGGGACATGTATCAATGCAAAAAAAAAGTT
Organism: Aquarana catesbeiana; assembly: GCF_042186555.1. Lineage (NCBI taxonomy): Eukaryota > Metazoa > Chordata > Amphibia > Anura > Ranidae > Aquarana > Aquarana catesbeiana. The sequence continues at coordinate 147,432,582 of NC_133334.1, forward strand.
TTTAAAACGGCCGTTTTTTCAGGGGCAGTGATTTTAAGAATGCTTAAAGTGAAACAATAAATGTTAAATATTCCTTTAAATATCGTTCCCTGGGGATTTCCTTAGTCTGCCTGTAAAGTAATACATTTTCCCCATGTTTAGAAAAGTACCCCAGCAAAATTACATTTATAAAAGAAAAAATGTCATATAAAATTGCTCACGGCTATAATGTGTTGCTAGATCCTGGCAATATACATTAATAATCATTTTAAAAAAAATGTGAACCCTTTGGGTCTGGTATGGATATTAAGACGAACTCCACGCTAAAATCCTTTTTTAAAAATTGCTTGGGGCCCCCCAAATCCATACCAGACCCAAAGGGCCTGGTATGGACGGGGGGAACCAGCTATAATAAGGCGCCATTTAAGGTGCAAAATGCATCATCTATCATCTGGACCTGTGTCTCTGATTGATGTATGGATCAAGCTTCATTTAATAAAGGCATTATTTTGGAGTGCGGTATTTTGGAGTGCGGCTGTCCTGTCTCTACTTTCTGCCATTTGACTTTGCCGAGCCGGCACCCTTCATCTCCTACATACTAGGATGGTGTTAACAGAAGTGATACCAACTGGAGCGGTAATTACCTTGATATGGACGGGGGGAACCCATGCTGTTTTTTTTAAATTCTATCATAGGGCTCCCCTTAACCACCTCAATACACTATATTATAACCCCTCACAATTACTCTTGTTGGGCGCAGGAACGGTCCCTGCTGTTAAATATTATTTCAAAAATTGTAATTACATGATGCTGTTAAACAGGAGCAGAAACATTGGGCCTTAGGTGTTGGTGGTGCCAGAACACTGTAACCCCTCACAGTTATGCCCTGTATACACGGTCGGATTTTCCGACGGAAAATGTGCGATCGGAGCGTGTTGTCGGAAATTCCGACCATGTGTGGGCTCCATCGGACATTTTCCATTGGATTTTCCGACACAGAAAGTTTGAGAGCAGGCTATAAAATTTTTCTACAACAAAATCCGATCGCATCAATTCTGACCGTGTGCGGACAATTCCGGCGCACAAAGTGCCACTCATGCGCAGAAGAAATTCCGAGACGGAACAGCTCGGTCTGGTAAAATTAGCATTCAGAATGGATATAGCACTTTCGTCAGGCTGCAATGTTTAAAATTGTTTAATGCAGCGCACTCTCTTCTTCTTTATAATGCCAGAAGAATGAAGTTCTGAAGTTTTGCTGCTGATATTCACACAGCCTTCTCACAAACTTCTTTCTTTATTATTTATCGTGATTTCACCAATATATTTTGATTTGTCACATCTGACAAAAAAGATATATATATATTTTTTTTTGGTTTGTATTGTTTTCAAGCCTGATCGTGTTTTTAGTTTTTTTTAGTTTTTGATTTTACATCCAGAATATTTTTGGGTGTGTTTTGTGTGTCAAGTTACCACAACACAATTATTATCTTGTATTATTTAATCTCAAGGAGATTGCTTGGTGTTGGTGTCTCTTGTTAATTTCACATTGTATTTTTGAAATGTGACTGCCTCCTCACAAACAAACTGTCCTTTTTGAAGGAAAACACACATAGGCGAGTATAATTGAAACACAAAATCCTTTATTAAGGTATCAGAACCAAACAAAGAGGGAGGCAACGCTGGAGAAACAGCAGATATTGGCGAAGCCCTTGACCCCCAGGGCACACATCAATTATTTTACAGCAAAATTGGTGGCCTGAGGAGTCCATATATAAGGGAGTCCAGAAGTCCAAGAGATCATGAACAGCAGCAGATGACATGTATTGTCCCCAGGCTGTGGTCATACAAGAGCCTGCATCTTTTGCCAGACCAAACTGAACCCAAGGCAATCACTCTCTGGTCTTCCTTCCAAGCTTCCTTCTACGCTGTGGCTCTGGTGGGGGAGTTGTGGCAGGGGGTGGAGGAGGAGGAGGAGCATGGTCCAACTCACTCAGGTGGGTATTGGGTGTGATTTCGCCCCTCAACCCCTTATTTAAGGTTTGATAAATTAGTTCCTCACACATGAGGCATTGACCCTCCTGCATGCCCTGCAGTTTTGTGACAGCCATGGAGGCAAAGGCCTCTTCAGGAGAGGGGAAGGCTCTGAGGGATGCAGAAGCCTTCTGTATCAGCCTGAGTGCTGAATCCTGCACGTTACTCCCCTTCCTGGGTCTTTTAGTTGGAAGGCGGAGGGGAGGAACCTACGATTCTGTCAGGCTCCTACTGGGCCCAGCCTTCTCCTGGCTGCCACGTAGCCCCGCCGCCTCCTGGCTGCCACTTACCCCCGCCTCCTCCTGGCTGCCATATTCCACAGCCTCCTCCTGTGTGCCACGTTCCAGAGCCTCATCCTGGTTGAGGTCTTCCTGTGTATGAATGAATGAATGATTTTTAAAGTGCTGCAAATGCGAACTGAATCGCCTCAAGGCGCTGGATGCATTCTCTGTTGTCAGCTTCTCAGAAAAGGAAGGTCTTTAATTTTTTCCTGAAGGCCTGGTGGTTTACTTTCATGCGGATGTTGGTTGGAAGAGCATTCCATAGTCGAGGTCCTTGGACTGCGAATCTTCGTTCTCCCTTTGCTTTGTAGCGGTATTTGGGAATGGTAAGGAGGTTTTGGTTAGCTGATCGAAGACTGCGATTCGGTGTGTAGTGTTTATTTTCTCGCGGAGATATAGTGGGGCGTTTCCTTGTATGCATTTGTGGGTGAGGCAGAGGGTCTTGAATGTGATCCGATTCTTCACGGTTAGCCAGTGTAGGCTCTTTAGGAAGGGGGAGATGGATTCCCAGGGTTTTTTTCCTGTTAACAGTCTTGCCGCCGTGTTTTGGATGAGTTGTAAGCACGCAAGCTGATATTGGGGTAGTCCTACGTAGAGCGAATTTGCGTAGTCGAGTCGGGAATTGATGATTGTTCCCACAACTGCCGCTTTGTCCTCTTCTGGGATGAAGGGGATGAGTCTACGTAGCTGGCGGAGGAGATGGTGGGATCCGCTCACCACTGATCCTATTTGTGCATCCATTGTCATTCCTGAGTCAAAAATGACTCCGAGACTTTTGGCTTTGGTGCTTGGAGAGATGGTCTGTCCAAGGATGGTGGGAGGTGTCCATGGAGTCTTTATTTTGGAATTTTTGTTAGCTTGTAGGAGAAGAAGTTCTGTTTTTGATCCATTGAGTTTGAGGGAGCTAGTGGTCATCCAGTCATCTATTAAGGTGAGGCATTTCTGTAATTGCTGATGAAGGTCTTTTTGTCCGTTGATAAGAAAGGTAGAGTTGGGTGTCGTCAGCGTATAAATGGAAGCAAAGATCGGTTTTCCTGATGATATTGAGAAGTGGGCGGATGTATATGTTGAATAGTACTGGTGACAAGGGTGAGCCTTGAGGGACTCCACAGGAGACTGCCCAGGTTTCCGAGGTGAATGTTCCTAGTTTCACTGTCTGGGAGCGATTCTCTAAGAAGGATGTAAACCATCTTAGAGCAGAACCTGTAGCTCCTGCAACTTCAGCGAGGCGGACAAGTAAAGTATTGTGGTCCACTGTATCGAATGCTGCGCTGAGGTCTAACAGTACCAGGAGACTCTGTTCTCCGTCATCTGCTGCTTCAAGGGCGTCGTCCCATATTTTGAGAAGTGCTGTTTCTGTGCCATGGCCCGGGCGGAAGCTTGATTGTAGAGGGTCCAGGAGTTGGTGTGTGTCCAGGTGGTGTTGTAGCTGCTGTACTACTGCTTTCTCCATAATCTTGGAGATGGCGTTGAGGCTAGTTATTGGTCTGCGGCAGTTAGGGTCCTTAGGGTCGAGATTGGCTTTCTTTAGCAGGGGTTTGATGATGCCTTGCTTGAGGGAGGTTGGCACAGTCCCTTCTTTGAATGATTGATTTATGAGATGTGTTAGGGTAGGGGCCAAGATGTCGGAACATTCTTTAAGCAGTTTAGTGGGGATGATGTCGTTCGGTGATGTGCTGTCTCGAAGGCTTCTGATGATGTTTTTAGTCGTGTCTATGGTGATTGGGGACAAAAAGAAATTTGGTGGTTGAGTGATGTTCGTGTCGCTATCCTCTTTTTGCTTTGGTTGAGTGAGGTTGGTTGTTGTTTTCTGATGGATTGATTTCCGAATGTTGTCGATTTTGTCGATGAAGAAATCTGATAACTCATTGCAGAATTCTTGAGTATGGTTTCCTGGGGGCTCTAAGCAGGTCGGGTTCATTGACTGAGCAACTATTTTGAAAAGTTCCCGCGGACGGTTTAAGGCGGATGAGATGGTGTCTGAGAAATGTTCTTTTTTGGCTTTGAAGATTGCCTTGTGGTATTTCACAGTGAGTGCTTTGTAGTTAGCATGGTTTTCCTTGGTGGGATTTCTTCTCCATGCTCTTTCCGCTCTTCTACGTTCTTGCTTGAGTAGGGTGAGAGTACCATTAAACTAACTCGAGTTTTTTTTGCGGATGAGTGTTCTGCGTTTTGGCGCCACAGAGTCTGCTGTTTGTAGTAATACATTGTTTAAGGAGTTGAGTGTTTGTTATGTTGAGAGGTTTGAGTTTAGCAAAAGAATTTTGCTTGATAATGTAGTTTTGAAGAGATCAGAGTGAAGTTTCTTCTGAGATCTGTTCCAGTGTGTTGCTGTTGCGTGTTTCTGTTTTTGGAGAATGGTGTTCGTGGTGATTTTAAATTTAATAGCATGGTGGTCCATCCATGGTAGTGGAGTGTTGTCAAATACGTTGATGTCCATATTCTGTTTATAGATGAGATCTAGAGTGTGTCCTGAACCATGCGTGGGAGAATTTATCAGTTGTTGAAGGCCAAGTTCTTCCATTTGGTTGACGCAGGTGGTTGCGATGGGGTCTTGGGCAGAGTTTGCCCACAGGTTAAAATCCCCAAGTACCAGCAGGTTTTTGGTTTTCAAGGTGTGTATCGAGAAGAATTCAGTGAGCGGCGTGAGGAGATTGGTCTTTGGTCCTGGTGGTCTGTAGCATAGTAGTATGTGAATGGTGTTGTTTGAAGATGCAGTGAGAGTGTTTCCATGAAAGGCACTGAGTTCTGTACGTTTGGTTTGGTGAACCCAAGATGTGATTTGAAAATCACTGCTAGGCCTCCTCCTTTTTTTCTGATTCTATGCTCTGTTAGGATACTGTAGTTCTCGGGCACCAGTTCAGTTAGGATGGTGTTGCAATCGGATGTTAGCCAGCTTTCTGTAATGAAGAGGCAATCTAAGTTGTTTTCAATGACAAAATCGTGGATTTCCAGCCTGTGCTTGACTGCAGATCTGGTGTTGATCAGGGCGCATGCTAGTTGTTGCAGTTGGATTGGTGTCTCCTTGCATTTCCTGGTTGATTGTGGGTTGGTCTTTAGTAATTGTTCTTTTTTTAGTCTTTTTTGAGTGGCAGTTGGTAAAGTTGCGGCAGTGTTTCTTAGCCTGTGGATGGTGTCTGCTTGTGTATTTGAAGTTGCACATGATGAGGAGGATGGTGTTGCTAGTAGGAAAGGTGTTCTGATGGTGGTACCGATGTGGTGATGATCCACTTGCAGGGGGACGGGGGGGTCTGATGGCTACCCACTGCTTCTGGAGTGGTGTGGCGATGGGCTAGAGTGGGTACGGAGGTACTTGGGCGGTACGGCTACCTACCCCCCTGTCGTTGATCCAGAGGAAGGCGAAAAACCCCTAGCTGCGAGGGCCAATAGTGCAGCAGAGGAAAAAATTCCTTCCTGACTCCCCCGAGGGGCAATCGGACTAGGCCCCTGGATCAACTGTTAGGGTACCCCCAGTGGCTTACCTGTACGGATGGTCCGGCGGACGATGGGGGGGACTATACTAATTACTGGTAAGTGGTGCGGTGGCTGCGTCTGGGATGATTAAAGTTGGAGTAGCCTCCGGTGAGATACCAGAGCCCCTGCGGTGATGTCCAGTAGTGGGGGAGAGGTGATTCCAGGAGTGGAGGGGCGCGGGCTCTGTTGGACCAAGTGGAAGGGGGGATGAGTGGCTGGCTGGTAGGAACTAAGCCGCAGCCGTGGTCTGTCCCACCGAATCTAGCAGCTAGACTATGGTGAATTAGACTGCGGCTGCGGTGGTGTCCCGGGGGGGGGCTGGAAAGGGGGAACCAGGGATAGTGGGTCCAACCAGGGGTTGACCCGGCTGGGGGCTGGTGGCCTCAGATGCTGCACCGGGGGTCCTCAGTTGCTGCACCGCCAGGACTGGGTGTGCCAATATGGCCGCCGGCTAGGCCTGAGCCGCGGGCTAGACGGCGGTGGGTGTACCAAGATGGCCGCCGGCCAGGCCCGAGCCGTGGACTGTCCTGCGGTGTTCCCGGACGTCCAACGAAGGTGTGCGGGAGAATCCGGTGAGGAAGGTAAGCAGGGAGGGGGGGAGCGGCCCGCCGGTTGGGCAGACCGATCGGTGGAGGGAGGAAGCAATGAATGCTGCCGGCTAGCAGCCGAGCTAGGCCGGAGCCGCGGAATATCCTGTGCGGCCGGCCGGCCGGATGGCTGAAGACGGCGTCAGGAAAGGATAAGTGCAGGTAGGGGGGGTCCCGATGAGTAGTGTAGGGGGCTGGGCCGGACCGCGGAGTGGCCTGGCGGCCGGCTGGCTAACTGACAGAGCGAGGGGTCCGAATGGAGGACGATCGAGCAGAGGAGGGGGAGGGGGGGTCCCGGAGCTGCTGCAAGGGGAGCTGGTCGGAACCGCAGAGAGCCCCGAGCGGCCGGCCTGCTGGCTAATGCGGCGTGGGGATGTGGGTCGGTGGCGGATGGAGGGGAGGGGGTCCGGTGTGCTACTGCAGGGGGAGTCGGGGATGAGTCAGGATCCCAAGGATAGGTGGCCGGGTGGCCGGAGCTGCTTACAAGCAGCTGCAGCAGAGCTACAGCAGAGGTCTGTTCTCCACAGTGTCAGCACTCAGACTGACCTGCAATAGTGGACCCATGTATGAAAAAGGGACATAGTTTGAGTTTTTTCTTCATCAATCACACACAATTTTAACCTCATGACTGTTGCAAATTGAATGTTCAGAAATATAACTGATGATCACTCTGAGCCCAGCATTTTTCATTCTTGTCCCAATTATTTTTGCCCACTACTGTCTATTGATGTGTAAAACATTTTCTTAAATCAGCAATTAGTGATCAATAATAACATCCAGTAAACATCATTTATTTATTGACCAGAAATCTGTAGAACAATGCTATACCTGGCTCCAGCTGGGCTCCTCCACTTCTTCCTGGCTGGAAGTCCCAGGTTGGACATTGGAAGCTTCGTCTGGGGTGGAAGATAGAGTAGAAGGAAGAGTGGAAGGAAGAGTGCCTGACTTTGGTCTGGTCTGACAGAAATCGCAGTCTCTCATAGTACCACAGCCTGGGGACATAAATGTGATCTGCTGCAGCTCCAGATCTCTGGGAATCTGTGACCTTCTTGCGCTCCCTAAGATAAGTGCTCCTCGGGCCAGGTCTTTTAAATAGGGGATGGTTGCCGTGGGGACCACCGGCTTCACCAACTCCAGCAGTTTCTCCAGCGCTGCCTGCCTCTTTTGTTTGTGATTATAATGTGGATGTTTCACCTGTCACAGACAGGGCAGCTCCCTGTACTTGTCTATGAACAGGGGGAGGAAATTGTGGTTATTGAAGCCATCCATTTTTTCTGCAAGACACAACACAAGACAAACCCTAATGTCAGGCGAAACTCTCCTAATCTTGTTACAATATAGGCCTCAATCTAGAAGCAGTATAGGCCCAAGTTTAGATCTTACCTTGGTTATCACGATCGGCATCTCCGATACGCCTTCCTCCGCTCACAGATTGTACGTACTACGCACGCGTATTACGCTTTATATACACTGCACATGCGTGAAACTCCGCCAGCCCCTGATGTTATTTCTAGTCTATTCCCCACCCCTTCTCGTTCGGCGCAGTGGGGGAAGAGCACATGGTGGAGACACAGCAGGTGCGTGCTAATTACAGCAACGAGGAGGAGGAGGCGGAGGAAAGCCCGGAGCCAGAAACGTCCCGATCCCGGAAGAGACAATTTAAGGCCTCAAATATGTCCTTTGGGGAGATGTTGGACATGGTCGACATACTGAAGAGGACCGACTATGACGGGAAGTATGGACCTTACCCCAACCCCAATGTCAGAAAGGCCAAGATCATGGCGAAAGTAGTCAAGAGTCTGCAGAAGAATTTCGGGGTACGACGATCCAAGGATCAGCTCAGGAAGCGGTGGAGAAGGATCAGGAGAGTGCTGCGAAAAAGTAAGTAGTTGTCCTGTGTTCCTATTCTTTATTTTTCTAACGTTCGTGCTGCTCCATGTGCTTTTCTTTACTGTTGTACAGTTTAAAATGGCAACTTTTATGTTCATGGGCACATTATTCGTTCGTATGAAACATTGTTCGTTCGGCATAGAAAACACTATGTTTTGGACATATGCATTTGAATACATTTTTGCTAGAATACTTCTCATCAAATAATTTTGGTGTCTAGATGGGTTGGTAACTAGAATGAAATGCAAACTAAATTCTGTGTAAGGAGAGGACACTCAGCAGCTGTTTACACATCTGGATGCTGGAGCACTAGTGTGGGACACCAAAACACCCTTTTTATTAGGGGGTCCCACACAGGTGCTCCAGTGTATACTATAGGGGTGTCTCCATCTGTGAAGCTTGTACAAAACAGGTAGGTATTCAAGCTTGACAAAGTGACCCAAATATTTCTTCATCTTGGAACTCTGCCATAACAGACAATTGTACCCCACTTCCAAGCAATGTTTCATATTCCTATTTCTGCCATCAAATATCTGTGTGCTAAGTATACCTATTTTTTTTAACATAGGGGAGAAAAGACTCGTAGGACACCACTCATCCGAGGAGACCACAGACCCCCCACCTCATGAAGAGGTGGAAATCCAATAAAGTCAACAGGAGGACGAGGGAGACGTGGTGGAAATAGTCACCACAACAGGTGAGTGTCTGCGACCACAGGGTCAGGTAAGAGATGGATGCCGGCATATTTATAATACATGGTGTGTTTTTGTTTCTATATTTTTAGGTGATCGTGATGTTGTGGATGAAGGACATTTCACCAGTGAGAGTGCCCAGATCCTGATCTGGGAGATCATGGGGTGTAATAGAGACTTGGAAAACATCCAGAAAAACATCAATGATGTTAAAAACAAGATGAAGAACATCATTGATGTTTTAGGGAGAGTTTAAAACACCTCCAAATCCCTTCCTTTTTTTGTTTTTTGAATAGAAACATTTTTCAGATTTTTGGACATATTCGAGAAAAGCCAAATTTTGAAGATGCTCACAGTGTATCAACATGTGCTATCTGCCATCACGGAAGATCAATGTAGGCGTTTTGGGGGTGCAACTCCTTCCTCAATAAAAAAAGTAGCTGTGAGGAAGGGGTTGCACCCCCAAAACACATCCCTTGATCACCCGTGATGGCAGCTAGCACATGTTGACATTCGGCAATTTGTGTGCATCTTCAAAATTTGGCTTTTCCAGGGGTGACTTCACCCCATCTGAACGCAATATCAAACACAGTTTATAAATACTCATGTCTGATATTGCCTTCAATTTCTACAAAAGTTGAACTTTGTAGGTTCCATATTTGTGTCTTTCTTGTTTGTTTGAAACATGCCTGTTTTACCTGAAATGGACATTTCTACTTTTATTAATGTGACCCAAAATACTGTTATACGACAAACATGTTGGTTTGTTTTAAAAACCTTTTATAAATGCACATGTGATTGTGCTGGTATTAAAAAGATTGATATTCAAGAATGTGTGGATTATTGTTTCAATGCTCCTAAAATTTTGTTGTGGTAAAATTGGTGTTTTCAGTGACAATGAGGGTTATTTCCTAAGGGCAAATCCACTTTGCACTACAAGTGCAGTTTCAGTGCAGTCTCAAGTGCACTTGTAGAGCAAAGTGTATTTTCCTTTAGTAAATAACACCCAACAGTGCTTTCTAATGTTACACAATCACGCCATTTTCAGGACTCCCCACATTTCTGTCAGGGTCAGCTAAAAGAAACACAAGCAGTAAATGTCACCAAAGATTTTAATAGTTAAAATTTTTTGTTATTTGAAAAATGTATCAGACATTGTCTGGCATATTGATGGCCCCCCTACCCGCAAAGTAATCAAGGTATCTTAGACGGACCTCGTGGGCACTCAGAGGGGGCAAGCCAGGACGGCCAGCCTCAAGCGCCGTCAGGGTTGGTTCATTTACTTGAATTCCGGCCTCAGGCCCAACTGAGGCAGTATAGTTGGCAGAATTTCGCCTTAAAAAGTTGTGGAGAACACAGCACGCCAGGATGATATGATTCAGTTTATACTCCGTCATGTGTATGGGTGTAAGAAATAGGCAGAACCGGCTGGCCACGATTCCAAACATGTTCTTCACCACACTTCTGGCTCTGGTCAGCCGGTACTTAAAAACCCTCAGGTCCAGGGTGAGGGTCCGCATAAGATGGTCCCCCAGCACAAACGCTTCATCAGCAATGAAGACGATTGGGAGTCCTTCCACATTGTCTTCTGGAGGTGGCAAGTCCAAGCTGCCATTCTGGAGATGCCTGTAGAACTCGGTCTGGGCGATGACTCTACCATCGGACATCCGGCCATTCTTCCCCACGTCCACATACAGGAACTCATAAGTAGCCGACACCACCGCCAACATCACAATACTATTGAACCCCTTGTAGTTGTAATAGTATGACCCCGAGTTGGGTGGCGGGACAATGTGGATGTGTTTCCCATCAATTGCCCCTCCACAGTTAGGAAAGTCCCACCGCTCGGCAAAGTGGGAGGCCACAGTCTGCCATTCCTGTGGCGTGGAAAGAAACTATGGAGTCAAACAAGAAAAAGAAATTAATCATTTTGCACAGAAACATTGCAAGCAGATTAGACACAAACATTATTGGCCAACATCAGTATAACATTTATTTTAGGGAGTATTTAAAGACAAAGGTATAAGGTCCACCTATCAGATTCCTCCCCCCCATGGGCTATTTGCAAAATTTTATGGGGGGAGATGTTTTGGACAGGTAACCATCTCCACTTCATTGAGAGATGAATGCCTAAATAATGTGTATTACTTTGACCAGCCCCTGCTTACTTTACACTATTGGCAGCCCACTGGACAGGTAAGAAGTGTCATAATACAAAGATATAAATACACACTGTACACATTTTAGCACATTTTCACATTCTTCTATTACATATCAAGATAATAATAGAAAAGAATATGTAAAAAGGAAATCAAGGGTGCAAAAATTCAAAATGAACGAGAGATCGCAAAAAATAGTAGGACAAACCCCAAAAAATTCTTCAAATATATTAATAGTAAAAAGGTCAGGTCTGAGCATGTAGGCCCTTTACAAAATAATCTAGAGTGGGTGACTGGGGACAAGGAGAAGGCTAATTTATTAAATACTTTCTTCAGCTCTGTATATACAAAAGAGCATGGGGAAGCTCATGTCCATAAGGGGGGTGGTATTGACACAGCCCCCAATGATCCACAATGGCTCAAAAGGGATATGGTCCAGAAATATTTAGACAGAATAAAGGTGGATAAAGCACCTGGACCTGATGGCATCCACCCACGGATCCTAAAAGAATTGAGCTCTGTAATTTCAAAGCCATTGTATCTAATTTTTAGGGACTCATTAATGACGGGAATAGTACCGCTGGATTGGCGCAGGGCAAACGTGGTGCCTATATTTAAAAAGGGATCAAAGTCTTTACCAAGTAACTATAGACCTGTTAGTTTAACTTCTATAGTTGGGAAGATACTGGAGCGTTTAATAAAAGACCACATAGACGAGTTCTTGCTGGAAAAAAAACATTTTAAGCAACAGACAGCATGGGTTCATGAAAGACAGAAGTTGTCAGACAAACCTGATTTCTTTTTATGAAGAGGTAAGTAAAACCTTGGACAGAGGGGTGGCTGTGGACGTGGTTTATTTGGATTTTGCAAAAGCGTTTGATACAGTTCCGCACACACGGCTCATGTGTAAGTTAAAGTCTACAGGCTTGGAAATGGATAGAAAACTGGCTAAAAGACAGAATTCAGAGAGTAGTGGTTAATGATTCTTACTCTGAATGGTCTAAGGTTATCAGTGGTGTACCCCAAGGTTCAGTGCTGGGACCCTTACTCTTTAATATCTTTATAAATGATATTGGATCTGGGATCAAAAGTAACATTTCTGTCTTTGCAGATGACACCAAGCTATGCAGTGGAATAACGTCCTTACAGGATGTCTCCAATTTACAAGCTGACCTCAATGCTCTGTCTAATTGGGCGACTATGTGGCAGATGAGGTTTAATGTTGAGAAATGTAAAGTTATGCACTTGGGGGCTAAGAATATGCATGCATCATACATGCTAGGGGGAGTACAACTGGGGGAATCTGTAGTGGAGAAGGATCTGGGGGTTTTGGTAGATCATAAGCTCAATAATAGCATGCAATGCCAAGCTGCGGTTTCCAAAGCGAGCAAAGTTCTTTCTTGTATTAAGAGAGGTATGGACTCCAGAGAGAGAGATATCATTTTGCCCCTGTTCAAATCATTAGTAAGACCTCATCTGGAATATGCAGTTCAGTTTTGGACACCAGTTCTCAAAAAGGATATCGGGGAACTGGAGAAAGTGCAGAGAAGGGCAACCAAACTGATAAGAGGCATGGGGGAGCTCAGCTATGAGGAAAGATTAGAGGAACTGAATTTGTTCACTCTTGAGAAGAGGAGAATAAGGGGGGATATGATCAACATGTTTAAATATATAAGGGGTCCATATAGTGAACTTGGTGTTGAGTTATTCACTTTACGGTCAACACAGAGGACAAGGGGGCACTCTTTACGACTGGAGGAAAAGAGATTTCATCTCCAAATACGGAAAGGTTTCTTCACAGTAAGAGCTGTTAAAAAGGTGGAATAGACTCCCTCCAGAGGTGGTTCTGGCCAGCTCAGTAGATTGCTTTAAGAAAGGCCTGGATACTTTCCTAAATGTACATAATATAACTGGGTACTGACATTTATAGGTAAAGTTGATCCAGGGAAAATCCGATTGCCTCTCTGGGATCAGGAAGGAATTTTTTCCCTTGCTGTAGCAAATTGGAGCATGCTCTGCTGGGGTTTTTTGCCTTCCTCTGGATCAACTGTGGGTATAGTATTGGGTATATTGGATTGTACGTTTTTTTTTTTTTTTTTTTTTATGGTTGGACTGGATGGACTTGTGTCTTTTTTCAACCTGACTAACTATGTAACTATGTAATAATAGGATACCAAAACTTGAAACAGTACCATTTGAAAGTATTCAGGCAGGCCCTTGCACTACATGCTTTGGGGAATTCATCCATAAATCTGACCACTAAAGAGGTGGGTATAGTGTGTATGGGTTTGGCAAAGTCAGCAGATAGAGGATTGTTATCAGCTGAGTTAGCAGTTGGGGGGGAGGGAGGGTTCCAAATGATTTTGGGACACCAAAAAAAAGCCTCTGGCACTCTGCCTGAATTTCAAACACACATCACAATTTTCGAAATTTTAGGGGGTTTTTAGGGTAAAGCACTACTATGGAGCTGACAAAATACATTGTTAAGTGACTACACGAGGTGGATATAGGGCCAGGAGAGCATGCTGGGGAGGTAAGTGAAGGCAAATATGCATGAAGGACAAAAAATAAAACCTAAAATTCCAGCATGCATGAGGACAAAGGGGACATTCACAGCATATTACAATCATGGTAATTAGGGAATGAGGAAATACAATACATTAACAAACATTAAATACAATAAAATTTGAGTTTAAAGGATAAAAATCTTACTTTAATATACTCCTTCTGCAGGACCTGAATGATGGCAGAACAGGTCTCTGAGATAATGATCCCCATAGCCTGGGGGGAGAAGCCTGTCGAGAACTTGAGGTCCTGCAGGCTTCTCCCCGTCGCCAAGTACCGCAGGGTGGCGACTAACCTCTGCTCCGGAGTGATGGCTTGCCTCATGCAGGTATCCTTCCTGCTGATATAGGGGGTCAGCAAAGCCAACAAACGGTGAAATACAGGGTCCATCATCCGGAGAAAGTTCCTGAAATCATCAGGATTATTCTCACGGAGCAAAGGCATGTGACAGAACTGGTCACGCTGGAGCAACCAATTCTTGGTCCATGAATTCCTCCCCACCCTGTTCATGGACTGGACTTGTGTCAAGGTAAGGACCCCAACACCAAGCCCTCGCACAGCACGAACTCTACGAGGAGTACGTATATGCAACATGGCTAGAAAATGGTCGACTGCTCAGAACGAAGTAACACAACGCACTAAAGAACAGCAAGGCCGGTGAAGAGTGACCTGAAAAACAGCAACGAGCTGACAAGAACGCACTGAATAGTCAAATACGAACTCACTGCACGCACTGAAGACCAGATACAAACCCACAAGCACAAACTAAACAGCAGAAAATGATCTGAAGACCATGAGTCTGAAAAAGCGCAAATCGTCTCTCACCAAACTTTTACTAACACGAGATTAGCAAAAGGAGCCCAAAGGGTGCCACGCTTGGTTCTGAACTGGCCTTTTATAGTCTTGTCGTATGTGGTGTACGTGACCGCGTACTTGGCGATCGGAAATTCCGACAACTTTGTGCGACTGTGTGTATGCAAAACAAGTTTGAGCCAACATCCGTCGGAAAAAATCCATGGATTTTATTGTCGGAATGTCCGATCAATGTCCGATCATGTGTACAAGGCATTACTCTTGTTGGGTGCAGGAACGGTCCTTCCTGTTAAATTTTATTTAAGAGGCTGCTTGCCCTCTTTTAGTGGCCTGTGAGCCTCTGACTCTCCTTGGAGGCCTTCCGGACATGATGGGTATTTTTTTTCAACACCGCACTACACTGTATTATGTACTGTGTACACCGCCTGAAGTGTATTTGAAACTGTACACACTTTATTATATACTGTGTACACCACCTGCACTGTATTAGAAACTGTACACCGCCAAATGCACTGTGTATATAGGCTACGCTGAATGCAGAGTATATATATATATATATATATATATATATACACACACACACACGCCCTGTAAAATAAATAAATATAAAAAAAAATAAACAAATTATAAAAAATAAATATATCTAATACACTGCCACTGACTAACTAACCTGCCTGCCTAATCTAGCTCAATCTCTCTATCTCTAACCACTATAACACTTAGTCCCCCTGAGCCATGGTTGGCCAAAGGAATTATAGCTCTCACTGTGGAGCGTGTTGTGATTGGCCAAAGCATGCAGGTCAAGTGTATGCTTTGGCTAATCATCATACAGCAATCCACTGTGGTCTTGCAGTGCATTATGGGGCACTCAAATTTGCTGAGAACGCTCCATAAAATTTGCCGTTAGGCGAAGGGTCGAACACCCGATTTTTTAGACAAACTTACGCTCGACTCAAACTTGAAGCCCATCCCTAGAGCTAAGTAACATTTATTTAGTAGTAAAGTGTATTTCTACTGTTACAGACCATATTTTCTGTTTATTTGCTAGGCTTCTTGCTATAGATATCTATCAGTTTTGTACTGTATTCCTAATATTGTGACAGTTTTGTATGTACAACATTTTTGCTTAGTTAAAGCACATTTACACACTGCAGAGGTCTCAGCTTCCTTGCTTATACCACAAAGTAACCTTGCTAGATAGAGGCAAGCAAAACAATTGGGGGTTCATCTGGGATTTGCGCTATAGTTCAACTGAAGCAGGCCTGTTTTTTTTTTTCTGTGGTGTGTTGTGTAGCTTGTGCTAGGTAAAAATTCTGGGTAAGCTGTTTAGGAAAAGCAAGGCTGCAGAGGTTTTTGGTGGCCAGAAGGAAGTGTGCAGATTACTTATCTGGGCCAGAGACAATGAGTGGGATCCTCTTGCTAAAAATAGACTTAACTTCTTGAATAAGACTTGGGGTGATAAAGTCTCAGATCATTTTGTAGATTTTTATCCTTAAAGTGGTTGTATACCCTAATTTGTCATTTTTACTTACAGGTAAGCCTATAATAAGGCGTACCGGTAGGTAAAATTAATGTCTCCTAAACCTGTACAGCTTCCCTTTGCATGCAGCCACTGATGCCAGTGGCGCATGAGCTCTGAATGCCGGACCTTGCCGGATAGAAGACTCCTGTGCACATACATGGGAGTGACGTCATCGTGGCTCTGGCCACTCACACCGCGAAGATGTCAGCTCCCTCGACATGGACCAGGCTGCAATACAGGGCTTTGATCTAAGGTGCATACTAGCTCATTTTGCCTTTGCCTTACAGGGTTTTTTTTTTTTTTTTTTAGATGTGCGTGTATACAACCGCTTTAAGGGGTTGGATTTAAGTAAAGAAGAGAAGAGGACAGTGTCCACAGTGGGTTGGTATTTTGTTCATGCTATCTATACTGAATCAAAAAGGAGGGAGAAGATAGAGACAGAAGTTAAGGTATAGAAGGTAAGGCTAGCAGTTGATTTTGAGTGTGTTCATTCAACTGCTAGTCGGGCTGATGATTTGCAGGAGCGGTATGCAGCCCTCATGACCTAATCAATTAATGCCTTAAGGAAAAGGAAGGGCTGTAAACCTGTTAATAAAGCCAGGGTATGTGCCATTTTCACATCCCAAAACTGGATAGTGACAATGGATAGTGAGGATGAGGAGATAGAGTTTTATATCTCAGATGATGATCTGCTAGTGGAAAAAAAAAGTTTGCCAGACCTCTCATTACTAAACATAGGAAAAGGCAACATGATAGAGAGGATATGGCTGATGGGGAGGTGAATTATAGCAACCCCAGAGATGTTGAATTTGAAGAAGTATGGGAGTTTGCACAAACTGAACTCCATGAGCTGGCAAAACAATACCAACAAAGATCTGGGAAGCCCCTATTGAGTTGACTCCTATGCTTGTGGGATGAAGGGGCAGACAGTGTTGTTTTGTCAGGTAAGGAAGCAGTGGCTATGGGAGTGTTAAATCATGATCCACAATTGCGTCAGGCAATGCGAAAAGCCCAATTATTTTTTTAATTCTTTTATTTAAAATTTCACAAGTAAAATACATAGATAACATAAATCCAAAAGAATATGTTTTAAACAATAAAATAACATTTGTACAAAATATAGAAGTACAAACAAGTATTTACAACATTTACATAACCCTCCCTCCTCCCTCCCAAAAAACCCACCCACTTCCCTCCCAAAAACCCACCCACAAACCCAAAAGAACATAACAACAATAAAGATAATAAGAACATTTTACAACAATAAATATATCAGGAATATTTCAAAAACAAAAATAAAGATAACAAGAACATTTAAACAAAACAACTCATTACCACCCTTTATTAGCGAACAAATAAACTATCCCTACTATATACAGTACTATCCCTCCACCCTATCCCTACACAAACAAAAGCCACTCCTATACACTTTCTCCACACTGTCCCTTTATCACCATCTGTACTCACCCTGAAAAACAAAAATAAAAAGGTTAATCGTTCAGGAATAAACATCAGTAACATAATTCAAATATTTACATTAAATACACCATTGTTTCCATTCCTCCAATTTCCATAACTTCCTTGCATCCTTCTCTCCTAACTTCTTATAATCGTAATATGCATAATTATAAATCTTTCCTCTGACCATGGCCACGCATTCTTTCACTTTAACCATTTCCTGCCTAAAAATCAAAATATTCCAAACATCCCACAAACACTCTTTAATACAATTCACAACAATCCAGAACAACCTCTCCTCATTCCTCCCCAGATCACACAAACCATATAACACCATCTCATACGTTACACTATTCATACCAGGCAATCCCTCAACCATTTTCTCCATCCTTTTCCATATTTTCTTCGCATAGCGACACTCCCAAAACACATGTACCACCCTCTCAATCCCCCCACACCCCAGTCTTGGACACACCTCACTGTCCACAAACCTTCTCCTTTTCTGAAATTCCCTTGTAGGCAAACACCCATGCACCCCCATCCATGCAATATCCACTCCTTTACAGCACACATTCTTCCAGACTTTCTTACATTCGGCTACTCTTAAACCACCTATTCTTTCCACCTCCTCCCTTTCTTTCATTATCTGCATAAGCTTCTTACTCTCACACCTTTTATCTCGCGTCATATCTTGCAACCCATACCTCCTCATACACCTTTCAATCCTCACATAAAATCAAGGCGCAACAAAACATACAGGTTTCCTCAAATTGACTTCACACAACTTATATTTCCGTAACACACTCCCACACGCATATTTTACCATACACCCTGCAACATTCTCTTTCTCGCTTAATCTCACACACATACTTACATACTTCACCACCAGAAATTTCTCAATACTCACCATACCTTTCCCGCCATTCGTTACTCCTTTCATTACTTTCTCCCTTTTCAACTTTTCCATCTTAGATGACCAAAAAAAGGAAAAACACACTCTCACAATTTGTTTCATCACTCTATCTGGAGCTGGAAACACACAATATAAAAATAACAAAATTGGCATCACAACAGCCTTCACAATCAACACCTTCCCTTCCAGCGATAAAGTCCTTAAAGACCAGAAATCAATTTTCTTTTTCACTTTCACTAACACATCCTGCCAACTCTCTCTCCCCTACAAATCAGAATCAAACTTGATACCTAAAATCCTCACTCCTCCCTCACAAAACTTCCAACCACATTGTTCAATCCCCCTCCATACACCAAACAATTTACACTCACTTTTCCCCATATTCACACAAAAACAACTCGCCATACAAAAAATCTCAATCAACAACTTCACTCTCTTTAGCCCTGCCATATCTCTACAAATCACTGTAACATCATCCATATATCCTATTACTTTCAACACCCTGCCACCACTCCCTGGCACCTCCATCCCTCTCACACACTTATCTTTCATCAACATCCTCAACAAAGGTTCAATCACACAAATAAACAACACGGGTGATAGCGGGCAACCCTGTCTCACACCCGACCTAATGCTTATATCGCTCATCATCCACCCATTCACCAACACCTTACTTATCATACCTCTATACAAACACTTAATCCACCCAATCAACACCTCAGGTAACCCCATTCTCCTCAACACTTTAAACATAAAATCATGCAACACTCTGTCATACGCTTTTTCAAAATCCACAGCCAACACTGCCACTTCCTGCTTCCTCTCCTTACAAAACCATAACACATCCCTCAAGCTCACCAAACTTTCTGCAATAGACCTCCCAGGCACCGCACACGCTTGCTCTTCCCCCACCAATTTCTCCACCACCGCATGTAACCTATTTGCCAACACCTTCGCCATCACCTTATAATCTACATTCAACAATGATATAGGCCTCCAATTTTTCAACTCTCGCTTGTCACCTTTTTTATACAATAAAACAATCACGCTTTTTAACATAGATTCAGGCATCCTCCCCTCTTCCAAAACTTTCATCACCATCTCATACACGCAGTCACCTATCACCTCCCAAAACGTACAATAAAACTCAACTGGCAAACCATCACTCCCAGGCGTCTTACCTTTCTTCATACTCCCAAGACATTCATCAACTTCACCTTTACTCACTTTCTCCCCTAACATACTCTTATTCTCCATATCCAGACATATCTCCACCTGCTCCAACACTTCCTTCTCAACCCTCTCATCAGTTTTCTTTTCCATATATAAATCGGAATAAAACTTCCAGATTTCCTCTCCCAACCTCTTTTTTCCACTTACCACCTGTCCATTCTCATCCAACACACTTGACAAATCCACCTTCCCACCATATACCTTTTTAAAGAAAAAACGTGTACATTTTTCATCCTTCTCCTTCACTACCATCCTTGCTTGCAAAATAATCTCTCTCCCTCTCCGTTCCATAAAAACTCTCAATTTTCCTCTTGCTTCCACCAATTCACATCCCACATTCTCTCCCCATTCCCTCAGTTCTTCCAAATATTCCAATCTCTTCAGCCACCATTCATACGCCTCATGTTCCTTTTTTGCAATCTCACAACCTTTCCTTACAAAAAACCTCTTAGTCTGACCTTTCGCCCACTCCCACCACTCAATCACACTTAAAAAATCATTCCTCCTCCTTTTAAGTTTCCCAAAAAACTCAACATACTCTCTTTTCACACCCTCATCTTCCAACAATTCCACATTCAACTTCCACACACCTTTACCATACATTACCTCTGATTCCATACTCACAACACATTCGATCCGACCATGGTCCGAGAAAGGCTCCCGTTGGATGGTAAAAGATTCCGACTGCAAATTTTTTGAAAGAAAACAAAAATCAATCCTAGATTGCACAGTACCCTTATCACTAAAATAAGAAAACCCACCACCTTCACCCACATCCCTTAACCCAAACAACCGCAAAATCTCACCCAACTCCTTCCCAGACTTATCAACATCCCCACCACCACCTCCACCCCCACACCTATACCCATTACGTAAAATACAATTAAGATCCCCCAACACAATAATAGGATTCCTCCCCCCCAAAAAAAACTTCATCTTCTCAAACAACTCCAATCTCCCCTTTTTATCAACCGGCGCGTATACACAAAATAACTTAAAACAAACACCCCCATACTCCAAAGTAACAAATAAACATTGTCGCACCTCCACCTTCCTTAAAATCTTAATTTTATTATTTTTAATAAGGATCCCCACGCCACTATTCCTGCTCCGACCCAAAGACCATAACGCATCCCCCTTGGTCCATCTTGCAGTATATGGTTCCTCCCTCATATTGCAATCCTGCAAGCAAAAAATATTATTAGCATACCCAGACAAGATGTTAAAAATTGCTGCCGTCCCAATTCTTCTGCAATTGAGGGAAGATACCCATAAGACCATAGAAAATTAGGAAGGGATCATATTCCTGTCATGATTTTTTTTTCTTTTTTCCTACTTTATCCCTGGCCCTAATCCTTGGTCCCACCCCTGACCCAGGGCTTACCCCCCTGTTTTTTTCTTTGCCTTCCCCTTTGGTACCCTGCAGTACCCTATCACCTCCTGCAGCTCAGACACCTGACCAGTGCTCACATAAGATGGTGCCTGCGAGGAGTCCGAGTCAATCACCACATCCGATGCTTCAGGGCCCAGAGAGTCCGGGAAGGAGCCTATGACCTGCCTCTTTCTTTTTAGGGAGAGCTGCCCCACCTCCATCTCCTCCTCCTCTGAGTCCTCCGATTCCTCACCGCTCCCCTCCAACTCCCCCTCGGCCAGGAGGTGCCCAGGGACACTCTCCTCTGGTACAGGAGAGGCCCCCTCCTCCCTCACGGTGTCAACAGAGGAGGGACCTGGCTCACCCTCCATAGGTGGGCAGACATCAGCCCGCACCACCACTTCCTCAGGCAGCACTACGGCCTGCTCTATGTAGTTCACCATGGTAGTTGGAACGGAACCCAGTCTGGCCACATCCGCGTAGGACAACACCTGCTTGCCCACAACCACCTCAGCCTCCACAGCTTTTCCCGCCACAGCTACTGGAGTGGGCTCAGATGCTCTGTTAACCTTCGGGCATTGTTTTGCAAGGTGCGTCCTACTACCACAGATGTGGCAGCTCTTCTTCTCCGAACACTGACCGGCTCCGTGACCCTGCTTAAAGCAAATGCGGCATGTTAACCCGGCCTTGCACTGATCTTTGGTGTGTTCGAAAGCAAAACACTGTCTGCAGAAGAGAGGCTGGCCAGGGTACCACAGATAGCCATGGTTCCTTCCGATGGAGAAGGACTGAGGGGGGTGCTTGACGCCAAAAATGCCCTCCTGATCCACCCTAAAAGTCACCCAAAATCTACACTGCCAGTTAAAGGTACCTAGCACATTCGTCAGCTTCACGCCTGCTGAAACTGACTCACAGTACCTAAATAAAAAGGCAGCGATCTCCCCATCCTGTACAAAAGGATTATACATATGCACAGTGATGGGGACCCGCACTTTCGTCTCACCCGACAGGAATGTGATCCCTTCCAGCATCTCATCGCCCTCTTTCTCGCTCTTCCGTAGCATACATGTCTCCAGATCTTCCTTTTCCCAGAAAGTAACGTCATACATTCCGGTGGTAGGGAAACACTGCATGCAAAAAATGGTTTCTCTCGGCATCCCAAAAAAGTCTTCAATCAACTGCTTCTGAATGAAGTGCAAACCGACATCATTCCTTCTAGGCTCGGCCACGACCAGCCTCAAAGTGTTTGGTGCGCTCGGCGGCCCCACCATACCTATGCCCACCAATCCCACAGCCAACTCATGGCGAAAACCCCGATAGTTTAGTTTGAACTTTTCATTGTTAGATCTCGTGAGAGATGGAATAGTATGAGTATACGCTAGTCCTACTGACCTGGAAAATACCTACTCATGGAGAACAATAGGAGAAGGTATTTCCAGGTTACGTGAGATGGGTTGTATAACCGGATAAAATACGTTTCCAGAATGGATGGGTCCACATGTGGAACCCTTTATGTCTGCTCTGCGCTCTAAGCTGATGAAGTCTGCGCCATTTAATCTCAGTATTAAAAGAGGGGGGTTGGTTGGGACTTTATATGAAGCACAGCTGAGAGAATTAAATATGCAAATACATGTTTGTTGATTCCAAACAAATATACATAGAATGGTA
This sequence comes from Aquarana catesbeiana, assembly GCF_042186555.1. NCBI lineage: Eukaryota > Metazoa > Chordata > Amphibia > Anura > Ranidae > Aquarana > Aquarana catesbeiana. The sequence continues at coordinate 147,455,219 of NC_133334.1, forward strand.
AAGATAGCCTGATAGACAATGGTAGCACCTTAATAGTTTATTGTACATAATGACAACATGATTCACAGTATAATGGTAATAAATATATAGTAAACATGTTTCCCATGGTGCCTTCAGCCATTACCACTATTTCCTGTACATCCAATTTATATGTAGGTAAGAGTGCTTTGGAAATATTCTATCCCTTTTCTGCCCTTCTTTCCCTTGTGTCAACCATCTGTTCACTCTGCATTATTTGTCGTACTATAGATTTATCCATTTTGTAACTGCTCCTGATTAGGGATGGGCGAACGGTTTGGCCCGAGCATAAGTTGGGGCCGAACTTCGCTGTTTGGACATTGGAGCCATTTGTTCGCCCCCCCCCGAACCAACCACATTGCATTGTGGCGCTGAACAGTGCATTGCAAACACTGATTGGCTGAAGCACCGAAAGCTTCAGCCAATCAGGGCACAGAGCACTGTCAGAGTCATGATTTGACACTGTCATCATGACTTTATCCAATCATGGCTCATTCCCGCCCCACAATATAAAATTATTCTTTCAATGGCAGCCATTTTCAGTGTGATTTTGGCATGGAGAGAGATAGAACAGGGCTCTGTTCAGTGCTATTAGTTAGTGTGCTATACTGTGCTATTTTGTTTCAATTGTCAGTGTAGAATATTAGTTTAGTGTCAGTCTAGGTATAGTGTGAGTGTAGTGAGGAGGACCATCATTCAGCTTTGCATAGTGTGCAGCTAGAGTAGGGACAGCTCAGGTAGTTTCACTGTAGCATAGTAAGACTGTGTCATTTATAAATACATTAGAGTAGAGTAGGGACAGTTCAGATAGTGTCAGTGTAGTGATGGTTGAACACCGTCTATTTGATTGTGTTACTGCCAGTTTAACGCCATATAGTTTTGTGTGCTTTACTGCCAGTTTAACACCATATAGTTCTGTGTGCGTTACTGCCAGTTTAATGCCATATAGTTCAGTGTGCATTACTAACAGTTTAATGCCATATTGTTATGTGTGCGTTACTGCCAGTTTAACGCCATATAGTTGTGTGCGTTACTGGCAGTTTAACGCCATTTACTTCTGTGTGCGTTACTGCCAGTTTACTGCCATATAGTTCTGCGTGCATTACTGCCAGTTTAACGCCATATAGTTTTGTGCGTTACTGCAAGTTTAACACCATTTACTTTTGTGTGCGTTATTGCCAGTTTAATGCCATATAGTTTTGTGCATCACTGTACGTTTGGTGCATTATAATGCAGTATATTGTAGTGTATCCGTGGAGTCTGTCTGTCTGTGTAGTGTGAGTACTCAGATTAAAGTGCGCCAAACACCTCTTTACATTGATTAAAGTGCATCTACAAACAGATTTCAACTTCTTCTTTACATTTGCTTATAAGCACTGCCCCCTCCCTCCCAATAATGTCTGGGAGGACGACAAGGAGAGGCAGACGTTCTCTTGGCACTGTAAGTGGTCCAGTAACAAATGTGTCCACAGGCAAAGGTGGACGTGGTGGTTAGTCCTCAGTCAGGGCATCATTTCCTCTGTTTAGTGAGTTTGCCCATGCTATCCAGCTGCAGCATGCAAAGGAGGTGGTGGACTGGCTTACTAAACCTTCCTCATCCTCCTCATCCTCTGTCATGCAAGCAGAGACAAGTGTGCAGTCCCTTGCAGTTGCCAGAGATGATAAACCTGCTTACTGGTCCACATCTATTCCTGCCATAGCCCCAACATCAGCCATTGAGGAGTCAGCTGAGTTATTTGACCACAGCATCAGCCACTTGCTCCTTGATGATGCCCTGCCATTATTAGATTCAGATGTTGATTCTGAGGTTGAGGATGACAGGAACATGAGCCTAGAGAGAGGAAGGAACACTGGTAGACAAGCCGGAGGCTAGCCTGTATTTGTGGGAGGAGTCTGAGAGGCCTATTTAAGCCTCCTCCTCTGTCAGGCCAGGGCTCGTCTACATTTCTGGGTTCAGAAGGGGCTGGGGCCGTCACGTCACTTCCGAATCATTGCTGAGCCACGGTCGGCTGCAATTACCTCTCTCGGTGCTCACACCGGGGATTGTGCCTGCCACCCACCTTGCTACCTCTGGGTACATTCCCCCCCCCGCTTTTCCCGGTGTTTTTTCAGGGGGGCGATCGGCATACCACAGTTCCTTCATTTTCCCTGGGTTGGTCCTGCCCGCTTCTCCTGGTGTTTGGGGGGTGTTCGCTGCCCACCTCCCGCCTTCTCTCCCCCGACTGCCTCCTCTCCGTGTCACATCCAGCTCCACGAGGGAGCCGCCCGCCGGGGGGATGATCGGCCGCCAGCTCCTCTGTCCACATGATCATCTGCTTCATGTGGGAGCCGCCAGCTTCTCCGGGTGTTCGCGGGCGGCGGGGGTGATCACCGCCCGCCTCCTCTCCCCGTACACATCCAGCTCCATGAGGGGGCCACCCGACGGGGGGGCAGGGCAATTAGCTGCCCACCAGCTACTTTTTACTTGGGCAGATACAGCATCAAGCCCGCTTCCACAGTGTTCCCGCCTGCTTTTCCCGGCGTTCCCGCCGGGGGGGTTAACGGGCGCCCGCCAGCTCCTCTCTCCCCATGGAGATCCAGCTCCACGAGGGGGGGTAGTGATCGTCCGCCCCCCCAAGCTCCTCTCTCCCCATGCAGATCCAGCTCCACGGGGGGTGGTAGTGATCGCCCACCCCCCAGCTCCTCTCTCCCCAGGTAGATCCAGCTCCACAAGCGGGGGGGGTAGTGATCGTCCACCCCCCAGCTCCTCTCTCCCCATGCAGATCCAGCTCCACGGGGGTAGTGATCGTCCACCCCCCCATTCCTCTCTCCCCATGCAGGGATGGCCACCGGGGGGGTGGTGATTGTAAGCCCCCCCGCTCCTCTCTCCCCATGCAGAGCCGGCCGCTGGGGGGGGTAGTGATCGTCCGCCCAACCCCGCTCCTCTCTCTATGCACATCTTGTGCTATGGGAACTGCTCTCCCGGTTCTCCGGGTGTTTACATGGGGGGGTGACCAGCCAGCTGCCTGCTCCTCTCATGCGGCTTCACAAGGGGGCTGCCTGCCTGCTCCTCTCTCTCCCCACAATTGGTATCGCTGCAAGCCCAGTCACTGAGGTCATCCGACCTGCACACAGCAGTCATGGCAACGGCCAGTCGTGAGGTGACCGGTTGGTTATGGCTTGCAGTAGATGTGCCATGCTGGATTGTTTATCATGCATCATTATCAATTTTTCATTATGGTTTCAGTCGCATGTTATTCCCAAGCTTACATAAGGGCTCATTCATTGTCAGCTGGGCTTGGCAAGATGGGGAGGATGTAATCCACATACATTGCTGATTTTATTTGGTTATTTTGTTTCTTGGTCAGCGTTTCTATCATAGCGTTTCTGCCCCAGGAGTTCTGTCATGGTATTTTCTGTCATAGCGTTCTGCCCTGGCGTTTTCTGTTATAGCGTTCTGCCCCGGCGTTTCTGTCATAGCGTTCTGCCCCGGCGTTTCTGTCATAGCGTTCTGGCCCGGCATTTCTGTCATAGTGTTCTGCCCCAGCTTTTCTTTCACAGCATTTTCTGGTCTGCCCCAGGGTTCCTGTCATAGCGTTTCTGCCCCAGGGTTCCTGTCATAGCGTTTTCTGCCCCAGGGTTTCTGTCATAGCATTTTCTGCCTCAGGGTTTCTCTCATAGCGTTTGTCTGCCCCAGGGTTTCTGTCATAGCGTTTTCTGCCCCAGGGTTTCTGTCATAGCGTTTTCTGTCCCAGGGCTTCTGTCTTGGCGTTCTGCCCCAGCATTTCTGTCATGGCGTTTCTCCCCCAGGGTTCTGTCATAGCATTTTTCTGCCCCAGGGTTTCTGTCTTGGAGTTCTGCCCTAGGGTTTCTGTCTTGGCGTTCTGCCCCAGCATTTCTATCATGGCGTTTCTCCCACAGGGTTTCTGTCATAGTATTTCTGCCCCAGTTCTGTCACAGCATTTCTGCCCCAGGGTTTCTGTCATAGCATTTTCTGCTCCAGGGTTTCTGTCTTGGCGTTCTGCCCCAGCATTTCTGTCATGGCGTTTCTCCTCCAGGGTTTTTGTCATAGCATTTCTGCCCCAGTTCTGTCACAGCATTTCTGCCACAGGGTTTCTGTCATAGCCTTTTCTGCCTCAGGGTTTCTGTCGCAGCACTCTGCCCCAGCATTTCTGTCACTGTGCTCTGCCCCAGCATTTCTGTCACTGCGCTCTGCCCCAGCATTTCTGTCACTGCGCTCTGCCCCAGCATTTCTGTCACAGCGCTCTGCCCCAGCATTTCTGTCACAGCGCTCTGCCCCAGCATTTCTGTTACAGCGCTCTGCCCCAGCATTTCTGTCACAGCATTCTGCCCCAGCATTTCTGTCTCGGCGTACAGTTTCAGCATTTTGTCATAGCGTTTCTGACCCAGGATTTCTGTCACAGCGTTTTCTGTCCCAGGATATCTGTCACTGCATTTTCTGCCCCAGGATTTCTGTCACAGTGTTTCTGCCCCAGGATTTCTGTCACAGCGTTTCTGCCCCAGGATTTCCGTCATAGCGTTTCTGCCCCAGGATTTGTCATGGCGTTTTTCAGTCATGGCATTTTTCTGGCATAGTGTTCTGCCCCAGAATTTCAGTCTCGGCGTTCAGTCTTTGCATTTCTTTCATAGAATTTCTTTCATAGCACTTCTGGCCCAGGATTCTGGCTTTGCATTTCTGCCTTGGCATTCTGTCATTGCGTTTCTGCCCCAGGATTTCTGTCATTGCATTTCTGCTTCAGCGTTCAAGTATCAGCATTTCTGTCATAGCGTTTCTGCCCCAGGATTTCTGTCATTTCATTTCTGCCTCAGCGTTCAGTTTCAGCATTGCTGTCATTGCGTTGCTGTCATAGCATTGCTGTCCCTGTGTTTCTGCCCCAGGATTTTAGCATTTCTGCCTCAACGTTCAGTCTCAGCATTTCTGTCATATTCTGTCTGTTTCAGGCTCGGTGCTTCAGCCTTCACCGTTTCTCAGAGGGGCGTGGTTCAGTCATTCAGGCATACTCAAGTAGTTGTTTTTATCTTCATTGTTTGTCATGTCTCATCGTATCTTTGTTCAAGTTTGTACCTGGATCAGTTAGCTAGGGCTCACATGTCAGGATCTGTCACATCTACAGATCCATACGGGCTGAGGTTTTGTTTGTTAATGATTGTTGTCCACAATCTTCTCGCCCGTATACCATATGTCATACGATGCACGTTCATTCACCACACCTGTACAATCACCCACCACGGTCTGTGGGTACACCAGCCCTGAGTTTTTAGTTTAATTACCTGTCTCTATGCTGCAGGTTACTCGGGCTCACTTACCATTTACAAGTGGGGGGGGATCTGTCATCAGGTTCATTCACGCGCAGTGGTCTTGACATTTCTGCTCATGTTCTCATACTTAGGTAGGCACAGGGGGGCGTTGTTGTTCTCATATCTTGTTGTCTGTCATTTCTCTTGTTCGTGTTCAGGTTAGGCTGTATTGGCATCCATCATCCCCTTGTTGATCCTTAAGTGGTAGGTTTGGGCAAACGTCGCCATGATTCTGGATTCCACTCTCAGCTCTGATCTCTTGTCTAGGATGTGGCCTGGAAGACTGCTCAGGGACGTCAGTGCAGTCATCTTTTCCATTCCCAGGTAGGGGGGTTTCAGTCACTTCAGGTATGTCTGTTTCATGCCATGGGACTTATTTCCCCGGGGTGGAGTCTGGCCTTCCTTCCTCGATTCAGGATTCAGACTCGGTTGCCAGATCACAGGCTGAAGCACGACCCGATCGAATCAGGTAGGACCAGTATTCTGTGTCTGGCATGGTTTCTCCATGTTGACAATGCTTATTGCCATAGTGCATGGGCCTCATCCACCTACTCCATCACATCCTTCAGGTATTTAGCATTTTTGAACTCCTGCCAGTTGTCCTTTGGCACTCACCCCAGCACTTCTCCATACCAGTATGGGTAGGCCAGGGGGGTCACTGAGCACTTCACTGGTGTCCCGTTGAAGTTTCGATCTTCTCGGCTATCATTTTGCAGGGGCTCTTTGGGACGGCCATTGCTCCCCTTCCCCCACGCATCCTTTCATTCACAAGCAATTCATTCTCATGTCTGGGTCGTCTCAGGATTCAGGCTCTATCCAATCATTCACGGGATGTTTAGTTGGGTTCTGGGTAGCTTTGTAGGTTCTATAGGGGATTCTGTCTCATCACCAAGTCAGGAGTCAGGGGGATTTTCTCCTGTCATAGTGGACACTTATCGGACATATACTGTTGCCATCCAGGCGTACGCTACTCCACTTGATGGATTGTTACCTTCCCTTCTTCACCTAAATTTGTGTCTTTTTGCCCTCTTTTCAGGCATACTGACCAGCCAGGCCAAGGCACACCTCAGGCCTTGGTGCTTAGGAGTATCACTTTCTCACTCGAAGACTCTGACTACAAGTGTAAAGGCTAGCCGGAGGCTAGCCTGTATTTGTGGGAGGAGTCTGAGAGGCCTATTTAAGCCTCCTCCTCTGTCAGGCCAGGGCTCATCTGCATTTCTGGGTTCCCACCCACCCGTTTCCCCAAGTCTTCATGCATACTCATAATACTTTTTCTTATTCTTACATTCAGGGTATGCCCTCTTTTCAGGCATACTGACCAGCCAGGCCAAGGCACACCTCAGGCCTTGGTGCTTAGGAGTATTACTTTCTCACTCGAAGACTCTGACTACAAATTGACATTCATGTTCCCCAAGCATATTGCCAAGTTCTCTCCAGTGGTAATGATGAAGATGGAGGAGATGGAGATGATGATAATGAGGTCACTGATGTGACTTGGGTGCCAGATAGAGCAAAGGAGGAAACTGAAGGTGAGACAGCACAACCCCAAGGAGGTCGACATCAAGAATGAGTAGAGAGCAGCCACCCTATTCCATCACATTCTGCAGCTGTTATCTCCTGGCCCACTCCCCAAAGCTCAGCTGTCTGGGTCTTTTTCAGCACATCTGCAGCAGGTCCCACTGTTGCTATCTGCAAACTGTGTCTTAGGCACATGAAACGTGGCAAAAACATCAACCATATGCATATCATTGCAATTTTTTTTGCCTTCATCAAGAGCACCTCTATAGGATTATGGTGGGAAGGCGCCCCCGACACACAGAGAGTATTTTTTCTGCACCTGTTTGACAGGTACATATCATTGCAATTGTTTTACATCAAGACCAATTCTTGCTTTCATCAAGAGTACCTCTATAGGGTTACGGTGGGAAGGCGCCACCGACACACAAAGGCCAATTTTTACGCACCTGTTACTTCTATACAAAGTCAAAGTGACACCAGAATGTATCCAAAACATCTCTAATCTTGTTCCCAGTGCACTACATTGTGGCCTCATCATACACACTGGCTCCCCAGCTGTTGCTGGGAAAATGTTTTTGTTGGGCTTTATAAATGCAATTATTGCTGCAGCAGATTCTAGACATGGTACAGATCTGCCATTTTACAGGTAGACTAAGGGGGGCACACCCCCCCGGCACTATATTGGAAGGAATTTTTCATTTTTAGGCTTTCACTTTAAAAATCACAAAATCACTGCTCGTTTAAAAATGACGTTTTTCACAAACTTTTTTTTTATTGATACATGTCCCCTAGGGCAGGACCCAGACCCCTATAACCATTGTATGCCCAATTACTTGCATATAAGCCTTAAAAATGGGCACTTTTGATTTTTGACGTTCGGGTCCCATTGACTTTAATAGGGTTCTTCATTCAAGTCCAAACTTTCACAGTGTTCAGAAGTTCTGGTGCGATCCGAGCAGAGGTCTGTTTGGCCCATCCCTACTCCTGATGAGTGGACATCTCCACAAAATGCATAGAGCCCCAGCCTTATGCTACATCATTGCAATCATGTGATTTTGAGATTGAATAATATGGATTTTAATCATCAATTATTATTACCATTAACATAAATGTTCATTATGAATTGGATTAATATGGATGAATATGAATTATCAATATACTATATTTTTATGCATTTATTACCATTATACTATGAATCATGTTGTCATTATGTACAATAAACTGTTAAGGGGCTACCATTGTTTATTATGCTATCTTTACCATTCTATGTATATTTGTTTGGAATCAACAAACATGTGATTGCATATTTAATTCTCTTAGTCATGCTTCATATAAAGTCCCAACCAACCCCCCTCTTTTAATTCATACAGTATAACAGGGATGGAGGCAGATGAACCTACTCACTTATTGCTTCACATAAAGTCCCAACCCTCTTTCCCCATTTAATCTCAGGGCTCTTGTATTGTCCTTGCTGGGAGGCCTGGGCTTAAACAGCAAGATTCATGAAGCCACTACCCTTTTAAGCCAGTTGGGGGAGCTAGAGGAGACTAAAACAACACCTGTCATAGCAGTAGATAATGTCAAGGCCAGACAGGAAGAATACGAGCAGAAAATAACTTTTACAGAGAAGAAAGGAAATGTGGGAGAGAAGACAGGAGGTGAAGAGAAAAGCAGGCTAGTTATCCCTAGGAAACAAATGTGGGTGGAACTATTAAAGGCAGGAGTACCTACCAATGAGAAAGATGGGATTTCTACTGTAAAAATGCTGAAGAGGTGGAAACATTTAGTGGGGAAAACTGTCCAGGTTAGAAACACTACTCCTAGTGAAGATAACATCAGCCTAGATTTAGAGTAAACAGAACAGATCCCTCCTGGTAGCCCCAAACCAATTCTCAAAACTGAACATGAACCTAAACCCCTTTATCCTGGGAGGGGTTAGAGAGAATCAGACAAGGGGATTGGGAGGTTCCTTACCCTTTATGAAGGGAAGGTGAGTCTCCTGTAATAGCAGTGAGGGCAGTGACAGTAGGAGACCAATGTCCATATGCACCTGTCACTGTATGGTGGGGAAAGTCATCTTCTTCTACACATGTAATAGCTTTAGATTGATACCAGAGCTGTAGTTACACCTTTGCAAGGAAATCCTTCCCATCACAAATGAGAATTAATTTATGTAGGGAGGGAAAACCACACCAGCAGTTAGGACACAGGTGAAATTGGCTATTGGCAAGGGATCAGGATTTATGACAAATATTTTGGTATCAGAGTTACCTGAAAATATTCTTGGGATGGATGTACTTCAAGGTCAGTCGGTTCAGACTGAAAGGGGTACATTCACATTTGGCTATCCTGATAAAGCGTATCTGGTTAGGGCCGTGAAGGCTGTGGTCAGAGGTCATGCGAAATGGACCCCTGTTTACATTCTTCCACCAGAGAAGCTAGTCTGTCTTAAGCAGTACAGACTTCCTGGAGGCCACAAAGAAATTGGGAAGACTATTATAAGTACTGTTGAGAGTAAGGATCCTTAGACCTGCTGTAAGTCCTTTCTCTTGTCTGGTGTTCACAGTAAAGAAACCTGATGGGACATATAGAATAACACTGGATTACAGAGGTCTAAACAAAGTGGCACCTCAATTGAAGTCAGCTGTACTGGATATGATCTCAATTGTTGAGAAAATTGCTAAAGAGGCAGGAGAATATCATGCTGTGATAGACCTGGCTAATGCTTTTTTTTCCAATTGATAGATTGATAGACCCAGAGTGTCAAGACCAGTTTGCTATGGTGTTCCGCCTGTACACTTTCACTGTCCTTCCGCAATGCTATCTTCATTCTCCAACGATTTTTCATGGACTGATTGAGATTTAAGTACCCTGAGTTTGAAAGTCGCTGTTTTTCACTATGATGACATCATGACCTCTGGGACAAAAGAAGATCTAACTGAAGCACCGCACCTGCTGATACAGCACTTGGAGAACAGAGACAAAGTCCAAGGACCTGCCACAGAGGTGAAATTCCTAGGAATGATGTGGACTGGTCCACAGAGGAAAATTCCAGAGACGGTTGTGCAAACTATCCAGGCACTGTCGTTCCCTACTACCTAAAAGGAGGCACAGAAGTTCATTGGAGTTGTGGGATTCTGGAGATCATTCATCCCACATCTTAAACTGATTCTGAGGCCTATATACAATGTTACCAGGAAAAAGACTGAGTTCTCATGGGGTTCAAAGCAGCAAACTACATTCCTTGCTGCTAAAGAAGCCATTTTGCAGCATCAGGGATTGGGACCCGTGAGACCCATGAGGAGTACCATTTCAGCTGGATGTAGTGGAGCAGGATGGTACCATATCTTGGAGTCTGTGGTAGCCAAATGAAAAAAAAAAAAACAACTGAGAGGGGCACAGAAGAGATACATGCCCCTAGAGAAGTACCTGTTTAGGGCCTACACAGCACTTCAACATGTAGAGACCATTACAGTAAAGGACACAATCACCAAACATACTGCATTGCCAATAGCAGGATGGGTGAGAGATAATGAACTGACCACTAGGGCAGCTGTAGCCCAGGACCAGACACTGATGAAATGGAAGTGGTACGTTGAAGAAATAGGGGGTATTGCAGCTGGGGATTTCAGAGACATTTCAAAAAGTTTGGAGGGTTTGTTACTTTTACCAGCAACCAGCTAGAAGATGAAATTCTTGTGCTGCAGTCATCTCCTATTCAAGAGGCTCCATCCTTTGAGACTCTGTCAGAAGACATGAAGGAGTCAGCATGGTTAACTGATGGTTCAGTCATGGTCACCTCGTCTGTGTGTAAATGGACAGCAGCAGCCTACAACCCGAGTATAGACACAGTCCTGCAAGAGACCAGAATTGGAGGGTCCAGTCAGTATGCAGAGTTGAAAGCTGTAGTGATGACCCTTCAAGAGGATCCTTCTTCTCATGTCACTATCTGCACTGACAGCAGGGTGGTCTTTAAAGGACTGACAACTTGGATGCCCATGTCGAAGTCCAATAAATAGATGATTCATGGAAAGGTGGTGTGGGGAGGTAAGGAAGTTTGGGACGACATCTGGAAGGAAGTTCACTCCCACACAATAAAAGTGGAGTATGTTGATGCACATGTGCTCCTGGTCCTAGACTTTGAGAACTATAACAGAGTGGCAGATGAAATTTCCAAAGTGAATGCAGATGTACCAATTGATCCTGTCATGATGAACTTGGCCAACTGGGTCCACAAGCAATCTGGACATTTTGGGCAGAAAGCAACATATAAATGGGCACAGCAGAGAAGATTGCCTATATCCATGGACATGATAAAGACTATAATAGGGAACTGTACAGTGTGTGAAGAAGTGTGGCAAGGGCCATTACAAAAGTACTCCACCAGGTCGATTAAGAGGGGCGAGAGGCCTGCAGAGATCTGGCACATTTACTTCATCGGTCCCCTGCCCTGGGGAAACAATAAACTGAGATATGGTTGCACTACAGTAGACACCTATTCAGGACTTTTGCTTGTTCATTCTTGCAAACGTGCAGATCAAGCCACAACACTTCATTTGCTCCAGAAACTTGTTATTGCTTATGGTTGTCCCAAACTAGTTCAAAGTGATAATGGCTCACAGTTTACCGGATCAACAGTACAACAATGGGCCAAAGATGCTGGAGTGTACTGGTTGTGCCACATCCCATACCATCCACAGGCAGCTGGTTTGATTGAAAGATACAATGGCTATTGAAGGACCAGATACGCAAACTTAGACTCACACATACACTAAGGGGGTGGGATCAGATCCTCACACAGGCAGTCTTGCTGTTAAATTCTAGGCCAATAGCCAAGAGCACACCGAGAGGATGGTTGGGGCTGAGGTGCAGATTCCACAGCTGGAGTGCAGAGTTCAATATTTACATAAGGTTTCTGAAAGAACAGGGCTTAACAGGTACCATGTCACTGCTTCCCATGATGTAGAAACCAGGAGTGATGTATATGAAGCTGAAGCCTATCTGGGAATGAGAGGGAATCTGGCAGGAAGGTTTTAAGTTATATTTGCATTGGCGGATGAGCTTCAGAATAGTGGCTGGGACTCTGATTGGTTAGTGGATACTTCTCAGCAAGAGTGGAAAGTGAGGCTGTATAACATCAAACCTTCCAAAATAAACAGCAGTGATCTTCTGGGAAGAATCTGTATATTTCCTTTCCTCCCTATTGGTATTCTTTGGGAGTGTCAAAAGTGGATACAGACAGGTGGCGATGTGTTGGTCAGAAATCCAGGCAAGAAGCTAGTTAAAGGAGAGATTGTAGCTGAAGGGCCGGGGTCTATTGTTTATGTATTATTAAAAGGAACAGATAATCCGCTTTGTTTTCCACTCCACAAGCTGTCTCCAATTTGATCCATAGGAAGACCAGAGTAAAGTGGTTACATGATGGACAGAATGATGGAAGACCATAAGAGCTGTGGGGAGCAAGGACTTTGATGTATTACAAACCTGGACTTGTTTCTAAAGAACTTTAGAATGGACTTTCTAATGCACTTTTAGCCAAAGACTGCAGCACTTTCTCAATGACAGAAATATTGGAGGGGTTGAATTCAAGAAAAAATAATGTTTAAAATTAGTTTCTTAGTAATGAAGTGATTTTCTGTGTAGAGTCTGAGAAAAAAAATCAAGGGCGGAATGTGTTGCGTTTGTTAAACAATATTATTTTATTATATTAATCAGACATAACATTACATGGGGCAGTCTGCTTAGTAGTTGGTCATAGAAATCAGATTACTGTCGGGTTTGACTTAAGTGGATACTTCTCAAATAAGTGCTGTTGGATACAATGGGAACGTAGATACCATTGTTGTATTCAGTTGATAGTTTGAGTCTATTGTCTCTATAGCTACAGTAAACAGGTAAGGTCTCTCAAACTGAAAGAATGTCAGAGATATTTCTGTCAATTGTTGTGGAAAACAACCTGAGCTGTATAAAGGTTGCCAGGTATAAGCTGAACAGGGACTTCAACGTGAATAAACACCATAGCAGGAGGAAGAAACTGTAATCAGCAAACAAGAAGGTGCCCGATCTTCAGAAGCCTCATTGTCAATGGAGATCACAAACACAGTAACTGGAGCTAAGTAACTTTTAAGTGTATTTCTACTGTTACAGACCATAGTTTCTGTTTATTTGCTAGGCATCTTGCTATAGATATATGTCAGTCTTGTACTGTATTCCTAATATTGTAATTGTTTTGTATGTACAGGATTTTTGTTTAGTAAAAGCACATTTACACACTGCAGAGGTCTCAGCTTCCTTGCTTATACCACAAAGTAACCTTGCTAGATAGACGCAAGCAAAACAAAAATACATTTACGTTTTTGGTTGTAACATGACAAAATGTTGAAAATGTCAAGGGGGGTATGAATAATTTGTATCTGTACCTAAGGAAATTAACATTATTATTATTATTATTATTTTTATCATATCCCAAAATCTGCAAAAGTCAGACAGACCTTCCAGGACATCCTATAGTGGGTAGTCTTTCATACTTTTGTTGACTGTTTTTTACAACTGTTAGTACACCCATTAATACCATAAAAGATTGGCACCACTCCAAGCCTGCAGTATAAGTCTCCCGGATCTACACTCTGTATTTGGGTTCTGGCAGAGACAGAGTGCATTTTGGTCCAAGGTACAATATAGCATACAAGTATCGCCACACACTGTATTCAACTCCAGTTTGAATTAAATGAAAAACAGACTTCATCTCAAATCTCCTCCCATCGGTTACACCCCTCTGAAATGTTTCACCCATATTTGGCTGAATCATAGAGTTCAAATCATTGTCAGCTTTTATAAAGATTTTTTTTAGTATATTAAATGTGCTTACAATCTATAAATAGTGTGAAGATTATGTATAGTTGTCTCTTGATGTAATCTCTATCTATACATCTACAGTATATACATGCAATAGGTCTGTAAGCTCTCCAATCTCAGTGGGCTCCCAACTCAATAATAGACAGGCACAATTCATCTAGCAGTGGTGTAAGTTTATATTAGAACATAACTATTTTAAATGTATGAACACATTTTACCTATAATCCTGTGGCCCAGCAATGATAGTAAGATTTTCACCAAGCTATGAAAACTAAGAAATGGGTTGTTGGTAAGCATTTAAATTCTTTATTTAAGTTGTCACAATACCAACACAGGGATACAAATGCAAATACATACACAAAGCATGAGATGTTCAAAACTTTACAATGAAAAGGTAGACTAAGCTGCACAAACAATATTAGGTCTAATCTTGAGTCAGTCCAAGCAATTCACAGTAATATGTCATAAATTAAGTGCACCAAGTGCAGTACAAGCAAGACATATGAGGCAATTGCCAACTTGAGAAAAGCACAGGGCAGCTTGTTCAACAAGTAGGTGATAGGGGGTAAAGATAAGCTGTGTGCTGCCCACATTAAGGTGGGGCTAATGAGTTTTGTAAAAGTAGGAGTGTGCCTGGAGGATGGAAAATAAAGGGAAAGGGACCTAGCAGTTAAAAAAATGGCAAGGAGGGGAAAATAGGGTGGGGAAGTAGGGGAGAGGGAAGGGAGGTCAGGGATATCTCTCCTTGAGAGGTCCCCAGAGGGAATAAAAATACAATGCTGTTTGGATACTTAAAGTCGAGTTCCACCCAATTTTATAACTTTATCTTAAAGGAATGACAACCCCTCCACCACTCGATTTTGGACAGTTTTCTTTCCTTACTTACCTTTTATGAAGTACCTTATGTACTTCCACCCCAGCATCACCACAGCCCAGTGTGTCCTCATCTCCCTCGCTGCCTTCTGGGACCTTAGTATGTCCCGGAAGATGACGGGGCCATTCAGGAAGCGCCGCACGACTCGCACATGTGCAGTTGGAAACCGGCAGTGAAGCTGAAGGCTCCACTGCCAGTTTCCCTTACTTGGTATGGCGGCGCCTGCACCCGATCCGAATAAATGGATCGGCCTTGGGGGGCCCACATTACCCTGTACAGGTAAGTGTCCTTCTTAAAAGTCAGCAGCTGCAGTGTTTGTAGCTTCTAACTTTTAAAAAACATTTTTTTGCAGCTGGAACTCCGCTTTAAGTACCACTAAAGAGTGGTCATATACAATTCATTGGGAAGCTTTTAGAACGTGGAATAACACTTTGTCTAAAGTATAGTCCGTTATGGTCACTACAGTATACAGTATACAGTAGATGGCATTATTATATTATGTGATGCTTCTCGCTCACTGATTGTGTGACCTATTGTAACACCGATATTCCTAATATTACGTTTATTCATATTTCAAATCCAGAAAAAAAAATATTTTTACACGTTGATCTCTTTTATGACAATGATGTTAATATTTTATCTGAAACTCATTGTAAAATAATGCCTACCTATAGGGCCGGCCCTACCATGGGTCCCAGTGGGTCCATTGGACCCAGGAAGCACTTTGAGAGGGGCAGCAAACTGAACCACAGCCACCTCTCCTTCTCTCCTATTTACCGAGCAAATTGATGACCAAGAATTTTTTTCCAGTGGTTTTGTATGTCATGATGACAACTGCCCCCTGGGCACTCCGCCTGCCCTATACTACCCTAGCCCATCCCTATACTGCCCTAGCCTGTCTATAGACTACCCTAGCCTGTGTATATAATACCCTAGCATGCCCCTATACTGCCTTAGCCTGTCCATATACTACCCTTGCCTGTCCATATACTACCCTAGCCTGTCCATATACTGTCCATACTGTCCTGTCCATATACTACCCTAGCTTGTCTATATACTACCCTAGCCTGTCCATATACTACCCTAGCTTGTGTATTTACCACCCTAGCCTGTCCATATACTACCCTAGCCTGTCTATATACTACCCTAGCCTGTCTATATACTGCCCTAGCCTGCCCCTATACTGCCCTAGCCCGCCCCTTGGCATTGAACATAATGGTATGTCATATAATTTTGCATGTAGACAAGGTGATGTTGCATGTAAATCTGACTTCCTGATAAATTTAATTTTAGTTTTAACTATCATGATATAAAATAATGGATGTGGGGGCCTTTTGGTGGGCATGATTTTTTTTTTTTTGGGGGGGGTGGGGGCAGCATTTTATTATTGGACCCAGGCAGCACAATGTCTTGGGCTGGTCCTGCCTACCTACATAATGCAAGAAAGCACCAAACTTGAAAAAAAATGTACCTCATAGTCAATTTTGCAGAATGATGAGTAACTGCTTGTATCAAGATGGTGGTCACCACTGAACTGAGTTGTTTGTAGAAAAGGACTATAACTCCTTTATAATCTCAGAATACAGATGTATCTATTCCCATTTTATAGATAATACTAATAAAACTAGTAACACAAATAAGAGGAGCAATAGATAAATATGAAATACCGTATATAAATAAAAGCATAATGCTAAACTGGGAATACTGCAAACTCATTGTAAACTAAAAAAAGAAAAAAATCCCCTAAACCAACTGACATACTGTATATAGAAAATTTAAAAAATCTATCAGCTCCAAGCCTTACAGGTAAAAAGGAGGATGCCAAATAAAGATCAGGATATACATATAATTCAGGATTGCAATGGCACATTCCAGTCTAGAAAATGCAAATTTATCAATAATAGTCAGAAAAACTTTTTTGGATTCAAAGGGAAAGAATATGGATACAATTAGTTTATTATATGTTCCACAACCTATGTAGCTTATAGTCTATGTTTCCCTTGTGGCCTTCTGTATGTAGGAAGGACAAGAAGCATAGAGAGCTAGAATATGTGACCACTGGAGAAAAATAGAGGATGACCACAGTGTGGTCAAACAATTCAACAATAGTATTACTAAAAGCTGACAGTCTCTGGCATTCAAGCCATGTCACAAACTCTATTAGATCATGAAAATTAAAAAAAAAACAAAAAAAAAACCTTTGCTACCAGAAGACATACTGGATCTTTCATCTTGAAACCCTGGCACCCAGTGGATTCATTGAGGAAGTGGCAATAGAAATTAGTGTTGAAGGTACAATGTAATTAGCATGTGTAAAAAAAAAAAGATTATTATTATTATTACTATTATTTTACAGTACTTTATGCATTTTTCAAGTCTTATCTTTTATTCATAATTATACATAATACACTTTTTATAGAAACTCAATTCCAGCCTGTTACCTTTGTAGATGGCCATGAGCAGTGGTTCTAGGACGTAGAAAGATGCTGCCTATTTGAAAGTTGCGGAAGATTTATTTTGCTTAGTTCATTAAAGGCTAAGTTCACTTTGTAAAATTGATTGATTTTGCAGATAAAAAAATTAAAAAATGTACGTTTATTTTTTTATTTTTTATACTGCAGCATGCAAAACATTGTACCCCTATCAGTGGACTGTGGGTTGAATGTCAGGCTCCTGGGGATGCTCAATACAGCTGTCATCCACATGCTCTGGTTGTATAGCATGACAACCCTTAAAAAGAAAGGCCAGATGTGCCCTGTCTCTAGATGGTGTGGTTTGACCACCACTTTGTACTGTAGAACCCTCTCACCTTCTAGCAGTAGCTTTTCCATTTTTAGTCCCCCCCCCACTGACAAAGAAGGCTCTAGCTTTGAAATATGCAGGGTTGGAGAACAATGGAGCACTGTAGTGGTGTTAGAATTTGTTACCCCTGGTTACTGCAAAAGGAAACTGGCCTTCAGAGGACTGATCCAGAGGGAATACCATTTCTGATAAGCCTTTGGTACAGATGATTGCTTTATAGTATTATGACAATGTTTTTCACTACAGGAGAGAATAGGAAGGGAGGAGTGTGGTGTGAGTCCTGTGTTGCTATGGAGATCCAGTGCTGCCATCAAGGCTTGGATGAAGAAATGGAAAGACTCTAAACTCTGTGAGTTAAGCAAAGCAGTAGTGGACTGAGTTTCCCTGGGTATGTGAAATGACAGAGACAGTGTATGTTGTATTCCTTTGGAGGAAAATCTATAAATTACAATATCTGCCGTGAATACATAAAGATACTTTTTAAGGGGGGCGCATGTGCGAAGCTCGGCACGACGGACATACCGGGCTAGAGCTCTGCTCCACAGTGTGACCATAGGTCGCTCGTTAACATAGCCAGAAACACCCGCGGACTCCTACCGCCCCTGCCATCCTCAGCCAACACCCAGACAGCCGCCCCATGGTCACGGGTGGCTGCAAGGCAAAGCTCAAAAGCAAAAACATCTGCAGTGTACTGGCGTGGGCCTCATCCAAGATGGCACCACCAGCACCTCCTCATGCAGGCACACCGCGCTCACAAAAGCAGAGACAGAGGCAGCATCCAGATGAGGGTGAGTCAGATGCTGAACTCCTGGCCTCCCCTCTGTCCTCCCAGCATAGCTTCATGCAGCCTGACATCCTCCAACAGTTTGAGCGCATGCTGCACCGTGCACTTAAGCAGACCTCAGACCAAATCACTGAATGCCTCTCCAAGGAAATCAGAGAGCTGGGCCAGTGCACCTCTGACCTGGAGCAGAAGGTGGATGAGCTTGTGACCCACCTTAGCAACCATACAGATGAACTTAAAGCAATCGGGGAGGAGAACCAAACCCTGCAGGCGCAACTGGAGGACTACAAGAATAGGGCCAGAGGAATCCTTGAAGCAGTGGTTGATCTCCAATCCACAATCACAGCCCTATTCCAGGAGCTCTCTCCATCTTTTCCAATTGAACGACTTGAAATGGACCGCATGCACTGAGCCCTCATGCCACGAAAGCCTGACGGCCCACCGCGCGACATAATTGCCAAGTTGCATTATAATCATACTAAGGAGCAGCTCCTCCAAGCATCACGCCAAAGGGAGAATCTCACATTTCAAGGCCATGATTATCAGCTCTTTGCTGACCTCTCCCAATCTACTATCACTAGGGCATTTCAACCACATCTACAGGTTCTTCAGCACCAACAGATCACCTATACCTGGGGTTTTCCCTTCTCTCTTCGCTTTACCGACCAAGGCCGAAAGTACTCCTGCAAGACCACTGAAGAACTCAAGGGCCTCTTTCAAGACCTACATCTGGCTTCGCCATCCAGTCTGGCCTCGCAAAGCCACCGCCGACACTCGGCCTCCTGCTCACCACAGAAAGCAACCACCTCATCATCCACCTCCTCGAAAAGGGGTAGATTCGCTTCTCCATACCAAGCTCACTTGGACTCTATGGACTGAGGGTAATGCTTTTCCTTATTTTTAGGTCACCACTTTGCCCTCTCTAGGCGACTTTATACCATAGTCGTTTCTTGGCCTCCCTGATGCTAGGCTCTATTGTGGCCTATTTATGGACTCAAGAAACCCATTTGTTTAGGTAGGACAATTGCCCCCTATTCCCTTCCAGACTCCCCTTACATGACTCCTGACAGGATGTTGTACCCTTCTTGTGTTTCAATGCACTGCTCCTGCTCACTAACTATTCAGATTCTGAATCACAACTCTCCAGAGCATCCTCCCACATCCCTCCATGATGTCCGGATCTAAATTCAACACTACATGGCACATTGCAACCCAGTCCATCCCCTTCCCTCCTCCCCTCTACCCCCAACACTCTATCACCTTTCTGTGCTCCGGAGACTCGTTATGTATGATTAGCACCAATATTTGGGTTAAATTGTTTGAAATATGCTGTTCTAGTGATTACCTTATCAAATCCCTGGATGACCTTTGAACTTAGGTCTGGTCATCCTATCTTCCCCCTATTTTTTGCTGTGCCCCTCCAAGCTGGACTAGGATGTTTATTCTATCCCCTCACAGCTAGCCGCCTGCACCCGTTCCTGTCTAATTGTCTAATTGTTCTGATCACTCCCAGCCCTGTTCTTATAAATTGAACATTCTCATTTGTCTGGGTTTCATGCCCCCTTCCCCTGTACCCTACCCCCCACCTCCTTATCTTCTCAACCCCTGGCATATAACTCTAACGTATTTACCCCCCAACCTGGCTGGTGAGATTCCACTCACCCACACCTGGCTATAGTCAAATAACCTCCATTCAAAGTTCTTTAGCGGCATATTGGTCTCCTGTTGGTTGTCACTTGCTCAGGGAATCCCCTTCTTGGGTCTTCCCTGGGCAACATGGTCCCCTCTGCGCAGGTACCTTTGACCTGTCCAGATTAAAATCACACTGATCACTCCATCCTTCTTCTCCTCCTCTCTTCTACTAGGTATATCTTTTCTTCCCCTACACTCAACCTCCTCCTCCTTGTCCCCACTGGCTCATCCTCCTCTCCCTTCGCTGGGAGGTAAAGGTTCTATCTGGTTGCCTCTCCTCTCATCCTCTCATCACACCCACCTCACACCCTGGCCTCCCTGAATGTGCTCACCCTCAATGTACAGGGCCTAAATTCTCCCCATAAACAGCATAAGACCTTTTGTTTGTTTGCTTCCAATAAGGCACATGTAGTTTGTCTCTAGGAGACTCATTTTACCAACCGTCTCACGGCCAAATATTTAGGGGGCATCCTTCCCTCAGTTCTATGTGGCCTCTGCCAATGTCAAACACAGGGGGGTCCTGATAGCTTTTCACCACTCAACCCCCTTCACACTCCAAACAGAGATCAAGGACCTAGAAGGTAGATACCTCATCTTGATAGGCCTCCTCCTAGATGTAGAAGTAACGATAGTTTCATACTATGCTCCTAACCGCAGCACATCCTCCATTCTCTCCCATTTATTTCAAGTAATAGATTCACATAAACAAGGCACCTTATTAATCTGCAGTGATTCTAACCGGGTTACGTACCCCTTTCAGAATAAGCCCCCCTTCTTCCCCTCAGCTAACCCAAGCAAGCTTACTTTCCAACAATTGCTACACCGACATTCTCTCCTAGACACCTGGCATGAATGCAACCCTACCAAAAAGCAATTCACCCATTATTCTCACCCACACAAACCTCTTTACAAATTGATCACATTTTCACCTCAATTGGGTCTACCCCTCACTTCTATTCTCCCTAAATGTTCCAATTCCATGGTCAGACCACAATGCTGTCCTCGTCTCTCTAGACTCCCTTATTCCCAAACAAAATGAATGCTCCTGGTGCCTCAACGACACCCTTCTGACGCATCCTTCCCATGAATTAGATATAGTCATAGCTATCAAAGACTATGTCTCTCTCAATAAAACTGATGATGTTACTCCTCTAACATTCTGGAAAGCCCATAAACTGGTCATCCGAGGTGCTCTTATTAGTCTTGCCTTGCGTTGCAAGAAAGAACGCCAGGTTTTATACCAAAACCTCAACACTGCTTTCCTCCAAGCCCACTCAGCAATTCAAGACAACCCTACACCTACCCATAGACAAACTTTAGATAAGGCTAAACTAGAGCTGGACTTATCCCTATCTGAGTCAGCTGAGAAATCCCTCCGACGCTTTAGGCATAGGTTACACACTAAAGCAAATAAGCCTGATACCTTCCTGGCTCTATCGGTCCGCAACCCAGATCAACCGCATAAACCAATACACCTCAAAACATCCCAGGATACCTATTCTAGCAACCCTGTGAAAGTCTTACGCCGCATACACACGGTCGGAATTTCCAACAGAAAAAGTCTGATAGGAGCTTTTCATTGTATATTTCTACCATGTGTATTTTTTTTTATTTCATCAAGATCTCCTGTTTTTTGTATTATTGAAAAATGATTTTCTAGTGATCTCCATAATTTTTTTTTTGTGTGTCAAGTTACCACAATAACATTATTATCTTTTATTTTTTAACCTCAAGGAGGTTGGTTGGTGTCCCTTGTTAATTTGACATTGTATTTTTGAAATGTACCTGCCTACTCACAAACAAACTGTCTTTTTTTGTAGAAAAACACATAGGCAAGTATTTGTGAAAAATAAAATCTCCATTTATTCTGGGTAACAAAATAAAGAGGAAGGCAATGCTGGAGAAACTTTTGGAATTTGCGAAGCCTTTTGGTCCCCAGGGCAGAAGTCTGTGGAAAATAAAATTGTTAGCTTGAGGAGTCCATATAATTTGGAGCCCAATCTGATCCAGGACTCCCAGAGATCAGGACCAGCAGCAGATGATATCAATGTCCCCAGGCTGTGGTACTACACCAGCCTACGTCTTCTGTCAGACCAGACTGAACCCAGGCTATCACTTTCTTCTCTTCACTGCAGCCTTCCCTCTATGCTTCCCTGCAGTCTTCCCTACAGTCTTCCCTGCAGCCTTCCTTGGAGGCAATGGCTCTGGTGGTGGACTTGTGGCAGGAGGAGGAGGATGGGTGAGCTCACATACGTGGCTGTTCTCAGTCAGCTGGCCCCTCAATCCCTTCTGAAGGGCCTGAGCAAAAATTCCCTCACAGAGGAAGCATTGGCCCTGCTCCAATTTCTGCAATATAGTGGCTAGATATCAGCTATAGGCCTCTTCAGCATCGTGGGGGCTTCTGAGGACATTACTTGCTTCCCTAATGAGACCCAGTGCAGCCTCCTCCATGATCGTCCCCTTCCTGTGCCTTTTTGTTGTAAAGTGGAGGGGAGGCACCTGTGATTGGGTGAGGCCACTGGGCCCGCCCACCTCCTGGCTGACACTGGGCACGGCCACCTCCTGGCTGACACTGGGCCCACCCACTTCCTGGCTGACACTGGGCACGGCCTCCTCCTGCCTGCCACTTTACAGAATCTCCTCCTGGCTGAGCTCATCCTGTGTATAAAAAAGGGACATAGTTTTAGTTTTTGGTTCATCAATCACACACAATTTTCAGCTCATGACTTGCAAATTGAATGTTAATAAATAGAAAAGACTATCATTCTGAGCTCAGCATTTTTCATTCTTGTCCCAAACATTTTTGGCCACTACTGTCTATTGATATGTAAATCACTTTTTTTAAAAAATCATTAATTTGTTATCAATTATAACATCTAGTTAACATCATTAATATTATGACAATAAATATGTATAAAAATAATATACCTGACTCCAGCTGGGCGCATCCACTTCTTCCAGGATGGAAGGCAAAGGTTGTTCCTCGTCAGCCTCTGCTGGGGTTTCCAAGAACACGATGGTTGCGTCTGGGACCTGAGTCTTCACAAATTCCAGAAGTTTCTCCAGCATTGACCTCCTAGCTTGTTTATTATAATATAAGCTGTGTTTCACCTCCCACAAATTCCTTATCTTCCTGTACCTGTCTATGAAACTGGCCATGAATTCTGGGTCCTTAAAGTGATTCATATTTGCTGTAACATAATACACACAAGACAAAAACACTAATGTCAGCCTAAACTCTCATAATCTTTTCCCAATATAGGCCTCAATCTTGAAGCAGTATAGGCCACTGATAGCCCAAGTTAAAATTTTACCTTCGTTTAGGACGCTCGCCACTTCCATTCCTCCTTCCTCCACATACAGATCGTACGTATGACACATGCCTGTTAGCTTGATATACACTGCGCATGTGTGAAACTCCACCCCTGATGTTCTTTCTAGAATATTCCCCGCCCCATCTCTTTTGGCGCGCAGTAGGAGCAACATGGCGGAGACACAACAGGTGTGTGTTAATTCTAGTAATGAGGAGGAGGAAAGCCCGGAGCCAGAAATGTCCCGATCCCGGAGGAGAAGATTTAGGGCCTAAAATATGGCCTTTATAGAGATGGTGGAGATGGTGGACATCTTGAGGAGGAACGACTAGGATAGGAAGCATGGACCGTACCTAAACCCAAATGTGAGAAAGGCCAAGATTATGAAAGTTGTGAAGAGTCTGGCCCCCCTACCTGTAAAATAATTGACATATTTCTGGTGAACTTCACAGGCGCTTTGGGGTGCCAAGCCAGGATGGCCAGTATCCAGGGGATTAGCAGGAAGTCTAGCCTCAGGCCCAACTAAGGCAAGATAATTTTGGGCACTTTTCTGTAAAAAATTGTGCTATATGCAGCAGGATAATATGATGTGATCAATTTTGTAGTCTGCCATACGTATTGCTACCAGTAACAGACGGAACCAGTTGGCCATTATCCCGAAGGCATTCTCAACGACTCTTCGGGCTCTGGCCGGTAGTTAAAAACCCTCCTCTCCGGGGTGAGGGTCCTCTGGGGGAATGGCCTCATCAGGTGCTCGCCCAGACCTAATGCTTCATCAGCAATAAAGATGAACGGGAGTCCTTCAACATTGTCCGCAGCAGGTGGCAGTGCCAGGCCACCAGTTTGGAGATGCTGGTAGAACTCGGTCTGGGCGAAGACTCCTCCATCCAACATCCGGCCATTCTTCCCCACATCCACATAGAGGAACTCATATTGTGCCGACACCACTGCCATCAACACTATACTATTAAAACCCATAATAGTAAGACCGCGAATGGGGTGGTGGCACGATGTGGACGTGCTTCCCATCTATAGCCCCTCCACAGTTGGGAAAGTCCCAACGGTCGGCAAAATGGGAGGCCACAGTCTGCCATACCTGTGGTGTTGAAGGAAACTGTGGAGTCAAACCAGGAAAAAAAATTAGTACTTTTGCACATAACATTGCAAGCAGATTACACAAAAACATTCTTGGCCAACATCAGTATAACATTTATTTTAAGGAGTATTTAAAGACAAAAATATAAGGTCCACTTATCAGATTCCTCACCCCCTCTGATGGCCCATTCTAAAAATTTTAGGGGGGTTCTAAATGAGTTTGGGACCCCCAAAAAATCCTCTGGCACTCTGCCTGAATTTAAGGACACAAATAACATTTTTACACATTTTAGGGGTGTTTAGGGTAAAGCATTACAATGGAGCTGACAAAATACATTGTTAAGTGACTAGGCTAGGTGTATATGGGCCCAGGATAGCATGCTGGGGAGGTTAGTAAAAGGAAGTAAAGGAAGTGAAGGAAGTGAAGGACAAAAAAGGAGCATTAAAAACTTCCAGCATGCATGAGGATAAAGGGGACATTCACAGCATATTACAATCACTGGAAATTAGGGAATGATGAAAGAAATACAATACAATAGCAAACATTAAATACATATAATGTGATGTTAAAGGAGAAATCTTACCTTAATATAGTCCTCTTGCAGGACCTGAATGATGGCAGAACATGTCTCTGGGATAATGATCCCCAGAGCCTGGGGGGAGATGCCTGTCGAGAACTTGAGGTCCTGCAGACTTCTCCCAGTCGCCAAGTACCACAAAGTGGCGACTAGCCTCTGCTCCGGAGTGATGGCTTGCCGCATGCAGGTGTCCTGCCTGCTATTATAAGGGGTCAGCAAAGCCAACATGAAGCAAAGGCATATGAGAGAATTGGTCACGCTGGAGTAACCAATTCTTGGTCCATGAACTCCTCCTCACCCTGTTCATGGACTGGGCTTGGGGCAAAGCAAGAACCCCAACACCAGGCCCCCACACAGCACGAACTCTACGATGAGTACGTACCTGCAACGTGGCTTCAAAATGATCGGCTGGTCAGAACGAACTAACAGAACACACTGAACAACAACAAGGCCTTTGAAGAGCGAGCTAAAAATCAGAAATGAGCAGACAAGAACACACTGAAAAACAGATGCGAACTGACTACACGCACTGAAAAGCAGAAACAAACCCACAAGCACAAACTGAAGAGCAGTAACAGACTGAAAAGCACGAAAGCTGAAAAGAGCGAATCATCTCTCACCAAACTTCTACTAACACGAGATTAGCAGAAGGAGCCCAAAGGGTGGCGCACTAGCTATTGAACTTCCTTTTTCTAGTCCCGTCGTAGGTGTTGTACATCACAGCGTTCTTGACGGTCGGACTTTGGTGTGGCCGTGTGTATGCAAGACAGTTTGAGCGGAATTCCGTCGGAATTCCGTCAGAAAAACCTTCAGAGTTTATTCCGACGGCAAAACCGGTCATGTGTACATGGCATTAGAGACTTTACGTAAGCATCTCTCAGATCATTACTCGGTTTCTGCGAAGCTTGACGAATCCCGTGCTTCAGATTTCTTTGCTAACATGCAATTACCATCTCTACCAGCAAGCACAACTAGACCAACCCATTACTAAACTGGAAATTTACAATGCAATCAAGTCTCTCAAACTGAGCAAACGCCCAGGCCCAGACAGCCTCACAGCTTCATACTATAAACTTTGCAGACCTCCTCACATCCCTCTTATCTGAAGCCTTCAACTCTATCTTAAAAGGTCGCTCTTTTAATACAGATTCCTTCCATGCCACCATATCTATGATCCCCAAACCCCAGTCGAATGATTTTGCCCCAAATGATTTCGCCCCAAACTTTCGCCCCATCTCCCTGCTAAATATAAATATTAAACTACTTACCAAAATTCTCTCCTCTCCCCTAAATTGAATTATAGGTTCCCTTATCCACAGGGACCAGGTTGGGTTCATCCCCATGAGGCAGGTAGGCAATAATGTACTAATATATATGGAGCGCTATTTCCTGTGTTAAACCATAAAAAAGGGGCAATATATAATTTATAAAGTGATCATTGTGCAGATAATACTAATACTAAGATAATACTTGATGCAAATGCGCTTCAATATAATGAAAATTAATAAAGTGACTGATGCATAAACCACAATATAAAAAACAGTGCTCAAAAAAGGCTGCTCTCTATCTCCCCTCTTGTTCTCTCTAGCCATTGAACCCCTGGCCCAAATGATTCGCTCTAACCCCAATGTCAAGGGGCTCGAAATTGGAGGTCATCACCTTAAACTCTGCTTATTTGCAGATGACATCCTCTTGTTTCTCACTTCCCCACTGACTTCCGCTCCTAACCTCCTCTCTATTTTTAACCAATTCGCTGTCATCTCTGGCCTAGTAGTGAACCCACAGAAATCAAATGCTCTTAACATCTCCTTACCCCTCTCCGTATTGTCACAACTACAAGTTCTCCCATTTTCGTGGGCCCCTCAATACCTTACCTACCTCGGCATCAAGTTGACGTCAGATCTTTCCGTGCTCTTTTCAGCCAACTATCCTCCTATGCTTGCTCACCTCATTAAACTCATGTCGCCCTGGTCCATCCTACCTTTAGCATGGTTGGGATGCATCACCGTAATTAAAATAGCAATCCTCCCAAAAATTCTTTATAATTTTTAGAGTCCTGCCAATTTCCAACCCCTCGTATTTCCTTTGTATTTTACAACATGTCCTTACCTATGTATGGTGCAAAATCAGACCTTGTATATCAAAAGCAATTTTACACCTCCATAAGCTCCAAGGTGGGTTGGGTCTACCCCACTTTGCTAAGTATTATCAAGCAGCCCAATTGTCCCAACTCACCAAATATCATGCTACACATGAGGTTCCCCTATGGGTAGCTTTCAAGTCAGTCGACTGCGACCCGCTCTTGGTGGCAAATTTGCTTTGGCTTTGCCCTAAAGACAATAAAACAGTAAAGAACCTAGTGACATGTCATTCCCTGCAGATATGGGACATCCTCAAATTCAAATATAAACTCCAATCCCCTCATAACCCGCTCCTGTCCTACTTACTGCACGTAATCCTGCTTTTTACCCTGCATGGACCTCACCTTCTTTCTTCCATAATTGGTCAACTGCTGGTCTCATTCATGCTAACTCATTCACCACCCCTACCACTTTCAAAAAATTTCTGGTATTATGCGAGTCGTCTGGTCTTCCTGGGTAGGAAGTATTCCTCTTCCTTCAGCTCAAACACTTCTTTACCTCATGCTTACATACGTACCCATCTTTACCTAACATGACTTCCTTTGAGCATGCCTGCAAGTATGATCCCCTTGCAAGTGTGATCCCCATGCACGATCCCTTTATGCCCACCTATTAGATTCCCCTACCCATGCCTCCATCCCTTATGTCACTAAGTGGGAAACAGATTTGGACCTTCATTTAGAAACAAAAGACTGGTCAGATATATGGAAAGCTACCACATCTGCCTCCCAAAATGTTGTTGCCTCGGAAACAAATTATAAGGTGCTACTGCGCTGGTACTTGGTCCCTGCTCAGATTTCTAAATAACTCCCCTCTTATCTGCCTACATGCTTTCGAGGCTGCACAGACAGGAGTACCCTCCTCTACATCTGGTGGAGTTGTCCTGTAGCCCAAAAGTTCTGGACTGAAATCTTCCAGATTATTTCTGCCTTAGCGGGCGTGACTCTTTAACCTACCCGTTCCGTCGCCCTACTTAATACAAAACCCCCCGAGGTAGCTTGCCTTCAATTTAAATTGCTCCTACAAGTCACCACAGCTGCAAAAAAAAAAAAAAAAGCAAACGATCGCGAAGGCCTGGAATTCTCCTAACTTACATATCCTTGAAGTCAAACATAGAGTCACCAGGGCAATGATTCACACCAAAATTGAAGCTGTAGTCCTTGAAGTCACCAAATTCGAACATCTTTGGAAACCCTGGGTGGACCACTTTCTTCCATCGGACTTTGACAACACACTCCTTCTCCCCTAACTCTCCTTCTCCTAAGGCCCACTGGTCTGCTGGCACTGGACCCCACCTTCCCCCTCTCCTGGTGACCCCACCCACCCTTCCACACTTTCTAGCCCCTTGCCCATCCTTTCACCACCTCTCACTTCTTCTTGTAATTTCCTTTCCGCCTCCTTCTTCGAAGATACTTTGGCCCCTTCACCCACTTGTAGGATCTGCCCCACAAATCAGCTCATGCTTACTGCCCTAATGAATCAGCCTCCCATAGCAGAGCGCTATACACCTGACCATGCACCTCACTCATTATTATTATTAATATATTTCAGCCAGTATTAGGGGAGCTACCCACAGATGCTCATGAGCTTTTAGCTTATACAGTTTTACAACAAATATGTTCTAATTTTTCCTCCATAATATTACATTGTTGATCCATCACTTTATCATAATCACTGTACCAACCATGTCTATCATTTAATGTTGTTATTATGGACATGTTACTTGTTACCCCATTCCCACTGTTATAAGGGGCTACTCCTTTCTGTTCTTATTTTATTTTTCTTCTATTATATAATTTGCACACCATGTTACTCTGTGATCTCTCACTATTTACTCCAAGTCTCTTCCAACACATACTCACTGTAAATGACTGATTGTAACTATAGCACTAATCTGCACTATATGAAAATATAGCAGCAAATATTCCTCCCTGTAAACACTCTGATCTGCCGGTCTACTCCAAGTCACTGCAACACACAATGACTGTGTATATGACTGACTGTAAATGTAGGAATGTTCTGCAGTACTGGATAGTAGTATATATTTTTTTTCCTGAAAACACTCTTTGATCTCTTCATATATATTGCATGTCTTCTCGAAAACAAAAGACTGCCATTTTCCAAAACTGCAAATGAGTTTGATTCAGGCCTAATTAATGATGCACCCAAAGCTCATCAATACTGACAGATACATGAGCACCCAATTTGTGTCCATTTTTTGGTGAAGATCCACCTTACCTCCAACCAATCTCAGGGTAATGTTTAGAATCATATGGCTGTTAACAAATATAAGTTGAATTTACAAATGTGACATTTGGTGGTTTGATTTGATCAAAATAGGTATTGTTGTTCTCTTGATGCTCAGAAATGCAAGACATTTTATTTATTTTTAGTATCAGTTCCAAAAATGTAAAGCTAATTGTAGAAAGAAAAGCTAGCATTGTTGCTTCTGACCATATTTCTTAAAAATACAGTAAAATAATCAAATGCTATTTGTCAGTTGTGTCAGAAAAAAATGCTTTTGTAAAAGGTGTAGTGTATAGTACTAATGATATATCATTACAAGAAACTTTTCCTAATACAACAGATGATACAAGATATCTGTCAACTGTAAAATTTTGCAAACAGGTAATTTTTCTCCTTTACTGATGTGGGCTGGTGAAGCTGCACTGATAGGTGGCACTGATGGGCACTGATCGGCACTGATGGCCACTGATAGGTGGCACTAATGGGCATTGATGAGGCTGCACTGATGGTACTGATGGGCACAGATGAGGCTGCACTGATAGGTGGCACTGATGGGCTTTGATAGGCTGCACTGAAGGGCACTGAGAGGTAGCACTGATAGGTTTCACTGATGGGCACTGGTAAGTGGCACTTGTAGGCAGCACTGATAGGCAGCACTGATAGGTGACACTGATGATGAGGCACTAGTGGGCACTGATTGGCAGCACTGGTTGGCACTAATTAGCAGTACTGATGGGCACTGACAGGTGGCACTGGTGGGAATTGATAGGTGGCACTGGTGGGCACTGACTGGTGGTGGTGAGTGGGAGATTAAGTATTGTGAACTGGAAAACTGGATGTCTATGATTGGAGTCCTGTTTGGTGAAAATATAGAGGCAAAGTTCCCCATCGGTGTAACCACGGCATCGAGCCATCCAACCGGTGCTTGATGCTGGTGCTGCAAAACAGATCCTGGTTATATGCCTGTTTTATCTCTTCTTTTGGTAAGGAGATGTGGGCAATGTTGGGACTGATGTCCCTGTAACAGAAGCCGATTACTGGCTTTCTTCTTTTCTGATAGCGTGAGGAAAAAAAGTCTATAACTGGCTTTTGTTTACTTCCGTGATGAGCTGTCATTGGCTGACAGCTGATTACGTGATAAAGGATCGCTGTGATTGGACCTTTACCCCGATCTGTGATCAGCCGAGTCCGAAATACTCGACGATCACAGGGCCTGCGGCGCACGAGCATCTATGGATGCCCTCCCACCACTGGAAGCCCACTCTGCAGCCGTCTTTCAGTTATAGCACAGGTGGAAAGTAGTTAAACAACACAAGGGACTGTAATTACATTTAATGAAATATGTCTCCTGTGCTTGTGTTGGCTATCCTAATTGAAATCCAAAGTGCTCTGCTCACCCTTACCTCCGCAGCTGTAATCTTCTGATGTTGCTGGGTTTATGCAAGTGCTGGATCCTTGACAGGAACTCATCAAAAGTGCTGACAATGGCCACCCTTTTCTCTCCCCCCTCCATTTATAGAAGCTGTACTATAGCTACCATGAATTAAAAGCATTCTGTGAAGGGAGGATGGACGGATGAATGAAAGGTATACCTCCTCTATTCATAGAGAGATTTTCATTCATAAAAGCTATAATACAGCTTCAATGAATGAAGGAGGGGGACAGAAAGGGTGAAAATAATCATTACTCTTGATGAGTGCTTGTGAAAAGTACAGCACTCATATCAATATTCACAGCAACAGAAGATTACAGATGTGGAGGTATGCAGAGGACTTTATACTTCAACTAGGACAGCCGGCACTAGCAGAAAGAACACTTCTAAATAAATGCAGGTACTGTCCCTTGTGCTCATTTTTTTTTACTCAGATTTTATATTTGAAAATTTTACAAATAAACACCAACAACAAAAAAATCAAGGTCAAATCATCATTTTGAACAACCATATCTAATAACAAATGCATCTAGACATGTGTGATTCGTTTAGTTATGAATCAAGATTTGGACAAAATTTTCATTATTCAGAAATTTGGATGTATCCAAATTTCTGAATCACAATAGTAATGAAAAAAATTATAATGAAATGAATCATCCAAATTTGAAAATGAATTTGAATTTGACAATGAATTCAAATTAAAAATGGAAACATATAGCAATAATAAAAGTGAAATAAGGGGGGGGGCGTGGCTTGCACACGATCGAGATGGCCGCCTAAGCTAATAGCTCTGACTAAGTACCGGGGACAAGCGACAATATCAGCGGTGGGATCCACATTAGGAGCCATCCTACAGCTCCACAGCATCATCAGAGCTCACTCCATGCAGTCCCGCAAATGAAAAGAAGACAGATATCCTAATAAGCTGACAGACTTCTTCACAATGCCAGTGACGGCCAGAAAGACCTGGCAAGATGGCGCCGGCAGGGATCGTACACAGGCCTGATCATCCTACACGGATCTCCCGGATGATGATCCTGGTACCTGGATGGCTGAAAATGACCTAACACTCGCCCGGAATCCACATCCTCCCTCCTCAGAGCCGAACAGCCCAGCAAAAGCGCGGATGAGAATGGATCCCGCGGCGCAGGCCTCAGGTGCTGTGAGCTCTGCCTCTTCCCCGGATCAGGTAGATCTAAATGCTCCTTCATCAATAGCTAATTACCCCACTTCAGGCCAACCAATCCTGGACACCACAATGAAGGACATGCTCCTTTCCCTCCAATCATCATATATATATCCTCCATGATTGGCAAATTTTCATCTGACATGCAGGGGCTGGGAGAAAGGGTACAGCACATTGAGCACAAAATGGACGCATGTACCACCACTGTAAACGACCTCATAGATGCTTACAAAGAGCAATCTGACGACACTGACTGGATTAAAGCGAAACTCGCAGACCTCGAGGACCGCTCGAGAAGAAACAACCTTAAACTACGGGGGGTCTCCGAGTCAGTAGCCCCAATGGATCTGCAAAAATTTGCGGGAGATATGATAGCTCAACTATTACCAGACACATCCCTGATTGAACGTAGTATCGATCGCATTCACCGCATACCAAAGCCAAAACACCTGGAGGCATCTATTCCCAGAGATGTCCTAATGAAAATTCACTTTTTCCCTACTAAAGAGAAACTCCTGGCAAAAGCGAGATCAATCCCTGATCTCCCGGCTCCGTACTCTGGGATACACCTGTACGCCGATCTCTCCCAATATATTCTCAACTAGGGATGAGCCGAACACCCCCCTGTTCAGTTTGCACCAGAACATGCGAACAGGAAAAAAGTTTGCTCGAACACGCGAACACCGTTAAAGTCTATGGGACACGAACATGAATAATCAAAAGTGCTAATTTTAAAGGCTTATATGCAAGTTATTGTCATAAAAAGTGTTTGGGGACCTGGGTCCTGCCCCAGGGAACATGGATCAATGCAAAAAAAAGTTTTAAAAACGGCCGTTTTTTCAGGAGCAGTGATTTTAATAATGCTTAAAGTCAAACAATAAAAGTGTAATATCCCTTTAAATTTCGTACCTGGGGGGTGTCTATAGTATGCCTGTAAAGGGGCGCATGTTTCCCGTGTTTAGAACAGTCTGACAGCAAAATGACATTTTGAAGGAAAAAACCCATTTAAAACTCCCTCCACGCCAGCATGGATGCGGAGCGGCCCGGAGAAGAAAATGAAGAAGAGAAGAAGAGAAGAAGGAAGAAGAGAAGAAGATGAAGAAGAAGATAAAAAAAGAAGAGCGGGAGCCTCCCCCCATGCCATGCCCGAGGAGAAGAAGATAGAAGACGCCATTGAGGAGATGCTGGATGAGAACGCCGGAGGAAGAACCAGAAGAGCCAGAAGAACCAGAAGAAGAAGAAGATGAAGGAAGATAGAAGAAAGAAGAAGCATTTAAATAAAGGAATTGTCAAAAACTGTCTCTTGTCATTTTTAACATTTTTGATAGTTTTTTAGTGAAATGGTAGGGGTAAGTACCCCCTTACCATTTCACACAGGGGGGGCCAGGATCTGGGGGTCCCCTTGTTAAAGGGGGCTTCCAGATTTCGATAAGCCCCCCGCCCGCAGACCCCCACAACCACCGGCCAGGGTTGTGGGGATGAGGCCCTTGTCCTCATCAACATGGGGACAAGATGTTTTGGGGGGCTACCCCAAAGCACCCTCCCAATGTTGAGGGCATGTGGCCTGGTACGGTTCAGGAGGGGGGGGCGCACTCTCGTCCCCCCCCTCTTTTCCTGCGGCCTGCCAGGTTGCGTGCTCGGATAAGGGTCTGGTATGGATTTTTGGGGGGACCCCATGCCGTTTTTTTTTTTTTTTGGCACGGGGTTCCCCTTAAAATCCATACCAGACCTGAAGGGTCTGGTATGGAATTTAGGGGGAACCCCACGTCATTTTTTTTTTTTAATTTTGGCCAGGGTTCCCCTTAATATCCATACCAGACCTGAAGGGCCTGGTATGGAATTTAGGGGGACTCCCACATCATTTTTTTTTTTTAATTTTGTTTCGGGGTTTCCCTGTGGGGAATTCCCATGCCGTTTTTATCAATGAACTTCTATGTGTATTGTCGGCAATGCAATAGCCGCGGGTAGTTTTAAATGGGTTTTTTCCTTCGAAATGTCATTTTGCTGTCAGACTGTTCTAAACACGGGAAACATACGCCCCTTTACAGGCATACTATAGACACCCCCCAGGTACGAAATTTAAAGGGATATTACACTTTTATTGTTTGACTTTAAGCATTATTAAAATCACTGCTCCTGAAAAAACGGCCGTTTTTAAAACTTTTTTTTTGCATTGATCCATGTCCCCTGGGGCAGGACCCAGGTCCCCAAACACTTTTTATGACAATAACTTGCATATAAGCCTTTAAAATTAGCACTTCTGATTTCTCCCATAGACTTTTAAAGGGTGTTCTGCGGCATTCGAATTTGCCGCGAACAACCCAAATTGTTCGCTGTTCGGCGAACTCGCGAACAGCCAACTCGAAGCTCATCCCTACTCTCAACATGAGGCGCCAGATGAAAACATTCACCAAAGCCCTACACAATCACAAGGTCCCATACAAATGGCGTCATCCTGCCACTATGATTGTCCCCAGAAATGGGGCATCCCACACAGTTTCTAATATCGAAGATGGTCTCCTTCTTCTGAAGTCATGGGGAATAATCACTGAACTCCCAAACAATATGATGCAGCATCCTGCTAATCCTCAGAAAACGGGCTTCCAACACAAAGACCTCCGCAACTCCAGAGGTAAATGAATATCCCGCTGGTAACAACTACCCAAGCGGCTATCATCCCCGGTCATAGGTCAAGCTGAGTAACACCTATTCTGAACTTTCCCCCTTGAGTTGGTTAGTATCACACATTGGTATACTGACCTTTGAGTTACAGTTAACAGTTTCCTGTTTATCGTTTTCTAATCTTTTCTACCACAGTAGAGTACAGCAACTACTAAACTACCAACCACAAGAACCACTCATCACCCACGATACAGTCAGCACCTACCTTGACATATCTTTGTGAGACGTTTGTGCTCTAATATAACCCTTCTTTTCTTCCTCCTCTCCACTACAGACTTTGCAGTACACCGTACTTACTCTTTCCTAACCAACAGAGACCAGAAGATTGTTCTGTGGAACCCAGCGTCCGCAACCATCTGAACAGCTTTCATCCATCCAATAACAGTGAGTTTTCCTTTTTTTTTTTTTCTCTCTTCTAACACTGTCTCACTGACATCCACCTTTCTATAATGGCTATCAACGTACTATCTATCAATGCCAAGGGTCTGAACCACCCTGCCAAGAGGGCCTCCTTGTGGAAAACAGCGCTTGAGCACAACAGCGATGTATTATGTGGACAAGAGACACATTTTGACCAAAAAGCCACCTCTTACTACCAACATAAAGCATACCTATTCATCTACAAATCGTGTTTCTCCAATTAACAACGAGGAGTTCTAATTGCTATTAGAGACACGGTGTCCTTTCGACTACAAAAATCTTCCTTGGACCCAGAAGGTCGCTTCATCATCCTGGTATGTTCCATTAACAATGTCACATACACATTGGTATCTATCTATGCCCTGAACCATAGACAACTGCCCTTCCTCAAAAATACCCTTAAGGCGATAAGGGAAATACAACAAGGTCACTTACTAATCTGCGGGGACTTCAATTTAGTTCCGGATAACGAGATGGACTCCTCTTCAGGACCAAAGAGACTCACATCTCCACTGAACTCGTTCTTAAAGTCTACGACCTATATGATGCCTGGAGGTGTGGTCACATGGCTGAAAGAGATTATACATACCTTTCCCTGCATCACAACACGTATTCTCGCATTGACCTCTTGGTATCAGATAAATGGTTATTGCAAAATATTCATGACTCCAAATTCCACACCATCACCTGGTCAGACCACGAGCCTATAAGTATCAAAATTACAAACAAATCAGCTAATCCTAATTCTTTCATCTGGAGAGTGAATAACTCTCTCCTACAACATCCACCCAATGTCTCCTATTTGTCCCAGAAACTCAAAGAATTCTTCCTTACTAATACTGGCTCAGTGGCTGACCCGGCGG
Organism: Aquarana catesbeiana; assembly: GCF_042186555.1. NCBI lineage: Eukaryota > Metazoa > Chordata > Amphibia > Anura > Ranidae > Aquarana > Aquarana catesbeiana. Next base: position 147,491,015 of record NC_133334.1, read on the forward strand.
TCCTGTGGAATGCCCACAAATCCTTCATGAGAGAATTCTTTATTCAACTTGGTTCGAAACTGAAAAAGAGGAGGATGCAGAGGTTGGAAGAATTAACTTCACAAATAACCACAATAGATTTTCAAAATAAAAAAAAACTGTCACCTTCGCAACAATCCCAAATTTTCAAATTGCGTCACGAAATCCGCTCCCTATTACTTGAGGGTTATGAATTAAACTTTAGAAAGTTGAAGGCTACATTCTTTGTCACATGTAATAAAGCAGGGAAAGTTATGGCCCGTCGTATCAAAGGGCAAAGACTAAAAACTAGAATAGCACATCTGGACCACCCTAGTACCCAAAATAAAATCATCAACCCCCAAGCTATAGCGGACGCATTCAGCTCCTATTTTGGAGACCTGTACAACTTAAAAAATGATAACGTAACCCACCAACCTACCCAGAACGAGATACAAACCTTCCTTGAGCAGGTCAATCTACCCTCTCTATCGCCTGACCAATTATCGTGCCTAAATACTCCCTTCACTGAGCAAGAAATACGTATGGCCATTACAAATCTCCCTAACTCTAAATCCCCTGGACCAGACGGCTACACTGGGGAATACTTCAAAGTATTCGAAAATACACGGACCCCACACCTGTGCACACTATTTAACCACGCTGCATCCTCCTCCTCGTTTCCTACTGAAATGTTATCGGCACTAGTGATCACCTTACCTAAGCCTGGAAAAGAGCCTACCAATCCCCAAAATTTTCGCCCCATTTCACTATTGAATCTTGACCTCAAATTATACGCCAAAATACTGGCAAATAGGCTTGTAAACATTCTTCCTTCACTGATTCATAGGGACCAAACGGGATTCACCAAAGGTCGTCAGACCTCGGACGCAACTAGAAGATTAATTAACATTATCCATCACTCCAGCTCGACAGGAACGCCTTCTCTGCTTCTATCTTTGGATGCAGAGAAGGCGTTCGATAGAGTTAACTGGCATTATCTATCTATGATTCTCCTGAAATTCGGTTTTGAAGGACATATCCTCCAAGCCATAGTGGTACTTTACACCACTCCATCAGCGCGCGTATACACATCTAATTTGCTATGATCTCCTTTCAGCATAACCAACGGAACAAGGCAAGGCTGCCCACTTTCCCCCCTGATTTTTAATCTAGTAATGGAACCCCTAGCTGAACATAGCCGATCTAACACCAACATTACAGGCATCACCATAGGTAATTCCATAAATAAAATCAGCCTATTTGTGGATGATGCAATCCTGATGATAACTAATCCATCCTCCTCCCTTAAAGAAGTCCAAAAACTCCTAACCTGGTTCGGAGAGGTATCCTACTATAAAGCCAACCCATCAAAATCTTACATTCTTGATCTAGGCTTAAACACGACCTCACAGAACCTCTTACAACAACAATTTCCATTTACTTGGGCAGAAAAAAGCATACCATACCTATCCGCCTCACGAGATCCACAAAATCACTGTTCTAGCACAACTATCTCCCTCTACGAGACAAAATCCAAGCTGACCTCAACGATATGTCCAAACATGAGTTTTCCTGGTGGGGTAGATTAGCTGCATTTAAAATGATTCTTCTCCCTCAAATTCTCTACCTCTTTAGGACTCTCCCCATCCCTATACCTGTCAGCTTCTTTCACTCTCTCCAAACCATTCTCGCTCACTATGTGTGGCGTGGGAAAAAATCCAGATGCTCACACTCAAAACTCATTAAACATAGGATGTACGGAGGAGTGGGCTACATAGACTACTTCTCGGCCTCCATTCTAACCCAATCCAGAGAATGGTTTCTCCCCAATCCCACAACGATTTGGGGATCCATCGCATCCACTTACAACATAAACGGCCCGACAAAACTCTGGCTATTCGCGGCACAAATGGGAGCTAAAATCCCATCTTATCTACCCCCAACCATGAAAATTACAATTAAAATGTGGTTATACTTGATGTCCAACCACCCCGCACAACTGCCACAGATTTCCTTAGAAATTCCCTTGCAAACCTTACATTTCCTCATAAACCAAATATCCCTTACCTCCTGGATAAAAATAGGTATAAAATGCCTTCACAACTTATACTCCCATAGCTCTCTTAAGACCTTCTCTGACATCCAGAAAGAATTCCACATTCCTCCCACTGACTTCTATAAATACGCACAAATCAAACACTGTTTACTCAAACTCCCAAATCTCCATCAACACATACCCGCGTCAGCATGGTCCTTTCTATCAGCACCCACCCCACTTCGAAAAGGAATTACATTATTTTACAATATCTTCCAACAAAAACAAACTTTCGACAAAACACCCTCACACGTTCAATGGGAAACGGAGCTACAACAATCTTTTACAAATCAACAGTGGCACAAGGCTTGTAAGGTGACACAAAATGCCACACAATGTTCAACTTTATGGGAACTAACTGTTAAAATAACACTTCGATGGTACTACACCCCCGCCATTATATCTAGATTCAATCCTCAACTTCCAGATTGTTGCTGGAGGCTATGTGGAGTACGAGGGGACCTCCTTCATGTTCTGTGGAATTGCCCCAAGCTGCTCCATTATTAGAGAAATGTATTTCAGATTATTTCAGAAATGTCCCAAATACAGATCCTTCCAAATCCGGCTCTAGCCATACTCTCTCTTGGTACACACGAATTTCCCCACACTTTGCAACATTCCATCATTCAGGTACTTCTAACTGCGAGGCTACTGTTCACTAGAAACTAGAAAAACACTGTTCCTCCAACAATAACAGATGTAATACATTTAACTCACTTACATTGCACATACGAGTGGATGTTGGCATCATCCTCTGGACGACTTCACCTCTTCCACAACAAATGGTTGCCTTGGCTTTCCTGGTACGCAAACAATGAAATAACACCTTCCCCTTAAGTGTGTACAACCATCTTAGCAACACAATGAAGTGATCTCGCTTCTCCTCGGACACAGAGTGCTCCCATTGGGGTGTCTGAGAGAAGCGTGATCAGAACCACTACTGTTGACTAACCCCGCCATCTAACACGAAGATTGGTTGTCACGAAATCGAAAAACCCATCCAATAAATAGAAGCAGAAGTTAAGTGCATCACAACCCAACAATGTTTGTAATCTTCATTTAATGTATTATGTATGAACTGCTGTGTACATTTCACTCCACTGTTCTACTTTCCACTTACTGCTTTCTACTTACTACTTAACGTGTATACGTATCATTTTGTTCTTATTGTATTAAATACCAATAAAAATTATTGAAAGAAAAAAAAAGTGAAATAAGTTGCTGATTCCTACTTAGGCTGCTTTATAGAATAAAACAGAATAGAATATAAAGGAATATAATACAATAGAACTGAATAGAATAGAATATGAAATAGAGGAATAGAATAGAAAAGAATAGAATAAAACAAAAGAGAATAGAATAAAAAATAAAGTAATTGAATAGAATAGAACAGAAAGGCATAGAAAAGAATAAAACAGAATAGAATAGATAATAAAATAATAGATTAGAATAGTTTCTAATCTATTCTGTTGTATTCTATTCTATTCTATTCTATTCCTTTCTTTTCTTTTCTACAGTATTCTGTTTTATTCTATTCTGTTATTTTTTATTCTGTCCTACTCTACTCTATAAAGCAGCCCAAGTAGGAATCATCATATTATTTCACTTTTACTCCAACTGTATTTATTGCAATATGTTTCCATTTTGGATTCAAATTCATAATGAAATTTGAATTCATTTTTTAACAGAAAGAAAAGATTGAATAGAATAGAATAAATTATATTCTGTTTTATTATTTTCTTTTCTTTACTTATTCTATTCTATTCTATTCTATTCTATTCTAATTTATTCTATTATTTAAAGTAGCCTAAGTAGGAATCATCATCTTAGATAGTTACATAGTTGTTAAGGTTGAATTAAGACACCAGTCCATCCAGTTCAACCTGTGTATGTATGTGTGAGTTTATGTCAATATTAAATTCCATATCCCTGTATGTTTTAATCGTTAAGATGCCCATCTAAAAGTTGTTCGAAACTAGCGAAACTCTCTGCTTGTGGAAGGGAGTTCCAAATCCTCAGCGCTCTGACAGTAAAGAACCCTCTACACAGTTTAACCACTTCAATACCAGGCACTTTCGCCCCTTTCTGCTCAGGACAATTTTGAGCTTTCAGTGCTGTCACACTTTGAATGACAATTGCATACAACACTGTATCCAAACTAAATTTTCATCATTTTCTTTGCACAAATAGAGCTTTCTTTTGGTCGTATTTGATCACCTCTGCGGTTTTTATTTTTTGCTAAACAAACTAAAAAAAACGATATTTTTAAAAAAAAATGTTTTTCTTCGTTTCTGTTATAAAATTTTGTTTTCTCCTTCACTGACGGGCACTAAAGAGTCGACACTGATGGGCACTGATAAGGCGGCACCGATGGGCACTGATAAGGTGGCACTGATGGGCATTGATGAGGAGGTACTGATATGTAGAATTGATGGGCACTGATAGGCGGCACTGATATGCAGCACTGATGGGCACTGACAGGCGGCACTGATGGGCACTGACAGACGGCACTGATGGGCACTGACAGGTGGCACTGATGGGCACTGACAGGTGGCATTGATGGGCACTGACCGGTGGCACTGATAGGTGGCACTGATTGGCACTGACAGGTGGCATTGATGGACACTAATAGATGGCACTGATGGGCAGCACTGATTGGGCAGGTACTGACAGGTATTAATGCAGGGCACTGAGATGGACACTGATTGGCACTGTGGTGGGCTCTGATTGGCACTGTGATGGGCACTTATTGGCACTGTGGTGGGCACTGGCAGACTTTATTATTGGGGCACTGCTGGGCACTGATTGGCAGCTGATTGGCACATCTGATGGGGCTGTGCTGATAATCAATGTGCTGATTATCAGAACAGACCCCCCCTCTGACAGGCAGAGCCGCCGATTGGTTTTAGGCCGGGCAGGAAGTGGTTAAGGTTAAACCGTTTATCCTTTAGTTTCAGTGAATGGCTGCATGTCTTTTCAAACTTCTTCCCTCTAAAAAGTTTCTTACCTATACTAGGGTCACTAGTAAGGTATTTGTATATCGCTATCATATCTCCTCTCAAGCGTCTCTTCACCAGAGAGAATATGTTTAATGCTTGTAGTCTTTCCCCACAATGGAGGTCCTCCAGTCCCTTTATTAGCTATATTGCCCTTCTCTGGACTCCAGCACATTCCCCCAGAGGACTGGTGACTAGAACTGGACAGAATACCCAAGATGTGGCCGAATCAGAGTCTTGTAAAGTGGCAGAATTGTAGTTTTATCTCTGGAGTAAATCCCTTTCTAAACACTTGCTTACTGGACACTTAAACCCCCTTCCTGCCCAGGCCAATTTTTAGCTTTCAGCATTCTCACACTTTGAATGACATTTGTGTGATAATGCAACACTGTACCCAAATGAAATTTTTATCATTTGTTTCACACAAACAGAGCTTTCTTCTGGTTGTATTTAATCACTGCTGGGTTTTCTATTATTTTTTGCTAAACAAAAATAAAAAAGACAAAAAACAAAACAAAACATAGTTTGTTGTAAAATTTTGAAAACAGTTTATTTTCCTCCTTCATTGATGTGCCCTGATGAGGCAGCACTGATGGGTACTAATAGTCTGCAATTATGGGCACTGCTAGGAAGCACTGATAGGCACTGATAAGGCCACACTGATGGGCATGGATAGGTGGCACTGGTGGGCACTAATGAAGCGGCACTGGTGGGCACTGATATGTGGCACTGATGGGCACTGTGAGATGGCACTGATGGGTGGCATTGATGGGCACTGATATGTGGCACTGAAGGGCACTGATAGGTGCCACTGATGGGCACTGATAGGCACTGGTAGGTGACACTGATAGGCAGCACTGATAGGTGGCACTGATGATGAGGCATTAATGGGCACTGATTGGCAGTACTGATGGGCACTGATAGATGGCACTGGTGGGCATTGATAGTTGGCACTGGTGGGCACTTCATAACAGCAGTGGCTTTCCGTGATCAGGACTGATTTCCCTCTGACAGAAGCTGCTAATCGACTTTTTTTTCTCCTCGAGCTGTCAGCATGAGGGAAAAAAAGCCGATTACGATCTTCTGTTTACATCTCGAGATCAGCTGTCATTGGCTGACAGCTGATCAAATGATAAGAGGCCGGGAACAGGAACAAACCCCGGCTGATGGCAGCAGGCAGCAGTAAGTAGTTTCTAATAGCAGGTGCATGAAGACTGATGGCCCCAGTACAAGATGCTCCAGCATGGGAAAGGCAGGTGCTTGCAAGGCAGAAGAGACACAGGATGCATAGTTAGACAAGCTGGGTCGGTAACAGACGGTCAGATGCAGACATCCAGCTTTCCCTGCAGAGGGCTGTATCTGCACACACACTATTGCTATTGCTATTAGGGAGGTCCACCGCTTTTGGTAAGGGTCTATCTATAGTGTCCTCTGGATTCACTGTTTATCTGGATATCCCTTCACACCACCTTCTTCTTTTCTTCACCCACACTGGCTGCTCTCAATGAACTGTGGATACATGACTTTTTCTTCATGGGACTGATGTGCCTTCATTGACTTTCTTATGAATGGACTGTACTCACTTTTCCCATTTTTATATTCACATTTGATTTTATTTATAATTTATGAAATTTGATTCATCTATATCTATTTACACGTTTGGTCACTTACTGTGCACTCAATTCAATATTGGAGTTTATTTACCTATAAGCACTTTCTGATTTTGGTATTTGATTAATCAATTATTCGCAGCTTATATATACTTATTTACTTATTTATTTATTTATTTATTTATTTATTTATTTATTCATTTATGCAAGTAACACATGAATTTATATCTGTGACCATCTGACTGTAAGCGCATTTATTTTATTTGCTTTAGGCATAGACAGCAGGCAAGGAATGGTCCAGGTACAGGCAGGGGTTGGCAACACGAGATAAGGCAGATGAGCAGTAGGCAAAATCAAGATATAGGCCAGGGTCAGGGAAGGAGATATTTGAGTGAAGGCAGAGGCAAGCTGTGTCACTGGCTAATGCGTAAGACGGCATTGAAGTCACGCGCATGCACATTTGCATGCGCCTCGGAACTTCAGTTCTGCAATGGCCAGCACGTTCCTGACAACGTCCCTGTAACCAGTTTTCTATCCAGGTACATAGCCTATGGTCCATGCCGACAGACCTTTTGTATAGTAAACATTGGGAAACTGTATCAAATGCCTTTGCAAAATCGAGATGTACACATGCCATCCTTTATCTAGATGGCAGCTCACTTCCTCAACAGATTGGTCTGACAACAATGATCCTTCTTGAATCCATGCTGATTACTATTAATGATACTGTTTTCATTAGCAATTTTTTGGATATAGTCCCTTATCATCCCCTTAAATAATTTACAAACTATTAATGTTAGACTGACAGGCCTGTGGTTTCCAGTTATGTCTCTGCCCCTTAAATATTGGTACCACATTGGCTTTTCTCCAATCAACTGGTACCATTCCAGTCAGTAAACAATCCATAAAAATTAAGAACAATGGTCTAGCTATCCCCTGACTGAGCTCCTTAAGAAATCTCGGGTGTAAGCTATCTGGTCCTGGTGATTTATTTATGTTAAGTTTTTCAAGTCTATTTCTGACACTGGTTTCTGTTAGCCACAAGGGTACATTCTGTGATGAGTTATTAACATTACAGTCTTTTGTACTATAGCCTTCCCTTTTCCTTTGTGAAATCTAAGGAGAAGAATCCATTTAAAACCTTTGCCTTCTCCTTGTCCTTTGTAGCTAGATTCCCTTCATCATCTCTTATGGGGCCAATAAGCTTTGGCCTCACTTTCTCACTGTTAATATATTTAAAAAATGTATTGGGATTTTTTTTTTACTCTTTTACATTTCTTAATGCTTTCCTTATAGTATTAGAATGCTGACAATGACCCCCCCATCCTTATATTTTTGAAGGCTTTTTTTTTTCTCTTTTATATGCATTTTTACATTATAGTTTAGCCACTCAGGTTTAATCTTAGCTCTTTTATATTTTTACCCATTAGAATACACTGTATAATACCTTTCTTTAATATGTTCTTAAAACACTCCCATTTTTCCTCCATGTTCCTAGGATTTTATCCCATTTAATATCATGTAGCATAGAGCGCAGTTTAGGGAAGTTGGCTCATGTGTACATGTGTTACCCTCGTGTTTCCGTTTCCTGTGATTTATACTGAATGTAATTACCTTGTGATTGCTGTTTCCTAAGTTGTCGTGTATTTCCACATCTGCAATCAGAGCTGTGTTGTTTGTAATCAGTAGGTCTAGTAATGCTTTATCTCTTTCTGGCGCATTCACCAACTGATCCAGAAAAATTTTCCTCCCAGATATTTGGGCAATGGCGAGCCTTAGATGAATGAGCGGTTCCTTCAGTCCAGTCAATATCTGGATAATTGAAATCCCCCATCATAATAACAGGAGATCAGACTCCGCCTCATCCCTCAGGTTAGGGGCCTGTAGCATATGCTCACTATTACTTTCCCATTAGTTTCCTCCCTTTGGAGTTCCAACCACAAGGATTCCACCTCTTCCCTAGCTTCAATAGTAATGTTTCCCCTCACATTCACTTACAAATCATTTGTGATGTACGGGCATCCCCCTCCCCTTTCCTACTCTCCCTATCCCTACAATATCGGGAATACCCCTGAACAATTGCCAGCCAGTCTTGTAAACTGTCAAACCAAGTTTCTAAAATTCCCCACAAAATCAAAATCCTCCTCATAAATTAGCAGCTCCAATTCTCCCATTTTATTAGCTAGACTTCTAGCATTTGTGTACATGCCTCTTAATTTTGTCTGGTTGGATACCATATCCTTGTTAGTTGTTATGAGGCTGCAATTGGGATTTGCCAACTTACTTACCTTGTGTTTAGATGCAGGGACTAGGAGGATCAGGAACACCTGGTCTTTACCAGACATGGTGAATGCATGGATAGAACATGTGGCAGAGTTATTCCCATTAAAGAATATGTTACCCCAACATTTCATATTCCTGATATGTGCCTGCTGTACCATGTACTTGTATGAAAAATATTCTGTTCTCTTTGTATGAAATACCTGGTGTTCCTGCCAGTCCCTCTGTTTTCCTATTAAAAAATGACCACACTAGTCATGAGAGAACCACGTGGTCTGTTTTCTGACTGTGCTGGGAAATCAACCTGCTCTCCTCCAATGATTAGACTTTTGCTTACATGCCCCCCCCAGTACAGCTGGAGGGGCATGTAAGTGGGAAGAACAATGTCCTGCTGTTTCTCCTCCCCTAGTTCACTGAGCAACTCATACAGCTGAGGGGGGGCAGTGCAACCACTCTAGCGTAGTATAACCATGACAAGCCTTTATTATATGAAATGAATAAATACTACTCACAAAGGTGGAAACATCATGGGTAGTGTGATAAACAAAAGGTGCAAGCCACTGTTAGTTTACTATCCCAGTGTGCAGGGAGAAGACTAAACTCAGTGTCCGGATTGCAGAGTGTATGTCAGCTCCACAATGCAGCTATAAAGCCGCTGGGCATCCTGGCATCCTGGTCCTGCTCCTGATCCAATCTTCTTGTGAAAAAAAGGCAAGAAGCGCCAATCTGAGTGCAGTATCATTAAAAACTTTAATAGGGTTATATAAAAGAACAACAGCCAAATGGCTACTCACAAAACCTTTTCTTTCTTCTATTCTCTTATATTTTATTTTTACACTCTCCTGGTGTTTTTGAACTCAATCCCTTTATCTCATTTCCATTGCACTCAGTATGTTGTGTTCATTTTTCATTTGTTGCTTAGTAACTGATTCCACAGCTCCTATATAAAGGACACTTGTTGTATCAGCCTATTAGATCTGAAGAAAATGCGGAAGCATTGAACGCGTCATCTGACACGTCCACACGTCACTTCCGCTGTTTGGCTCCTGGATCAGTGTTTGCACTCCACGCCTGTCTTCATCCGGTTCCGGTCTACTGCTACGGCTCTGGCTCTGGCTCCTAATGTCCGTTTAGATGCCGGCTCCCCTTGCGGACACTTCCATCGCTATTGCAGCCCAGCACCCAGCAGTGACCCCTCGGACCACCCGCACATCACAACGCTGAGAGCGCCTCCACTTGAACCTGCACCATGCACTTTTTCAACATCTGAGGAGGACGTCCCTGGACCCACCATTTGTCCTTGCTTTTATTAACCCCAGTTTTGTGAGTAGCCATTTGGCTGTTGTTCTTTTATATAACCCTATTAAACTTTTTAATGATACTGCACTCAGATTGGCGCTTCTTGCCTTTTTTTCACATTATCTTTTCAGAGTTGTCTGCTTCCACTCTCAAGTGAGCTGCCGCTGGTGCTTAGTATCAGATTCCTGTGAATTACATATTGTCAGTGACTATCATTTTATACACATATATTTTTCATTGACTATTATCCCCTGGACGGTTTTGCAGAGTCCCCATATATATATTTTTTTCATTTCTGATCTTGCTTATTTAGGTCACATTCCCCCTTTTTATTCTGGACTCTTTTCATGAATGTGAATTACTTCATTTTAGCTTGTTTGTATGTTCTTGCGCCATTTATTCTTTTTTGATCCAATCTTCCTCCCTGATGGCCACCTCTAAGGATTATACACCGCAGACAGAACGCATTTCAAGGAAATCTTCCTCTTTTTCACCTGACCTAAACTGGGCTATCCGCTCAAAAGATAAACATCCAATTCCGGAAGTTGAAAGCAAACAAACTGTCAGGTGCTGGGCTCCAGGGGAGAAAACATTAAAAGTATATCTAAAATAAAAAATGTATGTATAATATATATATATTTTTTTTAAAAAACAGATTTTATTGACATTTTACATGTTTACAGTAATCACAGCAGTATTGTGTAATACAAAGTCATCAAACAACAAAAGAAGAAAAGGAAACAGTGTGATATGTACATTTTAGTGAACATTGGTATCCTTGTAGATCGACCTCTTATCATTTCCCTTGTGGTATGCATTTGACTTGATCCATCTCAAGTCAGTTTGGCTATATCTCGGTGTGGGAATTATGGTCAAGATTGACATGGATAAGAGGTATTCTGTAGTTCTCCGTAGCAGGGGGTAGGGGAATGCGTGTACGGTGGGCTACGTTTGAAGTATAAACATACATCAATATTATCCGCACCTCTCCCTGGTCACACCTAAAGGGCTCTGACTGTGACCGGGCGGGGTGTAAACATGTGTATCAATGGTGCCATTGAGGTCCGTACTTCATGTTGTGAGAGTGGACCCAGTCTATAGATAGAAGCTTCCTGGGCTGTATAGGGCCTAGGTGTGGGGAGTGGAGGAAGGTTCCGAGAACCCTCCAGCAGTGCATGTTTCCTTATCCAAGCCATGAGGGTCCTTGCTTAAAATTATGATAAGAGACATGGTTGGATATGTTGAATATGAGGAAAGTTGTTCATGGGTCAGTGGGGTATGAGGGAGAAGAGGGGGGGCGGAGGTCTTTAATATGGCCATCAATGTTGGATATGTATTTTTACTAGGTGGGGGAGTATGAGTTAACAGTTGAAGTGGTCGCTACTGATGATTCTCTAAAGTGCAACCAGCATGTCCTTGTATCCCTGTATTTTGTTGGGTTGTCTCTAGTTTGGTGTATGAGGTTTTCCATTTCAGCCGTTCTGTCGACGTGCTTAATCCACTCTGTAGTTGTAGGAGGAGAGGTACTTCTCCAGTGTACCGGATACATTGATTGGCCGCATTGATGAGGAGGAGTATGAGGGATTTGTTGTAGGCTGACCTTGATATGGAGGTGTAGTGCAGTAAGAATTGGGCTGGGTTGAAGTCTGGGGCATATGTTGTAATTTGGGTAATTAGGCATTGGATTTCAGCCCAAAATGGTTGTATGAGCGGGCATTCCCACCAAATATGGAGAAGTGTGCCGTGTGCTGCGTTACATCTCCAGCAGGTCAGGGGGAGACTGGGGTGGAATTTGTGAATCTTGTCTGGCGTCCTGTACCACATAGAGTATATCTTATATATGTTTTCCTGTGTGGAGACATTGATGAAGCCTTTATGGATATGACTGTATATGTGCCCCCAATCTTCAATAGTTAGGTCCAGATTGAGGTCTGTTTCCCACTGTAGATCTAGTTTATCTTCTTTAATCTTGTGTTTTGAGAAGAGAAGCGCATAGACAGTCGAAATTAGGTGTCTTTGGGGTTCTTCGCTGTTACAAATGTGTTCAAAAGGAGTGAGCTCTCGGTGCCAGAGTGAGTTGGGTTTAGAAGTGTGGTAGAAGTGTCGGATTTGTAAGTATTTATAAAACAGAATGCGGTAGTTTGGGAATTTCGAGGACATAGCTTGGTGCGACATGAGTTCCTCATTGTGGAAGATTTGCTGTGCTTTAAGTTGAGGTCTAAGTGGGTCTACTGTCGGATTGCGTGAGGTCAGGCCTGGTAAAAATTCTGGGTTGCCTTCGAGAGGAGTCATAGGTCCGTGTGTAGGTTTCAAATTCAGTTTTTTGCATGCAGCTCCGAAGAGCACCAATGTGGTGTTAATTAAGGGGTGAGATTTAAGTTCTTTGGGGATGTGAGAAGGATTAATCCAGGGTAAGTGCGATAGTGGAATTTGGGTAAATGCATGTTCAAGCTGGATCCAATCCTTGTCGCGTCCGTGTACATACCAGTCGACAATTCTGGTCAGGTGGCATGCCCAATGATACTTTTGGATGTCTGGAAGGCTTAAACCACCCTGTAATTTGGGGAGCGTCAATCTATCCCAACTCAATCTGGGTATTTTGGATGCACATATGAGGTTTCTACACATCCTTTTGTAAGCCAAAAAGAAGGATGGTGGGAGTTTAATGGGGATGGCTTGGAAAAGAAAGAGAAGTCTGGGTAGTATGTTCATTTATAAAATAGCTGCTCTGCCAAACCAAGAGAACGGTCCTGCATGCCATTTTTGCAAGTCTCCTTGGATGGTTTGGAGAACATGTTAAAAATACTGTGTATACAGGTCAGTCAGTTTAGTAGGGATTTTGATACCCAATATGTGATGGCTTGGGGTTCCCAACCAAAAGAGAAGTTGTTCTTACATTGTGTCACCAGTGTGGACGGTAGGGTAATGTTGAGGGCTTTTAACTTAGAGAAGTTTGTTTGTAGATTAGACTTAAAAAGTGAGAGGTCTTTCAGAAGTTTAGCGATAGTGGTTACCGGATCGGTTAGGAAGAGTAGGACATTGTCCGCGTATGCTACCACCTTATATTGTTTATGATTGATCTTGAGACCTTTGATGTCTGGATTTTCTTTTAGTCTGTGTAGTAGGGGTTCTATGGTGAGTATGAAAATCAAAGGTGATAGTGGACATCCCTGTCTCATACCACTGGAGAAGGAGAAGGCACCCGACAGGCAGCCATTTACCCTTATTTTAGCTGAAGGGGATGAGTACAAGGCTAGAATTATCTGAAGGAGGCACTGCGGTATACCCACAGCACGTAGTGTTGCCTCCATATAATCCCGAGCCACCCTGTCGAACGCCGTCTCCGCATCCAGGGACAGCAAAAAGCCTTGAGTAGACATAATGGAGAGCCAATGGTGAATGTTTAGAGCTTTTGTAGTATTGTCCCTGGCTTCTCTGCCGGGGACAAAACAAATTTGGTCCAATGAGATTAGTCTGGGGATTAAGGGGAGAATGCGGTTGGCCAGAGCCTTGGCATATAGTTTCACATCTATGTTTAAAAGTGATATGGGACAATAATTGGTTACTAGCGTGGGGTCTTTATCTGGCTTTGGAATAAGGGTAATATGGGTTTCCAGGATTTCTTTACTGGCTATACTGGAAGGTGTGAGGTTATTGAAGACCTTGACAAGTTGGGGGATAAGTGTGTCGGGGAAGGACTTATAGTAGCTAAGCGTCAGGCCATCTGGGTCTGGACTCTTACCCAGCTTTAATTGTTTCAGTGCATTTAGGGTCTCTTCTATGGAAAGTGGTAGGTCTAAATCTGTGGATTCCTTAGTAGTGAGGGGTGATGGAGTGTATTTTTTTAGGAATTCCTGTATTGTCGTTGCCCAGTCAGTTGAGGTAGATGTCAATTGTGGGTTGGGTAAATTGTACAATTTGGAGAAATATTGCACAAATTGGTCTGTAATCTCCTCTGCCTTCTCTAGAGTGTTGCCTGCTGGGTCTGTGATCCTGTGAATTGTGTGTGCGGCTTTCTTAACTTTCAGGGCTCTGGCCAACAATTTTCCAGGTTTTTTGCCAAATTCATAGAAAACCTTTTGGGTCAGAGCGTATTTACGATTTAGTGTCTTGTGTAACTCGCCTAAGAGTTCCTCCCTGGTGTGTATCAGTTCAGTCAGGACTTCAGTAACTAGGGATGCTTTGTGTTTTTGCTCCAGTGAGGAGATATGTTTCGTCAGTTCCTCAATGCGTGCTTTCCTGAGCTTGTTTCTTGTTGGGGCCATGGAGATGAATTCACCCCTAATTACACATTTATGTGCGGCCCAGATTGCTTCCGGAGAAGAGTCCAGCTGCAAGTTTTCTGTAAAGTAATGAGCAAGGTTTTTAGATATTGTTTGGGTAATTTCTGGGTCGGTGATGAGAAAGTTGTCGAGGTTCCAGATTTGAGATCTGATCATAGTGATGGGGAAATTGAGAGTCAAGGTGATGGGATTGTGGTCTGACAGAATCATTAGTTGCTTTAGTAAGGTATGAAAGATCATTTTGGGTAATAAAGAAGTGGTGGAGTCTCGAATATTTTTTGTGTGGTGGTGAGAAAAAGGTAAAGTCTCTATACCTAGGATGTAGTGTACGCTATGTGTCATGGAGCAACATGTCACAGAGTTGTGATTTTATCACACGTAATGCTCTGTATGTTAGTGATGATGTGCCATTAGATGTGTCAAGGGAGGGGTTCAAGGCAACATTGAAATCTCCACCGACGATTAGAGTGCCGACTGGAATGTCAACAGTTGTTGAAGTGTTTTAAGAAAGAAAGCAACTTGTTGCGTGTTAGGTGCATAAATATTTGCTATGGTGATTGGCCTCTTGTGAATCATGCCTTTTATGAAGAAAAACCTTCCCTGTGTATCCCTTTGGACCTCTGCTACATGTAACGGACAATGTTTGGATATTAGAATGGATACCCCCTTAGATTTGGCATCTGTATTGGATGCGTGGTATATTGTCGTAAAGTGTTTGTTCAGTAATTTGGGAATGTTGTCTGTTCTAAAATGGGTTTCCTGGACAAGAGCGACATGAATTTCTGCAAAGAGGAGAGTAATTGTGATTGTTTTTCAGGCGTGTTGAGACCACGTATGTTTATGGAGCAGAGCTTAAGTTGTACATGAGGTTGTGCCTTGGTATATGGCGTGTTGGGTGTACCCATGACCTCCACCATAAATGGATGGGTGTGAGAGAGTTGAGGGTAGGTTGGTAGATAGGGAGAGGGGATCTATAAAGTGAAGTGTAGACTGAAGTCTAGTTCAGTAAATACTACCGGAGAACCGATGAGGTGGTGGAGATGTCAACCGCCTACCTCAATACAAGGGGGGATCGGTAGTGTACAGAGCGGAGGCTGTGCATGCACCACAATTGGTGCACTGCACCCTGTTTCACTACTGTGTGGGAGTTGACCTATACCCTACATGGGAGAGTGTCCATAAATCATGGATAATCCGCCACCACACGACCAGTGGAGATGAAGGACGTTGTAGGTGTATCTATAAGAGAGTGAGAAGTATGTGGGAACAGTTGTATTCCGTTGGCGATATAGATAGTAGGATCTGGGTAGTACCTACAGCTATTTAATGTAGGGGTATTGAAATAGTTATGACGACTCATCTACAAGTTGGCTTTGTATGCGGAAGAGTATGAGAAGTGTCTGGAGTTGACAGTGGGCCCCAGAGAGGCCAGTAGTGTAAAGTCCAGGGTGATAGTGGCGGATTAGCATTAGTTTAGCAAGACTGATGATCTAGCATCTTAAAACTAGCATAACCTAACATACATTTATGCAGCATTCCTGTAAGTATTTCAACTAAAACATAAACAGTAAACATTAAACACCTGGGAATAGTGAAGCCGTGTGTGTAAGGCCAATACAGCGTACCTGCCGAGAGATGAGTGACAGTTCTTGCCAGATTGGATCCGTATCTGAGTCTGGACAATGGCTGTTGCATTGTCATTCTCAAAATCTGTATCTTGCATTCACCAAATCTGAGGAGTTTGCGGATGTCCCCGGAAATGGTTGGTGGTACCAGTAATTATTGGTGTGGTTGTAAGATGGTTGCTCGAAAATGTGGACTACCGCTGGTGTCTGTGAGCAATCTGTGAGTACAGGCGGAGATACCTGCGGTCTCAAAATCCATTGCATGAGTCATCTTGTAGAGCTTGATGAGAGTGGAGAATCCCTTGGTGTGTCGCAGTGAATGTTGGTACATATTATGAGGCAGATCTGTAGATGAAGTCATGTAGACCCAAGTCCAGTTCTGCAGGAGTGGGAGTTTCCAGTCCTTGAGGCTGTTGGTTGGGGGTCTCTCGCCCGGATCTTTTGGTGAGTGTCTTCAGTGTGGTGTTGCGGCATTGATGAAAAGGATTTCCGGATATCGCGTAAGGTCCTGCGTGAGGTTGAGCCGGGTGAAAGGCTTGGTGGGTACATTTGCGTCATTTTGGCCACGAGGAATCATGGGGATTGTAGTTTATGCTGTTGGTTGCATATACACTGCTGGCCTTGACTGGAATGAGTGTCAGGATGGTGACACAGCGAAGGGGAGGTTCATTTGAAGTGGGATAAGGTGGTTAGAAAAGCACTGCAGCCTCAAAAAATGTCTCAGAGATATCCAGGTGTAAATATCGTGAAAGATCACAACAGTCAAAAACAACATAGTGGAACTTAAATGTGCCAAACAGGGCAAAACATTAGTGCTGGATTACTATTTATCTATGAGGGCGGTTAGCGGTCCCGTCTGGCTCTCCTTGAGCTGGGAAAGTTGGAGGGGCTACCGTCTCGGTCTGTGTCACGAGAAGTAAAGCGGTTGCCCGTACTTGAAAGAGAACGTCTCCACTGGTATCTGGAGTCTTGTGCCTCTATGGGCTCTTCAGTTGGCTGTTTCCCTCACAGCAGAGTGGCAAAAATCTGCATAGCAATTAGGTACCTCTACCCGTGGGATGTGTAGAGTGTTGCAAAAATGGGGGAGATCTTCTGGTACTCTCTGGAGTGCCGTGCAACCCTCTTAGGTAGCCGAGAGGCAAAAGGGGAACTTCCATTTGTATGATATTCCCTTGGTGTGGAGAGTGTCTAGTACAGGGTCTCAGGTCTCGTCGGTGCTATAGTGTGATCCCTGAGAGATCCTGATAGATTTGGATCATCTGTCCTGCATGTATAATCTGTGGCTTGCTCCTGGCTTGTCTAAGAATGTTCTCTTTAAGTTTAAAATCAAATATGCAGCAAACAATGTCCCTTGGAGGGTCAGTATCTCTCCCTTTGGGTCTCAGAGCTCGGTGGATTCTCTCCATCGCAATGGATGCCTGGGGTGATCTGTGTAGCAGTTTGTTGAATATGCCAGTGACCGTGGGTGCGATCTGGTCTCCCTCAATCGTCTCCGGTATTCCTCTGATCCTTAAATTGTGGCATCTGCCCCTATTGTTGAGGTCTTCTAAGTGTCTCTGCATATCTCGAAATTGAAGGGTATGAGTGTCAACGTGATGTGTGGTCTTTCTGAGTTGCGTGTCATGGCACTCAGTTACTTTCTCCACAGCCTGCACTCTATCAGTGAGGGCGCAGATATACAGCCTCAGTTCCGAGATAGCCGCTGATAAGGTGTCCTTTATATCTGCTGCTATTGTCCGCAGATCGTGTATATTTAATTGAGGCAGTGGGGAATCCTCCATGCCCGCCCGATCTGAGGAGAGTGACGGGGGAGTGGAGACTGGCGACCCCGACGAAGGGGGAGCCGTTGATTGAGGTTGGCTTTTGGTGGGAAGACGCCATTTTCCCATGGCCTGAGCGGAACATTTCAGGGATATTATGTCCCAGGGATCTGGAATGTTCCCGGGGGGAGTGAGAACGAGAGACTGACGAGTTCTGTGAGGCGGTCCCCATCTTAATGGTCAGTTTTGGCGTGTTTGTACCTCCGCTAGGCTGCTAGCAAGTCGTGTGGTAGCGGGAGCTGCAGAATTAAGCGTCCATCTTCCAGTTAGGTCAGGCCACGCCCCCATGTATAATATATATGATATAAGGTATATAAAATTGCACAAAAAACACATGGCTCCCAGCAACCAATCAGTTAAATAAAATAAAAGTTGTGCTTAAACGGATTAGGCACAAACCCGCATTAACCATGCAAATGATCAATCATAAATAAGTGACAACTGTAGACAAGGGAGCATGCCTGCATTCATCACATAATGAAAAAAAACATGAATTAAATAACTATAACAAACCCCCCCAAAAAAGAAGGGAAAACGTGGGGAAAGGGGAAGGGGAGGGGAAAAGGAAAGAGGAAACATAGGAAGGGAAGATGGGGAAAGTAACAGATGAGTGGGTAATGCGTAAGGACAAAAAGACAGTAAATATTAACTAATAGTGAAAAGTCAAAAAAGAAATTGACAAGCCAATAATAATAAACAATAATGAATGACAATGTATGTTTAGTTGTGAATGACAATGATATTAACAATGAAATAATGGCAAAGGTGCAACCACATAAATTATTAAAGGATCATGAGATCTAATCTGATATAAAATCTCCCAGTATGTGTAACACCAGGGAGGTAAAAATCAAAGCTACGAAAACTCAAAAACAAATAAATAATATGATCAATTTCTCACAAAAACAGCACATTTAAAAATGAATTAGCCTTAAAAGATTGAGTTTGGCAATCTACAGTATACTTTCCATACCCTATCGAGGATAAACCTGATAACAAGCCCCTGTCCACAGGATATATTTCCAAAAAAACAATAATGAAGAAAAAACTAATAGAAAATAGAAATTGGAAACAAAAAAAAAAAAAAAAATTCTTAATAACCAGGCTACTACGGAGTAAGAAATACAGAAAGATTGCACTTATGATTTAACCCCTTTCGGTTGCATGCTGTTTAGATTGTATATCCACATTTTCTCCTTTTGACATAAAATCCTATCTAAGGGGTAAATTCAACCTGTAGATACCCTTGAAGTAGAGTCCAGTGGGGTCACCATCATGAAATTTGATGAAGTGCAGTACTACAAGGCGTTCATCGTCCCTATTGACAATGCTTTGGACGTGTTCACCGACTCTGATTTTGAGCTGTCTTTTGGTTTTGCCGACGTAATTCTTACCACATGGGCAGGTCAGCATATAAACCACCCTGGTGGTATTACAATTGATGAAATTATTGATTTTTAATTTCTTCTTGCCCTCAGAGTCGGTGAACACGTCTGTCCTTTCCACATACTTACAGACTGAGCATCTTCCACATCTGTACACCCCCCTAAGAGGTGGCAGCTCAGTAAGCCAATTAGGGGAAACTGTTCTCTGGTATTCTGAGTGGATGAGGTTATCCCTGAGGTTCTGTGAGCATTGAGCAGTGAGAAGTGGGCGGTCGCCCACAATCTCTCTCTTTTCATCAATCTATTTAAAGTCAGTTACGGGGGGGGGGTGTGGATGTGTGTGGTGGCCATCTGAGTATGCAGACAATGTTGTCTAATTTTAATGATTTGTTGGTGGTATTGTTTATTTTGATTAGTGTTAAGTGAATTTGCATAATTAAACTTTATATACTTTTTGCTAAATTGCCTGTTTCTCTCTGAAGAATTGCTTTTTGTAATCGTTTTCTTAATTCCTGTTTTTTCTTATATGCTAAACCAATTCAGAGGAACTCACCACAGATCCTAATCAGAGAATTGTTCTGAGGTGTGAGCAATTGGCCAACCTTAGCAGGTGCTTTTTATTTTTGCACTTTGCTTTTTGAATTTAATTTGCTTAGGTTGAGCCTTTAATAGTCATTTTTATTCCTTAGTTTTTTCAGGTGATACAATAGATGACAAAAGTAGAGGAACATGTGAGGAATTCATTTATGGTGAAAGTCTGTCCTAATCGATCATGGAAAGTGAATTGGCTATGGGCAATGTCAAACAGTCAGGCTTACAACATCTATAAATGCAATGTAGGGGCAAAAAAGTGGGCATATTCTAATGAACAGGGGCAATGATATTTTTAATGTTCCTGGCCCTTTTGTATACCACCTTGGGTCGATCCGAGATGTTAGTATTGAAAAGGGGGTTGCATTGAAATATTCTCCAATGTCTATCAAGGATCTTGCAAACCAATTGAAAGTTACTGTTGAACGTGGTACAAAAGGTTGGGCCGTTGAAGGGCACCATCTGATCAACAACTTGTGTCAGGTACTCACCAAGGCCGGAATGCTGAGAGCGGCTCCCCTAGCAACTAGGTGCAAGATTCCCCTGAAGGTGGTACAGAGGGTATCAGGCACGGTGAGGCACGGGTTGCCAGCAGGTGTGCAGGTCACCAAGGTGTCACTAGACGTGTAGAACCCGTGTAGCATGGACTGGTCGCTAAGCTGGAGAGAAGGCTGGCAGGGACTCCAACACTTGACCTGGAACCAGGAACAGAGCTGAGGAGAAGCACAGGGTTAAGCAAGACAAGTCCTTGAGCAGGCCGAGGGTCAAACACCGGGTAATCGTAGTAGCAAGCACAGGTTTAAGCAAGGCAAGTCCTTTGAGCAGGCCGAGGGTCAAACACCAGGTAATCGTAGTAGCAAGCACAGGTTTAAACAAGGCAAGTCCGTTTAGCAGGCCGAGAGTCAAACACTGGAGAGAGGATAAGCAAAGAAGTCCTTAATCAAGCCGAGGGTCAAACACTGGTGAGAGGATAAGCAGAGTAGTCAAACGGTCCGGGTCACAATAGGCAGGAACAGGTATGCAGAGGATAAACGGGAACACTGGAAGCTGAGAAGACAAACCAGCAATGAGCACAAGGCAATGAGCCTTTATATAGGCCCGCCAAGGGGACGTCCCGCTGTACGTGCATGCGTTCGTGTGCCCACATGTGCTAACCCGTTCGGGTCACGCGCTCGTACCCGCCGATCGTGTGCCAGTATGTGCTGATGTGTAGCTCTACCGCGCAGGCGCACCGGGACGCGCCGATACTGACAGGCTCTGACTGTGTTAACCCTCTGACAGTGCCCCCTTCCAAGGGGCAGCCTCAGGATGCCCAATCTGGGCAAGATTCCTGGTTGTCTTCTGTGAAAATTACGTATTAAACGAGGGGCATGTAAGTTGCTGGACGGTTCCCAGGAGTTATCTTCTGGAGGGTATCCTTTCCATTTAACAAGATATTGGATCTGTCCCCCCCTTTTTCTACAGTCCATTATTGCCTCTACTTCATACTCCATTTCACCTTCAATTTCAATTGGAGGAGGTGGTGGTTCCATTCTTCCAGAAAAAGGGCTAGGGACCACTGGCTTCAATAAAGATGCATGGAATACCGGATGTATCTTATATGTGACCGGAAGGGCTAATTCAAAAGCCACGGGGTTCACCACTTTCTTAATTTCAAAAGGGCCAATGAACCTTGGACCTAGTTTGCGGGATGGACAGGGCAGTCTAAGATTAATAGCAGATAGCCATACCTTGTCCCCAATCTTGAAACTTGGGTTTGGTCTTCTCCCTCTGTTATAGTACTTCTCGTAACTGTCTTGAGCCTTTTTCATGGTTTCCTGGATCTGTAAAAAATTGGTTTGGATAAAGTTAATCTGGTCTTGTACTGCAGGGGTTGACACTTCAGGGAAAGAATCTGGCAAGAAGGAGGGATGGAAGCTGTAATTAGCCCAAAAAGGTGTTTGGTTGATGGCGGAATGAGTGGAATTGTTGTAAGCAAATTCTGCACATGGAAGGAGGGTGGACCAGTTATCTTGGGAACCAGAGCAGAAGCAACGGAGATATTGTTCCAGATTTTGATTTGTTCCTTCTGTTTGACCGTTGCTTTGCGGGTGGTATGCTGAGGAGAGCGAGGTCTTTATTTCAAGGGATCTGCAGAGGTCCTTCCAAAATTTTGAGGTAAATTGGATACCTCTGTCTGATATGATGTTGTGGGGAACACCATGAAGCCTCACGATTTCTTTGATAAAAATGTTTGCTGTAGCCAGAGCAGAAGGGGTGCCCATCATGGGCAGGAAGTGTGCCATCTTAGAGAGGCGGTCAACCACCACTAAGATGGTAGTAAATTTTTCAGAGGGGGGAAGTTCTACAATGAAGTCCATAGAGACCTCCTTCCATGGACGTTCAGGGATAGGCAAAGGTCTCAGGAGCCCCCAAGCCTTAGTGTTCGACCCTTTGTTACGTTGACACGTAATACAGGATTGGACATAGTTTTTACAGTCCTGACTCCAACCCGGCCACCAGTAGGAGCGATGAACTAATTCTGAGGTTTTCCGGATTCCAAAGTGCCCTGCCAACTTATGGTCATGGAAGTTATGTAATACTTGCAGTCTCACTGGAGAAGGAACAAATATTTTATTTTGGGCCCACAGTAAGCCATCCCTCTTCCTTAATGAGGGTACTTCAGGTTCTGTGCATTGACTGGATGCCTCTCTAATGGCAGTTTTGAGATCAGGCTGGATAAGAAGGAAGTTATGTGGGGATAAGATAGTTCCAGGCTCAGTTGCCTCATTGACTTCTGGAAAAATTCGGGAGAGTGCATCCGCTTTTCCGTTCTTGGAACCCGGTCGGTAGGAGATGTGAAAATTAAATCTGGAAAAAAATAATGCCCATCGGGCTTGTCGAGGTCGGAGTCACTTGGCCATTCGGAGATATTCCAGATTCCGATGATCAGTAAAGATCATTATGGGTTGGGACGCACCCTCCAGCAAGTACCTCCACTCCTCCAGAGCAAATTTTATAGCCAGTAGTTCTCGGTCACCGACGTCATAGTTCCTTTCAGGTGGGCTTAATTTGTGAGAAGCAAAGGCAACTGGATGAAGAAGGGCCTTCGGACCACTCTGTTGGAACAGGATTGCACCTGTCGCTGATTCTGAGGCATCTACTTCCAGTACATATGATAAAGCTGGATCTGGGTGTTGTAGAATAGGAGCCGATGTAAAAAGATCTTTCAATTTATTAAAGGCTTCTTGGGCTTCTTGGGGCCATTGAAACTTGGCTTTCTGGCGGGTGAGTCGAGTAATGGGAGAAATGATTGAAGAGAATCCTCTAATGAACCTGCGGTAAAAATTGGCAAAGCCAACAAACCGCTGGATTCCCTTTTTATCTGAAGGAGCTGGTCACTCCTGGATGGTTCTAACCTTTTGTGGGTCCATTGCAACCCCTTTTGTGGAGATGATGAACCCAAGGAACTGGATGGTGGTCTTTTCAAATTCACATTTCTCCCCTTTTAAGAATAGGCCATGTTTCCTGAGAACCGAGAGTACCTTCTTTACATGGGTGCGATGTACTTTTAGTGAGGTGGAGAAAATCAAAATATCATCAAGATATACAATCACAAAGTTATCTAGGTACTCACGGAAAATGTCGTTGACTAGGTGTTGGAACGTGGCCTGGGCATTGCAGAGTCCAAAAGGCATCACAAGATATTCAAAGTGCCCAAACCTGGATCTAAAGGCTGTTTTCCACTCATCCCCGGCACGT
This sequence comes from Aquarana catesbeiana, assembly GCF_042186555.1. Classification (NCBI taxonomy): domain Eukaryota; kingdom Metazoa; phylum Chordata; class Amphibia; order Anura; family Ranidae; genus Aquarana; species Aquarana catesbeiana. Next base: position 147,514,740 of record NC_133334.1, read on the forward strand.
ATCCGAATGAGATTGTATGCTCCCCGTAGGTCTAGTTTGGTAAACTTTAAAGACTAAAGTTTGCGTGTATTTGGATACTCGGCTGACCCTGCCTCCCAAGAGGGCTATTGTGGGTTCCTGGGGGACTGCCACCCCTGTGACTTTCTGTATTAGTTTGAATATTCTGTTCCATTATCATCTAATGTGGGGACATGACCACCACGTGTGGAACATGGTGTCCACCAGGTTACAGTGTCCTGGATAGATAAGTGCCGTTGAGTTGAGAAAGTGGCCTATTCTGAACAGGTCTTTGTTGAGCCACCAATGAAAAGCGTGTATATTCATGGCCGGCTGAAAGGAGGGGTTATGGAACATGTGTGATAGTGGTCTTGTGCAGGATATTAGTGAGGGTAGTTTATGTAGCGTGTCACACAAGGTGAAGGAGTGGGATAGGGTGGGAGCTAAAATTGATGGTCTTGATGTGGGATTGCACCATAGCAGATAAACTATTGTGCTGAGGGGGATTTCTTGCCTTTCCATTGCAATCCAGTCAGGTTTAGATCCAGCAGCATACACTATGGAGAACTGTGCTAATTGGGAAGCTTGGTAGTACCATCAAAGGTTGGGGAGACCTAGACCTCCTTGTTTTTTCCCATGGAAGAGAACTTTCTTCACGCACCGGTAACCCTTTTTCCCCCTGTATGAAGTGTAGGATATGTGATGGAAACTTGAGGAGTAGTTTATTTATGGGTATCGGGAGGGATCTGAAGAGGTACAAAAGACGTGGCAACAATGTCAACAATGCCTCATGACGTCAGAGGAAGGCAGGGTCACCTGTTTATGTCACTGAGTGGCCCGCCCTCAGTTATATAAGAGCTGTCACCAAGAAGAAGCGCCACTCGTGGGAGCCTCCCATGGAGGCGGAGAAGTTGCGTTTTTTTTTTCTTTTTTCAAGTCGTCATCGGCGTGATAGAAGATGAATGGACATTGCGGGACATTTTTATTTTTTTATCTTTTAATAAAGGACTTGTCCCTAAGTGTCTCCTGTGTTTTTACTATTTTTGACACTTTCTTTTGTGAAATGGTCCTTACCAATTCACATATGGGGCGGGATCTGGGGGTTCCCTTGTTAAAGGGGGCTTCCAGATTCCGATAAGCCCCCCACCCCCAGACTCCCACAACCACAGGGCAAGAGTTGAGGGGATGAGGCCCTTGTCCCCATCAACATGGGGACAAGGTGCTTTGAGGGGCTACTCGAAAGCACCCTCCCCATGTTGGGGGCATGTGGCCTGGTACGGTTCAGGAGGGGGGGTGCTCTCTCATCCACCAATCTTTTCCTGCAGCCTGCCAGGTTGCATGCTTGGATTAAGGGCTGGTATGGATTTTGGGGGGACCCGGACACCATTTTTTAAAAATTTTTGGTTCAGGGTTCCCCTTAATATTCATACCTGACCCAAAGGGCCTAGTGATGGACTGGGGGGACCATGACATTTTTTTCAATGAGTTTTATCTATATTGCCGAGACCCGACAATTTATTACAGCTGCGATCAGTTTTAAATGACTTTTTTCCTTTAGAAATGTCATTTTGCTGTGGTACTGTTCTAAACACGGGAAAACTGCACCGCTTTATAGGCATACTATAGACACCCCCAGGCACAATATTTAAAGGAATATTTCATTTTTAGTGTTTCACTTTAACAGCTTCCCTAACAACCACCGCAGTTATACTGTGGCAAGTTAGCTCCCCTGCGTGAGCCGTCGTAGCTATACGTCAGCTTGCAGGGTCAGGATAGTGGGCGCGCGCACACCCACTGCACAGCGGGGGTGCCGGTGCTCGTGGCCGACAGATGTGATGACCACCAGCCACAAGCGATTGTGGGCAGGAGAGACAGAACAGGGACGAGTGTGTGTAAACACACACTTCCCTGTTCTGTTCTGACAGGAGAGACAGATCGTGTGTTACTATTAGCTAGGAACCAAGATCCGTCACTTCCTCCAGTCAGTTCCCTCCCCCTTTCAGTTAGAATCACCTCCCAGGAAACACAGTTAATCCCTCGAGTGCCCCTTGGTGTTAACCCCTTCACTGCCAGTGACATTTTTACAGTAATCCATGCAATTTTATAGCATTGATCACTGTATTAATGCCAATGGTCCCAAAAATGTGTCAAAATTGTCCGATGTGTCCGCCATAATGTCGCAGTCACAATAAAAATCACAGATTGACCCCATACTACCTCCCCGGTCTTCTCTGGTCCCGCTCAATCTTCCCCAAAGATATCACCCCATTAAACAATATTGTAGGCCAATCACTTTATTTATGGTCTCTCTACCGCAAAAAATTTAAGCTACAATCAGATGTGCCCCTTTTATCCTCTTTTTTGGGAGAACCCTCATTCCCCCCAGCCTTTTCCTCCTGTTTGCCATATCTTAAATGGATTGAGCTGGGCTTGGTGAACCTCGCGTCTCTGTTGCAGAACACCTCCTTTTGTTCCTACACTCACCTGCAGCAGACATATAATATGGGCAGATCCGAGTTTCACCAATACCTGCAAATTCAACACTTCTACTCGACTCTTATGATGGGCGGGGTGGAGATGTCGAAAACTCCCTTTGAACTTTTATGTGGAGAAGCGGCGAGGGATAAGGGGACCATCTCCGTACTTTATAGATACCTTAATGACTATAACTCCCCTCAAAAATCCTTAGCAATGGTGGCATGGGAGGTAGAGTTGGCTCAAGAGGTCCCTGACGGAGAGTGGCAAGACATGATAGACAACATGCACAAATGCACACGATCAGTGTCAATTAAGGAAACGGTACTCAAACTTCACACTTGATGGTACTACACTCCGGACCGTCTTCATAGAATGTATCCCCTGGTCTCTGGCACATGTTTTAGAGGATGCCAGGACAGGAGTACATTGCTGCACACGTTCTGGAGCTGCAAAGCCTTAGACACCGTTTGGCACAAGACTACATCTCTCATTAGGCTTCTCTCCGGTATATCGCTTACTCTGACATGCCAAATGTGTCTGCTGTTTGCGGAGCTTCCAGATGTTCCCCTCCCCCTACAAAAATTAATCCACACACTTTTTAGTGCGATTCAATGGGCAATAGCATTGAACTGGAAGCGCCCCCAAGTATCCTGGTCACAGGTGATTTCTCGTATGGAGTCCATCAGGTCTATGGAGAGAATACATCATACTCTCTTAGACTCCATGCATATATTTGACCGAAAGTGGAACATCTGGACAGCCCATCTGCTTAGTAACAGTCTGGAAGACCCCTCGGTACCCACGGCTGACCCTCATTAATGCAAATCTTAATTCTACTTGTTAGAACATGCCGATGGGATGCTCCTGGGCCTTCACAGCATATCTGATCTTTATGATAATAGAAGCGTCATTTTTTGTTCCCTGACAGTAAACTCATTTAATTAGAAGTGCACATCTATCACGACTGTATGCCTCCTGTTTTTTTTTCTTTTTTCTTTCACTGTCTGTCTTTTTATTTCCTTATTGTTTTACTACCTCTGTTTTATGGGCTTATTTAGTACATTTATGAGAACCATGGTTCACACTGTGTGTGATATAACATTCCTCTGTTGTGGGCTTTCTAGCCATCTTGATTCATGTCACCACAGTGCCTGTACACCCAGATGTTATATTTTCCTACAATAAAAACGTTTGAAAACAAAAAAAATCACAGATTGACACCATTACTAGTAAAAAAAAATTATAATAAAAATGCTATAAATCTATCCCCTATTTTGTAGACGCTATAACTTTTGTGCAAACCAATTAATATACACTTATTGTGATTTTTTTACCAAAAATATGTAGTATATAAGAATACATATTGGCCTAAACTGAGGAAAAAACTTGTTTTTTTTATATATTTTTGGGGGATATTTATTATAGCAAAAAGTAAAAAATGATGATGTTTTTTTCAAAATTGTCGCTCTTTTTTTGTTTATAGCGCAAAAAATAAAAACTGCAGAGGCGATCAAATACCACAAAAAGAAAGCTCTATTTGTGCGAAAACCGAGCAATTGTCAATTAGAGCGATGCAGTGCCGAATCGCAAAAAGTGCTCTGAGCAGGAAGGGGGTAAATCCTTCCAGGGCTGATCTGGTTAAGCATTATTAAAATCACTGCTCCCAAAAAAATGGCAGTTTTTGCATTGATACATGTCCCCTGGGGCAGGATCCAGGTCTCCAAACACTTTTTATGACAATAACTTGCATATAAGCCTTTAAAATGAGCACTTTTGACTTTTCATGTTCGTGTCCCAAAGTGTTCGATTGTTCATCCAAATTTTTTGCCTGTTCGGATGTTCTGGTGCGAACCGAAGACTTAGCTCTGAGTCAAGTCTCCTGTTGCGGTGCGAATTATCGGGAATGTTAGGGTGCAGGGTTTTGGGCTGAGTCTGATTGCCAATGAAGATCCTATCCTGTCTTTTTGCGAACAGAATCTAGCCCCTGTCCAACTAAGCTGTTTTTTTGCTGCTGTGGTTAATGCAAGATTAAGAAGAACTCTTGCGGAGTCTAGTTTTGCTAAGGAGTCAGGATTGGGATTGCGTTTATGTTGTGCGCTTAGTGAGAGGTAGGCCTCTGTCAGTTTCTGGGTGTCAGCTTTGCGTTAGCGTTTTAATTTGGAGGCGAGTTGATTGAGTTTACCCCTTATGACAGCTTTATGGGCCTCCCATGGATTTTCCGGTTTCACAGGTTTGCGGTCATTCTGTATAAAGTATTCTGCCAAAGCTGATTCTAGAATCATGAATTGAACTGGATCGCTTAAAAGGCTTTCATTAAGTCGCCATTTGAAAGGTCCCTTTCCCTCGAAGGGTTGTTTGATAGAAAGGGACATAACGGAGTGGTCCGATTGGAGTGTGTCCCTGATTTTGGAAGTCACAGACAGAAGGATACGGGTGGATTGCAGGAAGATGCGGTCAATCCTGGCATAGGTGTTGTGTGGGCAGAAAAATGTGTGTAGACTTTATCGTGCAGGTTCAGTTCCCTCCAAATGTCAACTAATCCGAGAGAGTATAAGAGCTGTGCTATCTTTATGCTTTGTCTGTGGGGCCGTTTGGATTTTGGTTTACCGTGTCCTGATTTATCCAAGGAGAGGTCGAAGGCTATATTGGTATCACCTCCGAAAATGACTGTGTCTTCATAGTGAGACTGTAATGATTGTGTCAGGGATTCGAAAAATTTGGCTTGGCCTTTATTTGGTGCATAATAAGATATGAACGTGTATTTCTCTCCATCAATAGTGCCTGCAACTAGAATATACTGCCCCTCCATGTCCTTGAGCACCCTGGAAGGGGAAAAATGGAGGTGTTTGGAGAAGCAAATCGCCACTCCCTTAGTTTTATTCTCCGCGTTAGCTATGAAGAATTGTGGATCGTATCAGTGGAGAAAGGTAGGGTTGTATGAAATGGGGAAGTGAGTCTCCTGTAGTAGGAGAACATCTCATTTTAGGGGAATAATTTAGTGGGACTTTTTGGGTGCTGGGAAAGGAGATTTCAACAAACATCAAAGTAAAAAATAAAATTCATATTTTATTCAACATATACAAAATTTAAAAATGATGCTGGCTAGACATAATGACATGAAATGACATACAACAGTACATATCAAAATAGATTTGGATATGAACAGTCACTCGGTACTGTAGTCCCTAATCCCTACATGTTTCGCCCAGTGGGGCTTCCTCAGGGGATATGTTGAGGGACCCAAGTGGATATGTGGCTGCATGAAATAGGATACAATTAGAAGTCATAAAAATATTCACAAAGAAATATATATAAAGGAAAGCATTAACGGTTGTCCAAAGCTGATTGATTAGGCTGCCATCTAATAAATAGTTACCTGCTAGTAGACTCAAGCCAGGTGTAGGAAAACGGACTTTGCTCTGTACTGGAGAGGTTTTTGGTCTGGGAGGACCCAGGTAACGTCCGTGGGATCTGTGACTGCCATATAAGGAGGAGGTTAGAAAAGGAAAGGCAGAAGTGAGGGAGGAAAGGAGAAGGAGGGGGGGAAGCATATGGGGGGGGGGAAGGGGAGGAGGGGGGAGGAAAAGAAGGGGGGGAAGAAATAAGAAAAACGCAAAGGAGAAAGGAAAAATAGGTACAGAAAAGGTAGTGGGGAAAAAAGAGAGGGGTGTTGAAAGTGTGAAAACACACTGGTGTGAGAGGAATGAGGAATGTATGTTGGAGATGAGACGTCCCAATGGGGTAGTGAACAGGGTGGGAACATGCTGTGTTGGGGAGATAAAGTAATCAAAATAGGCTAGGAGAGCAGAATAAATACTTACAAAGAGCCCGGCTATGTCTAAAGGGGAGCAAGGCCTGCCAGATAATGATGTTTATCTGATAGAGAAAATATAATATAGTAAAGGTAAGGGCTACAAGGAATGGCTGCTGAGTGTGAAGGAACGCATGTAAAAATAAATGTATAGCCATAATGAGATTGACACATATTAAGGACAAACCAAAGTCCTGTTTACAGATCGTCTCCCCCACTTGCAAAGGGGGAAATTTAAGAGACGGTAACAGGTTTTTAAATAATAAGGTTCTCTAGCATAATGATCATTGCTACTTAAAAAGTACAGAGAGCAGAGTAATTGAAGAGCAATGTCACATTCAAAAAATTAGTAACTGCAACGAGGAGATAATTGAATGTATCTCATGTGGAAAGAGATCCCTGAAGTGGCAGCCTGTCCATGATCTAACCTGGTGTGTGGTGGGGTGTTTAAATAGGCACATACGTGTAGGACATGTGTCTGCCCATGTCCAATGAAAGAGGAGGGGCGGAGGAGCAGTGCAAAGAGCGTGCGATGGGGAAAGTAAAAAACTACAGTCCCCAGAATGCAACGCGAGTTGTATAGGGATAGGGAGGGGTGGACGCTTGAGCAGCTGACATAGCCCAATTAAGTGGGCACGCCTCTGTCCTCCGTCTCCATTTACAAGATCGCAGCAATGAAAATAAAAAACTCATGAGATGGATACAGGGAAGTATAGTGATGAACTAAATAAATGGAAAGGGAAGTGCAGAGAAAATGAGTGGCCAAATACATTGCTAGATCGATCTCCTCACTGACATGAAGCTGGTGAACATAAATGACAGTCTGAAGCTAGCATAGGGCAACTCTGATGGAATTGATGATTGAGAGGGCAGACAGCTATTGGACAATCGACAAGCATAAATATACAATTGATATACAACGGTCTTTATTTATCTAAAAGACAATTCATATACCAAAAAAAAATATATAAACAAAAATACATACGACATTACAGTATATATATTGATACAGGAAAATGTATACAATAGTGTTACATATACATCACTGTTGAGAAAGATTTCAAGGTCTAAGAAGTTGACCTTAATAAGGTCACAGTTCATCGTAAACTTGAGATTATAGGGGTTGTTTCCAATGGTGGTCATGAAGAGATCCAATTTGTCCCTCGTGCCAGTCAAAAACATCAATATATCATCAATATATCGATGCCAGGTGGCGACGTGCCCAAGCAAAGTGAGCAGGTCGTCCCTGGCAAATAGTTCCTTCTCCCACCCCCCCAGGTACAGGTTGGCATACGATGGGGCAACCCCCTGCACCTGGAGGTAGTGGGATGATCCAAAAACAAATACATTCCGTGTAAGAATGAATCTTAAGAGTTTAATGACAAATTTGTTATAGTCGTTGGCTAATTTGCCTCTATACTTTAATTGACTTTCGATGACTGCTAAACCTTTTTCATGCGGGATGGTGTTGTAGAGGCTTTCTATCTTGATAGTCACTAACCATGTATTTGGGGGAAGGATAACCCCTTCAATACTTCTAAGCAGGTCCATTGTGTCCTTTATATAGGAAGTGAGTGACATAACATGTGGATTAAGATATTGATCAATAAGGGCTGTTAGCATTTTCAGTTAGGCACTTACACCTGGACACAATGGGTCTGCCCGGTGGTGAGACTAAAGATTTATGAGTTTTTAGGAGGGCGTAGAAGGTTGGAATTTTGGGATTTTTGGTATAGAGGAAGTTCAAAGTGTTCACATCAATGATGCCTTGACGATGGGCTTTCGTGATAATGTCGTAATATTCACTATTGTAGTGGTCAATCACAGTTTTGGTAATTGGCCTGTACCAATCTCTATTTTGCTAAATCTTTAAGCACATAGCTTCATAAAATTTAACATCCATTATTACTAAGTTTCCGTCCTTATCGACTGGTTTTATTATTATTGAAGTGTTATGCCCCGTACACACGGTCGGACTTTGTTTGGACATTCCGACAACAAAATCCTAGGATTTTTTCCGACGGATGTTGGCTCAAACTTGTCTTGCATACACACGGTCACACAAAGTTGTTGGAAAATCCGATCGTTCTAAACGCGGTGACGTAAAACACATACTTCGGGTCTATAAAAGGGGCAGTGGCCAATAGCTTTCATCTCTTTATTTATTCTGAGCATGCGTGGCACTTTGTCTGTCGGATATGTGTACACACGATCGGAATTTCAATGGATTTTGTTGTCGGAAAATTTTATATCCTGCTCTCAAACTTTGTGTGTCGGAAAATCCGATGGAAAATGTGTGATGGAGCCCACACATGGTCGGAATTTCAGACAACAAGGTCCTATCACACATTTTCCATCGGAAAATCTGACCGTGTGTACGGGGCATTACTCTGTAAAGAAGATAGTGCATGTTTTTGTTTAAGAGACAGATTATGGGATTTGGTTTCAGGCCATTGAATCTTTTCAATTTCCCATGTAGTTTGTTGTACGAAGGCCATATATTGGGATTATTGTTCAATAGTGGAAAATTATGGGATTTTAGCTTAAACAAAGAAGGGAGGGGGAGGCTGTAGCCTCCAAACCGTCCGAGGAGAAATCCTCCGAATCGGTGTCGGTCCCACCACAACCCTCCTCCCAAAGTTCCATAAGATCGTCTAATGCACGAAGTTCCTGTAGGGTATAGGTGCCTGGGTCTGGACCATTGGTGCCAGGACCCTGGAGTGATTGAGTGGATTTGTCATACATGGTTTTTAACATAAGTCTGCATGCAAATAAGTGAATGTCCTTGATTAGGGTAAACTTATCCTCATCTGAGTCCAGGCAGAAAGTCAGTCCCAGCTGGAGGACCTGGCTCTCCGCCTCAGACAGTTGGTGCGAAGTACAAATTGATTATTTCAAATTGTGTTGTTCCACTGTCTGTTGGGGCACAGCATCCGGAGAAAGGCAGTGGTCTATCTCCTGTGCTTTCCCCCAAAAAATGGGAGCTAGTTTGGAATCAGAATGTGAGGGGTTTAGGAAGGGGAACATAGTGTTCAAGGTGCCAATCTTGGTTGAGGTGTTCGGTGCCGCGCATGCGGATGTAGTTGATGTTGAGTCTGTAGTCAAGGGTAGTGCAAAAGTGCCTTGTGCAGTATTGGATAAAGGGGATTGTGACAATTGTAATTGTGTATTCCTTTGACGACCAGGAGGTCTGCGATTCTGTGTTGTTCCAAACATGCGTTTGAAGGACTCTAAGGATTGACTATCAGGGTTACTTTTTCTCTTTTTAGTCATTCTGTCTTCAGATAAATCACGGTAGGATGTGGACTGGCTAGAAGAAAATGAGGATGTGGAAGAATTGTTAGGAATTATGTTGTCTTCATTTGAAGGTGCAAAAGCTTTCTTTCTAGGGAAATGTTTGGGATCTGTGTGAGAATTCCATTTGTAGGCATAACCACCCTCATGTGCCAATTGATCCCTCAGGAATTTAGATTCTTTATCTTTAATGATCTCGGCTGTATATTTTTCAATGGTTTCCTTAACCTCATTTTCTTTTTGAGCAAAGACAGAAGAAGTGGCTATCGAAGTGTGTTCGACAGCCCACTTCTGTATCTGCTCATCAAGCACAGAAATTTCATGTTCATATTGGGAACAGAGAATGGCAATCATCCAAGAGGAGCAAGTCTGTAAGTTAGATTCCCACATTAATTTTAAATTATCATCAATTTTTTTAAGGTTAGGGAAAATTTGAATGCGTAACCCCCAAGGTGTGATATTGTGTTCAAGATATTTTTCAAAATATTTCTTGTGCCAGAAAATCCGTACTTTTTTCTCTACCAGGCATTGAAGCCTAGTGAAGGACCTGTCAAGGTCCTCTTCCTTTATACCAGAGGTTTGATGGGATAGTTCTATGTTGGTCATCAAACCTTCCCATGCTTGACCGCAAAAGTCTGCCATTGTATAAAGAAAAATCCCAACGGGGGAGAGAGAGGTGCGGGGAAATGAGGGTGGAAGGGGAACAACCTATCAACCCAATACAATGCTTAATAATTACTCTAGAGTTAATAGGTTCATTGTGCCAAAAAATTAGTAAATTTCCAACATTTTCTAACAATATCACAATAAAATGAAATGGTAAAAAAAGGAGAGAGAGAAGTATGAATAAAGGGCAGTGTCACCAATCCAAAGGAAATTTAATGTTGTGATATAACACCTGGAGTAGTTATTAATAAAAATGGATAGGTGACAGTGTCAAAGAGAGGGCACCACCATCCCTGAGTAGTAGATATAGTCAGGAGAATAATTAAGTGGGACTTTTTAGGTGCCGGGAAAGGAGATTTCAACAGACATTAAAGTAAAAAATAAAATTCAAAAAGACAACATCATTCCGAACAATTCTTCCACATCCTCATTTTCCTCTAGCCAGTCCACATCCTACCATGATTTATCTGAAGACAGAATGACTAAAAAGAGAAAAAGTAACCCTGATAGTCAATCCTTAGAGTCTTTCAAACGCATGTTCGGAACAACACAGAATCGCAGACCTCCTGGTCGTCAAAGGAATACACAATTACAATTGTCACAATCCCCTTTATCCAATACTGCACAAGGCACTTTTGCACTACCCTTGACTACAGACTCAACATTAACTACATCCGCACATGAGGGTGGTTATGCCTACAAATGGAATTCTCACACAGAACCCAAACATTTCCCTAGAAAGAGAGCTTTTGCACCTCCAAATGAAGACAATATCATTCCAAACAATTCTTCCACATCCTCATTTTCCTCTAGCCAGTCCACATCCTACCGTGATTTATCTGAAGACAGAATGACTAAAAAGAAAAAAAGTAACCCTGATAGTCAATCCTTAGAGTCTTTCAGACGCATGTTCGGAACAACACAGAATTGCAGACCTCCTGGTCGTCAAAGGAATACACAATTACAATCGTCACAATCCCCTTTATTCAATACTGCACAAGGCACTTTTGCACTACCCTTGACCACAGACTCAACATCAACTACATCCGCATGCGCAGCACTGAACACCTCAACCAAGATTGGCACCTTGAACAATATGTTCCCCTTCCTAAACCCCTCACATTCTGATCCCAAACTAGCTCCCATTCTTTTGGGGAAAGCACAGGAGATAGACCACTGCCTGTCTCCGGATGCTGTGCCCCAACAGACAGTGGAACAACACAATTTGAAATAATAAATTTGTCTTCGCACCAACTGTTCGAGGCGGAGAGCCAGGTCCTCCAGCTGGGACTGATTTTCTGCCCGGACTCAGATGCGGATAAGTTTACCATCATCAAGGACATTCACTTATTTGCACGCAAACTTATGTTCAAAGCCATGTATGACAAATTCACTCAATCACTCCAGGGTCATGGCACCAATGGTCCGGACCCAGGCACCTATACCCTACAGGAACTTTGTGCATTAGATGATCTTATGGAACTTTGGGAGGAGGGTTGTGGTGGGACCAACACCGATTCCGAGGATTTCTCCTCGGACGGTTTGGAGGCTACAGCCTTCCCCCCCTTCTTCGTTTAAGCTAAAATCCCTTATTTTTTCCACTATTGAACAATAATCCCAATATATGTACAACAAACTACATGGGAAATTGAAAAGATCCAATGGCCTGAAACCAAATCCCATAATCTGCCTCTTAAACAAAAATGTGCACTATCTTCTTTACAGAGTAACTCTTCAATAATAATAAAACCAGCCGATAAGGACGGAAACTTAGTAATAATGGATGTTAAATTTTATGAAGCTATATGCTTAAAGATTTTGCAAAACAGAGATTGGTACAGGCCAATTACCAAAACTGTGATTGACCACTACAATAGTGAATATTACGACATTATCACTAAAGCCCATCGTCAAGGCATCATTGATGTGAACACTTTGAACTTCCTCTATACCAAAAATCCCCAAATTCCAATCTTCTACGCCCTCCCAAAAACTCATAAATCTTTAGTCTCACCACCGGGCAGACCCATTGTGTCTGGGTGTGAGTGCCTAACTGAAAATGCTAGCAGCCTCATTGATCAATATCTTAATCCACATGTTATGTCACTCACTTCCTATATAAAAGGGCACAATGGACCTACTTAGAAGTATTGAAGGGGTTATCCTTCCCTCAAATACATGGTTAGTGACTATCAACATAGAAAGCCTCTACAACACCATCCCGCATGAAAAAGGTTTAGCAGTCATCGAAAGTCAATTAAAAAATAGAGGCAAATTAGCCAACGACTATAACAAATTTGTCATTGAACTCTTAAGATTCATTCTTACACGGAATGTATTTGTTTTTGGATTCTCCCACTACCTCCAGGTGCAGGGGGTTGCGATGGGGACACGTTGTGCCCCATCATATGCCAACCTGTACCTGGGGGGGTGGGAGAAGGAACTATTTGCCGGGGATGACCTGCCCACTTTGCTTGGGCACATACATTTAAATAACTTTTAAATAATTTTTAATAATTTTTATTAAATAATTTTTTATTATATTTTTATATTCTAATAATTTTATTGTTTTTCACTGGTCATTATTAATTTTAAAAGAGTGTAATTATACATACTTTTGGAACCCGTTAACAAAACTGATTTATATTGCAATTTAGTAATTATAATCATATATATTAAGTTTTATGTTTATCTTGGATTCAATTTTATGATTGTGCATTGTCTAATCTCATGATTAGTGTGTATGATTATTATAATGACTGGTACACGTTGTAATATTGACCAATAGTTTTAATTTCAATATAGTATTGGAGTAGAATTGTTTTAGAAGATATTTGTCTCTTAATCGATTTAATTATGTATAATGTATTTATTTACTGCTGTAACAGAGCACTCTCACCTGTTTTTACATGTATACCGTAGTGTGGTCTTCGACAAAATCGATATTTATATGTATAATTTTATACATATTCTTATTGTATAATATCATTAAGTGCACCATATAAGGTCATTTGCTATATTGTGGCTCCTATGGTGTAATTTTTATTACACATATTGGCCGTAAATAAGAATGAATATCCAATTGTATTTCCACCAAAGTAATGGCCGCCCACATAGGAGTCCAACACATAGAGTAGTGCTATATCCATCTACAACAAAATGGCGGCGAATCAACTTCCTATATCTAAAGAAAAATGACCGCCGTTCATTACAAACATAACCATAAGTAAAATGGCCGTTCTAGCACTTCCGGTTTCAATATACAGACGGCCGAGTTTAACAGCACACCCATAAGTAAAATGGCGGTTTCAGCATTTCCGGATTTCATTACATATAAGGATACATACAACAGCCAATCCGGTTCCCCAGATGAAGACACGTGACGTGTCGTAACGCGTAGGGATTGGCTGGAGCGGCACACAGCTGTCAACACAAGTGAGAGGGCGCTGAGAACGCCAGACTTCTCATACGTTCTTTACTCTGCCTATTTGTATGCTTTCAAATGTAAGAGCATATATCAAATAAATATCTCCCTTTGCTTATAAACAATAATACACTAGTGGAGCCTATCTTCTCTCTCCCTCTCCCTTCTCTTTATCCCCCCCCCTTCCCCCCTCTTCTCCCCCTGGGTCTGAGCTGCACCAGAGCGGAAGAAATAAGGAGATAACAAGGAGAATTAAGCAGCAAGAAGGAGAAGTTTTCAGACAGTACTTCCACACCTTAAAAAGCATATTACCACAGCCTGATTTCTACTATTTTAAGGTGAGAGTTCTGAGAGACTGAACTAGGAGGCACCACTATAGGAACAACTCATTCAACACATAAGACATACACAGATCTGAATGGAAGGACTTTTTACCTCTGCAATAGCGCCACCTATCTATGAATTTATGAACTGTTCTGTTTCAATTTTACAATGCTGTCATCACTTTTTTAGGCACATTTATCAGCATGATGATTGCATTAATTGTAGTCAACTGTTGATTTTTTTTGTGTATAATATATTTATCCTTTTGATGGGTTGCACTTTATTAATTATCCACAGTTAAAAATTATTTTTAATTAAGGATATTTATTCACTAATATTTATTTGCATCAATTTATTTATGGTATCTTAGCTAGTTGTCACCTTATGGTCGTTTTGTTATTTCAACCACTTGCACGTAGTCACTTTAAACACAGCACTATCACTTTACTGGTAATCAGTGATAATAGATTTATGTTTTAATTTAGAGATCGTAGATCCTAATTAACATTATCACAGTTACCAATACTTTAATCACTTTTGTCCTCACCCTACTTCAATTCACATTACTCACGTAAATATTGCGCGAAATCTCCTTTAATTATCATTTCATTAAGTGGTTGTGTGAGCACTTTTATTTTGCAGCAATATTTATCTATTAATCTACACTACTTAGTTATCAGTATTTGTCACATCCACCAGCGCGAAGGCAATTTTACAATTCACTGTTTGAGATTTCACATACATACACCTTTGCAGCTAACATGGATGTATTTACCTATATTGAAAATAGAAAAGTAAATCTAGATGAGGTATTTAACCCACTCAATAAAACACGAAACACAGATCTGGAAAGTATGACCAGAAAATTAGGACATCATATGGAAAAAAAGATCAATCTATGGTGGGACACTAATACATTCGAGAGATATATTAGAGAAAACATCGTCCCCAGAAGATTAAGGTGGGAAGTACCACCAAATGATGGGCTGACTGACAAAGATTCAATGGAAGAATGGTTTGCGTTCTATAATGAGAAAAGCATTGAAGGTCTGAAATTCCTACTAGGACGTAAACACAAGAAAGCCATACTATTAGAACAACAGATAGAAGAAATTAAACAAAAAATGGAACCATTTAAAGAAACAGCGGATTTTAAAAGACTGGCAACCCAACTCAATAAGGATCTAATAACCAAAGACCTAGAAGTGCAAAATCGGAAAATGAAAAAATATCAAAGGGATATAACGGATTACAAGACCAACCAGGTCTTTAAATGGCAAAGTAAAGTTGAACCCGACCCTCCTGCATCTGCATACTCAACTCCGGAAAGGGAAGTTAGAATTCAAGACCCCACAACAACGCACGCACTCAACCCACCTAGGTGGGAAGAAAAAGAGAGAAGAATGGAAACACCACGTGCACATAGAGATAGACCCTATACAGATGGCCCCAATCAAATAAGAAGAGATGAAAGAGATACATATGGAGGTACACCAAGAACTAATTATAACCAAAGAAACAACTACGGATACGGGCAACACACTCCAAAAAGAGGAGGAAAGAAACCCTTTAGAAAACCCTTTAATAACAGAAATTGGCAACACAATGAGAGAAATACAAGAGAAAATAGAATACCACCATATCAACATGAATATCGAGACGGATATGGACGCAATCCGATACCCACGCACAATAGATTTGACCCTATTAGAGACTACCAAGAACATCACTATGAAGACCCCCACTACTACGGGTACCAACAAAATTATGACACACAAAGGCCTTTTTTAGAGAGAGAGAGGAGAGAATACTCCCCGCAAAGACCCCCTCAAGAGGTCTACCACTCACCCAGGAGACGACCCCAAGAAGAACACAGAAGAAATACGCCAGAACGAAGAGAGGACGGAGATCAGGGAAGAGACTCCAAAAGAAAAATAGTATAGTTGGAGAAAATGTAGTGAACATAAGCGGTAAACAAATAACAACAGAAGAGCTGGCAGTACTCGACAAGGGCCTTAAACATGCACCTAAAAATAATCTCAATAAGTTCAACACGTACATTGGGATACAAAAATACATCAGGAAAATTAACATTAAAAAATATATGATGAACAACTTGTGGAAGCCAGAAAATCCAAGGATTGAAATTGTACAGTCAGAAGTACATAGTACACTACGAAATGCCTCATTATTCAATCCACAGATGTCCAACAACCAAAATGTGGAAGTCTTCAAGAATCTAGTCTTACAGGATATAGACTCCATAAAGATCAAAAAAAGCCACAGACCCTATACATATAAAAAATGGCATTAAACGCCTGATGGAAAGGAAAGATATAGTAATCAGGCCGGCGGATAAGGGAGGTGCAATAGTGCTGCAGTCAAAAGAACAATATTTGACCGAACTAAATAGGCAGCTACAAGATGAAACGACATATACCAGATTACTTGGAAACCCTACTTCAAAGTATAAGAAACAATTAGAAGCTCTAGTAGATCTAGGCATGAGGAAAAATATATTAAACTCGAAAGAAAGTAAATATTTAATACCGGAAACCTGTCGAATACCGATAATTTACACAATTCCCAAAATCCACAAGAATAAAGAGAATCCACCAGGAAGACCTATAGTCAATAGTATTGATTCACTTACATCAAGAATGGGTAAATACATTGACTATTTTATACAACCAGCGGTCCAGCAAACACAAGCGTATTTAAAAGATACTAAGCACATATTACAACTTTTGAATACAGTGCCAGTATTAGAGGGACGCACATTACTGGCCACCGCAGATGTTACATCGCTTTATACAATAGTACAACACCACGATGCGATCTCAGCAACAAAATGGCTTTTAAGAAAATACAGCACTTTAATTTGTAAACAGAGAAAATATCTACTGAAATGTCTCGATTTCTGCCTTAAGTGCAATTATTTTTGGCATAATCAAACTTATTTTAAACAACTAGTGGGAATAGCCATGGGTGCCAAATTTGCACCAGGAGTGGCGAATGCATTTATGGCGCAGTGGGAAGAAATGGCAGTATATACAAGTACCCCCGCCGAACTTACGTTGTACAAAAGGTTTACAGACGATGTAGTGATAGTGTGGAATGGGGATAGAAACAGTCTGGAAATATTTCTAAATAAATTGAATGATAACACTAAAAATATTAATTTGGTATGGAGAATAGAAGAGAAAGAAATAGATTTCCTAGACTTAAATATAAGTTTAGAAGGACAGAAAATAGTCACTAAAACGCATTTTAAAAAAGTAGATGCTAATAGCTACCTGTCAACAGACAGCTGTCACTACAAATCGTGGCTATATAACATCCCAAAGGGCCAATTTACAAGATTGAGAAGGAATTGTACAAAAGAAGAAGACTATCGGAGTCAAGCACAGGTGATTGGAGAAAGATTTAGAGTAAAAGGTTACAATGAAGATTGGATAAAAAACCAGATCGAACATGTCAATTGTATGGACTGAGAGAAAATGCTTGAAGAACAACCTAAGATGAGAATCCAACAAGAAGCACCTAGTATAATATTAGATTTTAACACACAATATAGAGATGTAGCGAAAGTTATACAAAAACACTGGCACATTTTAAAAAACGATAAAGATCTCAAGGATATATTGCCAGAAAGACCCAATATGGTATACAAGAGGGCACCAACTATTAGAGATCTTATCGTTAAGTCAGTCATTGACCCTCCCACAACATCCGCATATACATTCTTTTCAGGAAAAGGATTTTATCCCTGCCGTAATTGTTACGCTTGTCGTCATGCGAAAAAATTTCAAGGAAAACGTAAAGATTTTATAGCTACCAATACAGGACAAAATTTTATTATTAAAGATTTTATAGGATGCCACACTGAAGGGGTTGTGTATGTACTACAATGCAGTTGTAATCTTCAATATGTAGGCCGTACGAAAAGAGCACTTAAGACACGAATAAAAGAACATGTACAAAATATAAAATCTGGCTTTCCCAAACACAACGTGTCAAAACATTTTGCATTAGTACACAACAGAGACCCCACACATCTCCAATTTTGGGGAATTGAAAAACACAAACCCATGTGGAGAGGTAGTCATCTAGTCCGTGATATCAGCCGGAAAGAATCCAGGTGGATTCATACCTTACGCACTTTGGTACCTGGGGGCCTTAATGTGGAATTTGATTTAAATTGCTTTTTAAATAACTTTTAAATAATTTTTAATAATTTTTATTAAATAATTTTTTATTATATTTTTATATTCTAATAATTTTATTGTTTTTCACTGGTCATTATTAATTTTAAAAGAGTGTAATTATACATACTTTTGGAACCCGTTAACATAACTGATTTATATTGCAATTTAGTAATTATAATCATATATATTAAGTTTTATGTTTATCTTGGATTCAATTTTATGATTGTGCATTGTCTAATCTCATGATTAGTGTGTATGATTATTATAATGACTGGTACACGTTGTAATTTTGACCAATAGTTTTAATTTCAATATAGTATCGGAGTAGAATTGTTTTAGAAGATATTTGTCTCTTAATCGATTTAATTATGTATAATGTATTTATTTACTGCTGTATCAGAGCACTCTCACCTGTTTTTACATGTATACCGTAGTGTGGTCTTCGACAAAATCGATATTTATATGTATAATTTTATACATATTCTTATTGTATAATATCATTAAGTGCACCATATAAGGTCATTTGCTATATTGTGGCTCCTATGGTGTAATTTTTATTACACATATTGGCCGTAAATAAGAATGAATATCCAATTGTATTTCCACCAAAGTAATGGCCGCCCACATAGGAGTCCAACACATAGAGTAGTGCTATATCCATCTACAACAAAATGGCGGCGAATCAACTTCCTATATCTAAAGAAAAATGACTGCCGTTCATTACAAACATAACCATAAGTAAAATGGCCGTTCTAGCACTTCCGGTTTCAATATACAGACGGCCGAGTTTAACAGCACACCCATAAGTAAAATGGCGGTTTCAGCATTTCCGGATTTCATTACATATAAGGATACATACAACAGCCAATCCGGTTCCCCAGATGAAGACACGTGACGTGTCGTAACGCGTAGGGATTGGCTGGAGCGGCACACAGCTGTCAACACAAGTGAGAGGGCACTGAGAACGCCAGACTTCTCATACGTTCTTTACTCTGCCTATTTGTATGCTTTCAAATGTAAGAGCATATATCAAATAAATATCTCCCTTTGC
Source organism: Aquarana catesbeiana (assembly GCF_042186555.1). NCBI lineage: Eukaryota > Metazoa > Chordata > Amphibia > Anura > Ranidae > Aquarana > Aquarana catesbeiana. Next base: position 147,533,993 of record NC_133334.1, read on the forward strand.
TTATAAACAATAATACACTAGTGGAGCCTATCTTCTCTCTCCCTCTCCCTTCTCTTTATCTCCCCCCCCCTTCCCCCCTCTTCTCCCCCTGGGTCTGAGCTGCACCAGAGCGGAAGAAATAAGGAGATAACAAGGAGAATTAAGCAGCAAGAAGGAGAAGTTTTCAGACAGTACTTCCACACCTCAAAAAGCATATTACCACAGCCTGATTTCTACTATTTTAAGGTGAGAGTTCTGAGAGACTGAACTAGGAGGCACCACTATAGGAACAACTCATTCAACACATAAGACATACACAGATCTGAATGGAAGGACTTTTTACCTCTGCAATAGCGCCACCTATCTATGAATTTATGAACTGTTCTGTTTCAATTTTACAATGCTGTCATCACTTTTTTAGGCACATTTATCAGCATGATGATTGCATTAATTGTAGTCAACTGTTGATTTTTTTTTGTGTATAATATATTTATCCTTTTGATGGGTTGCACTTTATTAATTATCCACAGTTAAAAATTATTTTTAATTAAGGATATTTATTCACAAATATTTATTTGCATCAATTTATTTATGGTATCTTAGCTAGTTGTCACCTTATGGTCGTTTTGTTATTCAACCACTTGCACGTAGTCACTTTAAACACAGCACTATCACTTTACTGGTAATCAGTGATAATAGATTTATGTTTTAATTTAGAGATCGTAGATCCTAATTAACATTATCACAGTTACCAATACTTTAATCACTTTTGTCCTCACCCTACTTCAATTCACATTACTCACGTAAATATTGCGCGAAATCTCCTTTAATTATCATTTCATTAAGTGGTTGTGTGAGCACTTTTATTTTGCAGCAATATTTATCTATTAATCTACACTACTTAGTTATCAGTATTTGTCACATCCACCAGCGCGAAGGCAATTTTACCATTCATTGATGATATATTGATGTTTTGGACTGGCACGAGGGAAGAATTGGATGTCTTCATGTCCACCATTGGAAATAACCACTATAATCTCAAGTTTATGATGAACTGTTACCTTATCAAGGTCACCTTCTTAGACCTTGAAATCTTTCTCAACAGTGATGGCTCTTTGGGTACTTCTCTTTTCCATAAACCATCAGCTGCCAACACCATTCTACACACAACTAGTTCACATCCGGTCCCTTTGAAGAGAAGTATACCATACAGCTAATATCTTCGCCTACGAAGGAACTGCTCCAATGATGAAGACTTCCATAGGGAAGCCTGCAATCTCTATTCAAGACTATGTAATAGAGGATATGGCCATAGTTGTTTAAAGGAAACCTTTAACAAAGCCCAAAGGCAAAATAGGAATTCTTTGATCTATTCCAACCGAAATAGGAAAACAAATGAATGCATTAGAATCATCACTCCGTATTGTAGACAGCATCAACAAATCTGCACAATTCTTAAAAAGTCCTGGCCCTTACTTTCAACTGACCCTGTAATTAATAAATATATTCAACCTCATCCGGTTATCACTTTCAAGAGAGCCAAATCCATAAAGGACAGACTAGTTCATAGCCACCATAATATAACATCCACCTCAGTCCCCAGTTTAACAGGAACCTTTTCCTGTGGGAGCTGTGATGTATGTAAGTTCATCAGCAACAGATCTGGTGTACATCTCCCCAGTGGCACAACTCACTTTATTCGACATAAGGTAACATGCCAAATCCCTGGGGTAATCTACATCATGCAGTGCCAATGTGGGTGTTACTACATTGGGAAAACGAAACGCCTCTTTTTTAAGAGGATCCGTGACCATGTAGGTCCCATTGCCAAAAGAAAAATGGTAATGGCCCTTAGCACACAGGCCTATATCACAATTTCAACTCCCAAATGATCTCATTTTCCGCTCTTGACCACTTGCCCCTCAATGCCAGAGGAGGCAGTGTGGATCGTGCTTTACTTCAATTAGAGGCCAGATGGATACATGACCTTCAAGCCATGATCTATCCTGGCCTTAATGAAACAGTTAGTTTCAAGCCTTTTCTATGACTTCACTGGTCTACCTCTTCCACCAGTTAGAGTCAGTATATCCCCTCTGTCCCTCCCCTTCCCACCCTTCCCCCCATCACCTACCCCCTTCCTTCCTTCCCCTATCCGCCTCTCTACCCCCCCTTTTCCCTCTCCCCCCTCCCCCCTTTCCCCCCCTCCTCCCCCCCTCCCCTATTGCCCATACAGTTGTCATTTCTCCTTGTATGAATGGCATCTTGTTCGTTTATGTATATGTAACACTATTGTATACATTTTTCCTGTATCAATATATATACTGTAATGTTGTATGTATTTTTGTTTATATATTTTTTGTTGGTATATGAATTGTCTTATAGATAAATAAAGAGCGTTGTATATCAATTGTATATTTATGCTTGCCGATTTTCCAATAGCTGTCTGCCCTCTCAATCATCAATTCCATCAGAGTTGCCCTATGCTAGCTTCAGACTGTCATTTATGTTCACCGGCTTCATGCCAGTGAGGAGATCGATCTAGCAATGTATTTGGCCACTCATTTTCTCTGCACTTCCCTTTCCATTTATTTAGTTCATCACTACACTTCCCTGTATCCATCTCATGAGTTTTTTATTTTCATTGCTGCGATCTTGTAAACGGAGACGGAGGACAGAGGCGTGCCCACTTAATTGGGCTATGTCAGCTGCTCAAGCGTCCACCCCTCCCTATCCCTATACAACTCGCTTTGCATTCTGGGGACTGTAGTTTTTTACTTTCCCCATCGCACGCTCTTTGCACCGCTCCTCCGCCCCTCCTCTTTCATTGGACATGGGCAGACACATGTCCTACACGTATGTGCCTATTTAAACACCCCCACCACACACCAGGTTAGATCATGGACAGGCTGCCACTTCAGGGATCTCTTTCCACATGAGATACATTCAATTATCTCCTCGTTGCAGTTACTAATTTTTTGAATGTGACATTGCTCTTCAATTACTCTGCTCTCTGTACTTTTTAAGTAGCAATGATCATTATGCTAGAGAACCTTATTATTTAAAAACCTGTTACCGTCTCTTAAATTTCCCCCTTTTCAAGTGGGGGAGACGATCTGTAAACAGGACTTTGGTTTGTCCTTAATATGGTCAACTAATATACTTTTCTGTTAACTAGCATCTACAACCTTTAGTGTCAATCTCACTATGGCTATACATTATTTTTTATATGCATTCCTTCACACTCAGCAGCCATTCCTTGTAGCCCTTACCTTTCTTATATTATATTTTCTCTATCAGATAAACATCATTATCTGGCAGTCCTTGCTCCCCTTTAGACATAGCCGGGCTCTTTGTAAGTATTTATTCTGCTCTCCTAGCCTATTTTGATTACTTTATCTCCCCAGCACAGCATGTTCCCACCCTGTTCACTACCCCATTGGGACTTCACAGCTCCAACACACATTCCTCATTCCTCTCACACCAGTGTGTTTTCACACTTTCAACGCCCCTCTCTTTTTCCCCCACTACCTTTTCTGTACCTATTTTTCCTTTCTCCTTTGCTTTTTTCTTTTTTCCCCCTTTCCCCCCTTCTTCCCCCCCCTCCCCCCCCCATATCCTTTCCCTCCATCCCCCTCTCCTTCTCCTTTCCTCCCTCACTTCTGCCTTTCCTTTTCTAACCCCCTCCTTATATGGCAGTCACAGATCCCACGGCCGTTACCTGGGTCCTCCCAGACCAAAAACCTCTCCAGTACAGAGCAAAGTCCGTTTTCCTACACCTGGCTTGAGTCTACTAGCAGGTAACTATTTATTAGATGGCAGCCTAATCAATCAGCTTTGGACAACCGTTAATGCTTTCCTTTATATATATTTCTTTGTGAATATTTTTATGGCTTCTAATTGTATCTTATTTCATGCAGCCACATATCCACTTGGGTCCCTCAACATATCCCCTGAGGAAGCCCCACTGCGGAAACATGTAGGGATTAGGGACTACAGTACAGAGTGACTGTTCATATCCAAATCTAATCTGATATGTACTGCTGTATGTCATTTCATGTCATTATATCTAGCCAGCATAATTTTTAAATTTTGTATATGTTGAATAAAATAGGAGTTTTATTTTTTACTTTGATGTCTGTTGAAATCTCCTTTCCCGGCACCCAAAAAGTCCCACTAAATTATTCTCCTGACTATATCTACTACTCAGGGATGGTGGTGCCCTCTCTTTGACACTGTCACCTATCCATTTTTATTAATATCTCATTTTAGGGAAAGGTAGAGTTGGAAAACTTTCCATCTCTTAACTGGGGAGTTAAGCCCTTCTACATTATGAGAGATAATCTGGATGGATGTGTTGGTGGACCTTGTGTTAGCCATGGATCAGAGGGAAGAGAGACTCAAACAAAATTAATGCTTACCCAATGTAGATGGGTTTCCTAGCAATGCAGAGTTACGACGGATCTGTTTGATCTCCAGCCCTGGGAATGGTAGAGATCAGACTTCCTGATAGAGCTGTAGGGAGAGAGAAGCTGAGAGGGAAAGAGGAGGAAGAAGAAAGAGAAGCTGATGAGACTATGCAGGTAGCTAGTAAATGAACAATTTAACCCATGAACCCCAAAACCCACCCAGGTTGGGGAGGGACCCACCACTCCCCAGCCCATGACCTGAATAAATCGATGACCCTTGGAGAAGGGAATATCAATGTCTCCGAAAGGAAAACATGTGTCCTGCAGAGACAGATGGAGGTGCTTTGATACCGCTACGGTCATCCCTGCCTTAGGACAATCCTGAAACTAAAACAGTGTAGTCAACTGAACAGAGTGTTTTTAACTAGAAGAATGTGGTAGGGCCTGGCCAGTGCAATGGTGATTCCGCCTACCCCGAGTCCCCCTCGTGGGCGGTCACCACAACAGCTGGTGTCCCCCTGGGAGATCCAGGGCAATGAGGAAACCATCAAACCAAGCTCTAAGTTGCTTTCTTTAGAAATGGAAAACTACAAAAAATGGGACTTTAAGGGCACATAAGTAATTCAACTATGAAAAAATAGAAATTAATTTTAAAGTTTTATTACCTTTAAATTGCAAAATTAGACATTTAAAAGCAGTACATACTACATATATTGGTAGAGTTACAACCATATCAAATGGGCACTACCCTGCATTGGTATCTTAAAGTCCTGTTAGTGATATAAACATTCCAATATACAATCATAAAGAAAAGAGAAGAAAAAACTTCCCAATGTGCAATCGTAGAGACTGTTTTAACGTAGATAAGTTGAATTGCAGGTGCAGTGATCCACTTGTGGATGTTCTCAATATACTTATATACTCATGCTCAACATGTTTCGCATTGCAGTACGCTTCCTCAGGAGCTAGAGGTAATTCTGATGGATATACATAGAAGAAAGATTTTTTAGAAACGGTACACATCTATGTATTGTATAACAAATCATCACAACAAACTATACAATTTTTACAGTATATAGATTTTAAATTCTTAACTCCCTGTTGTGATCCATGGGGGCCCCCCATAAAGGAAGCAAGTCTCCCAGGTCCCAGTGGTACTGATTATTTCGGGCATCGGCAGCCTTACAGAGAACACCAGCAAACTGGTGGATGCTACACTTATGCCTCATGTCACTGCCCTACCTTCGTATACTAAAGACACTTTAGACCTACTCAAACAGATTGAGGGCCTATCGGTCGAGATGGTCCGTACCTTCCTCTATGAGGAGGATCATCATCACTGGAACTATAATGATTTCATCTTGAAGCTATTGGAGTTTATCTTAACTCACAATTGGTTTCAGTTTATGAATTCCCACTACCTCCAGGTGCAGGGTGTAGCCATGGGCACCTGCTGTGCCCCTGGCTACGCCAATCTGT